>NC_142086.1:74982029-75607029 GCF_054644295.1 Miniopterus natalensis | reverse complement strand
TCTCCAGGAGTCTCTCTCTCTCTCTCTCTCTTCTCCTAAGAACCCAAAAAACATGTCAAAATTGTATATAGAATATAAATATTAATATTTTTCTTTTAATTATTTTAAAAAGAGGTATTTATTACATTTGCCTTCTATATTTTCTTTTCCAAAATTTGATAAATTGGGAAACTCCTTTCCATAGCAGTTGGAGAACATTTCCAGAAGAATGTGATGTAGATGCTGGCCTGGGCTCTGCCTGCCAATCATCACGTGCCTTTGGGCAACTCCTGGATTACCATTTTCTTGTTGTAAAACAAGAAGTTTCAACTTGGTGGCCCTTAAGCACAACAGTGTCAAGGAAAAAATAGTTGACTTATAATAAGCTCAGGTTATTTTATACACATTAAAAGCAAACTTATTTCTGATCCTCTCAAAAATAACTGTGAAGTGAGGAGCTCTGGCAACACTGACCCCCCGTTCTGAAGGGTAATACTTGGCGCGAGATGAGTAGTGCCAGGGCTGTCTACAAGGAGCATGTCCTCTGCAGTGACCGCACTCTCTTCTCATTTATGCCACACTCTTGGCCTTGAAGATAGCAGAGTCTGCTCCTCCTGAGTGACCTGATTGCCCGGGTGCCTTCTTGCCCTGATGCCCTCCAGGGCCCTGCTGATCTGGGCCAGGCTTTGCTTCTGCCCTGGTCCACTTCACCACCTTGAGTGAGCCTGGGATTACTCTGTGCCTTGCGGACCAGGGTGGGCATCATGGGTGAGGGCTGTGGTTTGTACTCTGTGCCCAAGCTGAGGTGAGAAACTTGAGAGAGAAAGAAACAAGAAGAAAAATATAGGGACTTGAGAGAAAATGATAGAGGGGAAAAAAAAAATAAACCAGAGTTTTGGCTTTTATCCCTCATCTGTCTGACCAAGTCCTTGCCGACTTAGTCTGTATTTAATTTATAATGTGCCACTCATTTAGGATAGGGTTCAAAAGTCTGACTCCCCCTCTAATTTTGGCCACATTAGGAACTGGAGAATGTGTAAAAGTCTTATTATTAAGAGGAAATAAAAAAGAAGCCAAAATTATATTTATGTTTTTGGGTGTGTTTTTTTAAGAAAATCATTTTTGTGCGTGTTTTGAGAAAAGCAAATTTTGAACAGATCGGGACAAGATGATTACTAATCGAAAGGTGAGTTGTGTTTAAAAACGAAATGGGAATGATGGCTGGGAATCGGAGGGAGTGGGGGACACTGACAGGGTACCTGTAGCTGCACTCTGTTAGCAGCTCGATTGTGGCAACGGCAAAATGAGAACAGTGTCTGAAGGGAAATGAAGGTCTTCTCCTAGGAGCCAAAAAGATTTCATTTTTGTTTTCCCCAGAATTATCATCATCAGCTGTGATGGATGACGAAGGGTCACTTAACACGCTCCCCTGGGAATAATCGCCAACCTCCTTTTTGGCCCAAACTTCTCATGGACTAACATGACAAAGACATAATTTTGCCCTAATTCTTGAAAGAACAGGAAAACACTGATGTAATTCGTTTGTTTAATTCTAGAAAATCTTTCCCTGAAGTCTGTTTTTACACTGCCAAACTGGGAAGGGATGTCTGGGGGAGTAATTAAAGGCTTTCAATGTAAAAGAAAGAGACACGCTTACTGCATTCTGGGGACTCAGTGAGAGTAATGGGAACCAAGGGAAATTTATTTAGATGGTAAGCAAGAGTCGGTGGGAAAGTATCTGTCGATACTGTAAAGATGCTTAAAGTTGGTGGTGATGGGGGCCAACCCAGTTTATCTTTGCACAGTCTATGCTAAACTAATTAGTATTTTAAGCAAGACTGCCAGAAGCAGAGTAATGTCTGCACAAGGGAACAGACTCCTTGAAGGCCCGGCGTGTTTCCTGTTGATCACAGATTGGTGCAGATAATGCATTATAGCCCTTGCCTTAGAACGCCTACATTTAGAGCAGCCAGATAGAGTTACTGTTATGACTTGAATATATGAACTGTGTATTTTAAAATTATTATCTTATAATGCTGATCGGAAGGTACATACGTGAAAATCCTGCAGGCAATCTCAGCCGGACAGAGTCAACACTAAGTCATTATTTGTTTTTAATGGAACGGAAGCTGTAGCTGTAGGTTTTGAGTTAGTTCTGTAATGTTTTTCCCTCTACTTCGCTGGTTGATTTTTTTCCCCTCCGTCTCCTTTACTGGCCCTTCCTCTTCTTTATAAGCCACGCACATTTGTCTGATTTCAGAGACTGTTTCTCAGCCTTCTTACTTTTAGCTCAGCTCACTCAGGTTCGTGGCTTTAGGACATATATATACCCTGACTTCCAAATTTATAGCTGCAGTGCCTACCCAAAGCGGCTTCTGTATTTATACAGGAAGCTGCTTCCTCAGCATCTCCACCCTTCTGTACTTAACCTTTTCAATATCTGATAGATACCTCAAATGTTACATATGTGGAGAACCATTGGGTATAAACTCGATGAGGTTAGGGACTTTATTTCTTTAAAGCTGCTAGATGTATAGTAAAAGCATGCTAAGTATTTGTAGGAGGAATTAATAAGTGATTGCCCTACTTTGCCCCATCTATGTTTTTATTATAGTTAAGTGTCCTGCCATATATCCAGCTGGCCAAGGTGGGAAACAGAGACATGTTAAATTCTTCTTCTATCTCACCTTCCACATTAAATCAATCACTAAGTCTTCTTAATTCTCTGTGAGAGAATGATCTGTAATCCATCTCTTTCTATTACTGCAATCATTGCGTATATTTGTCTTCCCTAATGGAAGTATACCTTCTCTAATCCATACATCGAATCCCACCTCCCCGTACCTCAGAATGTGACTGTATGTGGAGACCGAGCTTTTAGAGAGGTAATCAATTAAAATGAGATTCTTAGGGTGAGCCCCAATCCAATCTGTCTGGTGTCCTTATAAAAAGGAAATATTAGGATACACAAAAAAACACCAGGGGTGCATGAGCACAGAGGAAAGGCCAGGTGAGGACACAGCTAGAAGATGACCATCTGCAAGTTAAGGAGGGAGGCCACAGAAGAAACCAAACCTGCCAACACTTTGATCTCAGACTTCTAGGCTCCAGAGCTAGGAGTTTGTGAGAAATAAAGTTATGCTATTTAAGCCACCAAATCTGTGGAATTTTATTATAGCTGCCCTAGCAGACTAATGCATCTTCCCAAAGGGACCCTCAAGATAGCATATTATCTTTCTCTTTCTCTTTCTCATGGTATCCATGTATAGTAAATGTAACAACTATAAATTACATATGTATACATATGCATATATACAATTTCCACTCAGGTTAGATCACAAAAAGAGAAAAGAGAAATGACAGGAGAACGAATATAGATGATAAATAGATGTTTGAAGGATAAGGCAGGGTCTCATCCATCTTTCTCCCTAATCTCTATGTTTCCATATGTGCTTTTTCTTAAATGTTGTAACATCTATAAGTGAGCATGTTACTTAAGTACTGCAAAAACGCCTGGCTCCTTATGATCTGATAGTAAGTTCAAATGTCTACAGTTTTCTTTCTTTCTACTTTGTGTCCTTTAGAAGTATTAATTCATAAGAGGAGTAGTGGGTTTGGATGCTGAATAAAAGTAATACAATCTGGTGAATTCTGCCCCTTCTTTGTTTCAGTATATACATGGGTATCTCGTCTACTTCCTATAACAAAAATATCTGCAAAGCCCTATATAGGAATCACAAATATTTTAAAGCAGAGCCTCTTATGATAAGAATACCTGACATCTCTATTATTATAGCTCAGTAGTAAATGCACACATCTGCCTATGAATTATCTCACAAAAGCACAAGTTGCTATTGTTTTTAATATCGGATGTTACTTCTGCAGCAATGACACACGTATTGCCTCTAGTACTGTGAATGATACTTCAGGACAGTGAATCCTTGAGTAGAGCAATTTTCTTAAGGCTAAAATAGCATGAGAACAAATGCTTGGAAATGTCCTTGCTAAAGTTCTTACAAGACAGGTGAAAAAAACTTCAGCACTCAGGATCCAACAGAATTTCATACACATGGGAAATTTTATTTGCGCAACTATGACGATCGTTCCTAGAAACCAAAGGGAGACCTCCTTAACCAGTTCAGCCACATTCCCAGAAACTGGGGCTTCAGAGCCAGGTTCAACCTCTAAGAAATCCCTATCTGTGGGATAATAGGTTGTGTAGCTACTTGTGGAGAGTGACTGGCATCAATTCCAGAAAAGATGTCATTGATTTTTATGACTGTGTCTTCTCTGAGAGAGAGTAAGCAGCCGAGAAGCTGGGCACAGTTAGGGCAATGGGACATTACAGTCACCATGGGCAGGCATCCCCCCAGGGGTTGGTTCAAAGCAGGCCTGGCACCATTAATCTAGAGCGATAGAAATTAGATCAGTGAGGGTACCAGGGGTTGGGAGCTGACTGCCAGTGACCTTCCTGGGCGTATGGAAGTGTTCTCTACTTTGACAGGCAAGTTGGTCCCATGGGTTTGTATATTTTTCAAAACTCATCCAACTGGGTGAGTTTACAACGAGTGGCTGGGATTTGAAAATTCTTTAAAATGGATGAATTTTATTGTATATAAAGCAAATTATATCTCATTAAAGCTGATGAAAGATGGAAATCGGGGTTGGCAGGGTGACTGTCTCTGGAGGCAGTGTCCTAAGGCAAGACGGGGAGGCAAAGAGCGTCTCGGAAATGCCCCCTTTTTGGAACCCTATGGTCTTGTCCTTTCACGCCTAGATGTGGGGTTCTCCGCAGGGCCCCTCAGATTCCTCAGGCAGAACTTCTTGCTCTCTCTCTCCTCTTCACAAAAGTCTTATCCCTGTTTTCCCGTTTTTCATCTTCTGGAGTGTTTACTCGTCCTTACATTTGTAGGTGCTCTACAAATAAGTGTTGAGCAAATAAAGGAAGGAAGGGAGAGGAGAGTTACCTAAACAATTTAAATTAAGGAATCAGTGTCTTGTCACAAACTGTTTAATTATCCTTCTCAGTGTTTCCTTTTTTTCTTCATTAAAAACCAATTTCTAGTGGGACAATGATCTCTATGGAAGGTATTTACTCTTCTAGACAATAAGAAGAAACTTAAAAAACTGAAAGGTGATGGATTGACTGATTGCTTAAAACTTAGTAACTGAGCGGGTCACTGTAGAAAAGACTTTGGGTGGGGGCGTTTGCCCAAGCCCCTCATTCCATGGCCGCCGGGGAGAAATGCGGGCTTAGGAGCCACGGAGACATGGCTTCGACTCCCAGCTCGGCCACTTACAGGCCGTCTGGCACTGGAGAGGATGCGTGACCCCGCCAAGCCTGCTTCCTCCCGTGCAGTGAGCAGTTATTGTTACCTTCCCCATAGATTATAAGGATTCCATGAGGTTAAAAAGGCATGAGCTTTTTGTAGTTCCTTTTCTTTCCCCTTCTGGCCCCCAGACGCACCCACCCTAACTGAATCAGGCCTGCCAGCAGGCACCCCGAGAGAGAACCAGGGCAACCCCCGGGGTGGGTGATTGCAGGACAGTGCGATACGGACAAGTAGAGGGTGAGAAAGCGGTGGGACAGTCAGGGATACGATGAGCAGGTGCTATGTGATAAAGCATAAAGAAGCATTTAGTTAAATGATAAATATTCTATTCTGAGATATTGATCCAGAGAAATTTATCCTGCAGGTGTCCTTTTGCACGAGAACAGGGATTTCCATCTGTTCTGTTCCCCACTCTATCGCCAGGGTAGGAAGCCCAACATGGGAGGCACACAGGTCCCTGTTGTGTGGAAAGATATTAAAACCAAACAGTGTTGTCCCCTTGAGCTAATACCAGAATGAGCAAAACTCTTCGCTTTCAGTGACTTAAGACCTGATTGCCGCTGACACTTTTCGAGGTGAGCTTTACAAAGAGCTCTGCTCCGAGAGCTCGGCCACCGTCCGCAGCGTTGCCTGGGAACAGCAGAAAGAAGGAAAGTTTGGGAATGGCCGTGACTCTTCCCTGTACACCCAGCCCACAAAATAGAATTTTTTTCAATCATAAAGGAACAAAAGATCTCTGTAAATGATTGCAAAAGTGTAGGGAAGAAAATAAAATCATTCCACTCACACAGACACGATTTTAAAATGTTTGTGCGTGTTTTCTCCCACGTTTTCTGTGTGTTTCCGAGCACAGCATAAACACTCACGCACCTGCACACATTTCCAGAGTTGATCATATTGTGGATGCATTTTTGAATTCTAATTCTTATTACATCGTATTATAAGCACTTCATCCCAGTCATTCCCCATAATTTTTAAAATTGCTGCACACTCTACGGAATGCATGTGAAATTTCTCCAGCAGTTATGAGAAATGAGCCTGGATGTGTTGCAGAGTCCTGGGCAGGTGCCCTCAGCCACGGCCGCCTGCCCCTCCCGTCCTCATGACGTCATGCCGTCTGTGGCTCTCAAAAGTAGCACGTCTGGGGGTCAGGCTAAGCAGATAAAAAGGCACCGAGGGCCTGGAGCTGAAAGGAAAAGAGATGACTTATGAGGAGGAAGGCTGACAGGGGAAGGCGGGAAGGCGGCGCTCAGTGCCCTGTTGGCCGGTCCACAGCACTCCTGGCCTGGGGAGTCCCGCCGGGTACGGAGTCGGGGCGACGATGCTCCGAGTGAGCGCTGGGCCCTTCCCGCCGCCTGAGCAGCTGGAAGGAGGAGGTGTCCGCCTGAGCGTGAGGCTGCCAGGGCTGGCTGCGCGGGACGGCGGACACACCGAGCGGTGGCTGAGCCCCAGGGCCGCCCCGGTCCTTTCCGCCCATGGCTCGTGTGAGCCTCACAGTGGCTCCCGCACGTGGCTTCCATCACCGCCCCAGCAGCCCCGCTTTGCGGGAGGGTGGAAGGTGGCACAAATTGTGCCCGTGGGGGTCCTGAGAGATGACGGCGCCTTCCTCTGCTGGCGGGGCTGGAGGCCTGGCTTCCCCGGGGAAGAGGTGGGCACCTCCGAGGACCCCAGTCGCAGGGCCCCGGGGGCACTGAGCTGCCTGCTTCTGCAGGGGGTGCTGGCCGCTCAGACGGCAGGTGGCGTCTATTGTACCCAGGCCGCAGGGCGAGGTCACGGTGTGTTTCTCCCCGACGCTTCCCACTCAGGAGTTAAGAAATGCAAGTGAAGAAACACCTCTTGTTGTAAGAACTAAGATCGAAACCCAGGCGTTCTGGACCCAAAGATAAACGTGCACCGCTAGCTCTTTCATACGTATCTGCGTACATAAGGCGCGTGTTGCACGGATGTAGTTTAACGCCAGGCGGCCTGTGCTTTCCCCACCGGCGTCCTTCCCACAACTGAGGCCTGGCCTCTGTTCCTCTCCGCTTCTGCCTCTGTCTGTGGAAGTGCGAGGCCCGCCCTGGTTGTAGCCGACGCCCCGCCTCGCACACGCTCCCAGCCGCGGGAAATGCCTTCTTCTCTGTCAACCGCTCCGTCCGGCAGTTCTCCAGACCAGCAATAGCTCTTCCCGGTTCCTTGGGGGCTCCCCGGTCACTGGGCCTCTTGGAGCTTCTTGCAGAGTCAGCAGCTTCTTTCCTGAGAGTCTTCGCCCTTTAGTTTCTGTCACCCCGGGCGTCCCTGCTTTGCTCTGTGCTCTCAGGCTCTTTCTTTCTCTCTCGGCTTAATGCGCTCTCCCACCCGGACGCTTGTGCGCTGACATTCCCCAGGTTTCCATCCTGCTCGCGCTGCCGATTGTCCCTGTCTGCTCTCATCACTTGTGAACCTGTCATCTCTCATCGTTACGTGATCATTTCCCGGCCTGTAAATTTCCAGAAGTGGATCCACGTCTACTCAGACCTACTGAGCTCTACTCGTCTGCTGAATGTCCCCGGATGGCTGATAGCTCCTTAAACTTCACCTCGTCAAGCTCAGCTTGTTGTGCTTTGCCCCAGACCTGCTCGTCTGTCTGTGTGTCTGTCTGCACTCCCTCAGTGCACAGTGCCATGCTCCACCCGTCGCCAGCTAGAAAATTACTATCGTTCTTGTTTTCTTACCCCCGCAAAGTGTCACATTTCAAGAACTTCTCGTTGTATTTTCCCAATATTGCCTGGATTTTGTATGAATGATGACATCTGAGTTGCAAGTGACAGGAACCCAACTTAAATTTCCTTGAAGCAAAAAGAAAACTGTGTAGCCTCGTGTCATCTTGCCTGGTGGAAACACACGTGGGGAACAAGGGAATTCACGGTACCAGGTGGCTCCCTAAACCTCCCGGGCTCCCGTCTCTCCCCACGCTGACCTGTGCTTCCGTCTGCTTGGGGGCTGCATCCTCTCGGGCAACTAAGTCCAGGCTTCACAGACAGAGAAAAGGTTCCTTCCCCTCCTGACTCCCGTCCTAGGCATCACTTTTAGTGGCTCAGCTGGTGTTGGACGTTCATTCCTCGGCCCAGTTCCTTGGTGGGGATGTGGGGTGAGAGAGCAGGAGGACTGAGCAGATTTGACCCAGCCTGGTATTGGCCGCTGTTGGCATGGTGCTGCTGCTGGTGGGGAAATCCATTCCCCAAATAAAGAGGCTGCTTTTTATCAAAAAAATCAGAGAAATGGGTCTTGAGCAGACAAAAAAATTATAAATGTCCACTACAAATCTATTCATTCCTCTCTACCTTTCTGCTTCCCTTGTTTACCTTTTCTAACCTATTCCCTAAACTACTCTTACGGTCCCCTTTCGTATCTGCTGGACACCAAGTCATATCCTCTCTGAATCGATTTTCAACACAGAACACAGAGGCCTGATTTCATAGAAATAAATAAGTAGAAAAAAATGATTGTGTGTGTGTGTCTGTGTGTGTCTGTGTGAGTGAGTGTGTAATCATTACTCACCTACATCAAACCCTTCAAAGGTCCCATTCTCCTCTAGGTTAAAATCCAAGTTTCTTACAGCCTCCATGACTCCTAACCCGTCCTTGGCAACCCAACCTCAGGTATTTTCACTCTTGGTCCTCAACGCCAGCTGCAGTAATACCAAACAGCTTCCGTTTTTGCTCAACACTGTAAACCTGTCCTTTGCTTCTCCAATCAAGTTGCCTGCTTCTGCCTGCTTTGCCTGTTTCTATAGTGCCTCTGCCCAACTCCTACTTGGCCTTCAAAGCTCAGTTTCTATGTTATCGTCCCATGGAAATCTCTCTAACAAGTATTGAGCCCCTTCAATAAATTGCGTTTATTTGTATTATTGCAACAAATGGTTATGTCTGTATCACCACCAGAATGCAAGCTCCCTGAAGGCAGGAACTTTAGGTTAAATTACTTTGGTATTCCCCATAGAAAAACATTGTTTGGTGAGTGGTACGTACTCTAGAAATACTGTAAAAATGAAATTAAGAATGAAAATACTGTAAATTCAATCAATTATGTGAGTTATTAATTCTGAGACACCTGGCAGAACCCTGCTTTAATACATTTAAAAAAAAATAAAATATTTAACCTACTGAAAATCATGTTATTGTGCCTTAATTATGTCTATTATATTTGAGGTTAAATTAAAATTTTTTCATTAAATGATCTGTTTTGCAAATTGGATAATCTCATTGTTTTAATTTTTTTAAATAAGTGAAAGAAGGTCAGAATCATATGTTAGTCTATGTTTTCCAACAGAGCAAAATGACCAAATGGAATTTTTCTTTCAGTCTGCAACTTACATCATCCCAGCAATATCAGACTTGATATTATCATTTACATAATACTATCTTGAAAAAGTTCTCAGATATTAGATCAGCTCTCTACTAACCCAAGGGTAAACACTGGAATTCTTTTAAAATAAATCCCTTTATCAACCCATATTGATGAAATGTATTCTTTAACCTCACTTGACTGACCTGACTTGAATGACCACTATTTTTCCCTTTCCTTTATGATGTCTCTCTGACTTCCCTTCTCTTTCTTCATGGTAGGCACCCTACGTCTCCTTGGCTGCTCCATTCATTCATTCATTCATTCATTCAATTATTTGCTGAGTTCTGTCTGTGAGCTGGTCCCCATCACAGAGCCTCTGCTCCTGAGCCACTTTCTCCTGGGAGTTCTTGTTTACTTCCATGGTGCCATTGCTGTGCCCAACAGAGACCTCTCTTCTGAGCTCCAACGCCACTTATCCTTTGCCTGCTCAGCATCTTTACTTGGATTTCTAACTGGTAACTTGACTCCACATATTCCAGTTGAACTTGTTTTCCCCCAGTGTCCTGCTCCTTACAGTGAATGGCACCATCACACATGGAATATGCAACGAGCACACTGAGAGTCATTTTCATGTCTTCTCTGTCTCTCACCATCCTGTCAATCACCAAGTCACCTTGTTCCTTCCTACGTGATATCCCTGCAATCCCTCCTTTTCCACTGCTACTATCACAGTCCAACCCACCATCATCTTCTTTTCTACATCACTCTAATTCACTCATAAATAGTCCCTAGCATCTACTTTTGTTCCTCGCCAATCTATTATTCACACTGTTGACCCAGTGATCCTTTAAAAAGGCATTGATCTGGTCATGTCACTCCCATGCTTAGAACGCTAAATGATTTCCCATTACTTTTAGGACAAGTTCCAGAATATATCTCAAATGGCCTACAAAGAGTTGCCTTCCTTTCCCAGCTCATCATTATCTCTCTTCTCCTGGATCCCTCTCTATGCTTCAATCATGAATCTTCCTTTTGTTTTTTCAAACAACGTTCTTTCCTACTTCAGGGCCTTTGCACACACTTTTTTGTGTGTTTCTGTTCATATTAAAGTGGTAATAAAATAGCCACATGTTTATGAAAATCAAGCAGTACAAAAATCTATAAAATAAAAACTAAAGTCTTTTCCCTCACTCCCACCCCTGCCACTCTTATTGAAAGCATCCAGTGTCATTTGTCTCTCATATGTTTTGCTAAAATATGTGCGTGTATGTGTGTGTATTTTTGGAAGGAGAGGGAAGAAGTGGGTTCACTCTATATTCTGTAATATAGTGCAGTGCTTGAAGTACAAATTCTGGAAACTGACTGCCTGAATTAAAACTTCACCTCTTTCCACAGAGTAGACAGATGTGTGGCCTTGGACAAGTTACTTATCTACTCTGTGTCTTAGTTTCCCCATCTCTAAAAATCATTACCTGGCCTTCCAGCAAAGCAGGAACAAATTGTACAATAGATTGGAGAGAAAGAATTGCTTCTGATGGCAAAGCATGCTCAGTGGGATTTGGGAACCCTGAAGTTCCCAAACTGTCATCTAAAGTCTCCCATGCTCCCCTCCCCCCCAAAAAAGAAAAGAAAAATAAATAGATCTATTTGCAAAGCATAAAAAACAAAAATAAAAAAATTAAGTCTCCTGTTTCAGTTACTGAGGACCCATTTTCCCCTCAATGTCTTAATTTTCTATAAGAGATCTAGAAAGCCTCTCAGTTCATTCTAGATTATTCAATGTGGTAACTGATTTATCTTCTCTTCTTTGTGCACCATGATCTACCAGAGTCCTGCCCTGAATGCCAAATAATTTTCAGAGCTATCAGTCCCTATCTGATTTAATCCTAGGTTTTCCCTAATTCTATAAAGCTTGTTACCAAGACATTTTTTCTGGACAGCTATTTCTAGATTATTCAAGGCTCTTAGTACATAACAAAACTTCACCCTGGAGGCTATTTTAAGCATGTTTTTTTCTTTTTACTGTATTTTACATTTGGTTGCTGATTGCACAAAAGGAATCTAATATTTTTATATTTATTTTTTGACCCTCCAACTTGCTGATTTCCATAGTGTTTTGTTCTAGCACTATTCCAAGTATGTAATTATTATATCTCCAAATATTAGTAATTTTCTCCTTTTGTTCAGTGTTTATACCTCATTTCTTTCTGTTCTGTATTTGCTTTGGCTAATATTTCTAGAACAATGTACATAATAGATGTACACAGTGGATGTATTAGTGGGCATTCTTGTCTTGTTTGTGCTTTTAATGGTAATGCTTCTACCAGCGGTTCACCATTAAGATTATTGGTGCTCACTTTTGGTTTGAGAGAGGTGCTATAAAATAGTAACTATTATTATTTTTAAAGTATCTATTTTTATGCCACCAAAAAGGTGTTTTTTGTTTATAAAAAGCTGATTTTGAATTTTGTCAAATGAGGTCTAGGATCACCTGAAAAGATGGTATATTTTCACATTTGATTTATTAGCATGATGTAATTTAATAGAATTTCTAAAACTTCTAATTTATATCCCATAATTTTCAGATATTTTAGTCATATCACACTCTTCCTTTCTCCGTAATCCTACCTTGATTTTTTTTCATGGTCATTCTAATCTACAAAATAAAATATATAGGGACCACAATCACTTTTAAGATTTAATTACTATATTTAATCAACTTTCTCAGTATTATCTGTCTCTCCTACAGTTTCTCCCTTCTGTATGATTCTTTCTCCCCCTGTCCCTTTTCCTCTCTACCCCTTGTATGATGTTGGTGGAAGAGTCACATCCCAAGACAACCCACAGTGAGTACTTACCAAGTAATTCTTAGTAAAATTTGGCTGAAAGAACAGATGAAAGCACATATACACCTGTGCCTTTGGAAATTAAGGTAGGAGATTCTAAAACATTTCAAGATTTATTAAATGCCTGCAAAATTCTAGGCACATTGCTGAAATGGTGATTATGTCATAGTTTCAACCTTAAAGGAACCTTGAGTCTGATCAGAGACCAACAGGCAAATACGATGAACTACAGTGACATGTTACCAGGACGTGTAGAGAAGGGACACCGCTATCTGGGAAAGACCCCGGTGTGCTCAGCGTCTAGTGGTTCTGAAAGACTACCGAAGAACTGCTTTCCTGGTTTGTAACAACTGGTAAAGATTCAAAAGCAGAAGGAATTAGATATCTAATACTAGAGAGCTATTGGAAATATAGCCAATGCTTGTAATTTTTCCTAATTTCAGATTTCTATAAGAATAAAATGGAATGTTTTGAGCTGCCTTACAAAGAAATGCAAAATTACTAGCACTTTACCACCCGAGGATGATGTCCTCCAGCTAATTGGTAGAACTGCAATGTCACATGGCATTTTTTTAAATTCTTGCCCAAGAACATGCTTAGAGAGAGACATCAATGTGAGAGAGAAACGTCGATCGTTTGCCTTCTGTTCACACCTCACGTGGGATCAAACCCACAACCCAGGTGTGTGCCCTGACCGGCAATGGGACCAGCAACCTTTGGATGCCCGGTATGATGTTCATCCAGCTGAGCCACTCTGGCCCGGCTCACATGGCATTTTAAAATCAGCCCCAAGTAGCTTTTCTACCCTTTGATCTTAACTTTAGAATATCTTTATGTAAATTTTAGAAATTGGTTTCTCTCTATCCTAGGAAAACAGAATAGCAGGTGTAATGGAGATGTCTAATAGATGCCATTGGTTATTAAAGCCTGTTATTCAGACTAATGAATGTAAGTCTGGGAGTTACAAGTTGAAGGGCATTAGACTGATTAATATGAGTACTATGTTTAAAGTAGAAGGTGTCATGTATGAAAATCACCGTCCTCATAAGTTTCCAGTCTTTACTAAGAGGTAGTAAATGATAGTGATAGTGGTAGTAGAGGAGAGTGGACAGTGCTGGTAGTGGGGCTTTTGTATTAGACCATCTCTTTGGAAATTGTTTTCAGAGGCACACTGGACTTTTCAATTTGAAGTCATATCTAACTTTTTGTCCTAAAATGACATTACTAATTTTGTCACATATCTCACCCATAAAAGTTCATCTGAAATGACTTTTTGATGTTTCAAAAAATAAAATTTATTCTTCAAGATTGAATATTTGACACCTCTGAGGATATGTATAAAAATGTGTTGTAGTCTCTGAAGGCAGATCAGAAAGAGTGGCAAGGACAGCATTATCGGAATAAGTACTTAGTTTCCTGGGATAGATACTTGAATAGGAAAACAATCAGTTGGATGCTCTGATAAAAACTACGGGTTTTCTTCTATATCTATCCTTGGTTCTTACGTAGTAGGAGAGTCCCCAGTTTTTAGCTGGGGAAATGACCACATGGAAGAAAAACTACATTTTTCTGCCTCCCTTCATGCAAGATGAGGCCATATCACTTAGTTTTGACCAGTGAAACATAAGCAGAGGTGTCCAGGCGGCAGCCTTGAATCTTCATTCATAGACAGTCACCATGTATCTTTTTTCCTTTCTTCTTTGTGCATTTTGCCTTCCTACAGGCTGACATGTCACACAATTGCTGGAACTAAAGCTGCTATTTTGGTCCAGGAAATGACCTTGGGATTGGAGGCCATATAAGTAGAAAAATAACAACTTAGAATCTATGCACTTAAATTTTTTATGGAGTGGAGCCCTGTACAAGTCCTGCGCTGCTCGCCTAAGGCTTTTATGTAGGAGAAATCGGCATATCTCCCTGCAAGTCACTGGCATTTGGGGTCTCAAATACTCAAAAGGAACTTCACCCTATGTGATATATGTAAGTTCTACTGTGTCTGTTCAACGTATCACGTTATTTTTTTAGAGTCTAGCTATACTTTCAGAATAACAGTAAAAACATGTGTTTTGTAATCTAACAAACCCAGTTGGGCTTTACAGTCACATTAGAGTATCATCATTTCGATATTAATTTTTGAGAAAATTGCCAAATTAGGAAAAAGATTGGAGTGCCCTTAAGTTGGCCAGGGATAGGGGTGGTGATAAAGAGAAGCTGTATTCCAGATATTCTTGTACAGACTTTAGGAGAGGGCATGAGGCCTTTTGTGGTCTATCTGAAAATCCAGCATCTCTGTCCTTACCTGTCATTTCTGCCATAAATATGTATTTGATGCCCACTGACCATAATGTAATGATTAAAACAAAGTTCCAACTCCCATGGAACTTTTATGTTAGTATGTGGAAATAAATGATAAATAAGTAATGAAAAAATGCATAATATGTGAGAGGTGATGTGTTATGCAGAAAATTAAGACAGGGTTAAGAAGTAGAGTAGAATTGAGTGTGTGCTGCGGGGAGAGGTGACGATTCAGAGGTCTCTCCTCACTCTGGAATAAGGCAAACATATAACAACCATATACTTTAGCATTGTTTCTGATATGTTCCAGCTCCTGCACTCTCACAGATGAGCACCCATCAACACGCTAACGACCCCTCACTCTTGGCCCAAGAGCATTCTTAAGAATCATAGGCCTTGGATTCTAGAATGAGAAAGGCAAGAGTCTACATTTTATTTTTTCCTGTTTCAGGTTACTTTCAAGTTCAAGCATAGTTCTTGATGATAAAATTTAATTTATAAAAACCTAATCTATGTTCAAATTTCACTTCCCACATATTGTCCCAGAGATGATACCTTAATTTCCCATCACTTTTCTCAACCTAGAGATAGATGTTTTTAAAATCTTTTAACTTTGGGGAAATAGTCCCATTTAAAAAAAAAAAAAAAAGCCTGGAATTCACAGCGGCGAAAGATCTACATGTGTATACTGGTCATGCCTTCCCACTCGTTACCTGAATATCATTGGGCAGGTCACCAAGCTCCATTCTTCATCTGTAGAATGAAACAAAATTAACAAACTTCTACAGTTAAACAGGATCCTCCCTGTGAAGAATGCAGAGGAACTGTAAAGCCCTGGACACTGTCACTTAATATTATATTTCCTATTCTCTCAAGGACAAGGGTGTTTTAGGGCACTGAGATTCCCCGAAGCCCAGTGGGCTGAGAGAGCAGCAGCTTCTGGTAGGCAGGGCTTGAGTAAATGCATATTTGTTTAAACTTGTTTTCTTAATTTATTATAATCATTACTCCCTGCCAGTAAGAGCATATTCTCAACCTTCTATGAACAGTTGCAAAATTAAAGAGAAATTTGCTGGGAATAAATGCATCTCAGTATTTCATCTTAAATATACATGCACAGAATAGTTGTTTATAAAAATGAAAAAAAAAGCCTCTAAAAGCAAAATATGAAGGTAATACCAAGATAGAAGAAAATTTGCAACATAGGTGACAATAAGGTTAATAGTTCTTACAATAGAGGGAACTTTCAGAAATCAATAGGGAAGAAATAAATATCGTCACAAAAGTAAGAAAGAATCTAAACACACCATTTAAATAAAAGGTTAACCTAGAGACACGAGAAATTCTTATTCACATTGGTTATCAAAAAAGGAGATTTAAAAAAAGGTACAAGTGTTTTCCACTGGCAAATATTTTTACAAAAACTTAAAAAACAAAACTTATGTTTTTGAGAGATATATTCCTGCTGGTCTTAGGTGTATAAATTGGTACAGCTGGAGAAAACTTGGTAACGTGAATAAAAAGCCATAAAAATGTGCATAAGATTGAAAGCTCTTGAAAACAGAAATGTTGTTTTTATTTTTATTAATTGATCTAGTTAGAAATGATAAAGATGTACACAAAATTTAATGTACCTAGATGTTTATTAGAGTATTATTTAGAATAGAAAATTATAGAAATCATCTAAATAAATAACAACAGGGGATTGGTTAAATGAATTAAGTAATGACTAGTAGGACCTCTTAAAGACTTTAAATTGTTTCATGAACTAAAATATTATTTAATGAAATACAGGTTAGAGTTAATATGCACCTCATGTGCTTGCTAAATGAACATATGGAGAAATACATTCCAAAAATTATGGGAAAACAAGTAAAATGTTTCTCTTTGGGTTGAATTATAAATACTCCAAATCATCTGCAAGAAATATGTGTTACTTTATAATTATAAGTAAATCCCAAATGAACTGAATTTATTTCTTTTAAAAATTATTAAAGACTGAAATCATAAACTAGCGTAGAAAGCTCAACTCAAATATGCAAGAATATCATTATTTTCTCTAACTTACTTCCCTGTTCCCTTGAACCCGTATGCCCACTAAATGGCCAATGTCAGTTTATCATGGGTCAGAAGAGGCTAAACATTTCCAATTAAATTTCTTCTGGCTATGGGGTCATTTGAAGGTAAATATTGTATCAGTTAAAAAAATCAGACAGTTTCTCCCCTCTCAAGAAGTGACCCCTGCTCCCGACCCTTCCCCAAATACTTTCGGGAAGGAAGGTGACCTATCTAGGAGGTGGGGGTCTGCTGCAAGCTGGCCTGCGGATGTGCTGCCTTGTTCTACAGGTTTCTGGGTCTTGGCCTCTTTTGAAATAAGTTTGATTATTTTCAGGTACCGTGAAACCAATAGATGAGGCGACAGCTGCCATTGAAAAGGTAGTGTTTTGCTCACCATTCCCAAGAGGAGGGGACCCTGCACTCCACACAGGGAGCCCCCTGGTGAGCACCAGTCACGAGGGAAAAGCCAGCGTGGGCAAGAGGCTTCACTGCGGTTTCGCGGGAAGGAACACGCAGGCAGGGCGAGGGGTTAGGACTGGCTGGTGTGAACAGTTTCAGCAGGCTGTGGGTGCAGGAGCCCTTTCACAGTCTGGAGTGGTTAGGGCAGGAGAGTGTGGCCTGGACTGTAAGAGCTCAGTGAAGGAGCTGGTTGTTGGCACAGGTTCTGTACCGGTTGGTTTGCGTGTGAAAGATGCACTTACAAGTCACGGGGGTCCTTTAAAGGTCTCCGGACACTGACTAGCCCTGGGAGGGGCAGGGTCATCATCTCCAGGGTCAACAAGGACCCAGATGTCAAAATGTCAGAAATGCCTGATTAATGCGACCTTCCTTTCCACACCCATCCCTAACATACCTTCTCCCTTCTTCTGGTCTCCAAGCAGCTGACATCTGCTATCAGTGCCTGTGGACTCTGCGCTTGATTCACACACACGATCCCAACTCCTGCCAGTTACCTGTCTGGATTTGCCTCTTCTGGTCCCTGGTCCTCTTGGCACCTTCACTTCGCCTTGCATGGGCATGTGGCAACTGTGGAATCTCCCGCAATCCCACACATCCATTGAGAACTGGGGCCCAAACTCAGGCCCTCTCTCTGCCTAAAATCTCACAATTCTTTGTTACGTTGCCATAGCCCAGGGCACACTGGTGGTGATTTTGTCCCAAAGTCCCAAAGGCAAGATGACACAAACACCTCTGCTTTGAAGAGTCTCCTTGGCTGTGTTTTGGGGAAATAGACATTTGAATCTGATTTTCTGTCTTTCTGCCTCTCCTGCCCTTCCTTTCTCTCCTGCTCTACCCTTCTCAATGATCTCCTCCCCCGAACTCCAGGAGAACTTTCTTCCTTCTTGTTTTAGGGAAACTTAATTTACATGACACCCTCTTTCCTCCCTACTCTGTAGCTTATAAAGCATCTCTGTGATGGAGTCAGCTAAGCCTGGCTTTTTGTTATTGGAGCTGTGAGAAGACCAAGAGCTAGGTTTCACTAATGATAACAACACAGTGGTTTAATACATTAAAATGTTATTCCTGCTATAATCTCCCCTTAGAAAATCTGGCAACCCTACAGAGGACATTCAGCTCATGTTTATACCTTTCCCTTTCATAAGCTATCTTCTCAGGCTTTATCACTCTCCTCTCTTCAAGTTCATCTGGGTAAACTTGGTATTATGCAAATCTCACCTTTCTGGAATGAAGGTTGTCATCCTTTCCCAGGATGCTGAGCTTCTTGTAGCTCCACCCTAATCTCTCCTGACCATTTCCATGACCTCTAGACAGCCAAAACTGTATGCAAAGCTTCCCCTAAAATGGCATGAAAGTTGGATAAATCTTCCACACTGGGGATGGAGAAAGTCAGCAGCCGTCTCTGACGAAAGGCAGTAGGACGATTCCAGCTCAGAGCTCCCACCATGTTCCCACCTTGCCCAAATTATTGTGAATTCTCTGGCTCTCGGACACCTGATTGAAGGACAGAGGTACAGGTGGAGCCATGGAATAATTTTGCCTTTCCTGTGGCCTTTGCAGCAGGCAGCAAATTCCATATGATTTGCTCTCGGTTCTCTTTCTGGCTCAGCCACATTCTCCTGCTCTGAAACAATCTCCACATGTGCCCCAGGCCACTGTAATCTTCCCGAGCTGCTGCTACTGACATTGTAATTCCTCTCTAAGAAGCATGCATTAAAAGTCCAAGTCAGGGGATTAAAAGTTGCCTTTCCAAGCCCCACCTCTCTGTTATATGCTGGTGACCCTGTATCTACTTCTGCATATAGCTGCTCCAGAAGAATCTTGACCTTCAATTAGAAATGACATGACTTCTAAATTTAGGTCCATTTAAGGTCTATCGACTCTGAACTCTAAATGTTGTGGTTTTGATACTTGCATATTAATATACAGATATAAGGTAGCATGTTATTTTCATTTTCTATAATTTAAGTTAAAAACTTTTGATCAGGATATACACATGTATATCTATATCTAGATACATCATAGTGAAACTGCAGAACATTAACGCTCCAGAAAAAGCACCCAAAGATCTCAGACTGAAAAGACTGAATTCATCTGAAGGAACAATTAGCTTGAATGTTGAAAAATTTGCAGTTAGCTATCATTCAAGAGTTAGAATAGCCCGGCTGGAGTTGCTCAGTGGTTGAGCATTTGCCCACGCAACAAGAGGGCACAGGCCCCGGTTGTGGGCTCACTCCCCGGTAGGGGTGTGTGGTAGGCAGCCAATCGATGTTTCTCTCTCATCAATGTTTCTGTCTCTCTCCCTCTCCCTTCCTCTCTCTCTCAGAAATCAATAAAATCATATTTTTTTAAAAAAGCAAATAAAATGCAGATACAGAAAGACTAAGAAAATTTACCATCCATGACTCCTACTGAAATAGTTAATAAAGGATATAACTCAAGAAAACTGAGTCTCCATAGAATGACTAGAATGCAAGCAATAATAATAATAATACACACAGTGTTGAATGTTTTAAAAATATAAACATAAAGGATAAAATAGTCAATAAATAGTTTGAATAAATTTCTCAATGAACTACTTACTACCTTATGCATTTTTTTTCTTTTACTAATTTTACTTTTGACTTAATTTTGTTACTGTGTTTTTAACTATACTGAAGTACTACATTTTTGTATAGAAAGCTATCGAGCTTCTCCTTTGTAGTCTTTTTTACTTTGGTATTTTGTTTAGAAAGTCATATTCACACTCCAAGGTTATAAAAATATTTATGTAATTTTTAAGGATTTACATTGTTCCTCCTCTTAGAAAAGGGAGGCACATAAACTTATTAACGTAGGAACTAGGAATGTACATATATTGAAATAAAGATCAGGGGACATGGTAGGTTAAAAAAATCATATTTTTAAAGAATCTGAGATTAAAACGAGAAGAGTTATTGTCATAAAATCTTGAAGCTCTGGATAAAGAATTTAAATTTGCCCTGAGTTGATTGCAAGTTAGGGTACCAATTATTTCTTCTAGTGTGCTGAGCAGCTGCTGTCCCATCAGTTTTACTTCTCTGGTTTTGTAATTAGAGAATGAACATCAAATGTGACAAGACATTGTGTCTATTTCTTTTAGATAGTTTAGATTGCACTTTTAAGTGCTTCAAAACAGTTTAAACGTGTAATGGAATTATTAGGTTAGAAAAATTCCAATTTGATGACAGTTGATTGAAGCAAAAGGTTAATTTTATTAAAGGCTCATGTAGCTGTCTACCAAAATAAAAATAAAAAAATCCAAATAAATAAAAATAAAACATTTTTTTCCTATCTTCAGTTCTATATCACATTTTTTTAGTGTAGACAGTAGGCCACGTTCATACACACACATACACACACACACACACACACACACACACAAAACTATGCAAGTAAAAGTACAGAACATGGAAAAATATTTTCTAGACTCTCATGTGTCTCCTGATATATCGTGTTTACACTGTTGTTCAGAAGAAACAAAGCCTTTGAGGCCAGATGACCCTGGATTAGGGTTACAAGCTTTAGCAAATAAAAATACAGAATGGCTAGTTATTTCAGCTAAACAATAAATAATTTTTTAGTGTACATCCTGTGCAATATTTTCTCAGGCAACTTTCTCCTTGATCGGATCTCAGAACCACCTCTCCTGCTATGTGACTTGGAAAAATTACCTAATCTCTCAAACTTTAACTTCTGCATTTGCCACTTGGGAAGAATAATGGCCGTTTTTTGAGTCTTGACATATATGTTGGATGCAAAAAAATTGAATAGTATCTAAAACATGATAGGTACTTAAAAGTGTTAGATTCTTTCTTTTCTTCTTAGACTCTATCCAGCCACATGGACATAGCCACAGTGATAAATTTAAAATCCTTCATGTCAAGAAGTATGTAAATCAGTGCTACATAAACTAATGAATTTGGGTGTTGGCAGCCAAAATTTTAAGCCACTCTATAATTAATTAATTGATTAACTTAAGTCCATGTTGCACCTATTATCTTACAACAAGCATTAAAATCTCCTGTCCCTGAAAGCTAGGAGGGCTGGTGAAGGTTACACTAGAACATTTGAAGGTTAAATTTAAAGTTCCAAGAACAGAATTTTTATTCCCATCCCCACCTAATTGTCTTTCAGCTTTTCCAGTTTCAGTAAAGGATGCAATCTTTGGGTTCAATATAAAACCTAGGAGGATGTCATACGATCCCAATCAAAATACAGGTGGCTTTCTTTATAGAAATGCAAAACATTTAAAAAACCCAAGTCAATGTTGGAAAAAGACAGAGCACTCCTAGCATCCACATTTTGGTTTTCATACCATTTCTTAATAAAAGGATAAATGGCTAGTTCTTGAACTGGGGCAGGGAATACACTCTATGAGCCTGAAGAACTTTTAATTCCAAAAAGTAAAAAGTACTAAAAAAGCAAAACAAAAACCAACCTTACATCAATGGGTGTTTGTCAAAGTGACAGAGGAGCAGACAGAAAGAGCTCTCGATCACCAAAGCTGGACTGATTTGAGTAACAAAATAAATGAAGTAGTATTGGATTATAACCCAAAGTATAAAATAATTATTCATGAGTTCATACTAATGTAAGTAAATGATTGAGTAAATAAATAATGAGGGATAAGAGACAAATCTTTTTTGTATAACAATTCCAAACATAGCAGTCCCCCTGGATCCTCAGGGATACGTTCCAAGACCCCCACTGGGTGCCTAAAACAGAAACAGTATCAAACCCTGTATTTATTGTTTTTTCCTACACTTACATGCTTATGATAAACCCTAATTTACAAATTCAGTTATGATAAAGTTTCATTTGTAAGTTAGGCACAATAAGAGATTGACAACAATGACAAATAATAAAATAGAACAAATATAACAATATAGCATAATAAAAGTGACGTGAATGGCTTTGGGGTCATTATTAACTAAAAGAAGGGTGAGTTGAGCAGGAGCACTGCTTTGAGTGACTGGCTCTTATCTTTCAACTCTCAGCTTGAAATACCACTTCTTCCAAGAATAGTTTCCTGACAACGCAAATTTAAAGGAGTTGCCCATGTGCAGTCACATCGACCATGTTACCTTTTGCACAGTCATTATTTTGAAACAATCACAAGCAGAGAAAAGGCAGAAGCATCTTGGTCCAAAGAAAATTTTCCCTGACTGACTTGAGAGGAAGATGCTGCCATCGTGGAGGCCCAATCACTCTCTGCTATTTTAGTGGCTCTTTGCTACAAACATGGACATTCTCTTACAGGGTGGCAATACAACTAGCAAAAAGGAAATTAGCATCACTACACACTGCCATCTAAGCATTTGGCTGTGTTTATGTTGTGTCAACAACGTCCTTGATAACATAAGGATCCAGTTCAAAGTCATTCATCTCATTTAGTTGTCCTGAGTCTCTTCAGTCTGGAAGAGTTCCTTAGTCTTCTCTTGACTCTCATGACCTCATTACAGACCAGCTGTTTTGTAAGATGTCTGATATTTGCTTATGATTAGATTCTGTTATGAATCACTGACAAAAACATCACAGAAATGATGCTGTATCCCTCTCATCGCTTCCTCCCAGGTGGCACATGAGTTTGATTCCGCCCTTTGCAAGTGACGGAGGCTCCCTTTGATCACTCGATTAGGGTGGTGCCTGCCAAGCTTCTCCTCTAGAAAGTTGCTCATTGCCCTTTGTAGCTTGTAAGCATTTTGTAGGGAGGTACTTTAAATCTGTAAATATAATTTTTCTTGTCAAATTTACATTTTTTCATTTATTTGCTTATATCTGTATAAACTAATAGCCCCCTGTGTCATTCAATATATTTGAACCTATCGCTGTCATTTATTTCAATGCTGATGCTCCCAGCTTTGGCTAGAAGGAGCCTCTCCAAGTTGATTTCTTCTTCCATGTGACATATTTCAATCATTGTTTCAGTGCTTCCTTGCTTTCTGGCATGATAAGACTTTCTGGGCTCATCCTGTGCTTTCCCTGCTCAAATTCTGAATCTGTCCCATCCAGATTTCAGACTGAATTGCCTAGGAGGCGAAGAGAAGAGGTGGAGCAAGTTGGTCTGTCCATACTCTTATGGAAGCTACCCCAGTATCATGTGCCTTGTCTGTTTCTGTAATTGTGTGTCTCTCCCAGCTAGAGCATCAGCTCGGCAGAGGCAGGCACTTTTTCTGTCTTGTCACTGAAGAATTTGGGCTCTTGGGAGGCAAGCAATAGATATTTGTTTTTTCTGCAATGCACATGTAGAGGATTTAAAACACTTAAAGCATTTATTTTTCTTTAAATTAGTGAGAGTTGGGTCTCTGTAACAATTCAGACAGCATTCAGTTTAATTACATCGTTCACATTCGAACAGGTTGTTTTAGACTTGTAAAGGCGTAGTTTTAAAATTATAATTTTGTCAACTTTGGAGTTAACTAGCACAAGGATATATCATGTAGTAGTACTTCTAGAAGTAGTACTTTGATCTAGAAGTAGTACTTCTACTTCTTGGTGTTTAGTGATAATAACTTATTACCTACATTTTTAAGAGTATTTTACCTATAACTATAATACTCTCCCCCCAAAATAATTCAGTTGTATAGATTTATGTCAGTCAGTAGAATATTAGGGGTTGATTCAATTGAAGATTTACTTTGTATAGTTAAGTTATGTAGCTTCTTTATTTTTATTTTTTACAATATGCATCATATAATATGCATATTGCCATTTTGATAGAATTATAGCAAAGAAAGACTCATTTAAATATAAATTATTTTCTACTTATCATTAAGATAAATAGCATAATTCATTATGTGAAGAGGCTGGTTTATTTATTTTCCCGTTTCCTGGTATGATCTCCTGCAGAGGGACAAGATTTTAACGTGGAGACATTCTGCATGCTACAGCATGTCCCATGTGATATGCTAGTTGCTAAGGTAACTGTATTTTCCTGAAAATGCCAAACTAAACAGGAGCCTGAATCATCAGTGTGCAATTTGCTGCTATTGTATTCATTAAAATTTTCCTTAGCATAACATTCAAATAAACACACAATGACCAGACAATTCTGGATTCTCTCTCTGACCTCCCCAGCTCTGGCTTTGGCATTTGAAAGCACAATCACAGGGTACACAAAGAGTTTAAAATATTTCATGAATTAGGACTCTCATAAATTCTCAGGTTCTGCTAATTAAGGGATATGCAATCACTTGATTTGAATTAAACATATCTTTGTGTCTCTCTGCATATGAATTTGCTTAGCACAGATGCAGAAGAAATCGGATTGCAGGACACCAGAAACTGCTTTTCAGAACCTTAACCTGTTTCTATAAACAAATCGATATCTCCAATAACAAGTGAATCTTTCTTTTTGAAGCAGAACTTCAAAACATAGGCTCTTTACTTTAGAATATCTTATTAAAAATAGTATAGTAACTGTGTATATTGATAATTATACATATGTATGATATCCATTTGAAAGCAATACATCCAAAAGTCTTCATTTTTTCCTATAGTCAATATATTTCCTAATTTAGACTCTTCATTCCATAAATTAGCAAGTTTGTTTTAATACATCTTTTATTCAAGCAGCAACTTAAAATATATACAGAATTTATAAGTTTGACGCTTTTAAGGTGTGCTTTTAACTAACAAATTAATCAACAATGTGTGGTTTCATCAGTTTCATGAATAATGCTGCCAATTTCTCTCTTGTGGCTTTTTTGATTCCCTGCACATTTTTATCAGGAACTTCAACTTCATTCTGAAACCACAGAAATATATTTTCTGAATAGATTTGGGTTTAAGAGAGTGGACAGTAACATTTTGGAAAAGAAATGTTAGTTTTGGAAATAATACATCTGATCCAACGAAGAAGAAATCTAACTGAATCAGATTTACTCTGTCTCTAGAGTTAAATGGCCAGAATTCAAACTCAGCTCTTCCCTTGTCTACAGTACTTTGGGGATTATAATAATGTCTACTTCTTAAGGTTTTCAGGGGATTAAATCAGATGATCCCTGTAAGGAAATCAACATGGTTCTTGACACAAAATAATTGCTTAATAAGTGTTATCTGCTAGTATTTCTATTGTTATTATTGAGTATATTGGAATGAGAAACTCATTTAAAGTATTCTTTCATATGTTGAATGTAATGTTTGGGACCTGAGCACTGTAGACTTCCACACGTGCTATTTTCGCTTTCTGTAGATATGAACTTCATCTCAGAGCACTTGGTGAGGCATCCTTTGGTGAAAGCTCATTAGCAGTTTCATAAGGACATGAAGGTTTTTCAACAAGTTAATTTTTGAGAGTGGAGGTTAGCCCCTCCCTTAAATGACAAAGCTTTCTAGTTTTAGTTTATTACAAACTCCCAAGTCTTAGTCAAATAGGAATATTTTCAACATGGGTTGACATTTTCTTGATGACTCGCACTGTTCCTTATGAACTTTGCCTTTGGGGATTTCCAAAACTCACCTGCAGGTTTGTCCTGGACAACTGTGATTTTTTTGTTTGGTTTCTTTGGACACCCTCGCCACTGTGAGCTGTCACTTCTATGCCTCTAGTAGCTTTGACCCTGTCTCATCTGTAACAGAGTAATTTGGAAACACACCAGGCTACCAAGAGAAATAAAATACCCATGGAAGGAGAACATGGGACAAGTTTGTATATGGTAGCAAACCAGCCAGACCTGGGATAGCTGCTCTGCTCCTTGTAGGTATTCTGTGCTGGGAGGGTTGAGGTTGCTATACTTCTGCTAACAGGCTAAACGACACAATTTACAATTAATTCTAGAAGTGTTGAGTGAACATAAAAATGGAATCTTGAAGAATGTTTCATTTTATGGAGAGACTGCGACTACCTGTTGATCCCAGTCTCAGTAGCATGAAATAACAGAGTCATGCTCTTGTTGCATAATCAGTTTGTCTCATGAGTCACACCAGTTCTCCAGAAATGGCTTCACCTGCTTTCCTTCAGATAGTCATCTAACTGTTATTTTAATTACGTTTACAGTTTCTGCGTTTTCACTTACACTATGTAGTCCTACATCAGGCAGATCACGAGAAGGCAGAGTTCTTTGTAACAGACAATAATGCTGGGGAAAAAGAAAGACAGGAAGACCAAATATGAGATGGATCGATTCCATACAAAAGTGCCACGAGCTGCAGGAGCTGAGCAGGGCTGTTAGGACAGGACATGTGGACATCACTCTTTCATAGGGTGCCAGGAGTTAGAGCCAAC
The DNA here is from genome assembly GCF_054644295.1 of Miniopterus natalensis. Classification (NCBI taxonomy): domain Eukaryota; kingdom Metazoa; phylum Chordata; class Mammalia; order Chiroptera; family Miniopteridae; genus Miniopterus; species Miniopterus natalensis. Next base: position 75,580,504 of record NC_142086.1, on the reverse strand, counting down.
TCAGTGGCACATAACCCACAGGTAGTCTGATGCAGAAATTAGTTAAACTGAAGCTTCTTTTAAACACTTTCCCTTGATGAAGGAACTTCTCATGGTTTTTTTGATATTCTTTGTCACTTGAAAACATTGCATACTGAAGTCTGTTGTCTTTAAAGTTTGAAGCTTAAAACTTTTTTTCATTTTGGATGTACAATTCATACTAAGCCTCAGATTTTCACTTGCTTTATGATGAAAATTTGAAGATATACTATCTTTGATTCATCTGCATTAATTAACCATATTGTCTACCTACTATCACATCTGTTATTTTTGTAAGCAAGATTTTATTGTTTAGTTGATTCACTATTTCTATTTATTTCAATGTTTTCAGAGCCTAATTAGCTAATTAATTAAATAGACATTTGTTATGGCATTTTTTTTTTTTTTGCATGATAAAATTTTATTTGAATTTTTTATAAAAGTTATTAAGCTCAAAGACACAGAGTAGCATATCTTATGATTAGATGTTATCTCTGTATAAAACAAGGTATGATACTTTTCTGAACAAAGGAGTGAGCCATTAAAAAATGTATTCTGGTTTTAAAGCAGTTAGAAGTCAATAGCGTCTTGGGAATCCAGGCAATTAAGTGATCACTCAACTTTAAGCCACGTTATTTTTTGGCCGTAGAAGTCATGTTTTTTATTTTCTTTGATTATATAAAATGAAAACTCATTTGTGAACTGAAAGCAGTAAGACTTGTTATTCTTTCCTAATTAAAGCAGTTAGCTCCATAATCCAATATTGTGTTTTGATTCCTATGTTAACCTGGCTAAATCTGCCTTGTTAGACTTTGTTTTAAACAAATACCTATCATGATTAATAAAATCTAGTTAAAAAAAAGACATGCATGGATGCATACATGGTCAAAATACTTGTGTTTTTTTAAGTAAATCTCTAGAATCTAGAAATGTAGTGTAGTTTTTTTGTTTGTTTTTATTTCTTTAATTTATCTTTATTGTTGAAAGGATTATAGGTGTCCCATTTTCCCCCCTAATTGACCCCCTCCATCTTGCTCTCACTCTCTCCCCTGGCCTTCACCCTGTTATTGACTGTGTCCATGGGTTATGCATATAACTTCTTTGGTTAATCTATTCCCACCCTCCACCCCCTTCCCTCTTCCCTCTGAAATATGATCGTCTGTTGCATGCATCAATGTCTCTGGATCTATTTAGATCATCAGATTCTTTTGTTCATTAGCTTCTTCTTAAAGAAGATGCTTCAACATTTCCTGTAGTGCTAGTCTGCTGGTGATGAACTCCTTTAGCTTTTCCTTGTCTGAGAAGCTCTTTATCTGGCCTTTAATTCTAAATGATAGCTTTGCTGGGTAGAGCAATCTTGGTTGTAGTTCCATGTTTTTCATCACTTTGAATATTTCTTGCCACTCCCTTCTGGCCTGCAAGGTTTCTGTTGAGAAATCAGCTGACAGTCATATGGGTGCTCCCTTGTAGGTAACTAATTGCTTTTCTCTTGCTGCTTTTAAGATTCTCTCTTTGTCTTTAACCTTGGCATTTTAATTCTGATGTGTCTTGCTGTGGGCTGCATTGGGTTCCTCTTTTGGGGACCCTCTGTGCTTCCTGGACTTGTAAGTCGATTTCTTTTCCGCAGGTAGGGGAAGTTCTCTGTCATTATTTCTTCAAATACGTTTTCAATTTCTGGCTCTCTTTCTTCCCCTTATGACACCCCAATAATATTGTTGGGCCTCTTGAAGTTGTCCCAGAAGTTCCTTGCACTATCTTCATATTTCTGGATTCTTTTTTCTTTTTGCTCTCCGGTTGGGTGTTTTTTGTTTCCCCATGTTCCAAATTGCTGATTTGATTCTCAGTGTCCTCTACTCTACTGTTGATTCCCTGTAAATTATTCATTTCAGTTCGTGTAGACTTCATTTCAAATTGGTACTTTATTATTTCATCAATTTTCTCAATTGTTTTCCTAATAATATGGTTGAGCATCCTTATAAACAAAATTCTGAACTCTGTATCTGTTAGCTTGCTTGGATCTATTTCATTTAGTTTCTTTTGTAGAGATTTCTTCTGTTTTTTCCTTTGTGACATGTTTCTTTGCCTCCACATTTTGGCTGCTCCCAGGTGTTTTTTCTATGTATTAGGTAGAGCTGCTCTGTCTCCTGGGATTTGTAGAGTGGCTTTGTGCAGTAGGTGTCCTGTAGGGCCCAGTGGCTCAGCCTCCCCAGTCACCTGAGTTGGGCCTTCCAGGTGCTCCCCTGTGTGGGCTGTGTGCATTGTCCTGTTGTAGTTGAGCCTTGGTTGCTGTTGGCATCACTGGGAGGAACTGACCCCCAGACTAATCAGCTGTGAGGACCAGCTGCAACTATAGCCAGAGAGCTGCTGTGCTGGAGACACCCCTATGGAGCAGGATTTACTTCAGTGGGGCTTTGGTGTTCACCAAGGGCGCCCCTTGAGTGTGTCACGCGTGGATGTGGTAGGGTTGTAATCCAGCGTGGTCAAGTCTGACCACCAGGTGCACTGTCTCTGGAGCCTCCTGGGAGGTGCAAAGTCAGCCTCTGCCAGTGCCTTGCCCAGGGCCCCCCAGCATGAGCTACACAGCAAACTAGTTGGCTGCTCCTTGTGCTGGGCTTGGAGGTGTCCAGGAGAGGCCAAGCTGTGAGCCAATGCAGCTGCCGCTAGTGCCAGGCCTGGGGCTCCTTATCAAGCCGTATGGGGCCCGCTGCTGCTTGTTTGAGAGGTTTTAGGAAAGTCCTAAGCATGGGGCTCGAGAGGCCACTTGCACAGAAAAGCCGCTGGAAATGGCCTGGATGAGCTGCAGGTGGGGGGGCGGGGCCTCCGGGAATCACGGGGCGGGGCCAAAGGCGTGAGTCAGGTGCCCTGGATTCAAATACCCGGCCTGCCTGCAGACTGTGTGCAGGGAGGGCTCGCCAAAGGAGCCATGGCCTCCGCCTGCCCTTCTGCCTGGGAGGAAGCCGCCCTCCGCCTCTTGCCCGGATCTCAGGCAGGTTAGTTCCTCCCCAAGTGTCCCGGGTCCCTTCAGGCTGCTGCCCGGCGCTGGGCTCAGAGGGAGCGCATCTGAGTGAGTCCGAGGGCGGGCCCTTTAGAGGAGCTGCTGGGGCTCCCTCAGCCTCCGCGACCCTCAGGGGCAGTCCCCGCTGGTTTCACAGCCCGAAGCTGTGGGGACGTCTCTTCCCGGCCTTGGAGCCCTGGGCTGGGGGCTGCTGTGGGGCTGGGACCCCTGCTCCTCCGGGAAACCCCCGCCGCCATGATGCCCCTCCCGGGTTTACCCCGCGGCACCGGGTGTGGGCCCGGCGGAGTCTCTGATCCAGCCCCTGTCCGCCCGCGTCTCCGCCCCCCCATGGGTCTCGGTGCTTCTTCAGGTCCCTGGCTGTGGGGCTCCTGTGCAGCCAGGTGCCGGGAGGCTTGAGTGCCGGTGGTTCTGTGTTTTAGTTGTGATGTTGATGTGGTTGCGGGAAGCAGTGTCCCGCGGTGCCCGCGCCGCCATCTTGTTTCCTGCCGGGCTATGGCTTTCTTATTCGTTAAGTTCATGTTATTAACAGCTACAGAATGCTTGGCATCCATCAGGTGCTCAACACATATTCCTCGTGAATAGATAAAGGAATAAATATTGACACCAGGCCTGTTGGTGCCTTAGTTGTGACACTGTGTAGAACTCGATAGAGATTTGTTGTTGCTGTTGTTGGTATGGTTTTGCTAATCCATCAGCTTATTCCCTGTGTTCGGTAACCAGCTGCAGGAAGTTTTACAGGATAGGATTTGTTCAGTACCAAGGAAAGGAGAAAGGGGCTAGGTCGAATGGCTCCCCCGTTTAGGTCCAGCACCTCCCTAGGTACCAGACACATGATGGATGCTCAATAAATATTTCTTGACTCAAGGAATGGATTCAGAAAACTCATAATAAGATGATGAATGATGAAGCAGAATTCTCATTTACTTGCTTGTAGTGAGCTATGAGTGTTATGTCTCCGTCGCAAGTTTATTATCTCTTTGTGAACAGTTCTATATGACAGACAGAAACCAACTATAATTGTCTTCAGTACTGGGAGGTGACCGTGAAATTCTCCCTAAATACAACAGGCTTCTTAAAGGGTATGGAAGCAAACTGCGTCCTAGCCCACAGCCCCAGTCGTCGCAATGTCAAGCAGAGCGTATCCTCTATCCAAGTGTCAGTCACTGCTGTTAGTGTTTCATGTGTTTAAGGTATAACACTGCTGACCATATAATCCCTTTGATAACCATATTCTTCATTTAACTGTGAAACCACTGTCTTAAAGACCATTCTGGACTTATACAGGATATGTCACTCTTCCAGCTTTCACTTCTGATAGCAAACATATTCATTTTCATGTACAGAAGTCCTCAATGGACTCATTCATTCATTGAAAAAAGTGACTAGCACAATGTGTAGACTTGTAAAATAATAGATTTAACCATCCACTTGTTGTTTGCTACTTTCCCTCCCAACTCAGAATTTTAAGACCAACCTCTGGTTCCAGTCTACATGTCTATTATTCCTTCATCACAATTATGTTGTTTAAAAACACTTTTGTTAGATGATCACTAAGAATAATGGAGATAAAATATGCACAAATAACATGTAGAGAGTATATGGAGGTAGCACAAAGCACTATCAGTAATACAGATCATAGGAGCTAAGAGAGGCAGTAAAAAAGGCCATGGCCATCACCACAGTGTTGTCTGTGTCTATAGCCAGAGGGAAAGGGAGGGTGATAGAGGGAGACGGGGAAGTGGGCAAAGAGCGGGGGAACAAGAACATCTGTAATAGTGTAAACAATAAAAATGAAGTAAAAAAGGGCAATGGAAGAGCCTTTACTGAACAAATATTAATTGAGAATTTACTGTGTGTAGGGCATAAGTAATTATGGCAGAAAAATGGATTCCACATCCTAATTCCTGGAACCTGTGAATGTCACCTTATACGACACAAAAGTGTCTGTAGATTTGATTAAATTAAAACTCTAGAGATGAGGAGCTTATCCAGGTGGGTTCAATGTAATCACGAGTGACCTTATAGGAGAGAGACAGAGGGAGATTTGACACATAGCGAGAAGGGTTTGTGAGACAGAGAGCAGATGACTGGCCTTGAAGACTGGAGTGATGCAGCCACAAGCTCAGCCATGTCAGCAGGCATTTGCTGAAGGAAATTGGAAAAGGCAAGAAACAGATTCTCTCCCAGAGCTTCCAGAAGGCGCACAGCTCGACCAGCACCTTGATCTCAGTCCAGTGATACTGATTTCAAACTCTGATGCCCAGAACCGAGAGAGAATAGATATCTGCTGTTTTAAGCCACCAAGTTTGTGGTAATTTATTACAGCAGCCTTAGGAAACTAATACAGTGCCAGAAGTTATAACACACACACATACACACTCACTCTCTTTCTCTCTCTCGTTCCTTACTAAGTGCATAACTAAAAACTAGAAGATTTTTACACTGACTATCTACCCACTATGTGCCAGGCATGTAGGCACTTTATTTACATCATTTCGATCCTTACACCATTGTTTTTGCCTGAACACCATCTACATTTTTAGCAATCACTTTCATATTGGTGTAAACTTTAACTTAGAGCCAATATTACTTGGAAATTTTAACCTAGTAGTTTGAATTTAAATGCAAAGCTATGTGTGTAGAGTATGTGATTGGTTAATATTATTATTAACCAATTAGATGGTATACGGTTTCCAGTTCTCTTGTCTTTATTCAAAGTAGCTATACTTACTGAGCTTCTTGTTATCTTAGCCTGTGAGCTTAGGGTGACCTAGGGTATCAGCTACTCTGTTTGGAATGAATATAAGGGGAAATCTGAAGGACAGAGCCTAGATTTCTTAAGAAATTATATGTATTTGTCATCCTGTCGCCAACTGCTGCTTATCTCTAAATGTTCAGGAGAAAGAAGAATTGTAGGAAGCCATCACCCAGAGGAGTAATCCATCAACCTTGAGGGTGTGGAAGGGATGGGGTAAAGGGGGAAAACACCAAGGTTGGTAGGTAGTGTGTGTTTTCATCAACTCCTGTGCTCAACCAGGCTTTGGCGCTGTTCTGATAGTTCTCCTAAGGACACCAGCCCCAGTAACAGTTGCCAAAGAATTCTGACACCAGGAGACTAGCAGATATTGTCCCAAGGGGACACAGTGGGCAAGGGGACACAGTGGGCAAGGGGACACAGTGGGCAAGGGGAATAGGAAAACCTAATTTGATTTTCTCTTTCTCTGCTGCTGCCAGCCACCCTTGACCTCCAACTACAGGCTCCCCATTTCCCTGCTCCACCAAGACACAATCTTTCAATAGCTTTCCTTCTCCTGATGGGTTTCTCCCATATTTGTCTCTGTTATGTCTTAGAACCTGTATTTTCTTCATGCAGTGTGACCCACAGAAGAAAGTTCTTTATGGCCATCTCTCCAGGGCAAAGATTAGACACTCACACCATGGGCACCCAGCTGTCCCATTACTATTAAACCTGCTGAACCCACTGTCAGAAGTTTGCTTTCTTACTGAATAACTAAGACTGATCCATCTCTTTAGGGACCTGTAGGCTTTAGAAATCGTCCAACCACTTCTTTGACCTCTGCGTATAACCTGTGAATCTTCCTTTTTTCTCTACTGAGCCTGGAAACCAGGAAGGCAGCATTAACTCTTGTTGTGTTTTCCCCCCTTTAACTTATGTCTGGTAAGTTGTATTCTTTATGTAAATGTCAAATTGATTAAAGAAGAAGAAACTTTCCTTTAGTTCTACCTTCAAAGCTCAGAAATTGGTTTTAACGAACCTAAAGCACCTGGCCAAGGGGACTAGGGCAATATCCAGGCCACGCCAAGCAGGCACTCCTAAGAATGTGAACCTTGGGTGGAAGCTCATAAAGTCTGAGAAAACATTGCAACTGGCTGATTTCAAAGACAGTGCTCCAAATTGCCTTCATTCCAGTCTTCAATTTTAGCATTTGTTTTATTTTGCTCATATTAGGCAAAGTCCGTTTGTCTAGCTTGTCACCGAAAACATTAATTAATTCACTGAACTTACAGGTTATTAGTAAAAAATTAAATAGATAATGTATGCAAAGCATTGAGCATAGTGCCTGCATGAACATTCAATGAATGTAAACTACTGATATTAGCAAGGGTGACGGTGCAGGTCGATATGTACAGGTGCTTTGTGGAAGTCTTTGCAAGTCTGTTGCCATTCTTACTCTGCGAGGGACAGTTCAACATAGTCAGATGATAAATTCTTGTTACTTGAACTCATGTTGTGTTAAAAATTCAGCCTTGTGCTGTTTGCTCCATCACGTTAGAACTTACTGTCCTTGTTCCTTCGCTTTAGATAAACAATGGTAATGTGTCCAGACTAACCCAGTTGGAATTAATTTAATTAGCCTATTGGCAAAATACCATCTTTTAGGTACATTTCTGAAGACCCCATCTCAACATTAAACATTTCCTTAGGAAATTAATAAAATCAGCTGATGGTTTGTCTCATCTGGCCATCTGGGTTTCTACACTAATTGCTGCTGACGAGTTGCCCTTTCTGTTGAATTTTTAAGTTCAGGTGGAAACAGCATTTTGTTCTTTATCATTCATGCTTCAGTTCACACTCACTCCATAAAGAGAATTCAAACAAGCAGATTAAGAAAATTTAGCAGAAGCATATTCTAGGGTGTGTCCATGTATTTCCACTAGAAAACAGGGTTAGGCCTTAAAAGTTAAAATATTTCTAGATAAACTGAATTAAAAACATACAACCATTAAGTGGAAGAAAGTTCCAGGGCTGGGCCTCTTGGTGTAAGTGCATAGCTAAAATTTTTTCTTGCCTACATGCAGCAGGTGTGCCCCATTCCATAAAATAATTAGCAAGCATTTTAGAAGTGTTTTTTGTGCTCAGTCACTGATATCGCTGTTACAGGGGTTATACAAGACACACCAAAGAAGTTAGGAATGCTAGAGTCATAGACTTAGTTGTAGATCCAGCTTCACCACTTATTAAACATCATATCTGATGTTCCTCAGCTGAAAACTAAGGGAACTAATGGTTCTGCCTACCACTCAAGGGGATGCTGGGATCAAATACAATAGTCCCTCCTTTTCCACGGGATAGGTTCTAAGACCCCCTGGGGATGCCTGGAACCGTGGATAGTACTGAACCCTACATGTACTGTTTTTTCTTATACATACATACCTATGATAAAGTTTAATATTACTGAACCCAATATGTACTATATTTTTTTCTTATACATACTGTGATAAAGTTTAATTTATAACTTAGCCACAGTAAGAGATTAACAAGAATAACTAACAATAAAATAGAACAATTATAACAAATAAGTAAAGTAAGGGTTACCTAAACCCAAGCACTGTGATACTTCGAGAGTTGATCTGATAACCCGGACAGCTGCTAAGTGACTAAAGCCAGGGTGCTGGGGGGTTGCACATACAGTGTGGATACACTGCACAAAGGGATGATTCATGTCTGGGCGGGATGGAGTGGGACAACTCGAGATTCGTCACAGTACTCAAAACAATTTAAAATTTATTAATTGTTTATTTCTGTAATTTTCCATCTAGTATTTTTGGACTTTGGTTGACAGCATGTAACTGAAACTGCAGAAAGCAAAACCACAGATAAGGAGGGTAGACTGTAGTGCTTATGGGAATACCTGATAAATATATAGTATTTGTTCATTATGTTCATTTTGAGATATAGGAGCTGATGAGTTATACACTTACTAGGAAGGCATTATCAAATATGAAGTAATCCTTCATGTACCACGAAGTACAAAATTGGTGCTATAGACTACTTCAGGACACGTTCATAACAACCAGGACCAAAGTTTCATGAAACCAGTGAAATTTTAACTGGTATTTTTCCTGTATCACCTTGGAATTATATTTCACAACTCCTTTTCTCTCAAGCATTGATCTGATCCATCAGAAAGTCTTGTTGGCTTTACTTTTAAAACAAACCTCAGGTCTGTCCATGTTTCCTCACCTCCACATCCTAATCCAGGCCTCCATGACCTCCCCTGGCAAAGTGCAGAAGCTCCCAACAGCTCCACCCACCTGCATTTTCTTTAGAGTCTCTGTTCATTATTCTCACAGTAGTCAACAATCCTTGAAAATGTACATCTTACAAGTTACTGCCCTGTTCTCAACTCTTTAAGAGCTTCCCAGACACTTAGGATAAAGTGAAGAATGCTTGCCAAGGGCCATGACGCTCTCCACTGCCTGGCGACGTCTGCCTCATTTCCCCTCCTCCTGCTCATTCACGGCCTTCCCACCATGTTCACGTTCCTGAAATCTCCAAGTCTTTGCACTAGCTATTCTCTGTCTGAAACACTGAATTCCACCTCCCACCAGATATGAAAACACAGACACACAAAACATTATGTGTAAATAATGCAAGACAAAGCAATTTATAGCCTGGCCGGGAGTGGCTCAGCAGCTGAGTATTGACCTGTGATCCAGGTGATCGGGGTTCGATTCCCCGTCAGGGCACATGCTTGGGTGGAGGGCTCGATCCCCAGTCGGGGGGGTGCAGGAGGCAGCCAATCAATGACTCTCTCATCATTGATGTTTCTCTCTCTTCCTCTCTTTGAGATCAATAAAAATATATTTTAAAAAAACAATTTACCCCTTTACAAAGGGCAAAACAATAAGGAGTTTAGAAAGCAATATAATACCTTCATCATTTGGGGTAAGAAAAAATTATGCAGTATGACACGCACAAAACACTAACTCTAAAAAAAAAGATTACAAACTGGAGCACATTAAAATAAAAATTTTTGTTACTCAATAGACGCCATTAAGAGAGTAACAACAATACACCATTAAACTGTACACTCTTATTTTGTGCTTTTCTCTACACATATATTTTACACACTTGCACGCACACAAAGACTACAAACTTGGAAGGGTGACTTACAGCCGCTTAGAGGGGTGGACAGAGAAGAGGGAAATTAGAGAGCACAGGACCTTTCGTGCTATTTAAAGAGGAAGGAAGAACTGCACGCTGGTGGTCCAATGCGGCTGCAGTGAAGAGCAGGAGTGAGGAGCCCCCAAATTAGGCCCCGTCTCTGCGTCGTCTGGCAACTGTGCTGAAAGACACATTCCTGTCTAGTTTGTGTGCGGTAGGTTATTTAAATAACTCAACATCTTTATTCTTACTGTTCTCTTCAATATGTGCTTCGTTCTTTGAAAAGCTCATTACAAAAAGTTGAATCATAATTAGATACAATTTTCCCTTTTTTCTGCAGGATCGCATAGAAACAAAATTACATTCTCATGAAATCTAATTAAAATACTAGATGATAATCCCACAAGGCTGCTTTTTTGTGCTGAATAATTATAATTAGTTCAAGTTTTATAATTTTCAGTGCATATTAGAACAGCTCTTAAATTAGCAATGAAAACAATCCCTGACTTCCTTGTATGCTTTGGGTATGGAGAACTCAGTATTTCACACCCATCAGGGCTTATGCTCTAACATAATACTAACACGAATAAAAATGTTATACCATATACAGCTATCTTTCCCTAAAGTCCAGAGTCTCAATTTGTTGCTGCTGAAAATAAACTCATCATAGTTTCTAAATATCTTGACCAAACTTTAAAACAAAAGCGACTCATTGTAAATATTTAGCCAGGAATTATTAAATAGATCAGCCCAGCGTGACTATTCCAGCTGGAGGAGAACAGATTTCTTCCTGCTCATATTACTGTATAAACCATTCTTTAACTATGGCCGAGAACGACAGGACTGATTATTTCTGCTCCTGGGATTCATTACATTCTCACAACACGATTGCCAGCTGAAGCTCCCGTCATGTCAGACAGAGCTCAGAGGAAATTTGCAGTTCAAGTCTTCAGGCTCTTTCCATCACCTTAAGTTTCACTTGTAGGACTCAAAAGAAGAGCACTACTCCTTGTGCAAAGTGAAAACAGTTAGAGATAAAGGTGTTTTATGACTGGAAATGTGGACTGGTCCACCTCTAGTAGAAATCTAACTCATTTGCCAGAAATAGGGCCCCTCTGCAAAAGCTATAACTTTTCCTTGCCTTGATTCCTAACCACAATCTATATTTCACTGTTTTCAAAAATCTTATTTAATGGCAATTATACCTTCATCTCTGAAAAGTGCTTTTTATAAAAGAATTCTTATATTTATTGGGGCGACATTGGTCTTTAATACACCATCTGTATATCGCAGTCTGTGCCCACCATTCAAAGTCAAATCTCTTCTGTCACCATATATTTGATCCCCTTACCTTTTACTACCTCCCTCCCACTCTGCTTTTCCCCTAAGTGTTGCTTGTGTCTATGGGTTTTTGTTTGTTTTTATGTCTTTTTGTTGCTTTCTATTTTATATTCCATATATGAGTGAAATTATGTGGTTCTCGACTTTTTCCATGTGACTTATTTCACTTTGCATGATATTCTCAAGCTCCATCTGCATTGTCACAAAAATTTGAAAACACTTATTTGTAAAGATATGTACCCATTTGTTCATTGCAGCATTATTCATGGTGGCCAAGACATGGAAACAACCAAAGTGTCCTTTGCTAGATGATCGGAAAAAGATGCAATACATGTACACAATGGAATAGTACTCAGTCATAAACAAAATGAAATAGTGCCACTTGCAAAGTGCTTTTTTAGTGCATTCCTATATGTAAGTTCTTCCTTAAAACAGTTACCAGAAGTCTGATTAATATTAAAGATATTTTACCCATCTGCCAGTAAGAATATCCACCTCAGAGACTATTTAAAATATAAAGGGCCGTAAAACAGTGAGGTTAGGGAGTGCAATTCATTGTTATTATCACACTTCTCACATGAGTTTCCAATTCTGAAATACATACACTTTTATAGATTTAGATAATTTTACACTGTTTTCTTTATTTCTTAAAATTAACCAAAATAACAGTTATCTCACTTGTTGACTTTTTTCTGTTGGTGTTGACATTTAATAATTAAGCTGCCATTGTTCCATTTTACTTTCCAAGAACGTTCCTCATTATCCAAACTTAGGAAATGAAATTTTAATTTAGGCCATGCTGCTCAGGAAGTAACCACTCTTCCTTTTCTTACGACATATTAACACCTCAAGAGATATGAGTCAAATCTTCCAAACACTTGATAATGTTGTAAACATGTTTCCAGTTGACAGTTATTTTACTTGTTTCATTAAAAATAAAAATGAATGAAAAACAGATACAATTGCCACATGGAGTAATCCTCTCATCAAAGAGGAAGGGGAAACATGTGTCCAACTTCCCCAGTCACAGTATAAGCTGTTACTCCTCTGGTGGCGCTGGCCTGGCCTAGGAAAAAAGAGCCTGTTCAAGTGCACGAGCACCACTCGTCAGTCCAGAACAGAAGTAACAAAAGGCCGAAGTAAACACTGAAGGGTGCGCGATGCAGCTCCGTGCTCCAAACACTTCTGCACGTGGTACATTTTTAAATGCAGCCTCTGACCGTATTCTCACATGGCCAGCATCACATGGAGACAGAACTTGCCTGTGAGCAGTCATCTTGGTATTAGGAAGAATGAAATGAGGAAAAAAGATGGGATATGACGATAACATTGAAGGGCTGAAGTTACCAGCTCTCCTCAGAGAATCTCCCCGACGTGGTTCAGGTGGTTTGGGGACCCGAGATGCCGTCCAGTGCATGAGTCTAAGGCCCCCCTGCCTGCCCTGGCTGAACACAACATGAACTCCAGCCTCCTCTGACTCTCAAAGGAACTTAGTCTATGCTGGGAGACAGGTTCCTGAGGAGCAGCAAAGAGCTACCAAACTAAAGTTTCCCTCCCTAGCATATGTGTCACTCCATTTGTCAAACATGGAAATTAAAAAGCAACAAAGGAGTTCATCTGCATGCTAATATTTGGCTTCTCCAACTGTTCCTCCACGCAGACTGTGAGCTCTTTAAGGGCAGTGGTTGTGAAGTCTTCAGGGCTTAATACAGGGCCAGTTATAGACACTAAGCATTAGCAATTCTTTGAATGAGTTAATAATTAGTGAATAAAATTTTTTAAAAAACTGAATATAGTAAAATAAATATTAATATTACCAAGGAAGAAGCATTTTATATTCAATGAAACTATAAACATATAAAAACATTTTCGAGTCTTAATATTTTCCTACAGTTAATAATATCTATAATTATCAAATTATATTTTTATGTATATCAATGATATAATACTTTTCTATATTTAACACTTATTTTAATAACATTTAATAATTTATATTTAAGTTAGCAGACATGAAAATACAAAATAAATTAAGAAAATATACCATTTGGACTATTTGAAAAGAGTTCGAATAATAATATCCTTTGCTGGGGAGGATGCAATGAAAGATATCCTTTTGTATGATTAGCAGTATTTTAAATGGTAGAGCTCTCTTTTGGGGGAGCAATATGATAAAAATCATATAGATAGCCTGGTCAGCATGGCTCAGCAGTTGAGCATCGACCTAGGATCCAGGAGATTGGGGTTTGATTCCAGGTCAGGGCACATGCCCGGGTTGTGGGCTCCATCCCCAGTGAGGGGTATGCAGGAGGCAGCCAACCAATGACTCTCATCATTGATGTTTCTATCTCTCTCCCTCCTCCCTTCCTCTCTCTGAGATCAATAAAGATATATTTAAAGAAAAAAAAAAAAGAATATAGATACTATTCATCAGGTTAATCCCAAAGCTGTGTATTGAACCTAAGGCAATAATATAAAATTTGGAGGGAAAATTTTAACTGTAACACTATCCAAAAAAAAGAGAAAAAAATGTATGCAATTTAAATGTCCATCTGTAGAAGTAGCTAAGTTATTTCTAGCACATTGGAGCAGTAAAATGTTAGGCAACTTTTGATTTACAAGTGTCTCCAAGTTATTTTGAAGCTCTTAATGACACCATTCATGCCTTCGCTTAGGATGTTGCTTTTGCTAGGGGACATCCTCAGGATTCAGGGCTCACAGTCATTCGACTGCATAATAGATGCATACTCCTAAGTAAAATTGTTTTCTTAATCTCATTTTTTGGATTCATTGCTAATGTAAAAAATACAATTGATTTTTGTATATTGATCTATTATCCTAAAACCTTGATGAACTCATTTATTAGATCTAATAGCTTGTTATTGATGATGCTTCGCATTTTCGCATAGGAGATAATGTCCTCTGCAATTAGAGATGGTTTCATCCTTCCTTCCCAATGTGAATGCGTCTTATTTCTTTGTCTTGCCTAATCGCCCTGGATAGAATTTTCGGTACAATGTTGAATAAAAATGATGAGAGTGGACATCCTTGACCTGCTCCTGGTCTTGGGGGAAAGCGCTCCATCTTTCACCATGAAGTGTGATATTTTCCTTAGGTGCCCTTCATCGGGTTCAGGAAGTTCCCTTCTATTTCCACTTTGAGTATTTGTACCATGAAGTTATGAGCACAAGTTGCACGTTGTCAGTATGAGTTCTGTTATAACAAAAGAGTTTTGCTTTTTAATTATGTAACATAATATATACTTGTGTTCCTCCACTGCTTGATAGTTCCCAAAGGTTCCCAGGTGCTTCCAGGATAAACAGCAAGCTGCTTAATATAAGGTTCTCCTCTTTGTGCTTCAAGACCCAGCACACATGTCAGTTTTTCTTCATTAGATGTTCACCCTGTGACTTCCCAGAACATGCTTACTCTAGCTGCTTGTCTGTCTGTATAATCTCAACTGTACTCAAATAATACGTCTGTTTACCTTCCTCTGAACTAGGGATTTTCTGATGTAATGCTTCCTTTTATTCCCATTATATGTCAGGCTAGATGGCACAGAATAGTTTCCTATATTAAATAAATAAGTTTTAGTTCTAATGTCATGAGAACTAGCCTCTAGACAATGAGCGAACTCTAGCTTACTTATAGAAGATGCCTCCCCCCCCCCCCCCCCCCGCCCGTTACCACCAGCTGGCCCACAGCAAGACAATTCAAACTTTTGGCATTCACAGATAACTTAATGGGCTTTTGACATACATCCAAACCACAACATTTGGATACATTTACAAAGATATATTACAATTTCAATTATTAAAGCATAGTATTTTAAAAATGCACATCAATGATATCACAAATTATAAAAGAACCTCAATGAGAGGTAAGGTACCATATGCAATCTTGCTGTGAGATATCTATAAATCTTGAAGATAGAGAGCTTCTTGGTTCTTAATTAGGAAGCAAGTTTCACATCACCATTACTATTTTATTTTCGTTTTAAATTAGAAACGCCTAATTATAATGGTGATATATCAGAGAAGGCAACACATGTTTGATGAATCCCTGAGATGGTTCTAGATAGTTAGATCATAAGAAATTATAGTCAGATTACTCATCACAGACTATTTTTCAGTACCATGTTAGAAGCTATCACACAAATGAATACCACTGAAGAATGTAGACATCAGAACTAGAGGCAAATAGAGCTCTCATCCAATTTTCATATTGTATTTGAATAGTAGGTAAGGTTTTAAAATATACCTAGTAAGATCATCTCATCTTTCTGTGATAAGTGCAGGAAATTACCAAGTATGGGAAAGAAACAAACATTAATGATGGAGATTTTTGTGTGTTTTGTAAGAAGCCCTAATGCATATACGCAAGAGTAAGACTTGTTATGTTTCCTCCTGGAAGCGATAGCTTTAGGTTATCCAAGATGTTAGGGCATGTAATAGTGGTTAGGGTCTAGTCTCTGGAGTCAGACAGAATTTTCCTGCGTTAGAATTCCGGTTCCACTATTTTTTTCTCTTGTGACTCAAACCAATTTGCCTAACATTGTTTTTAAAGTGGGGATAATAGTAATTTCTACTTCAAAGGTGGATTATGAGAATTAAATGATGTAAAAAAACCATAATATGCTTAAGACAGTGCCTGGCACATAGTATGTGCTCAATAGCAGGGTGACTACGCAGAGAGAAAATGGGGAAGAAAATCCTAAACCTCTCCTCTTAGCTTCCTACCCTCAGCCTGTGCTTCTTTAGGTCCAAAGCCAGTAACGAACCAGCTGATAATCTTGCAGGCCATGCTAGAATTCTGCCTTCCAAAAAGCCTATAACAATTTGTTCGTACCTGTCATATTTTAGCCATCTGGGTCATTGCCTTATAGTTAATGCATTTATTTTATTCTCTTAGTTGTGACAAGGAAGTCTCTTTCTTGATGACAGAGATAATATCTTTTGCATAATTGAATCTCAGTAGAGCTTTAATAAATATTGAATTGAAAAAGTATACTGTAAGAATGATAGATACTCATGCACAGAGGAATTCGGAGAAAAAAGGAAGAATTTTGAAGGTAGCAGTATTTGAGATAGACAATAAAATGTGATTCGTTCCATTTTCCTTTACAATAATTCTCAATTTTTTTCTATAGTTATGCATTTAAGTCTTTTACAAAAACAAATACTACATAAGTATTCTCTCTTTGTAAAAAATATTCAAGCAATACATAAGCATATAAAATAATGAGATTTCCGTTTACCAACCTCTCCGAATTCCATTCTTCTCATCAAATGTAACCAATCTTAATAAATCAATGCGAGTTTCACCCGAACATTTCTCTATAAAGTTAACATGGATGTGTTTATGAGTGATATTAGTGTTAAAGTACTTAATTGTATAGTATGGATTCTTACACAATTTGGTTTATATTTTCTGCGGCAATGTTCTGAGTCCTGATTCTTGCGCTAAGAAATGTATCTTGGAGAGCTTTCCTTCATATAAGCAATGCTGCAGTGAACACTCTATACATGAATTTTCATGCACATTTGAAACTACTGCGATAACATACTCTAAAGTGGAATTGTTGGGTTTAAAGTTATGCACATTGTAAAAAAATGACAGAATGGGAAGAATTTTAATATAACATTGTGTCTAAGTTTTTCTCCTAAAATATATTTTAGAAACTTTCATCAATTTGTCATGAACATATTTAGGTAAATGAAAGTTTTCATTGACCAAATATCTATCTACAGAGAATGATTCGGATTCCAGTTAAATAAAGGTGCAAAGAGAGATTTATTGTTGGTAAATTGGTATTTTTAAAAACAATCTCTTTATCAGCTTGTTCCCCCAAAAGGACTGAATGCCCATGTGAGTTTCTGGTTTGCCATATGGTGGGGACTCAAGAGAAAAGAGAGAGGAGGGTGGAAACAAACTAAAGAAACATTAGCAGGTTAAAACTGTTTATAACAAGTTACCAATTGCCTCGAACAAACATGTTTGCGTACACAAGCCAAGAACCATGCGAAAAGCTCAGAATACAGGGGTGAACTGCCTTTTCAGAAGTTACTGTTTAGAACAGGACAGAGAGATGGTCAGCTAAAGTGTGAGTATCTAGACTGGATTCCCCTGAAGCAGAGCCTGAGACAGGGTTTCACGTCTCGCATTTCTCCATCTACTGCTCTGGGCTTACCTATCAAACATGTGATGCAGAATAGTCCCTTTTTTCTGTATTCTAATTCTATCTTTTAATATCATAAAGCTTTTATGGAAGAGGAATAATAATAGCACCCATTCCAGTGAGCAATACCATTTTTACAAAAACTTCTCAATTAGCTTGCATGTCTCGATTTATAGGCCAGTTTTATTAGTCCTAAAATACTTTCTGAGCTTTAAGGAGGGCAGTTGAATCACACCTTTTTTTGTTTTTCTTCTTCTGGTGGTTGTTTAACAAATGGCGTTAATTCAAGACCATGGCCGTTTTGAGTATAAAGTTGAAAGAATATAAGCCAAGGCTCAGTTAAAACTTTGCTTTGCTGTAAGCAAACTTATCTGTTTTCTTGGCCAACATTTCCTTTCTCTCTCACCATGTGTTTGGGTAGTATTTTTCTCAAATAACAGTGAGCAGATCTGTAATTTCTATAAAACATTGTTTTGTGGAGGCTGGCATCCAAGATTAGGGAAGAAATAGATTACCCTCCTGTTGGGAAGCCAGGCACTTAAAATGACTGGCAGCAGTCCCCTCCTACTGGAAGAGTGCAATGGCACATTCTGAGAAGTCACTCATTGTGACAGTCATTGCAGGAAAAGGCATCTGTTCACCGTAACAAATTTTGCTTTTCCTGTGGAACAGTGCAAAGTTCAACTCTCGCATTCAAAGGAACTGGCAAAAAGCCTCGAATGTGTGGGTTTTCCGCTGGGTGGAAATCCCTTTGCAGCCTGCAGTCACTGTAGGACACAATGGAAACAGATAACAAATGACTTCAAGGAGTGGGACAAATATGACTAAAACTGCCCAAGTTTGTGTCCCCAGCAGTTCACATATATGTTGAGACCACGAGGAAGGGGCATGATGTGATTTATTCCGCTCGCAGTTAGAACACAGAATTCAGGTCTCAGCTATAACCTCTTGTCCTTTGCAGATGCCAGGCCTTTGCGCTACAGTGACTCAGATGAAATAGCCGACCAGAGGGAGATGGACAGATGCGCCCATTCCCCTTTCTTGCAGACATTCTAATTTTTGCCAGACTTGATCCAGTGTGTTTGCAAGCGTTGATTGCTGGAATTTAGATGCCGTTGCTTATTTACTTCAGTATAAAAACAGGTCAAGGAAACTTTGTGGGAAAATAGCTTTAAGTCATGCACGTGGGGAAAAAATGTGTGAATCTATCACTTTCATGCCCAAATTAAATTTATCGGAGGTCTAAGGAGTTAGAATGTAAAGCTGACGTTCAAAAGGGATATTACTTTTAAAACCTGAGCCATAAAATCTGAGAACACGTTCCAGTGACTCTCAGAAGGCATCCACACAGGGTTAGCGGTCGGCACCTGACAATTTCCTTCTGCTGACAAGCTATATGTTAAGAAGAAAAGCATCCTCGTGGTGAGCTTATCTATGAACCTATGTTTCTACTTTTAAAGACTGAATAAAATCTCCCCAAACGCATTATTTTTGTTGGTGTATGAATATTGCATACTTATTAAATTGTTCAGTGTCACAAGATGAAAAATTGCTTCATGCTCCAAATTCTTCTCAGAGAATAGTGCCTTAATGATCTTGCATTTATCTTTTTATTAGATAATTGGACATGCACTGTGGTGTTTTTCCCTTTTAACTATGTTTGCTAGCAAACTCTGTGCCTACTTTTTTACTTAACTCTGTTGCCATTATCCTAGGTTGTCATATAATCATTCTTCATATCTTGCCTCTGATTACTTAGGCCTATCATTTCACCTTTATTCCAAGGTTATATATTTTCCACTGTGTAACCTGCTTCAGTGCCTGCAGCCTGCAGACAGAGAGGCCAGGCAGTGGCTGAAGGCCCTGGTGAGCTCTGGCATAGGCACTATGATCTATTGGTTGTATTTTAAATTGTATTTTATTGCAAGTAATACTTTTTTTTTTTTTTACTGAATTACTTAGAACTGTGGAGAGATAAGCAAGTCAGTGGGGGGAATGGACGTAAAAGCTAGAAATGCAGACAAGATTTTATTTTATTCCTTTTAAAAAGCATTTGGTCTTAAATATAGTAATTAAACCCTGATGTTGAAAGGTTGCTTGTTGTAGCAAGAGGCACCGTGTGCTAGAGGAAATGGCATGGTGCTCAAACACCGGACTGGGTATTTATTCCCTGTGGAAATGCATGAAAACACTTGGATTTTCTGAGCTTCTGCTAACTGGGCAGTGAAATAAAATATAATGCATTTGCTCAAACATGAAACACGGTCATGTTTGTGACGTGCTCAACACATAATGGTTAATGGAAGTTGAACATTACCTAGATTAGCTAATTGCCTGCTTGTTTTTTACTCCCTGGGCCAACAAATCATAGAAACGTGTTAACATCTATTTAATTGCCCCTTGTCTAATTCTTTTGAATTTTAGGTTCTAGCAATAATTTGGTAAGTTGAAGGTGTCACCTGTCTGCCTTTAGACTCGAGCTTTCTTCCGCAGGCCATTGCCCCACTTATGTTATTTATTTTGCTTTCCCAAACTGAATTCTTATGGCCGAGAGGAAACAAATACACTTCGCTAACATGAGGAAGTTTCTCTTCTATACCGTGCTTTGCCTCAGTTCAGGTCAACATGGGCCATCTCCCTTTACGCCTCTTTCCTGGCAAAAGAAGGAACAATTGTCAATTTAGCCTTGAACTGAACACAGTCTTTTCTCTATTAATACATCCCAACATGTGTTCTTGTTGGCTTCTATGTAGACCTCATTTTTTATTTTTCTTGTAATTTTACTTTCCTCCAGCATCATTAAAATTGTTTCCAGGTGATTTAAAAAAATAAATAAATTTTTAAGTAAAAAAAAAAAAAAAAAAAGTATCTCTCACTTATCTTTGGAGAGATAGCAAAATTCTGATTGGTTCCACAGTTCTATATCAATATTTGTGTGTGTGTGTGTGTGTGTGCATGTGTGTGTGCATGGTGTATGGCACACACACGTGGTTCTTATCGTATGTAAAGGGTAAAATAAAAAACTTAAAAATACATTTAGACATTAAAAGTAGTCAGAATACAGATTTATTTCCTAATAATTTTGAATTTATAGTGATTCTTAAAAAACTACACTTTAGTTTTACCTCTTTGCATAGAATTTTAACTGACTGCAAAAAATTGTTTTTCTTTCTTGTACATGCATCATTTTAGATCGATGTTCCTTTAGTGAAACCCTTTGTTCATTACTGATGTTCATTACTGCAAGTTACTGATGTCACATAAATAATAATATTCCCTAAACAGTCTCAAGGTTTATGAACATTGAGCTGCTTCTATAAATTTTTTAAAAAAATATATCTTCATTGATTTCAGAGAGAGGAAGGGAGAGGGAGAAATAGAAACATCAATGATGAGAGAGTCATTGATCAGCTGCCTCCTGCACGCCCCGCACTGGGGATTGAGCCCTCAACCCGGGCATGTGCCCCAACCAGGAATAGAAACTCGATCTTCAGGTCGATGCTCAACCGCTGAGCCACGGCCGGCGGGCATGCTCCTACAAATTTATTTGATGGGGATAACTAACTCACTTCAAATTCTCCCCAACAATATTTCACTAAGTAATAATTTCATGGATCTTTCGGAAGGAGAAATTGCCCCAGAAATATATGCTTCTTATCAGGAAGGTTTTACATAAATTGGTAATTATTTCCCTAAACTTCTGTTTCTTGATTTCACTGGTTCCTGAGTCAACTTCCCCAGAATCTAATTTTTCTGCTTAGTATTTTTTCTTTTAGTATTTATAAAGGAATAAAAAACCTCGAACAATCTCTGAGTGTTAAGTCTTTAGACTGACTTTCACCTTTCTTGTTACCTGATCCCATACATTTAGAGACCCTCAGGGGATTGGTGAGGTAAACATGCCCATTTCCCATCAGAACTCCCTGTGTGACCAACTAGCTTTTGACGTTCCCTGCTTTGCTATGTCAGTTGTCTCTCTTCTACTGTACTCCACTTTCTAAATATTACTCTGACGATTTTCTCGGAAATTCTATTTTTTTCCCTCTGTGTCCTCAGTTAAAATATTTTTGACTTTTTAAGCCATTTGTGTGGTGTTTGGGGTGAAGAGGAGACAGTCACCTATGATCAGGCCTTCATATTTATCCCCAAGTCAGAAAATGCACTTTTGAATATTGCTAGATCTATGTCAACTTCTTATCATTCTGTGTCTTCTTAACCACAGCTACTAAGTGAACATCGATGTAAACTGAAACTCACATAGGTATCTGAGAAAACGCCTTCAGGCTGAAAAACTCAGAGACCCCTGGTCACATAGATGTCCTGGGTGAGGGGTTCCTAGAAGGAAGCGCAGAAATCAGGGCGGAACCAGGCTGTGAGGACACTAATCTGGCGCTGACCGTCTCCCGTGACTGCAAAGCCACCTCCTGCCGTCTCAGCCGCAGGCCAGGGCCTCACAGTGCCGTCCTTCAGCCCCACGTGTGCACCTACAGGGGGCCAAGGCCACTAAGCACAGGCCTCACCATAGCCCCGTTTCAAAGGAAACACCGTCCCACCTGCCACAGATAGCAAATGGGTGGTGCACTCGACTGCAGATGAGTCACTGAATAAGCACTGTCACCGTTTTTCTCCCTTAAGGAAGGAGAAACAAACGCCAGAATAAACTGCTTGCAGCGTAGCTGAAAGAACTTTCCGAGCAGACAGGAATTTGCTTATATACGTAGCATAAAAGAACAAAGGAAATGAAATGCAGGAAATGATTTCATCATCCGGGAACTTGTTCCTCTTGAATCGTTTCTTGGTTAAATAAGAAATGTAAGTTACCAGGTATTTTGCTTAGGGAAGCAAAAGAGGTATCAATCTTTATATTTTCCAAGTTCTCCTATGAGAGCCATTTTCACTTTTCCTGAAAGAAAAATTAACATGTATGACTCACTGTTTGTGTGATGATTAATCAGGTAGTGTAAATAATATGAGTCTACATTTGTGACTGTGAAAAAGTCTGTTAGAAAGTTGTATCGTAAACTGCTTAGAAAGAATTCTATTCTGTTAGATATTACTTATTGGATTTGAATGTACTAGCTTAAAAAATGATTAAAGAATTAAGGCAATACCTGTTATACCTACAAAACCCATAGCTAGAAAAAGTCCCATAGTAAGGGGGAAAAATCAAAGCTATGTACAAATGACAGAAAAAAATGTTTCAAGTGGGAAATATAAAGGAACAACAAAAAAAAATGCAATGACCGTTAAGCGACCATAAGCGGAGGTTTCAGCCAGAGGTCTGCTTCCCACAAAGGAAAATCTACTGCTTAACACAACAAAATTCAAGGCCCTCCACCATTAGCTCCTCCTCTGGCAGACGCTATACTTGCCACCACAGTAGGGATTTCCTCTCTCCCTCTTCCTTGCTAAGAAAATCTTGATTTATCAGACAGATTCCTTGATCTTAGGAAAACGGGATTCTTCATCTGAGGTGGGCACAATACTCAGGTATAAGGGGACATTTTCTGGAGAGTTAACTGGGACAGGATTTTTTCCCACGACAAGAAAGAAGTCGTCTAAGAGAAAAAGTTCTTGTCTGTGCCATTCAATGCCTTGCTCCCTGCATTTAAAGTGGGGAAGGGATGATATGATCCCAGCCGCCGCAGCAGCCACGTTGACCCCACGAGGGGAAGGCCTAGGGACAGAGCTTAAGCCCCAATATAAGTAAGCTGCTGGATCACAGTCAGTAAATCCTTACCCCAGAACTTCCTGTTAGAAAATGACATTCCTGACTATTCAAACCACTGAGGTTCACATTCTTGTTATTTACAGCCATTAGCAATCCTAGCTGATGCCTGCCCCCCCCCCCCCCCCCGCTTGCCACCTTGCTCTGCCCTCTAGCTGCATCCTGCTGCCCACGATTCTCTGCCTGTGCCCGGCACCACCTTCCACCTGAACGCCTTCTCCCTTTCGTGACCCTCTGAACTTCCACTCGCCTTTCATTTAACGGGGTTTCGCTTCGTGAAATTTCTTCTATCAAAGCTCTCCTGCACCCAACACCCTGTCACATTCCACTCTCATCCTTTGTTCCACCCACTACAATCTAAACAGAATTTACCTTTTTGGTGGTTTTGTGTGTTCAGGCCACACTGGTCTTCTTTCTGTTCACACTGTGCCAGTCCCTACCTTATAGCTACTCCAGAGGGTATCTTGCATTCCTGCCCTTTCTGTTCCCCCGGCAGCAGTGTCCTGCCCCAACGTCTTTGAGTGGTTAGTTGTTTTTTGTCCGTCAGGTTTTAATATCAATCTCTACAAGGAACTTTAAGTTCAGGGAAGGCAAGATCAGGCTCCTGGTGCATCTTTAATACACACGACGTAGCCTTGAATTGAGTAGGTTCGCAGTAAATATTTGAAAATGAATGAATGAATTAAATTCTATACTTTACACGGGAATTTCTTCAATGTCAGATATGGCATACGATTCGTCTGTGCAGATGACAGTTATATTCGCTGGGTGGGGAACACAAATGCTCCACAAGTGCTGGACGGATGGGTGACGGCCATAGCAGTTTTGCCAAGTTTTTTCCTCTAGTAAAAAGCACAAACTTTTTTGCAGGACGAATGTGCTGTGATTAACACGAGTGGAAGTGCCTGTGAGGTCAATTTTTTGTAGACTGATATCTCTGTAAATTCAGGACTTAACTGTTAGGGATCTTAAGAGCTTATTTATTAAATTTAAGCATTCCTAGAAACACTTTGTTCCCAGAGACTACAAATCGGACACCTCAGAGGTCAAGCCATTGGTTTCTTGTTTTTTGATGGATCTGTGAGAATATTGCTCTCCCAAATATTTCTCTTCATTATAGAGATGGATGCACCAATAAAACATTTATGATCAATCATTTTAGTTGGTGGGATTTGGGAGTGGAAGCTGAGAAATAATAATTAGCTGGGTTTGAGTTAAAATTAAATCTAACTCTCTTTACAAAGTTATCCATGTAAATAAATATTCAAAATGTCTGCGCGTTAAACAGCAGAAATTGAAACTTAACACAAATGAAATACCAAGAGCAAAGAGAGAAAACAAAATCCCTAAACATTTGCAGAGACATACACTGTACTTCTGTGAAATAAGAAGTGGTTCTGAGAATTCTTCCGCATTTTCCTCATCCTACAGCTTCATCTAAATGCAGGGCTATTCCATTCCATTCGTCAGCACCGTCTATCTGATGTCAGATGCCATTGGCCCAAAAATTTCCTCCTACTTTTTCCATTTTAAAATGTCTGTTTAAAACATTAGGTTTTAACCACTAAAACAATCTACTTCAAAATCCATATTTGTTTCAAGATACAAACTTGAATCAAATGCAATTTCCATTTGTTGGAAAGATAAGATTTAGACAAAAACCTATCATATTTTAAGTACTAATGGGCGTGTTACAGTAAATGTTCTACAAGACTGAGAAATGGAAAGCTACTTCAGGGTAGGGCAATCTTGTGTATAAGGTGGGATCTGTGAGGCTTTAGAATATTAAAAGGATTGAGCAGTCAGAGGGGTGAGAGAAACTAGGTGAGCACCATGAGCTATATAAATATTATGAGAGTGAAATGTTCACAGCCTGATACCAATAAGACCCTGTTACAAATCCAAATATATCACTGCACAAGAGAAGGGAATTTTTTTTTTTTTTTTTACGGCTGGCATTAGGAAATGCATATGCTGTTCTGATTTCAATGTCACCTTTGCTGACGGTGGTGAATCAGGTTATTAAAGGAGCATGTTCATGGCCTGTTTATTGAGGCTCTTGGGGTCTGGCTAGTGAGACCAGATTGGAAGATGTAATAGAATTTACAGGGTCATTTAGTATTTATTGCTTCTCTCTCTCTCTTTTTTTTTTTTTTTTACTTTAAATATACACACATTAAACATCTTTTGGATTGTTTTTGTGGATAAGAGCATCTTTTGGGATTCATCTGACAATTAACTTTATGCGTCATTATGACAAAAGAAGGGCAATATCACCTCTTTAAGTCCTTCTTATTCCACCTGAGAATTCTTTGCTGTTTGAAGACAAAGTGAAGTCTTTCATCCTAAAAGTTCACTAGTGCTACCTGCTGCCTAAGCTGCTGGAGCAAAAGTGTAGGACAAGTGAAAACACATTTCTTTCCATCAGCCAGGTCAAGAGCGTTATAGGGTAATTAACTCAGATCTGTTATTCTATTTAGTACATGGATTCTTTCAGCTCATTACTAAGTGTTACATTGTACAAAAATGGGGAAGGGAAAGTCCAAAACTCAATCTGGAGAAAAATATTAAAAATAAAACAGAAACATATGTAAGCAAATGAAAAGGGATTTGTAGTTGATGAAAATCTGAACTAATTTGCAGGGTTGCATGGTATTGTTTCTGGTCCTCAATATTTGTGACTTACAAGCCATGGCAGATCGCTCAAGAAATCTGAAACTAAGAAAAATAGGAGATTTACCAACCATATTTTCATTGGCGTTCTAGATTAACCTTTCACGTTTTGTTTTTATTATATATAATACTCATATCCACTGTAATGCATTTACTGTATGAAACGCTGAGCAAAGAACTTCATTTTCCCAAGTACCTTATAAATACACGATTATGTCCCATAAAGTTAGATCATTTTAAAAAATAAATGACACATTTTCTTACAGGTTATTTTATTAACTGAACATCATTTATGTTTTCCGTGGTCGAACAAGATGAGTTTGAAATGCTACGATGTAAATGTTATATTAAAAACTTGAACTTATTAATATACATGGTTCATGAGGGTCTGTATTTAGTTTATCTTGATCACAAAAAGACAACATCTTTAAAAAAAGAACTTAGGGAAGTTCCAATGCATAATAATGAAATTTAAATGTTGAGAAGTTGAAAGCTGTCCATGGTAAAGTGTAGACAGGTTTTTTAAATCCTGAATACATATTAAAATTACATTAAAAAATGAGTTCTAACTTTTTATGGGAGCACCCCTTTCCTTTCTTCAAATTAAATAGACCCAAAATATTATTTTCTGATGTTTAAGATAACCGTTGCTAAGATATTTAAAAGTAAACCTGTTGCTTATTTCTGCAGAAGTCACCATGTTTCAAGTCAGGAGAGAGGCTGAGGCTGGGATGGGAAAACCAAAACTGTCCTATTTCTTGCCTTCAAACCTAACCACTGGCCTGCTGCCTTCCTGTCCCACTTTTCCCCCCTTCTTCTCCCATTTTGGTCATAAAGAAGTTAGAATGGGAAAGAAAGTGATAAAATAGGAGTGCATCCAGAGGCGAAAGGCTAGGAAAGAGCTTGGAGAAATTTTCACTTCTTTCAAAGTGAAAGTCAGATAATTCAAAGCAACAAGCATTTATTTCATGGCCCCCATATACAAGACAATAAAAAACAGCTCCCACGTGCCAAAACGGACATGGGTTCCCACTCTCCTCTCTCTCCTCTCCCCGCCCCCAAGGTATTTCGCAAACAGCGTTCTATATTTCTAGGTACAGAAATAGAACTGAGCCCGATTTACATTCTACTGCAAGGCCAAGGACAGCCTTAGGGAAACCAACCCCGCGAGGTGTGATCTTGGCAAGCCCTAGCTCTTCTGTGCTTGTGCCCCCTCCCTTTCCTTGCTCTTTTCTAGGCAGCCTGAAATTTCAGGAGGGGCCTAGATGCCCCTCAGCTGCCTTTTCTCTGCCTCACCCTACCAACAACTCCCCAAGTAAAACTGACCTATAGGCAATCTGCAAGCGATCGCCCAGATATGAGCGACTAAAAGAATGAGTTATTGAGTACGGTTCTTTCCTGCGTATAAGACTCTTTGTGGGAGTGTGTTAAACCAAAGAAATGGCTAAAGTAATGAGACCAAAAGGGAACTTAGAGCACTAGGGTTGGACAAATGTAAGGAATTATTTGACTTTGAGGGACCTCTTAAACCCCAGCAGAGTAGAGGTCGCATGCTCCATCAGGCACGGGAAGAGCTAGAGAGTAGGGGGATTTTGTTCTGTATAATAGGTCAGAAAACTATTACTTGTGAGCCAGATCCAGCCCACTGCCTGTTTTTGTCGATAACATTGAACAGAAACACTTCCACATCCATTCTTTAGTGCATTAGCTGCTTTCATGTAGAGTCGAGTAGTTGCAGCTAAACTATTTACTATCTGGCCCTTTTTAGAAGAAGTTTGCTGGCCACTGATCTCTAGGAATAATGACATTGAAACGTGTGGCAAGTCTTTTATTTTTTCTCCTTTCTTTCTCTTTTTATTTTTCCCCCAACTTGTTTTTCTTCAATTGTAAAACAGAGCAATTAATACTCTTAGTTTAAATGCTTATCAAGGGAATCTTACTTAAGAAGCTAAAAGGAATGAATTATGGTCATATTAAAGCATCTTCAAATTCCGCTGACTCTATAGATATAATTGAATGAGAGCTTGTAGCGCTTGTCTTGCTTTGGTCACATAACTCCAAGTCAATTCTTATTTGGCTTCCTTTAATCGCCTCTAATGACTGATAATTTAACATACTGGGAATTTACTACTAATGCAGTGCAGAGAAATGCATATTCTCTTCTTACCTTACACCACTAATGCATCGTGTGCATAAAGAAGGAGGCATAGATGTTTAGAGTTTATAACTATTTTTATGATGATATATAGAACTTAACGAAAACCTGGGCTATCACTGTTTTGATTGAACTTTAAAATTACAAAGTGGCCAATATTTTTTAAAATATGAAACTTTACAGTGCATTAGTAGCCCATCCCCTATGTCTGCAGTCCCCAAAGTGTGCCTCCCAGGGAGAGTTCTGTGTAAGTAGATTAAGAGAGGAAAGGAGAAGGGGGTCAAAGAAGCTCGGGGATAGCGAAGTTAAGTGGATGTATTTAGTGCAGGACTTCTCAGAGCAGTTAATATGAAAATACTCATTGTTAATTGCAAAGGGAGGGGAGGATATGCTTTGTTCTTTAATTCATTTATTTACTTACTCATTCAATAGATGTTTTTTGAGTACCCATTCTCTGCCAACCACTGTTCTCGGTGCTCAAAATAAAGCATTTCAAAAAGCTCAAAGGTTGTGGAGAGTTGGAGGATCACATATGTTTAGAGAGTTTTGGAAAGAATTCATAAAGAAAAGGAAGTCTGATGATGGGTGGAATTATGATCAGCAGACTTCTCTCAGAGAGAGGCCGGCGAGGAACTAGAAATACGTGCCTAGCAGATGCACACAGGTAGGGGCTCATACACTATTATTGAATTGGAGGAAATTACATGGAATGGGATCATTGCATGGCGAAACCTCTGCTTTGGGAATGGCACCTCATTTGTATTGCCAGTTTTTACAGATGTATATATATTCACACATGTGCAGACCATACAGCAAATACTGAAATAAACTTTGTTTTAGTGCATCAGTTAGTATATTACTAGCCTGCTAAATATTAATCAAACTATCACCTAGTTTGCTTCTATTGGCTTTTCCAAATTTTAATTGGATTTAAAGTTTTTTTCTTCTTTAGCATTTGATTGACTTATTAGTGTTTTTTGAAGTCACATCCCCTAGTATCTTTTTAAAATCATTCTAAGGCCTTCAAGCAAACAAAAACAAACATGTAATTTTATTCTCAAATGTTGGTTCAATTTAATACATAAATGCTGATGCTCAGATGTCTCATGAGTTTTCTGTTAGGAGTCTCATTATTTATCCAAATTGGCTTCTGTTTAATTTACGGTTCTATTTAAGGAGGAGTTGCTATGCCATATATTAATCTGACTGGGTAAGCAATTTGCATAGGATTAAAATGAAATGTATCCAGTATTTAACTATATTTAACACATTTATATCTCCATTGGGATCTTTCCAGACACTGATAGCAACTGCCAAATTAATATACTTTCTTGGACTTCTAATAGGCATCTCAAACTTAACATGTCCAAAACTGAGATTCTGATCTTCTCCCTAAAACCCGCTCCTCCCACTTTTCTCATCTCACATTCCACATCAGTCCAACAGCACATGTTTTTGTCTCTGCTGCAAAAATATATCCACCCTCAGGTCCTTTTCACAACCTCCACTGCTACCAAATGGGGATCAACCCCCCCTCATCTGTCTCCTAAATGATTGCAAAATTCTTCTACAAATTCTCCCTATTTCTTTAAGTCTCATCATAGCCACCGGAATGATTTTGTTAGATTATGTCACGTCTCTACTCAGCCTGCTGTGGGCATCCAACTTAATTGGATTTAAAATCCTGAATCTTTACAATGATGCTCAGGAGCTTGCGTCTGTCGTTCCATCTCTGCCCTCATCTCCCACTAGTGCCCTCGATGGCTCTGTTCCAGCCCCTCTGGCCGCCTGAGGCTCCCCCCGAGGCCTTTGTGCTAGAGGCCGGCCTCCCTCCGAGGCCTTTGTGCTGGAGGACACTTTCCCCAGGTATTTGCAAGTCTTGCTTCCTCAACTTCAGATCTTTATTCAAACATCAGTTTCTCAGTGGCAGATTTCCTAAGCACTCTGTTTAAAATGTGACTAACCCCACCTCCTGACACACCTTGTCCCTCTTCGCTGCTGTGTTTTTCCACTGCCACTCTTCACTACCTGGTGTCCTGTACACGATTTCACACATTTAATTTGTTTACAGGCTCTTTTCCTCCTTTAGATTCTAAGTTCCATGAGGACAAGTAATTTGGGTTTA
The DNA here is from genome assembly GCF_054644295.1 of Miniopterus natalensis. NCBI lineage: Eukaryota > Metazoa > Chordata > Mammalia > Chiroptera > Miniopteridae > Miniopterus > Miniopterus natalensis. The sequence continues at coordinate 75,550,363 of NC_142086.1, read as the reverse complement.
TTGTTTAATGCTGTGCCTGGTACACAGTGACACTCAAAATATATTAAATACGTGGATAAAAATATGCCTTTGGTGATTCAAAATTTACTTTTAGTTTTTTGTGTTTTTTTTCAGTGTCTAGGAGATTGTTATTATGAGTATCCCTGATATCATGTTATATGCAGACGCTTTGTAATCTGGACTGAGTCTAAAATATGTAATGGAATTATTATTAATTTATTTTCAAAAACAAATTCCTGATATTAAATGATTAGTATAATTCAAAAGCACCCTGTGTGTAAAAAACAGTAAAACTGATAAGCATTTTCTTCATATCAACTTTTAGTGGTAGTAGTAATAACAATTATAATAATATCTATAGTTTTTATACTTACTACTTACTGTTTATATTTTATCTTCTTTTAAACTTTCCCCAAATCAGCCTGTAGGATTTATTATTCCCATATTGGAAAAGAGGTAGGCTAAGGAATTTGTACATGATCAGGCAACTAAGAGTGGCAGAGCTAGCTCCAAAGACAGTCTCATTTAACTGAAAATTCTTCACTCTTTCCACTGTCTCTCGCATAATTGAAAACTCCAGTGCACAGATCATCTGCAGGAAGCCAAGCACAAGGCATGCAAGTGTGTATCCTCAAAATGATTCTTTGCAAGTCAAGAATCGTGTATGTCATAGTATAAGTATCAGTGAATATTACCAGGTATCAAGACTATTTAATCCTTGGAACAACCATGTGAATTTGGCATTATTAGCTCGTATTACACGTGAATAAATTGAGTCAGAGTGGTTAATACATTGTCTTAAGTCATACAGCCTACAGATGGTGAAACCAATGTCCAAAGCCAAATAGTCAAATTGTGCAACGCACAGTTGTAACCAATGCACAAATCACCACCTCCTGTTACATTCCACTGTTTTCTGGGAGGATACATTAGTGTCACAGGTAACCTAGGTCCCCTTACATATTATACAGAAAGATCTCTGTTCTCTGGTACAATGATCCTAATGGGGTCCTGGAAGAGAATATCAGAAATTTAATTCACAGTTATTATTTACCTTTGAAAACAGACGGAAAAGGGGATTTATTAACAGTTATAGATTTCCTTTTATTATTTTTTATTTATTTACTAGTATGGATGGACACCGGTACCCTTGTTAGGTCCTTATGTCATCGGGTAACTGTCACGTTTGCATGACGTCCTCGGGGAACACGGGAGCGCCCCGGTGCTGAGTGTTGGCAGGTGACATTCCGCCCCCCCCTCTCTGCTTAGAGCAGTGAGTGTGCGCGCCTGGTGAGCGGACTTGCAGACTGCATTATCTAGCTTAAATTAAACTCTCAGCAGATGGACTAGTGGCTTTAAAAGCTTCCTGCAAGGAAGCTGCAGATAGAAGATAATACTAATAATAAATACAGAGGCAGAGCCAAGAAAAATGGCAGCAAAAACATTTCCTCTGCTCCTGACGTAAGCTCCCCCTTAGGTCTGAGCACAACGTAACAATGGCACGTGTCAAGCTGTCAGCCACGAAGTTGAAATGCTCAAGATCACCAAAATAGAAATTGTATCCACCATTGTTCATGAAAAACCTCGCCCTCAGTATATGCATTGTCTTTTGTATCCGTTACTGATGTTAAGTGGACAGCTTGACTGGCAAACATTTTAAACCTGAGCATCCAAAGCTATTTTTAGTGACAACCAAAAGGCTTTTTGCTTTTGTACAATTAAAAGTAATATAAATAATTATTTATTATAGGTCTATCTCATCCTTATAAGATTCTATATTTGTGCATGTTGTATAATGAATAAAAATTTTTATAGAATTGGACATTTTTATAATTTATAAATAAACTTAGAAATTATACACACTAAAGATATATGGTAAAAATATGTTTGGAGATGGGATGAGCAATTAACAAATTTTAAAACACTCCTTGGTAGGTGGTAATTTTAGGGAAGTAATAGATATTATATATACATTTCCTCTTTTTATTTGTCAGGAGTTAAACTAGTGAACCAAAGCCATGTTTGGCACATATTTCTCTTTTTGGTTTCTCCAGATGCTTGAAATAGGTTTTGAATAAGCCCGGGAAAGTATAGTTAGCCAGTTGGAAAATTATCAAACATCTAATGCTCTTTTTGTTAAAAATCAGGCCCTTTGTAAAGACCTAGATTAAAAGAAAAAAAGACCTATGCTTTTTCTTCAAATAAAAATGAATGTAATTGTAGGTTTTGTAAGAAATAAAGCCATAAAACAGTTTTTCAGGCTGGGTTTTCCATTAGCTCCTTTCAAATTTTCTGGGCTTTGTGCAGAAACCCAGGTTTCATTATATAAAAGAGTGATTTACCACTAATCAGCAGCTCCAATGCCAAAGAAGAAGTGTGTGTACGTTCCAAAAGTAGCTTAATTAGACTGTACTCTAAGATTTGCCACATGATCCAAGCTAATAAGGTTATTTTGAAACATGTGTTGAACTACTGGGCTTCATGTATTGAAAATTAATTAGAACAATTTATATTATAGGATAAATAATCAGCCATTTACCAAAGCTACTGGAAGAATCTCCTTTTAGCATGGCTATTGCAGAGGACAAGACATGGTGAAATACATAAAAAAAACATGCATGAAAATATTAATGACATACCCTAAACAAATCTATCCCCCATTAGTGTAGTCTGTGGTCTGATACAACAGTGACAGCTTATTTCTGGTAAAATTTTTATATGGATGTGTATCTGTAGCCATCGGGAGCACAGTCTAAACCTAGCAGTCCAGGGTCTATTTGTTGTGAGACCCTGGGTAACTTATTTAAATTACCACGCTTCCATTTCCTTATTGAGATGGAGACAATAATGCCTTTCTCGTATGGTAGCTGTGAAGGTTATTAAATGAAATAATACAATTAAACTTCTCAAGTAGAGAGGTACACATATGGGCTTATATTCAGTAATTATAAACTATTATTATAGATAATTGTTACGGTAAACATAACCAAATAGTTATGAAGTATGATGTATTACTTAGTATCAGGGTTTAATTGTGCATTTTCAGAGGTGCGGAAACTTTCAGATGTGGTAACGTCAATATGAACATGTCTTTTACCCTCTACCAAGAGCTAGTAGTTTAAATAAGTAATCAATAATTTCAAAATAAAATTTCTCAGTAATTGGTTCACTATTTTCCCAAATGGTTGATATCCAGTGTCATTCATGGTCATGGGTTTAAAAAAAAAAAAAAAAATCTCTCCAATGAATAAAACTTAACATGATTGATCTAGCTTTCCCAAAACTGGAACTGCCTTTGGGACCAGCTGTGATGTCTCACCTCTTCATTTTTGTGGGAGCTTTTGCATCTTACACATAATTTTAAAACTGTGCAATCTCTTATAAAGTTGATCTTTAGTTATAAAAACTATTTGGTTGAAGAGCGGAGTTTGGGCTTTTTGTAAGCTCCTTGTGACAACGACCAACTTTCATCCCCACGGTGGTCATTAAGCCACACTGTGCTGATGCAAGGCAGTGTTAGGAACTTTCTTTAGAAAACTCTGTTATGTAGCACCTATTAATATAGTTATTAGCTTAGCAGATTAAAGAAAATAGCTTTAATCTAATTTAGTTCATCATTTTTTCTACCCAATAAATCCACAAAACTTAATTCTGAGCAGTAAAAGATGAATATTGGCTATATAAATATGGGAAGATAAAGTGATCAGTACGCAACCTAGAGTATTAGGTAGGCTTTTATCAGCATCTCTTCTGGTATCGATTTCCGATTCTCCTTAGATAGAAATCTGATATTAAAATGTTCCAGTTTGGGGAGAATATGATTATATTTCCCCCGTCTACCTGCTTATCTGCACTTATGAAGAAGGTAAATTGCTGTGAATTCAGCTATGGCAGATTGAGAAATCCATTTCTGTGTGGCTAACCTAGCTGCAGGATAATGGTTTCCGACAAGTTTTAGCCATAAAACTCTTCACTTACATGGAATTGTTATACTAAAGCCTGGTATATAAAATATAACATAGGAACTCATTGTGGAAACTAGGCTACCAGGGATATTCGCGCTACAACTTCTCAGCCTGTCCTTTCCGTTCCTCTCACTCCCTCTCTCTTAGTCACCCCCAGGAAGCTCAGGAGGTCTAAGAGCTGAAGGTCTCAAATGTCTGACTTTGAACTAAATGTCCTGGTATTGGAAAATATGTGTATACATAATTTTTTAACTAAGTAACTTTATTGTTATACTATGATGCAACATACGCACGTAAGTAGTCAATAAGTAGTCAACTGTTGTAAAACATGTTTAAATGTAGATCTTTGTAAATAAAAATCCATCTGCCTCTCATTATTCATCCCACATGTTTCTTATCAAGTTTTTCTGGCCTTGTTGAAATCATCTAGAACTCTTACTCAGATCGCAGTGGAAGGCCACTAAGAAAAAAGTCAGGGAAAAGAGAGAAGTCACAGGCTCGGAGGTGGGAGCTGCATGTCCCAGCTGACTTACTGGTCAGATGGCCTTTGGATTAGTTTTCTTCCTCTTTGCAGAAATGAAACTGGGCTAAAAGTTTCCATATCTCCCAAAATTTCATCATGATAAGGATCACCTGGGGTAGCTGCACTTGCTCTAAGTACAAATTCCCAGACTCATTCCAAACCCATAAATCAGAATCCTCAGAAGAGGGCTTTGAGTTTGTACGAGTTGGACAGGGCCTCCAGGTGACTTTTATCATTGGAAAGTTTGGGAAACAGTGAGCTGAAAACAACCCTAGTTGCCATTCTAATTTGTGAATCCTATAGCCCTCTTATTGTTCCTTTGATAATATATTTTAACTGCAGCTATGGAGTTTGGAGTGGAGATGGTGGGAGGAAGAAAAAAATGTGTCCTTTAAAATAAAAATGATGTTGAATTTGGCATTTTCCATGAAATATAAAAATTCTGTAATATTGAATGGTTAGAAGTTAGACTTTCTCCATGTCTTTTCTTATTTTTTTTCATTCCTTTTTTAAAAAATTACAGATTGCTTTAATTTTGACTTCTTTCTTTTTTGATGAAAGATTTTTTTCTTGCATCTATGCTTTTAATAAAATCTGATCATTTTCCTTATAAATCTCTATAAAGTATGCTGCAATCTTTCTTTTTAGTACCATGTTATAGATTTTCTGCAAAGTTTTGGCAGAGATTTCCCCCTAATTCACAATAAGTTTGAATTAACTTGTCAAAGCAGGACAGGGCATCTATAAGCTTTATTCACTCAGAAAACATGTACTGTGCACTGTCAGGGTAGCAATAAATTAATTGCAGTCAATTGGGATCCTCTTTATTTTTTCTGGTTTCTCCTTTAGAGTATTGTGGGGACTAGGGAATAGATATCCACCTGGTTTTAAAAGACATCTATTGAGATTAGCATCTTCGGAGGCACCCTTTGGCTTATTTGGGACTCAGCCCACAATCCTCAGAAGTTCCCAGTAAGATGTCATTCATTCTTGGTATCACGGCTCCCTCAGGGCTGACTGCTGCTGTCCTTCTTTCTCCCCTGCCGCTCCTGGGAGCACAGAAATCCTTCTGCAGCTCCTGGGACCCAGGAAATCTCTGTGACTTTGTCCAAGGTCCCATGTGACTGCATACCTACCTAACCTACGGTCATTTCCTCTGGATTCTTGCATCCCTCTTCTTGAATATCTACCTCCCTCTTCTTGAATATCTACCTTAGAAGTAATGCACAGGTTCCTTCTGTTCTTGAATTCCATATAATTGCCAAGAATTTTAAATAAAAATTTATCTTAGAATGTTGTTTTGCATTTACATCAGCTTCAAATGCTACCTAGCTGATGTATAGATGCAGTGTGTTACACTAACCTTTATTAATAATATATGATAGATATCATTTTCTCTGCCGAAATTTTAGTTGCAAAAAATATAAGTATTTATTTTTTGACAAGGATAATGAAACATTTGTTCCCATGTGAACATGAATTGCTAATTTGTTAAGTAGACTCTCTAAAGCTGCATTCTAAATACTTCAATGATTTCATCATAGTTTAAAGGTAACAAAAAATTATACGCTGGGGAAGTGAAATCTAAGAATTAATCAGTTGGTTTAGCTCAAAGTGTTTTTCTAAAACGACTTCAGGATGGAGAAATGAGAAATTAATTTCCTACGTAAATTGAATATGTAAGTGTCAGTTTAGAAACCACTTAAATAATTTCATTGTCCACCTATAAAATGTCCATGGAATTCTGAAAAATATCCAAATAGTGCATTATTTGTTCCATGGCTTTTCAATTTTTAAATTTATGACTTTGCTTATGTTATTTGTCTTTTTATAGGGATTCATTCTGTCTTCCATGATTTTGGAAGCAATTTCTTTACTCTGTTTCCCTTCTTAGAGAAATTCCTGATTTTTTTAAATGTTAATTTTTATTTCATGTCTTACATCTTGTTTGTGATACCAGAGAATCACATTTTTAACTAAACTAAGTAACAATGAGAGCAACAAAAGGCTGTGTAGGGTAACTTAATAGTTTTCACTTTCTATCTTACCCTTCAATTTCCTCGTTTCTTGAATAGATATATTTCTAACAAGAGCATGTATTCTATTTTTAACCCAATATTGCAACAAATGCTTTTCCATTTTACTACCTGATCTTAAAAATTATATTTTAATGACTATATAATATTTGAACATTGCTTTGCCATAATTTCACTAGTTCCAAAATTGCCAGTTAGCAATATCCAGTTTGATTATATTAGAAAGAACTTTGCAATCAGAATCTTATATATACATTTTAGCCAAAATTGAATGTAATATTAGTGGGTTAAAGAGAGCTAAAGCTTTTTTTAGGATTCAGTGTAAAGTTTTTTAGGGCTTAATGACTTTACAATTAGATCACCTATTTTAGAAGTATAACAATTTCAATATACACAAATCAGAATACTTTATATGAATTTCATAAATATAAAATGCTTCATTGTTTTAATTTCCATTTATTTCATGAATATCCACAAAAAGAAGCTAATACTGTCTCTTACTGTGTTATACGGACTTCCTTTTATATTTAGCACTGATGTCAGTATAAAAATTCTGATATAGAAAGGTGAAACACTAAGCATAATTAAATGCATATTAAAATAACCATATATATGGTAAACAAATATTATAAAAAATATATAGGTAGGTTTTCTTGTTTTGAACTCATCTTTCTATTAAATTTTTTCTATGCAATATTCTAGACAAACTTAAATGGTATTTTGGGGTATAATTTCTTTTTATTTAAAAATTATCTATGGAATTTTCTATTGTAACATCTCCTTTTTAAGTGTTGAGAAAAGTTAAGGTGATAAAGTTGGTATAATTAGTATGATAATTATAATGCTATTGGGATTAGATACCACAATACTACTGTCCATCACCTTAAAAGTTAACATCTTAGTCTGGCCTTTAGGTTTATTTTTATAAATGCTTTACCCCACAAGTTGCCTGTTAGGATCAGAAAGTTAAGCTGTCAAATGTCAGAATTAGATTGGCTTGACTGCCTAATTAAATACAGATTCATCTGGAAAAGTGTTCTCTGGCTCTCACATTTCACTCTAATATCCGCTCACATTCAGAATGACCCCTACATGGCCTAAACTTTAGAGCAAGGACAAGCAGACCAAAATACCAACCCTCTCTTGTGCTGTTGTTTAGTCATTTCTTGACCTGAGAAAAGCAATGTCAACTGAGTATAAATTGTAGATTTAAACAGGGAGACAGAGGGGGCACCTCCAGGCCTTTCCTGGGCACCTCTAGGAAAGGCCTGGACAGACAGGACTCAACAACGTGGAGTCAGAATGCATCCGAGTGTCACCCTCTCTGGGGTCCCCACGTTTTCCAAAACTGGCACAATGCACTGGAGAGGAGGAGAGAGTGGTGACTGCCAGCTCTTAACATTCTTTTCTAGTGACATCATGCAGAAAGTGGGAGCCACCAAATGTGAGACAAGGATGCCCGGTCAGCAAGCGTGAACTCTGCCCCTCACTCTGCCCCTCACTCACTCCTCGGGGCGAGCAGAGCCGTGTCACTTCCCTGGGACTGAGTTTCTCTCCCTGAGAAATGAAAGAGTTGGTCTATATGAGCAATAAGATGTCTCTCGGTCCAAAAATGTCTGAGATTCCCTGATTACCAATCTATGAAAATTTTATTTTTTGGATGCTTGGCTAGCTTTTAGGGCATTTTGAAAATCACAGCAGGGCTGAGTTTTACATGCACACAGAACGAGCCTAGCTGGTTCTCTTTGGGGCTAGCTGAGAGTTGAAGATGCGTTGCAACATCAATCGCTCTAAAGAAAATCCATGCTCTTTATGACATAAGGGGAGAGGGTTCGGAAAAGCTGGGAGACTAGAAATATTTTGGGACCATCAGAAACCAAAGTTAGCCTGTAGATAAGCTATGGAGCCGTATGTGTCTCTTCCAGGAGGGCGTCTGTCCCTGAGAGGCACTGGCCCAGGCGGTGCCCTGCCCTCCCTCAGGCATGGACAAGGCCCGCTGTCTCTCCGGCCAGCCGCTGCTCCTGGGGGTGGCAGGAGGCCACGCGGGCAGAAGGCAGCTTGGCCCTGTGCCTTTGCGGGGCGCTGGGCTAAACGCTGTACTTTGCAAAGCCGACTATTATATTTAAAATTTTTCAAAATAAGCGAGTACTTTTCACGTAGGTAAGAAAGGCCGAACAAACTCAGTATCTAGCTTACAACGCCTAATTTCAACAGTTCACTGAAAAGTACAAGGTAGAAGTCATCCAAGCATATTTTCCTCCCTTTTCAGTGAGTCATAATGGGAGAAGGGGAGGGATCATAATCAATGTGTCCGCCTTATAAGTACTGACTAGTCAACAACTGTGTAATTGCTAAGCTTTTGTGGTTTTTGCACAAAATAGGCATTTTTACATTGACAGATCTATTCAAATCTCCTTCAAATACAACGGGTGAAGATTAGGCGTTTTTCCATTTTAAAATGAAGAGAGAATTAATGTTTATAATATGTGAAATTATAAACCACATGCAGATTAGCAAATGGTAGGCAAATGTTGTACTATATTTATCCTGTCCTACTTTAATAATTGACCTCTGCTAAGCCTTTTTTTCATTACAGGCTATCCCAGTGAACCATAGACTTAAGAGGGATTTTTCAAAATAGATAGAGCATAAAGTGCAAAGAAAAGAATCCACTGAAAATCTAGGGCCTACTGAGGGCACAGTGAGTGTACTTAGATCCCAAAGCATTGAAGAACCACATCATAATAACAAGAGTGGTATTGAATTAAATTAATTCAGGAAGCCAATGCTGCTCTACATGTCATATAAAAAAATTAATTTATAACTTTGCTCCATTGACCTACTTAATAGACACCATTGTTTAACGGCATGTGAATATGGTTAACTTATTTAGCCTTTCTCTGTGTTGGTTTCTACTTTTGTAGAAGTTTCGCAGTAAGATGGATGTACCATCTAGGGTTTTTATGAGGCTTAGATGAAATCAACAGGGAGAGTCTCAAAAATGGCACATATTAATTCAGTTAACAGTGCCTTTAAAATAACATGGAAAAAGCACACATTTTATAGCTAGAGATCTTAAAAATCTTAGCTTTGCCTTATAGCGGTATTACAACATAGGGCAAATCACTGTACAGCTCTAGATTTAATTTCTTCATCTATAGACTGAGTTAAAAATATCTAGCATGCAGTGTCATTTCAGGCTTCAGTGATAGGACTTGTAACACACTGGCTTAGTATTCAATAAATGTACATGGTAGGTGCCAGTAAAATAGTATGCATGTATCTGTATAAATTCATGAAAATTAAATCTTTACATTCTGGAATTTTAAAGTATTTTACATGTGTATGCATCATTTTAGCATATATAATATTTTTTCTACTGTTCCTTGCTATGCCATATAATTACACGATATACCATAATATACAACTTCCCCCATCCAACATCTGTTTGTGAAGTATGTGGAGACAAAGGTCAAGTGACTACTTTCTTAGGCAATGAGTTTAGAAGAAATTATTCTGGATGTGGCCGGAGGTATTTTCTTTCTTTTGTTTTTTTTAGATAAACATAAAATGTGTTTAGAAATACTCCCTCTTTACAGCAATATTACATATTTCCAACTTGAGCATAAGTAAGTATTTGAAAGTATTCTGTCCTGGAACTTGGAAATGGCTTGAATAGTTGTGTTTAGATAGTAGTGTTGTTAAAACATTCTCATTCCTAGGTGCTGTGTTTATTTTTTTTCTTGTTAGAAAGTAAATGTAAGTATTTTCTGCCTCAGAACACTTTTTCTTTTAATTCTGGAAAAAGGTCATTATGCTTTTTGCATTACAGATTCAAGAATAAATCACTGTCAGGAAAAAATGGTAATGAGGGCATTGCCAACTTTCCGTCACATTTCATTTGGCCTTTCTCCTATCATTTTTCATCCTGAAGAAGCGGTGAAAGACTCCAGACTCGGCAGAACTCTTTGCAGGGTCAATGATTTGCTTTCTTGAGCAACTTTTAGGTGGTTTAATGGTAGGGACGTGAAGGTAGAGTGAGGAGTTCTGAATTTTACTGTTAATTTTTGACCCCAGTCAATATTTTCTTCTCATATATTTTTGGAACTTGAAAAAATATTTGCCCTGTGTGGTTAAATTTTCATCAATAAATCATTGAAACAATAAGGTGTTATAATGAGTTTATTAAGAATTTATAGGCAAAAATGATGGTTGATATTTATGTTTATTCATGAACTTTATATTTAAGTGATCCTCTGGATTTTCAGATATGTTTCTTCACTGACAACGAGCTTTCTTTGATATTTTTAAATACTAAAAAGAAAATATAAGTTTTTCTGAAAAAAAATTATTCTCTAAATATGTTCTAATCTTTTTTGCTAATTAAATTCAGTAGATCACTGTTCATTTATTATAATATTTAAATTATATTAAAATCTAATTGGGAATGTATTTCTCACATTAAAAAGAAGCATAAATATTGCTACTGGTATGAGAAAGTTTGAATGAACAATTGTGTCATTCCTTAAAATTAGAAATTAGAAAAGAGTTTAGTTTTCTTTTGGGAGAAGAAAAATGAGTTTGTAGTTGAACAAATTGAGTGTTTTATATTTTAAGAAATGCATTTACTAATTATTTGCAGGTCATGTTTAAAAACTGCGTGCAATTTATTTTACTTGCCTTGGCTATAGTAAGGGTTTCTTTTAGAAATGACAGGGATTACCGTTCTGCATCTCATAGTGATGGAAAGTACTATTGATTTTTCCCCTCTGTATTAGCTCTTCTAATGACCATGAAACAATGGAATGATTGAGTGAACCATTAGCTTTGTTTCTGTTTGTTTTTATTTTGCCTTTTGATGAAAATGCTGGATACGTACATTTATTTTTTTGCTATATTTTGTGTATTTTAGGCCAATACCTCTTCCTTATTTCTCCCTTTCTCAGTTCACACTCCCTCAGGACCAGACTGAATGTGTTTGTCCAGATTATCTTGCTTGGTTTCTCAGGTCATGATAAGAAATTTGTCTAAGATCTAATTTATTAATATATTATCTAAAGATCCCAGTTAGATTCAATGAGTATTTTTGAATTTGTTAGAAAGGTTTTCAATAGTCAAACAACATAGAGAAAGTTCAGTTTCCAAGGAAATTCCCTTATGCTGAGAGAATTTGACGTTCTGTTCAGAATGAATTTAAATACTAGTCGCTTCCAGGAGAAATAAAAAGTGAGAAAATAATTTATGAAATTTATCACTAGAGACATCTATAATCAGTATTAAGCCTGACATTTTGATAATCTAAGAAAGAACAAGATGTTTTTAAGAATATGGGCTAGGGACCAAGATTACTCTCACATTGGAGGGTTTTATTTTTAATTCTCTTCATTATGAGGGGCAACATATTGCCAAAATATTGCAAGAGATTCTGCAGAAACTGCTAAGATATCCTAATATTTCACCCTATTTTTGGAGCTTTGGAATTATTGGAGTTTTGGGGGATTTTAGACTGGAGATATTTAGGCAGGTAGAACGTCTTTAGAGCCTCAATTTTCAGACATTTAAGCAGGTATTTGATTTTGTTACGTCACTCACAAAAGCCAAACCGAGTGATTTGTTTTGGAGTTCGGTTTCTAAAAACTGTTTCATTAAATGTCAGGGATCCTTTAGAAGAGCTTAAACATCAAAACACAAATTACTTATATTTTAAAACTTTCATGACTATTATGTCTTTGAGCAGAAATGTCACAAGATTCCGGTTTAATTTTTTTTTTTTTAATATCTGGGATTCTCCACATTAGATACCAATACATTCACAATCGGCAACACCTTTGCAATAGTACGAGTGGTTTCTAGTTGTTGTCAATGGTTATTAAAGGAAGTCATCCACACATTTTTGACCCTTTACATTGGGAAATTAGTTGAATGAAAATTGTGTTTTCATGCAACCGATTTTAAAATGGAAGGTAAATGAAAAACTCTATTTTCTTTATTGCTTATCTGTTAAGTTACCTTTTGTCTTTTATTACCCCCAAAAAGAGCTGGAGCTATGTGTTAAACAGACAACAGTCAACAATAACAATAGAACCATCCCTTCCAGGCCTGCAATAGGCCTGGGGGATACAGAAGCAGTTTACTTTTCCCTGGCTGCTTCCAAGGGCTGAGGGCCTGGGGGATCTCCATGGCTCCACAGCTCCTCACCCACAACCCCGGGGCTGGCTCTCGGCTTCCCTCCTTCTCTGAAGGTATCTGTATTCAGAAGGAGGCCTGGAAGGGAAGCTCTATTCAGGGCTAGAATGAAGGTGTATTAGCGCCAGGACAGCTTTTGAGTTAGAAGCAAATTATCGCTCCAAATGTCATCAAGAATAGCTGTGCTGTGATGGCCACTGACTATAAGCAGCTGTACTCTGCTTTGGTAACTAAAACAGCATTCGGCTGGAAGACAGCTTATCTGAGCTTTACCTATAGCAGTAGAAAGATCAACCCTTCAGGGAGATAGGCTAATATAGAAAGTAAAGATTAGATACCAGATTCAGTATAAAAATCTCTGTCAGTTGAAAACAGCTGGAGTTATAGCTGGGCAAAAGCTTTAGAAATTACTTCTTTATGATGTGTCATAGGAGTAAATTGATTAAGGAGATGGGTGTCTATGTCAATATTATGCAATTTTTAAATGAAGTCTAGAAAAAATACGCGTATTTTTATTTTTCACAATTACGGACAATAGTAAAGAATGCATCTCTCTACATCCTCAGTGAATGGCTGCATTTCCCACTCCCACTGAGAATGGATATGCTACATTGGGTGCTCTGAAAAATGATTTTTTATGTAAGGCACCAGTTGGTCTGGTGTAGCAAAATTTAAAAGCCAATAAAAACACATTTGAGAGAGAACAAGTTTGACACTGTCATTCTATCATCTTGCCACGAGATACATTTTACCAGAGGCAGCAGATAAATATCAATAGAATTTGTTTAAGCTGGCATTGAAACATATTTATCTCATTTATCTCTTCAAATTATGCCAAGATCAAATCAACTGAGTGAAATATTATTGAATATGAACTAAATGATGGTATAACAAGTAAGATCATATTTCCCCAAACATGTAATCCATCACTGAACTGTTAGCGTGTACTCCACTTAAAAGAAATCCATTTTTCAAAATCTACACATTAAAAAGGATTCTATTTAACAGTAGCTGACACATACTAATGTGAGTGGAAGTAAAGAAAAAAACTAACCCAGGAGTTGCCCAATGTTTAAAATCACATAGTTTAAACATGTTTAAAGATAGAAACTTGACCAAGCAGTTACAGTATTCTGTAATCTCTTTGGTTCGGATTTCAGTTTCATTTGGAAAGAAATACATCACCATACAGTGACTTTTAATAGGTAGTTTAAACTGGGAAACCAGAAAAGATTAGACTCAGTGATATTTTCAATAGAAAATATGAAAGAAATAATTGTAACTAAATATCTAGAGGCAGACCTTCTTGGTGAATACATCCATGAATCTCAGCACATTCTCATGGAGTCCTAGGGTTTACGTGGAAAAAAGTTTACGAAACCTTAACCTCAAAACTCTGTTTCACAAGTTTCTTCTCTTATGCTTTTTTTCTTCCCTAACAGACAGAAAATTTCTTGAAAAATTAACACATTTGAGAGAGAACAAACAGCTCCTAATGGTTAACTTTTAATTTATGACCCTTAAGATGTAAAAAGAGCCCGGCCGGGCGTGGCTCAGCGGTTGAGCGTCGACCTAGGATCCAGGCGATCGGGGTTTGACTCCCGATCAGGGCACATGCCCGGGTTGCGGGCTTGATCAGTGGCTCTCTCATCATTGATGTTTCTATCTCTCTCTCTCCCTCTCCTTTCCTTTCTCTGAAATCAATAAAGATATATTTAAAAAAAAAAAAAAAGATGTAAAAAGAAATTTTAACAGGAACTCTATTTAGGGTAGAGAGATTCTTTCTTATCTTGCCGGGAAGGAAACGGCCTCTGGGTCCCCCCTTCCCTGGTGAGCAGCGGAGGAGACGCTGTAAGTGTGAGCTCCAAGGGAGGGTCCCTGAAGGGCAACGTAAACGTTGTTAAAAAGCCAGGCAGTCCATTGGGTGTATTTTTGTGTGTGTGATTCAACTCCCCCAAAACTTTTTTTTTTCTTCTTTCCCCTGCCTTGTCCCCAAACTGAAAAATCTTACAAAGCTGCCTGATGCTAAATAATTGCAGTTTGTCACCCTGATACTTGTAGAGGATCCAGTTTAACACGATGGGGAAGCATGGATGCCCGTCTAGCTCCATTCCCGTCTTTGTTGTGGGCCCTAGGTTCAGTATAGTACAATACAGTGATCAGAAAACAACTCGACTCCACTCGCTCAGAAAACCTTTCTTCAGGGACTACTATGTGAGAAACACTCTTCTAGGGGCAAGGCGATCAGCAATGGACCAAACAAGAAAAAACAAAAATATAATGGGCTGTCACGGAACTTATAGGCCATTGTTTAGACACTTACTTTTATATCTTTTAAGAAAAATGAATTCTCTCTTGGATAAAAATACCAGTTTTCTTAGGTGGGCTCCCCTTCCTCAGCTTCTTTCCCTAAGATGATATCCTGGTGTATTAGAAGAGATATGATTATGTAGCCTCATGACAAAGGTGAAGAGTCAAGAGTTTTTTGCCGGATTGACTTCTTGTCTGGGGTGCGATGTCCCTGTCTGGTTAGTGAGACAGTGAGAAAAATACTTCAGGAGACAATCCCTTTACGGTGTGTGTTAGCACGGTGACAGACACATTGCAGACATGGCTACCACACTGCACAACTCCAGGGACACCATTCACATAGAAAACAATGTGAATAGCGCCCCCTAGAGTTGTTCAGTCTGGGACCTGTGCAGCACAAAAGCGGGCTCGTGACTCAGACTCGGGGATTGGAAGAAACAACCTATAGAATGAGATCTAGACCGTGGGAGGAAGTGAGCTGGATAAAAGCTGAGGAGGTGAGTAAATAAGGGTCATGTGAGCAAAGGCCTAGAGGCCAGAGCAAGCGTAAGGAGTTAAAAGAAGTTCACTTTAGCTGGAGTGCCGAGTAGAAGGGAAGGAGCAACGAGAAGTGGGGAGGGAGGAAGGGGCGAGCATCGCGCTGCAAAGAGCCCTGTCACCACACTGAGAAGTCCAACCTCTGATCTGAGGACAAGTGGGTACCCCTGTAAGATTTTAGGCTGGGGACATATGAAGGGAAGATGTTCATATTAGAAACATTGCACTTGAAACTTATCGGGTTAGATTTGCTTTTCATCTGCTCTGTGGCAATAATGTGGCCTGAAGACAAGGCCGCCTGGGCGTGGTTTCACATTTGAAAGGAAGGAAAAGGAAGGGAGAAATCAATATTTGACAAGTGGGACCGGGAGTACTTTGTTGATTGGAGGTGGGGACTAGGGCAGAGGGAGGAGAGAGGGGTGGCATCCTCTCCAGCCCCGAGAAATGTGTGAGCCGCCTGAGGCAGGGGCACTGGGAGGAGGGAGGAGCTCAGCCTTCACTTGTCAAGGTTGAGCTGGTGGGTGGGCATCCAAGAGGAATTGTCTAAGAAACTGCTGCAGTAAATGCTCTTATTTCCAAAGGATATTAACTAAAACCGTGTTGTGGGAAGAATTTCCCAGGGAAAAGATGGCTGTTCTTGTCTTTTAGATTCTTACAATAACTTGACAAAAACTACTCAGAAAATGCAAATATACAAACATGTTTTGTATATGGGGTGTGACCCACCTTTGTTCTGTGCTTGAACAGCTATAAGCAACATAGCACTGAATTGTGTGTCTTTGACATTTTATAAATGGCATCATGCTATCCTTATTACTCTGACTTGCCTTTTTTCATTGATGTAATCACTATTGTCACATGTGGATCTAATTCTTTTATTTAAGTGATTCACAGTATTGAATGTGAACATGAGGCACCATTCTTGCAGTCCCTCGTTGATTGGTTATTTCTAATATATAACTTGTACTAAGAAGCCGTAATGGGCACACCTACATATGATTCCTTGTGCACCTATGCAAGGGTTTATCCAAGGTATATACTAAAAAGAGTAAGTCAGAGTGTTTGAACACCTTTAACTTATCACACATTTCCAAATTGCCCTTCTTAGTTATTCAACCAACGCATCTTTTCATCAACATTATGTGATATTCGTTTCATATTCTTTCCAACACTTGGCATTATCAGACTTTTAAATTTTGACTAACCTAATAAACAGTAAATGCTTTATTGTTATTGGTTTAACTTGAATATTCTTGGTCATTTCTGAGCATGAACATTTTCCATTTGTCACTTGGATAACTTAGTCTCTTGATTTATGCTTTGTCCATTTTATTGATTTGGGGGTGTCTTTCTTATTGATATAAACTATATATTATAAATAATAATCTTTGATTCTTTTATATATTAGGAAAGTATATCTTTCTATGCTTATCTTTTATATTTTGTTTTGATACCTTTGGAAAAGTAAGTTAATCTTTTATGTTACTGTTTTTTTGTTAGTCTTATTCTAAAGAAATCTTGTGTATACCATACAATCACAAATATATTCGCTTAAATTTTCTTCTAACTATTACTAAGGTTTGGGTCTCAACTAATCTGTAATGCTATTTCTCTCCTATTGCAAGATGCCATACATGCAGGGCTCTCCATGATGTTTCATTGCTGTGTTTGTCTATCCCTGTGCCAATACCACGCTTTTGATTACCATAGCTTTATAATAAGCCTTGATATTAGATATGGGGCTTATTGATACAGATTATTCCTTCTCTTCCTAAATATATTGGTTATTCTTGGTCTTTTCTTCTATGTCACTGTTTAATTACCTCATCCAATTCTATAAAGTTCCTATTTGGGAGTACATTGAACTTACAGATGAATGTAGGTAGGACTATATTATTTTTTAATTAAAATCACTTTGAAGAAATGTAACTTTGAAATAAAGAAATGTTCTATTTTACTAGACTATGCTATCCTGGGGGGCAAGAACAGATTCTTGTTTCCCTTTGTACTAATAGCACAGTAGCCAATAGGTGCTGAATAAATGTTTCTTAACTAACTGACAGAATGAATAAAGGAATGAATGTTAGCTTCTTTTTAAAAAATTTTTAAAAATTGATTTCAGAGAGAGGAAGGGAGAGGAAGAAAGAGATAGAAACATCAATGATGAGAGTCATTGATTGGTTGCCCCCTGAGGGCCCCCTACTGGGGATCAAGCCCATAACGCAGTCATGTGCCTTGACTGGGAATCAAACCTTGATCTCCTGGATCATATGTTGACGGTCAACCGCTGAGCCATGCTGGGTGGGCTGAATGTTAGCTTCTTGATGATCCCATGAGGAGTGAGGTTAACTTATATCTATAATAAGAGACTCATAGGGAATTAAGATGGCATGTTTCTTTGGTTCCTTAACTCATTATGGTAGACTCCCATTATTCCTACTGACAGTGACAATAAAATTTATTTGAAAATTAAATTTATAGGAAGTTTTGTTATTTCCTTCTAAAGAAGCCTTTGATGTGCAGGCTGTGAATCTTTGCAACAACTTGCATTCACCCATGGAACATTCTTTATTGAAAGCCTACTAGGTACTATGTTAGGTGCTGGAGACAAAGCAGTGAGCCAGAGAAACAAAAATCTCTCCTTTCATGGTGCTTGCATTCTAGGGGTTAGAGACAAATACTTAATAAATAATTCAATTCCATTGTGTGTTAAAAGTACTGTGTGCCATGGGAAAAAAATATAGCAGAGGAGAGTTGGTGTTGAGGAGATTGCAATTTTATGTAGGATGAGAGAGGTAGACCTCAATGAGTAGATGGCGTTGACTTGAAGGAGGGGACAGAGCAAGACATGAAGACAGCTGGGTAAAGAGTGTTTCAAGTAGTGGGCGGGAGCAATGTAACGTTTAGGGGCAGGACCTTGTCTAGCATATCTGAAGATTAATTAGGAGAACAGTATCACTAAGGTAAAGCGATCAGTGGAAAGAACAGTAAAAAAGGGAGAATTGGAGACATAATATAGGGCTCTGTAGGCCACTGTGAGGAATTTGGCTTTCAGTTGCATAAACCTGTCTTCTAGTAAAAATTGCTTCTGGAAGACCATTATTCTGCTAAAGGAGGTTTCGTCATTTTTATCTACTAAGTCATTTTAAAGTTGAAAGTTTGTTCACCTTCTGTCTACAAAAATTTTTAAAAACTTCATCTAATCAATCATACATGTTTTTAAGTTGACTTCTAAATTTTTCATAATTATTTTAAACGGTTGCAAAGGATATGGCTTCTGGTATGTTATAAATATTTTAAATCAACAATTATATTACTCTTTCAAATGTAATGGACTCCTAATGCCTTAGCAATTTGTGACAGAGTCACATTGTCCCTTTAAATGATACATGAACAGCTCTTTAACAGTTGAAAACTTTACATGGTTACTTTATCTCCTTGAGTTGCTATTTCATTTCAAATCTGATGCAGAATTTTATGTTTATGTAATATAAATCTGTGCTTTAAAGTATTTTATTGGTCATCCTAGCAATTTTTTGCTATGTCAAAAAATATATATTGGGCTCCTATATTGGAAAGGAGAGAACCACTGAGTCCTATATGAGAGGCAGCCAGTATCACGAGAGGCAGCCACTGCTGTAAGAGGCAGCCAGAGTCTCGAGGGGAAGCCAGCGTTGCGAGGGGCAGCTACTACAGCGAGAGGTAGGTACTATCCTGAGCGGCTGGCCTATGTTGTGACAGGCGGCATGTCCATGGCCATTTCCATGACAGAAGCAGCTTCTAAAAAAGGAGAGTCTCCTGGGCTACCTAGGCCCTTCCAGAGGAAGGAGGGACTGGTGAGGAAAGGAGAGAACCACTGAGTCCTAAATTCTCCCCTCGGTGCCAAGTGTGCAGAAATTCTATCGCTACACAGGTGGCCGAGTCCTGGATGTGGGACCTGGGGACAGCAGGCATCTGAAGCAGCTCCGAGGTTTGGGCCTGGGGACCAGGAGAAATAAATAGTCTTCAAAGCCCCAGCCTCGTGCAGGAGGGTGGGGAGTCACAGTGACCATCTCAGGTGTCAGAGGCTGCAGCAGGGCTCAGGCTGTGTGACAGGTTCCTTAGGTGGTGACTCAGAGCTGGCCCTGTGGGTGGTTTAAGTGCGGACTCCTCTCCCAGGGAGCTCTCCAGCCCGTGAGGGAAATCAGCAAACCAGGCGGTTGGTCCTTAGGCCTGTTCGGTCCCACACTGATGGCAGCACAGCACAAACCACGCTCCGTGGGAGGCCCCTGCATCCTCTGTCTTCCTGCCGGCGTTCCTCTCTTTCCATGAGCTCACCACGCGTCCCCATCTGTCCCAGGCCCTTTGGGAGACTCCAGATTCCAGGCAAAGCCAACCCTCTCGGGCTCTCCCATCTCCCTCCCAGCCATGCCCTGCGGTGGGGCCTCCGTTCCCCTGGGTTTTCCCTTCTCTCCGTGAAGGCAGCTCCAGGTAGGCCGGCTTTATATAGATTCTACTCTCCGCTCTGCCAGGGGGCTGAGTTGGCTTCAAAAGGTGGTTGTGCAGATACTCAAAGTGGTAACAGATGCCCGGGGCAACATGGAAAGTGCTGACAGGTCACATGCGAAGATCCTGCATTCTCGCTTCTGGGAATCAATTCTACAGAAACATTGGCAGGAACGTACGAATACACACGTGCGGTGGCACTGAGCACGGCTTGCGACAAGCATTGGAAATACTGTAATTGCCTGGCAGTGGGGGGTGAGTAAAAAAGCAGTGAGCTTCGATGGCTGATAGAAAGGCAGACGCGAGTCTATAGACACTGACGTGGAAATGTGTCCACAACACTGTGAAGTGGAAAAGTTGCAAAAGAGGGTCTTTATATATTTTTTGCAAAGAGGTTAGAAAGTGTACATGTGTGTGTGTGTGTGTGTGTGTGTGTGTGTGTGTGTGTGTTTGTCGACATAGGAAAATATCAGAAAGGACAAACCTTAGGTTGTTAATAGCGTCCATCTTAGAGGATGGGTGTCGAGGCCTGGGGGTAATGTTCCTTTTAATGTCATGTATCTGTATTGTTTAAATTTCTGACTGTGTGTATTGCTTATATAATTAAAAAAAAAAATAATTTTTGGAAAGGAAAAAAAAGAACTATTTAGGCATTTAGAAAAGCATATCACTCCCTAGGAAATTTCAAATAGTTTATTGATTTAAAAATTTGAATGTCACTATTGGCTTTCTTTCTCTCCTTTTCACACAGGCAAATCACAGTAGATGTGACATCTATAATGTAATTTTAACCAATTCCAAATAAATCAGGTAATTATAAAAAGACATATATATATGAGTTCACATTTAAAGCTTTATTATTATTATTATTATTACTATTAATAGTAGTAGTATTTCCCATGACCATAATACCCTGTGTTACAATATATCTCCAGAATTAAGCTACATTTCCAATAGTAAAAATACATAATAAAAACAACATAAACGAGAAATAAGTTTTGAAAGGGTAATACTTAGCATCAAGTATAACTTTTATTGTACACGTTGAGATAAGTGGGTTGCATCTTAAAACTGAGATAGGTTTGGCATCAATTTCATTCCTATTTTTCCTTTCCCGTTTTGTTTGAAGAAGGCAAATGCTGAGAAACTTACCGCTATAAATTAAGTACATAGGAATAGAAGGATTTCTATTGGAGCAATATTCCTCAATGTTCTGAATTCCTTCAGCATTATATGCCAGAAACACTTAGCGACGCGTCGTAAACTCTTCTAAAGATCTGTCAGGGGGCAATTAATTAGGATCCTCCTTCAAACTGGCGGAAAGCAAATAACTGGCAAGAACTCACATTGCAAAAGAACATCTTTTAAACCAAGTCTTTAGAGCAATTCACTTCTCAACAGCAACACCAATATATGAAAATATTCCTTTGTGTGTGTGCGTCAGTCAGAGATTTTTCTTCCTTTAGATAACACATCACAGCAAGATTGAAGATGGGTGCGAAGAACAGTTATCGGGAGGACTCTAGGACAGGACAGGTGTAAAGGGGGGGGTGCCCCTCTTACTTCGGGAGTTCCTACAGCTTTGTCAGCCTCCCTTCTCGGCCTTCCCCTCTACCTACTGGTCTCTCCTCCCGGAAGTAACACCAGAATACATTCGCCAGGAATTTCCCAGCTCGCCTAAGTTTTCCTTACAGACACTATTTCTGAAGTTTGCATATTAATTTTATCTTGAAAGTCATTAAAAAAGACAAATTTAAATTAAGTAACTCTGTTTTGCAACCACTTAAGGAATTATCACCTTGAACCTCCTTAGAAAATTAAAATAACTACCTGCTTGTTATAAGCAGAATATTGTCATAAAATATATCATGATAACTCCAGGATAAATTCTCTCCTTTGTTTTGTTTTGTTATTATGCTTTTATTTTTTTAATTTATTTTATTTCATTTTTGTTTAAAATATTACAGATTTCCCTTTTTCTGCCCAATGACCCGTTCCACCCCGTCCCTTCCCCCCCCCTCCAGTCCCTCTCCCCACCATTGTCCGTGTCCTTGGCTTGTGCATATATGCATATAAATTCTTTGGTGACTCTCTCCCCCTCCACCCACCCGCCCTCCTCCATCCCTCTGACATTCATCAGTCTGATCCCTGCTTCCCTGTCATTGAATCTATTCTCTTCATCAGTTTATTAAGTTTTTTAGATTCCACGTATAAGCAAGATCATGTGATGTTTGTCTTTCTCTGCTGGCTAATTTCACTCAGCATAATATTCTCCAGGTCCATCCATACTGTCCCAAAGGGTACGAGATTCTTCTTCTTTACAGCTGCGTAGTATTCCATGGTGTGAATGACCCACAGCTTTTTTATCCACTCATCTACTGATGGGCATTTGGGTTGTTTCCAGATCTTAGCTATTGGAAACTGTGCTGCTATGAACATCGGGGTACATATATTTTTCCTGATTAATGTTTTAGGATTCTTAGGATACATTCCCAAGAGTGGAATCACTGGTTCAAGCGGCAGCTCCATTTCTAATTTTTTGAGGAACCTCCATACTGTTTTCCATAGTGGCTGCACCCGTCTGCATTCCCACCAGCAGTGCATTAGGGCTCCCCTTTCTCCACGCCCTCGCCAACACATGTCGTTTGTTGACTTGTTGATAGAGCCATTCTGACAGGTGTGAAGTGACACCTCATTGTGGTTTTAATTTGCATCTCTCTGATGATTAGCGACGTCGAGCATTCTCTCATGTGTCTCTTGGCCATCCGTATGTCCTCTTTGGAGAAGTGTCTATTTAAGTCCTCTGCCCATTTCCTAATTGGGTTGTTTGTCTTCCTCTTGCTGAGTACTATGAGCTCTTCCTACACTTTGGAAATTAGCCCCTTATCAGATACAGCCTTGGCAAATATGTTTTCCCAGACCGTGGGGTTCCTTTGTATTTTGAGGCTGTTTTCTTCTGCTGTGCAGAAGCTTTTTAGTTTGATGTAGTCCCATATGTTCATTTTTTCCTTTGTTTCTCTTGCCCTAGGAGATGTATCAGTGAAAAGTCCACTACGTGGGATGTCTGTGACTTTACCGCCTATGTTTTCTTCCAGGATTTTTATGGTTTCGTGACTTACATTTAAGTCTTTTATCCATTTTGAGTTTATTTTTGTGTATGGTGAAAGTTGGTGGTCTCCAGGATAAATTCTGTTGTAACAGGATCCAGACTTCTTACCTTGGCCTGCGAGGCCCCTCAGGTGTAAATTCTGAATGCCTATCTAGCACGCACTGCCATCTTCCCTCACCCTCACGACTTTCCAAACACCTTTACAGCTTCTCAGTTTTTTGCTGTTGCCAAGATGCTTTCCATCTCAGGGCACTGTCCCTTATCCAGGAAAGCCTGGGCTCCAGTCCTTCATCTAAACCCACCCTATTTTAAGTCCTTGCTCAGATGCTGTGCACAACCTTATAGAAGGTTTCTGGTCATCCCTTT
Source organism: Miniopterus natalensis (assembly GCF_054644295.1). Lineage (NCBI taxonomy): Eukaryota > Metazoa > Chordata > Mammalia > Chiroptera > Miniopteridae > Miniopterus > Miniopterus natalensis. Next base: position 75,526,846 of record NC_142086.1, on the reverse strand, counting down.
AAAAAGGGTAATTATTTCCTTTATAGAAATGATGACACCTTGAATTAGTTATTAATTGATTTAAATGTTTATTTTTCCCTAAAAGGCAAGGACCTCATCAACCTTGTTTACCCCTGAATGCTCGGCATATAGAATCATACCTGACCCAATGCAGAAAGTAAAAAATATTGGTGCATGCCTGAAAAATAAAATGACTAGATCGACATTATAGAAGAACAAAGGTGGTGCAAACAATAAAAATATCCAGTTAACACAGTATATTTTCAAAACACTCACAAATGGATTTAATATTTATTTAAATGTTTTCTTATATTGCAATATCCAGCTCTCCACCTGCAGTGTCCACACATGTCTGTAGTCAGGATAGCAGCTGTGTACTGGGTGTCATAATAAATGTGGCAGGTTTAATAGACATCTGTTTGAGCGGTTCAGTATTTCATTAAAGTGGTGCACCCGTACCTTCCCTCATCTCTGGCATCTATTTTCCACCTTAATGGTAAAAATATTTAAACACAGATGGCATTATAGAAAGAGTTTCGATATCTTCAGGAAAAAGTTTGGGGTGGCCAGAAGATTTATGCCTCTCAGTTTGGGTCAGGAAAGTCAATATCTATCTGTGTTGCTTTACTGCTGCTGAGTAGCTTTTAAAAACGTACGAGGCTAAATTCAACCAAATAAGTTTCCCAATTCACCCTCCCTATGGCTTGAAGTAGACAAAATTCAACTGCAGACTAACCTCCCCCGTGGGCTAACCACCCCCGTGGCCCTTAATGAGTCGAAGGTCATTATTAGGGAAGATGGATGATGTTGGTTGCCTGTTTTCTTCTCTCTTGGATAACATAAATCTCTCTCACTCCTGCTGATGAAAAAATTAATCCCTTTGTTGAAGTCACGGCATATTCCCATGCAAGTGGCTCTTTGGCAAAAGCTGCTCAAATAATGACAGATCTTAGAAAAAGCAAATTATTGAGTCAAAGATTAGTCTTCTAAAATAAAAGTTGCCTGTGTTGGCTTTATAAAATTTTCACTGGGTTCTAATAACTTAATTCAAGCTTTCCTTTCTTTATATAGTTTTGGAACATTGTACTCCTCATGGGGTAATGCCAGCAAGTTGTTTTCATTTTTTAGTTTAAAATGAAAGGTATTAGCTATTTTAGAAAATCACATCATCTTTATTCATTAAAGGTTTAGGGCAACTAATGAAGTAATAGAAGGAGCACTATGTGGGGTTCTAATAGATGGATCTCTGAATGCCATATTCTTTTATTGTAAGTCCGAGGTTCTAAAATTAAAGTCACCTTAGCATATTTTAGGGCTGTTAACCAAAATTGGCCTCCTCACAATCTTTTCGGTAACAACTGAAAAATTAACTACATAGATATTTTTCCTTAAGCCCTTAATATTTTGTATATGTTAGTGCCAGAGAAAGAAAGATAATTTTTCAATATGTATTTGATAATTAGAATTATTTTGATTACTAGTACTCAGAGTTTCACTTTTTCTTTTTTTATTTATAGCATCAAAGTGAAAAGAGAAAGAAAAAAATAGAAATAGAAATTTCTATTTAAAGCTACTTTTTAAACATAATATATCTAGCTTCAGATATACAATTAGTAATATATGCCAACCCGAAATAAACAGACTTAGGCTATTGTTAATACGACAACAAAGTCACAGCTTTGTTTGTTTTTAAAACTGCTTTTTGCATAGCTGTTTTCACAGAATTTCATCATACCTGTAGATATGTTGATAGGTATATGCAAATACATGAATCATAGAGCTATAGAAGTAAGTCTTCAAGTTGTTACCAATTTTAGCACCTGGCCTAGATTGCTGAAGTCAGCTGCCTTTATTATCTAGTATCTCACTTTATACTTAAAATTTTCTTGAACCATGTCCAAAAATAGAGGATTTTTTCAGTCACTGAAAATGATCTAATGCTGTGGTTTGTTTTTTTTTTACAAATCCTTTTAAATGCATTCCACTATTTAAAATAGTGCCTAAATTTATATCAAGCATATTTATGTGTGGTGTGTTGTTAGGTGACATTAAATAGCTCTTCATGGGTGTGTAGTTTCTAGTAGAAACTGAGCATAGCCGACCGAAGGCTCCCTTAAGCGCAGCACACAGGTAACTGTTCACTAAACGGTTATTAACTGACATATCAGATCCTTCAAAATATTTGAATAAAATTATATAGTAAGCAATTTCCAAGTGGCAGAATTAATACCATGATAAAAATTGCCGTAATTTGGGGTGCTGATGCTGTGTTTATTATACATTTGATTCAGACGGTAACCCTCGGTTGCAACTATTATCTCCCATTTTATGGATAAGAAATTGGAGGATCAGAGAGGGGCAGGAGGGAAAGTAAACACTCACCCGGAAGGCTGGGAAGAGACAGGAGAACTTCTCCCTCCTGCCAGACTGAATCTTAGAGGGTGTGAGGTCTGGGAAAGCTGAAGCCATCTACTGTTTACAGTGGGAAACATGCACAAGTATGAAGCAAATGGAGAGAGACCTGGAAGAGATGCAAGAATGGAGAGAGCAAAAGACAGCAGGAAAGAGCAGAGAAGAGCAAGGGAATTGGAGGGAGGGAGGGAGCGCACGTGTGGGCTAGTCTTCCCCTATATTTCTCAGTTAAGTGAGTGAACAAAATCCCTCTTTGAAGTCAGTTTGGGCTTCATATTCTGCCAAGTGCAAGTAAAAGACTTCCTTTGGACACATCTTTCAGGTTTGAGAGATTTTTTCAGATTTTTTTTTTTTTTAAATGACAAAGGTCAGTACAGCTGTATGACTGGTAACTGGTACTTCACTATGTAAATATAATTAGAGGCTTCAGCAATAAGCACACCTTATGTATTTTATTGTAAGCAATAAATATTAGAGCTGGCCAAATAATCTTTAGGGAGAGAGCTGGGAAGGCAAAATTCTAAGGGAGAGAATTCATTTGGCAGAATTTCAACCCTATTTAGGAACCCTTTTGCCAAATTCTGCTGTGGGTTTCTTTTACCTAAAGTATCCTGATACATTATTCAGTCTCAGATGATTTTTCTCTTGTGAATAAAATACTGCTTTAACTAGCCTTGTCTTTTTTTCCTGAAATGAAGTATCTGTTTAAGAATTTCTTTTGGTAGTGCTTATTCAATCCCAGAGTAAATAAAGAAGATCATCTTTTGTTGCTCCCTCACTTACCACCAACCTAGAGCATTTTTCTTCCATGAAAAGAATGAATATTGCATTAAAAAATTAAAGCCCACCCAGCCGGCGTGGCTCAGCCGTTGAACATCGACCTATGAATCGGGGTTCGATTCTGAGTCAGGGCACATGCCCGGGGTTGTTGGCTTGATCCCCAGCAGGGGGCGTGCAGGAGGCAGCCGATCAATGACTCATCACTGATGTTTCTATCTCTCTCTCCCTCTCCCTTCCTCTCTATGAAATCAATAAAGATGTATTTTTTAAAAAATTAAAGCACACTGCCTGATGTAGGCCTTGGAGTGTATGAAGATCCTATAGTGAAGTGAAGTACTCAATGTGAAGTATTGGATATGCTCCCCATTAGCTAAGAGACAAGGAGGACAATGCACACCCGCAGTTCTGTAGGATGTAGTCCTGTTGGGGATTATTTCTTTATTATCTCCAGGAATGATTGTTCTAAATAGGAATGATGAGAATAGAGTTGTAGATGTCCAAGATATATATATATATATATATTTATTAAAGTTTGTTTAAGCCCTGGCCAGGTATCCAAGTGGTTAGAGTATTGTCCTTATGTGCCAAGGTTGCAGGCTCCATCCCGGGTCTGGGCACATATAGGAATCAATCAGTGAATGCATAGATAAGTGGAACAACAAACTGATATCTCTCTCTCACTCTCTCAAATCAATAACAATGTTCAAGTTTGCTTAAAATTATGAATATTAAATAGGCTAGTCAGTCCTGATCTGTTGTCTCTTCATTTTCCCTGATCACTTGATTTTCAGATGTAGTGCCTGCTTTGCAGAATGTATGGTGATAGCTAGTATTAAAAAGTGGCAACACCTCTTCCTCCCTGAGACAGTACAGTAACTTTTAAGTCTTCCACTTGTTGAAACTATTCTTTGTTAGTAAAAAGTTAACAATGTGGCAAACTATTTTTTCCTGTCAAAATACAGCTGCATATTGATCTGATGTACTGCCTAGGTGGACGATGAATGACTTATGACTACATGGAGCTATGATTTGAAGAAAGAGAGGAGGCTGGGGTGTGCAGGCCTATGGCCAATCATTGATTTTCTACTCAAGGGTGGTTGGTATAATTATATTGATTCCATTTCCCTTATAAAAGTAGAAGAGCATATTTTTACTGTAGCACAATAGCTCTGGCGGGAAAGATGGGACACAATGGTAGTTAGGAATTACTGCACCTATCAACTCAGAACGATCATATATCCTTAAAAAATAAATCTAGCTATGCTGAAGTCACTTGCGCTTTTTCGTTAGCTGATAGAGGTAGATCTTAATGCTTTCATTAAAAATCAGAGAAATAATATGTTACTTCCCATATCTACTTAAAAGTGACCCCTGGATTATCAAATACCAGAGATATACTTTATGAGCTTCCTTCCCAGGAGGCTTCTTAAAACATTAACTTGACAGTTCCTGGAGACATCTTCTAAGTTTTATGATTAAGAACTCTTTAACTTGGGATTTTTAAGTGCAATTTCATTATTCTTTTTTCTCTAATGAATGTTTGTATTATAAATAAAAATTTCAAATGATAAATGAAGAGTCTCTCAACCACCAAAGGCACATTCATAAAGACATAATTTATATAATTTAATTTCCACTGACCCAAATACAGCAAAGTACAAAACTCTTTAGATATTAAATAAAAGAGGAAAACCAATATAGCATGTGATTAAAATAGTAGCCAACCATATATCAATGACATATATTTTACAGTTGTAGACACAATCTTAAAAACACTTTGTGCATAACTGACAATCATAAAACTATAATGATTCATAACAAAATTAACTCCATCTTTAAGAAATATCAAAATGAGATTGTTTTAATTTAGGTTTTCTATAGCTAAATTGATTCATAATCTTATTTCACTAATTTGCTTTTCTGCATTCTGAAAAAAATAGAAATAGATAAATCACATATCAAAAGAAAAATGTCAGGGTTTTGTTTTTCTCTTATGTTCTAGATTAGATGTTACTGGTAGAGCTTCTTACATGGTTTCTATTTATATAACAAGTTGACATCCCTAAAATGACTGACCCTGAATCACTGCTGAGTATTGAATGATCAGAAATAAAATTTCTTGGTCTATACAGTGTACTAATGTTGCTTTTGAAAAAAAATCACCAAAGACTTCAATTTATATAATGCAATCTTTACATTTTCCTATCTGTCATCTATCTGTCTGTCTGTCTATCTATCAATCTATTTATTATCTATCTATTATCTATCTATCATCTATCTATCTATCTATCTATCTATCTATCTATCTATCTATCTATCTATCTATCTATCTATCTCTGTCATCTACCTATCATCTATCTATCATCTATCTATCTATCATCTATCATCATCTATCTATCATCACCTATCATCCATCATCGTCTGTCCATCTATCATTGCTTATGTGTTGTTTTTAACCAGAGCCCCGCACGCGAGCAGGTGCAGTGCAGTGCTAGTGAACGTACAGTCAAGCCTATCAAATTTTAAATATTTCTCTCTAGGAAAAGACAGTTTCAACTCTTTAAGCTGTTTCTTTGGGTATTTACCTCAGCATTCAGTCATGTCTACAGTGCTTATTTCTCAGCTGCACACTTTATATATTGGTTTCTTTTGGGTACTGGGCATTTACTTCTCTCGGCACCACCTCCCTTTCATTTTCTTTCCATCCTCACAAACTAGTTATACCGTAGTTTTAAAAAATGTCCTACTCTGTCTCAATGTTATTACATGAGTGCAGTTACTGTTCCCTGCATTTCCAATCCTCTCTTGTACAGATGTTTCCACTGGAATTAATGATAGACATTTCTGTTTGCTTAACTTCTATGTATTTATGAAAAATGTTTTTTCTAACTTTTTCACTATTCCTACCAGAGTTAGTAGTGATTTTTCTAAATATTCACTCATTAAATAATGTATTGGTGCTATTGTTCTTCATAGGCATCGTCTTCTGCATTCATTCTCTTCCCTGCTCTAAAGTAGGCGATTTCTTTCTGGCACAATCTGTAAACAGGACTGTATTTCCTGTTCTCCTGTTCCTCTTGATTCTCACCTACTATCATTACACAGTTATTTAAATTTGTTTTTGATTTTAGTTTTTATTTTAAAACGTACACTAACATTTGAATAAAAATATGTTTTATGCATATTAATGAGGGTTCAAAATGTATAAGCTATTTAGTTTGCTATGCATTACCTCTATCAATAAAAATCTTTTGAATTAATGAATTTTTATAATACAAAGTGAAAATGCTACCTATAATAAACATCTCATTTTTAACTTTGCTTTCATCATAAGGACCTTTAAAAAAAAAAATTGGCTTCTACAAAAAATTAGAGCTTGCAAAACTCCAGTAATTACAAGGGAAGAAGCAGAAGAATCCACGCGAAAGCAGTAGTTCTACCAGAAACAGAGCTTCACTCCCCTAGGATGCCGGGAAGAAAGAATGAAAGTGTTGTCATTTAACTAGTGGGTATTAAGTCTCTCCATTTTTCCTCGTCTGTCTCATTCCAGAGGTTCCCCAGTGGCGCCAATTATACAGCAGGGGGCTGCACACCAGATAGAATGACAAAAGGAGAGGGGAGAGAATTTGAACGTTTAAAAGAAACAATCTCATGAAAATAAAAGCTTTAAATTGTATGGGGAAGTTAAAATGTATACAAATAAGCATTTTATTATTGGCTTTGACTATAAAATATCACATATAAACATACATATATATATGTACACATTTATTTATATAGGTGTCTGTATAATGGATGTATAGTCTTTCACTGAATCAGTTCTTCAAGGGTTTTGAAGGATTAAAAATTGAAAAGGCAGAGAGGACAGAGAAAGGAAGCATCAGTGTCATGAAGGAAGACTGAAAGGCCAGATACCTCGCAGAATACCTGGGAAATAGAACAATATTGCTTTGATAGGGGGATAGGGTTTGGAAAGGAAGACACGAAACTATTATAAAGAGTTTTAAAAAATCTCAACTTAATGAAATTTGGAGAAAATATAAGTCCTTTGAGCACAGCAAATGTGATAAAAGTCCTATTTTAAGAAAAAGAAAGAATGAAATATATTTTTACTGCGCAGATTCGTATTATCTACTTCCTTGTTGTGTGTTTAACAAATAGCCTGTAACAATAATAATCCAGATTCCATGTTATTAAGTATTAATAAAGTAAATGATACAAATACTTAGAGACACTTTTATAATAGATGCTATATAAAGAGCACATAATTGACCAGGTATAGAATCTCAGATACCTGACGAGTTATGTGGCAAAGCGCAATGTTGTAAAACAACACTTTCTTAAGCTTATGTAGTACTGGTTTTGCCAAATAGCTCAAAGTGCAAGTCCATTATCTAATTCTCAAAATACCCCAAGAGATGGGTAGATATAGAAATTAATATTCCCAATTTACAGACAAAGAAATTGTGCACAGGGAGGCAAAGTGCCCGTTATGAGGCAGTGGGAGAGCTGAGGCTAGACCCCAGTATTGATTTTACTCTTTGCAACCTAAGTGATATGCGTGTGCCAAGGATTTTAGGTTCTAGGTCATATTCATTTTTTTATCGTTCCTACAAAGTCATCCAAATGTACACTGAAAATACCTTATCTTGTTAGTTGTCTCTATCGAACATTTTCACAGGAGAAGAGACATAAGAGATACTGGAAGTTCAAATAGCTGAGTTTGGAGAAGCAAAGTGTAAGGATTGTTGAGAAAGAAGGAAGAATTACGATATGATGATCGGCCCACTCGGCACTGAGTATAAAAGGGAAATTTTAATCATTTCCACGTGATTTACACGAACTGTGAAGCCCCAGCGTCTTCACTGCTGTAAAGCACAAAAAATCTGTGGTACTGAGATTCCCGCATTGAGAAAGAGGTAGCCCCACTGGGAGCTCTGAGCTGCTGCGCCAGCTGGAAGGCAGCCGGTCCATTTTAGGTGCCTCTGTGCCCCAAGGCGACTAGGCCAAAAAGAACCAATTTGCACGTCTTCTTAATTTGACACCATTACCAAAAGGCCATTGGAATAACTTATCTTCAGTACCTTGAACCTAGTGGGTCCCATTTACTCTCATTCTAGAAATGAGCAAATGAAATAGCCTTTGTGTTTTGATGTTTATTTTCTATGTGTAAGTCTATCTTTATAGACTCGCTGTTACAGATAGCATTTAAAAGAACCCTTCTGTACGCATTTATTACTCTTCCCCAACCAACAATTTGCATGGCTTTGGGAATCACTTTTCTTTCCCTCCAGCGTTGCCTTCCTCTCTTCGATGCTGCGGTTTCCCCATCTTTTCTACAGCGTGGTTTTGCCCACTTGGCACATTCACCTGTCTCCTTCCCTCGTTCGCAGGCTTCTGCGTTTGTGCTCCCCCAGAAGGACTTTATCCCCACGATGACAACCTTTGGGTCCTTTCTTTTCCTTCTAGTAATGCCCAGTGAGTTTTACTGAAACCCCTGCCTCGGCGGCCTTTCCAGCTCCTTGTCTGTGGCTTCCCTGGTCGGCCTCAGCCCCTGGCCCCGCACCTCTCCCTGCAGCGTCTCCCTTTCGGAGGGGCCTGATCTTCGCGTGCTGCTTTTGGAGAACTGCCCTGTTTTCCTATATTGGTTTTTAACCGGGAGGTTGGAGGTTTTTACAAAATGTTCTGTGTGGTGGCTCCGCTTGGCCCATGGTTTTACTTCCTGTCACTTCTTGATGAGCTTTTTCATGCTCTCAACATCACAGTCAGCAGCTTCTAGTTTGTGGGTATTGACTTAGTCGGGTATTTCCTTGTATTTCACTCGCTTATTTTCCTTTTGAAGTTTAGGTCGTTGCCTTTTGTGTCAATGCCTTTATTCTCTTATCTTTTCTGTTGTTTGTCAGGACCAAAACCCCAGCCCTTCAGCAGAGAACTACCTTTTTATTATTCCCAAAAATTAAATTAGAAAGAAATGTCAAGTGCTGTAGACTTGACAGAGTAAGTGCTCCCTAAAGATTCTGCCATTCCTTTTATAACTATCGTGGTTGTGGTCATGAATAACTACTATACCCTGAACCAGTAGGCCAAGCTCACCCTGTTTTCAAAAACAACTATTTAGAATTTTTCATTATGTTCACTCTCCTGTTTCTAATTTCCAATTTATCTTTGGATCTTCTGGAAAAATTTTCCATGTAAATAAATATTTTAGCTCTTCATTTTGGTTTAATGGCTTTTATTAGAACTTCTTGTATAGGTTATTAATGTGTTTTTAAATACTTTTTCCTTGTGTTTTTATTGTCTTTATCATTGTCTTTATCATTTCATCTTTTTTCGATTAATGAATTCAGGCTAAATATTCATTTACTTTTGTACCTTAAATGTTAGCTCTTTTAGGTTTGATATGCTGGTCATCTATCATGGTGATTCCTTTCTCTCTGAAGGCTTCTGAGCAGGACATAGTGGGTTATAAAGTTAGTTTTCACGGTAACTTAAGGCGTAAGGGCTTTATCTTTGTTATTGAAAAGAAAATTATTGTATACCTGATTCAAAATCTTAATCTAAACTTAATTGATGCACCATGATACCTCTTAAGGAAATCCCTTGTCCCTTTATAGAGTGTCTCCGTATTTCATGTATCAAGTCCTTTTATATTGTGTCAGTCTTTTCTGTTTAGAAATACCAGTGACCTCTAGTTTTCTTTCCTTTGACCTTTCAGTAATACTAGTGGGATCCTGTCACAGTTAAGAAAACGGTAAGATATGTATATATACTGGCAGGAAGGCAGAATGCAACCATACAGAACCCTAATTAATAACGTATATATAAATATATATTCATACGAATACAATTGAAGGGAAAATCTCTTGTTGAGCAAACCTTAACATTGGTTGGCCTAGGGTATGGAATTTTGCATCTGTTTTCCTGTGATCTTGTGTGTGTGTGAGCGCGCAAGCATACATGTGCACAGTATCTATTTTCTCCCCACTATAACCCTGTTTCTGGGCAATTACTTGCATTATTTCATTAGAAATGAAATACATCTATAAAATGATTGGTGAGTCTCTTTATTTCATCCTATCTGTCATCCTAACAGTCGCCTATAAGCCAACACTGTGGGAGGAAAGTCAGTTCAGCTGTCTGGAGAAGGAAGCCAGCCAAGGCCGTTAACCCTCTGCGGTCATATTAAATTTGGACATGGGTGTCGTACTGGTCGGAATTAAGAGCTTTCAGAGAAATTATGAACCGATACATGAATGAATAGAGTTAAGATTTGTACGGTTCCTTGCTGTGGTGGCTGAGAGCAGACATACGACCGCAAAGGGTTAAACTGGAAAGGCTCCTTCCCGAAGAACACCACCCCATCATTGAGTCTGGAATGCTGAAGTCTGATAACCTATCGCCTGGATAGCATTTTAGATTATCAACGTGATAATCAATAATCCTTCAACAACTTCCATTACTGAAGGGCCATAAGTCCTTTCCTCCTCCTTTTTCAGTCCTGCTTCTTGTCATAAACCCGTGTCTCTGCGCACGCAGGCATACGTGCTTTTCATTTCAGGGTGTGGTGTAATCAATCGTCTAGGCCCGAAGTTACCCAGATTATTTACAGGCCTGTTTCTTATTCATTCTGTCCACTTGTCTGTTTCCTTTCGCCTCTCCCTTCCATGGCCAGACTAGCAACTCTCTCATTTCCCTTTTTGCTCTTGAAATGCCCATTTCATGACCTTTCCTTCTCTGGGAGCCTCACACATTTTTCCTGAGCAGATGTTCCCAGCTTAGTTCTTTCACTTCCCCTTTCGTTGATTACAATATAACATGCAACATTACAACATATAACATGCTCTTGGTGAATATATACAGACAGTATTTCTCCCCAGCACAACTATATACAAATTTTCCTTTTCTTTGTTTTTATTTTTACTAACTATGGACATCAACCTTAGACCCCATTCCTGGACCACTTTTCTATACCCACTGAACACTAATTTCATGACCCTGTAGGTCTACCTTTGGCACATCTCTGAGGGTCTCCATGCTGGTAGTAATCTTTGTCTTTAAAATGAAAAGCATTGGGTTGGTAGTTAAGCTCAGCTTCCCCGTGCCATGCTGTCCTTCACACATACATTTCGCACTCCAAACCCTTACCAATCTGCCATTTTCACCTTCGCATCTGCCACTTTGGAGATGCTACTCTCTCATGGTACCTTGCCAGAGTAAACCATGGTGTATCCTACAGCCAAAATGCCATGCCCGAGAAGAATGAACAGAGCTTTTAGCCACGAGTGGTAATGAAATCACCACAGAGATTTTCCAGCCTTGCTTTCCACTTTCTCCTGAGGCACTCGTAATCTAAACCAAATTCAGCTTCTCTGTTGCTCTGAAGCTCATGTCAACTCCTCATTTCCAGGGACTCAAATTTCAGAAAATATGTCCCTTGAGTTCCTCCCAACTGAATTGATAATTAGAGCCCAGTGACAGTTACTATGCTTTGGGGTTTCCATAATGGAAGCAGGATCTCATCATTTATCTTTGATTGAATGAAGACTTTCATTTTCCTAGTATGAATGCAAAGAGTCTTTTCTTTCTTTCTTTGTTCTTTCATACTTCCCCTCCTCACACCTTTAAAGAAAACAAAATATATGAGGCAGGAGCATTTTCCTGCCTTCTGTTTTCTTCATTCATTCTGCTCAGCTCTTCCCTTGGCTCCTTAGACCTCCACTTGGGTACTCTCATTGGTAGTTGACTCTCACCAACTTCTCTGCCACAACAGTGGGCTCCCAGGGCCTGCTCTTACCCGCCCTGCAGCACTGATTTCTCCACCAGGCTCTGCATGGCCACAGGCCTCCTCCTCTAGTCTCGAGACTTCGGGGTTTGCCTGTCACAACTGCATTTCCTGAAAGCCCTCTCGTACTCCTCTCCCTACCCTATCCACCAACCACATCCATGGTCTTATTGCTTTCTACACCCGAGACACCAGCTTCGTAAAAACAGCTGGTCACCTCCTCCCAGCACCCCCGTCTCTTCCTAAGAAAAGTAGCCCACCCTTCTCTTCTCTTTCCACGAGGCTGCCACTCAGCCCTGGAGGAAGGCTCTGGCTGTGAGGCCCTCCCCCCCTCTCCTCCAGGCCACAGTGAACTGCACCTGCAGTGCTCAGTCCAGATTCCTTTTTCAGCAATTTATTGTTGGCAATAATGCTAAGCTGTGAGTGGCCGTGTTGAGTCATGTCCACAAAGAAAGAGAAAACTCATCAGCAGAGAGACGGGAAGGGAGAGGAGAAAAGGAAGAAAGGAAGGGAAAGAAAAGCATGTGGCTACATAGAGAAAGACAGAGAACAGAGACCCCATGTCTCTGGAGAAGTAAAGGCAATAGGCCAAATCCCTGATTTTCGAGTTTCTTTGCCCACTTCCCGTGAAGCACATATTTGTCTGCCCTCCTAATGAAGTCACTTTTGTTGCCCAGGCTGGTTTTGATGGATGTGGTTTCTTATATGCGAATACCCCCTAATCAAGGTAAAAACAATGATGGTGTTATAAATGATGATGACAATGACCATAGTAATAATAGCTGCCATTTATTGTGCACTTACTATGTAGCAGGCACAGTCCTAAGCACTTTCAGTGATCACATTCTTCCAGCTATCTTGTGACATAGGAGTTATTTGATAAGAACATTGACACAGGACAGGTTTGGCAATGTGTCTAGTTACACAGCTGTTAAGTAGGCCTAACTGACCTTTGAGCCCAGTTCTGTCTCCTCCAAAATCACGTGCTATGAGCTAATACATATAAAACATTCCAAATAGTCCATGACATGTATGCCATAGTTCAAGATTCCTAAACTTTTGAGGTATTTTAGTTGCTAGATAGGAACAACTACGTATCAGTTTTAAGTTGGCCTAGGAAAGCAATGTCAGGCAAGATTATATAAAATCCTGCTACTCAGAGGGTGTATTGGTTGGCTGAGGAGCTCAGACATCAAAGGGAACTTGTTAAGCATGCAAGCCCTGGGTTCCACCCCACACCTACAACTGCCTTTTAGGGAGGTCTCCCAAGTGATCTATATGCATATTCAATTTTGAGAAACTGTGTTAAGAGACTCAAAGTAGATGTTGCCAGTGAGCTAAGAGAGTATTTTACTTACTAGTTATAGTGACTATGATGCAGTCTCTAAGATAAATATTTAGCTACAGTATCAGGAGTCTAGAAGTAAAGCTGAGAGGAAAATTAGAACTAAATGTCAGATTCTGAGATTCTGCTGAGCCCTGTCATTGAAAATACAAGAATTTATCAAGGAGTACCTAATTACTTCTCCAACCTGAAGCATTACCTAGTCTCTATTTTGGTTCTTCGTCAACTACAAGTAATTGTTTCTATGTTGTTTGTTTTTTAATTCCATTTTATTATTTTCATAGATGAGGGGTGGGACTATTTTACCTCAGTATGTTAACTAATTGGGTGCATTCTTTGGTTACCCAGATATCTTTCCAGAAGAGTGTCCAAAGTCTAGCTTATTGTAAGAAGGCTCTATGGGGTTAGAACATCCTGCCAACCCTTCTACAAGAATCTAACTTAAAAAGATTGTAAAAATGGATACAATGCTCCTCTATTTAAAGTCAGTTCACAGTTTGAGTCCTACTGGTGAAAACTTGCCAACTTTTTAGAGAACCAAATTCCAAAATCTGAACTATGAGTGACAACTGCTATTAATTTTAATATTGAAAAATGTGAAACACTCAGGACATAATTGAAATCAACACCCCAGGAGTGAGCTAATGGAAGAGCTAATTCCTTATATTTAACATAAGAAAACAGGTATCTCTTTATTTTTACACATGACTTTCATTTGCCTATCTGGAATTATGGATATACCAAAAATCAACAATTTGTTTATGGTGGAAATAATAAGGATGACAAATAACACAAATTATGTCATATTCTTGTCCTTTCTGCCACTGTGGAAACCCTCTGGAGGTCCACGATTATGGTGTATCTGGGGTATCTGGCTCTAAAGATATTTGTGCACCCACAGGCTTTATGAACATTTATTTCCATCTTCTGGAAAAGCTAAGTGTACAGAGAAACTGCAGAAGAAGTGGCATGTCATACAGCATTTCTAATCTGTTACCAGGAGAAGCTAGAAGGCGTGACCTGGTGAACCCAGAGAGGTGAGAGACAAAGAGAGCAAAGGGAATATTTATTGATAAGGATGATTAGAGAAAGACTGAGGCTACAAAGCCAGGACTGGAGCCTTTTATTCTGGATTTAACAAAGTTCTTTTGAAAATACTATTAAGTCCCCAAGTCTAGGGACTTACAGCTTCACATGGATGGGGGTAAGGGAAGTAAATATTAAAAAGGGAATACAGGAAAGCAGTTTCCTTCGGCGCGAGAAACTTTCTGAAGGATGGAAGATGTAAGTGGCCTGGGATTTTGCAGGTTCCTGCAAGGATAAGGCACAGACGATAAACCTAGCTCAGTGTTACCTGCCAAGGAGCCAATAGATACTCGATAGGGACGTGACACTGACCACGGGAACACGTAGCCTGTGTCATCTCACCACCTCCCACACCCCTCCCCTGACATCCACCCAGATTTAAAGCTAAATCATTGAAAAGTAATGCTTTGTGTGCTTTCCAAGGCCTCTACCTGTTTCTGAGCAGCACCCCCCACCCCACCCCGGCACTTTCCCCCTCCCGTCTCCCCCTCCCATCCCATCTCCCCTCTTTCCCAGGGCCTCCCTGCTCCCTCCGTCTCCTCTCCTCATTTCAACCTTGCAGCAACTGGCTGTCTCCTAGTCTGTGTCCTCTACTCCTGCTGGGATTCTTAATGAAATAAATTTCAGGAAGTCTACTTATTGGATCCATGACAAGCGCATAATTTATAGGAGCAGCTGGGCCCTTCGCAGCGCAGGACAATCCCTTCTTTCTTCCTCAGGGTGCTCTGTCCGCTTCCTGTCCACCTCGGCCCCCTCGCCTCCCTGCTCCACTGGGGGACACTGGCTGTGAGTTCCTTAGATCCTGTCTTCTATTTCTTTCTCCTATTTTCTTTTTGGGGAATACAAGACTCTCCTCACTTTCCCAAGGTGTATCTCAGAAATTACCACATCTTACTTATCCTACTTAGAAGGATCTCTCAAAGGATGCCCTGAGCTCCTAAATCAGGGCCTCAGCGCCCCTCTCCTGCAAAATCGGAACAGGTGTCCCGCCCCTTGGTAGTCTCTTCTTTCACAGTGTCACCCAAATCAGGTTTAGCATTTGTAATATTGTGTTTATTTACTCTCCTGTTTCTTAGTCTCCACTTTAAAGTTGAGAGACTTTATATTTTATGCTTATCAGAAGTGTGGGGTTTTTTTTTGTATTATTCTTGTGGCCCTTGATTAGAATTTTTACAATGATCTTTCCGTCCTCGATGACTGTTGGATTTTCTGCGACTTTAAGGAAGGAGAAAGAAGTGATCTCCTAACAATGGTTATGAGAATCTTTGTAAACACAAGCAGGGCAGCATTTTTGTTTATGAGTCTGAGGCTAAACAGACCCGACTTCCCCATGATTATGGGTCCTTCTCAGATGATATATAAATTGTTGGCTATTTTTAACAGCCTTAAGTAGAGAAGCAGAACATTTGGGAAGCTTCTAAAAGACTCTCAGTACCTTTCAAGATCTGGCTCAAAATTTTCTCCCTTGATAGATGGCTCCTGGGAATAGCTTTTGTTATGCTCAACTGTAGTGGTCACTAGAAGTTAATTTTCCTATCAGTGCCCTGTACTTGTGTGTATTACATCACAGAACAGTGGTTAAACGTGTGGGCTTTTGGGGTAGATGGCTTAGGTTTAAATCCCAATTTTACTGTGAGACTATGGATAAGTTACTTAACCCCTCTGTGCCTTAGTTTCACCACATATAAAATAGGGATACAACTGTCAATTATCATCATAGGATATTTTTAAGGATTAAAGATGCTAATCCTTTTTTGATGTGCACAGTGCTAAGTATACAAGAAAAGCTTATTATTGCTATTTTTATATGCTATTATTATGGTTAGTTATGTATGTTCTTTGCATTTCCAACTAAATTAGAGAACTGGAAGTCAGGCATTTATATTCATTAATCAAATACAAAACAAATTAATACAAGGCATTTGGGGGAAGTTGTTAAAACTTATACATCATGCTCTTTTAATACCTTTGAATAACACATTCAAACGTCAATAAATACTGACGGATTATTGGGTCTTAGATGGAGTCTAATTTTTTTCTTTCATTAAGTCTAGTTCAATGTTGTACAAATAGAAAGTTATCAACAAAGGATAACTCAATCCTTGTAAACTATTTCCATAAGGCACAATTTTGTTTTAAAATAGAACTTAAACATATTATAAATATATAGTTAAATATGATGAATGTAAAAGCAGTATTTACAAAATTTAACTTTTTAAAAAATATATGTTTTTATTGATTTTAGAGAGAGGAAGGGGGTGGGGGAGAGAGGGAAAAACATAGATCAGCTGCCTCCTGCAGGCCCCCTACTGGGGATGGAGCCTGCAACTGGGCATGTGCCCTGACCAGGAATCGAACTGGTGACCGCTTGGTGCATGTGACGATGCTCAGCAAGCTGAGCCACATGAGTCAGGCCAAAATTTACCTTTTTAACATCATTAAAAAGAAGCCTATGGTACACTCAGGACAAAGTGTCAAGTTTTCTGAACGTGCTTAATGGTATTTGCACTAAGTGTACATTGCAGAACACTCACAGTATGAGTTAATGCATTTGCAAAGGACTTCTGAGTGAGGTTACATACTGCTTACGTTGCAAATGAGAAAAGCAAAGCAGTGAGGAGTTAGGACCTATTGAGTACCAATGGAACTCTTCTTAATGGTTCTCCTTGATTCCTTCTCTCTCTTAATGGAATATCATCCCAGTTAGTACCATCCCAATCAAATAATATGAAAATGCCAAGGCTCAGAATTATAGAATCACTTCATTTGGGGGCTGGAATGAAAAATAAAAGAGAATCGACTCCAACTCTCTTATAGATGAGAAAACTGAGTCCATTAGCATTTATCTCAGTTAAGAATGTCTTCAAAACAACAGCATTCATGCGCTTAAGTTATCCACTCCAGTTTTATCACTTATTTTCATGCTGTTCAACTGACCACAGTTCAAAATACCGCTGTGCTTCCAATACCATGTGCTGGAATGTGGTCCTTTCTATATGTGTTCCTCTGAGGGGCCAGCCGAGTCTCGTGGGGGAATTTTCCTTTGTGGTATCAAAGCCCAGGGCTGGTGGTTTTCCTTTGAGCATTTTTTAAGAAAATTATCATGTAACATCTAGGACCAGAAAGAAATCCTTACGGTATATATTTTACAGATATTTTCTTTTCAGATTTTTTTTTTCTCTCCTAAGAGACAAGCCTTTGTAAATATTTCACGCAAAATATTCGACTAGTTAGTAAATGTCAAGTAGTGCTAGGTTAATTCCTGTGTAGGTCCACTGAAATATATCCCTGAACAGCTAATAGTTTCCCAGTTAAACTTAAATACAGTTTTGAAATGTGATTGCTAAATTTTTTATGCATTCAAGCCACGGAAACAAGCTTTTCAATGCATGTAGTATTTAAGGAAGCCCTAACCTACACTGTTAAGGTACTTGCTAGAGAGAATCGTGACTAATCATTTTAATCAAAGACACAGGGTTGGTAATAAAACCCCCAAATCGTACCTTAATGGTCCTTTATATATGTGTCCTATCTAAAGCTGTATTTAATATTCAAGTTACTTCCAAACAATATATTCTCAATTATTTTTTACCGCAGCCTCTGATCTTTAATGAAATGTGCTGGACAGGATAACTTGGGGAGCTGGGGCTGTCGGCGGCGGTAGCTACTGTATCAAGTTGAACTGAGCTGAAGCGCCGTGCAGCGTGAGCTGGTAATTTTGCAGGGCCCTTCCAGAAGTCCTCGCGTTGAGGTTGCCAGGGACGTCGGTTTATTAGCATCTAGCTAATTAAGAAATTCAGTATTGAAATAAAAAGGAAAGAGCAGACTAGAAGGGCAGGAGGGCTCCCCCCCTTCCCCCTGCCCGCCGGGCTCCCCGGGGCAGGTCCCTGCCTGCGCGGATTCGGCGTCGGGCAGCTCGGGGAGCCCGGGCGCTCCCGGCGGGGCTGGGGGCACCTGGCTCGGCCCGAGGGCCCTGCAGACGGACTTGGGGCTCGGACGGGGGCCGGGGGCAGAAGGCTCCGGGCGCTCGGAAGGGTTTCCTGTGTGTCAGCAACTTCACTGCGCCCGGACAGCCGGCGGAAGAGCGAAGGGAGCGCTCGCGGGCCAATCGCGCCCCAGCAGCCGACCGGCACCGGCACCGGGACCAGCACCGGGCGCGCCCCTCGTCCTCCCGCCGACTCCGGCAGCAGCGGAGGGGCGGCAGCCAAGCGCCCGGCCCCCGGGAGACCCGCTGCCTAGAAGACGCCTCGGGCTGGGCTCCGGCTGCAGCCCCGCGGGGCGCGGACGGGTTGCGCGGGCTCCGGGAAGGGGGGGGACGGACACGCCCCTCGCCTCCCGCGGAGCGCCCCGCCGAGCTCCGCCCACCCTCGCGGGGAGCCCGCTCGCTCGCCTGCCCGCCCGCCCTGCACTCGGGACCTCGCAGGGCCTGGAGAAGGGCCGGGCGCGGACCGACGGCGGAGCGCGACCCAGGAGACCCAGGAGCGCGCGGGTCTGCAGCGGGCGCAGGCGGCGCCCGGGCCAGCCGCGGGCTCGCGAGGCGGGGAGATGCCCGGGCGAAGTTGATCTCCGGCGGACGGAGGCTGGGGAACGCCCTCCCCACGCTGCTGCGCCGCCGGTGAGTTTGGGGGACCTCGCCGAGCCTCGGGCGCAGACCAGCGGCCCCTCGGGAGAGCGCAGCCGGAAAGTTGGCGGCGGCGGTGCCCCGCGCGCCCTGTTGTGTAACCTCGGCGCCGCCAGCCGGGCCGGGAAGTTGCCGGTCCCGGCCCCGGGCGGATTTCATGGCCCGCGGCGGACGCGGACTCGGAGCCGGAGCCGGAGCCCGCGCGGGCGAAGCCCCGCGCGCCCCCTCCCGCGGGGATCCCCGGCGCCCGCTCCCTCCCGCTCGCCCGCTTCTCCGATGCTCGCCGCGCCCCTCGCCGCCGCCCTCTCGCCGCCCTGTGTCCCTCGGAGCCTGCGCCTGAGCCCGGGACGAGAGAATGACCGAGGCGCTGTGGCCCGCCGTCCCCAACGGGACGGACGCCGCCTTCCTGGCCGGCCCCTGGGCCAACAGCACGGTGGCCTCCACCGCGGCCGTGGCCGCCTCGTTCAGGTGCTCGCTGACCAAGACGGGCTTCCAGTTCTACTACCTGCCGACCGTGTACATCCTGGTGTTCATCATCGGGCTCCTGGGCAACAGCGTGGCCCTCTGGATGTTCGTCTTCCACATGCGGCCGTGGAGCGGCATCTCCGTGTACATGTTCAACCTGGCCGTGGCTGACTTCCTGTACGTGCTGACCCTGCCCGCGCTCATCTTCTACTACTTCAACAAGACCGACTGGGTCTTCGGGGACGCCATGTGCAAGCTGCAGCGCTTCATCTTCCACGTGAACCTGTACGGCAGCATCCTGTTCCTGACCTGCATCAGCGCGCACCGCTACAGCGGCGTGGTGCACCCGCTGCGCTCGCTCGGCCGCCTGCAGAAGAAGAGCGCCGTGGGCGTCAGCGTGCTCGTGTGGCTCGTCGTGGTCCTGGGCATCGCGCCCATCCTCTTCTACTCGGGCACGGGCGCGCGCAAGAACAAGACCACCGCCTGCTACGACACCACGGCGGACGAGTACCTGCGGAGCTACTTCGTCTACAGCATGGGCACCACCGTGGCCATGTTCTGCGTGCCCTTGGTGCTGATCCTGGGCTGCTACGGGCTCATCGTGAGGGCCCTGATCTACAACGACCTGGACAACTCGCCCCTGCGCAAGAAGTCCATCTACCTGGTGATCATCGTGCTGACCGTTTTCGGTGTGTCTTACATCCCGTTTCACGTCATGAAAACCATGAACCTGAGGGCCCGGCTGGATTTTCAGACCCCCGAGATGTGCGCTTTCAACGACAGGGTTTATGCCACTTACCAGGTGACGAGAGGCCTGGCCAGTCTCAACAGCTGTGTGGACCCCATTCTCTATTTCTTGGCAGGAGATACTTTCAGGAGGAGGCTCTCCCGAGCCACCAGGAAAGCTTCCAGGAGGAGTGAGGCAAACCTGCAGTCCAAGAGCGAAGACATGACCCTCAATATTTTATCCGAGTTCAAGCAGAATGGAGATACGAGCTTGTGAGGACGCAGCGGCCCCCAGACACCCACCCTTGTAACATGGTAGGATGCTTAACAGAGCCATGTGCCCCCCCCCCTCTGCTTTAAGTTCCTGAAAGTTAACCAAGTTTCTCTTGGTTTAGAGAAAAACCAACCCAAGGAATTAGTGAGTTTAAAAAGTATATATAGAGAGAGAACTGGAAATGACCACACTCGCACTTAGCTTGGTTGGGTTTGCTTTCGGGGCCTCCCTTCTTTCTTACCAGAAGTATTTATAATTAAAAAAAAAAATACTGCCCCGGTTAAACGTTTACCTGCTCTTCTGTTTAAAGTGCATTTGAGTACTGGAGCTATTTTGCTGCTAATAATTCCTCCAAGACAACTGACCACCTGAAACCTGAGTTTGGGATGCATCTAGTCTTTAATGTTTTTAATAACCGTGGTGGGAACAAGTTGAAGCCCGGCATCCTGAAGTTAACATAGTATGTAGCAAATCGCTAAATCCGATTCATTGAACAGCAGATGAACAGAGGTCTCAGCGGGGTGTCATTTTTGCACGGAGGGGTAGCTGACTGAGTTTCTTGGAGACTTGAATGGAAAAGTAAAGCCAATGAATTGAAAAGCCTAAAAAGTGATTTTCCAGTTCTTTCTAGAAAACTGCTCACTGTATGTTGGGTGCTAAGTGCTTGATGATGGAAGCCTGCATACACAGGGTGTGCCCCTCCAAAATGTGTACACACTGTAACAGCTGATAGCTGTAGATTCTGTTACATTTTGGAAATGAAATGTATTTTAATAAACACTGCCTTCAAAGTGTGTATACATTTTTGGGGGGATACACCATATTATCTTATGAGTAAAATGCATTCAAAATAATCAAAGTGCTTGTACTTTCCTTGTAAACACCATGAACTCTGAGAGACTTCCTGTGATAAAGAGCACTGCCTTGCATCACTGCTGTGCAATGCCTGGGAGTTTGTTTATGTTCCAGTACAAATGCTCACATCTGTAAAAACAATTTTGGAAAAATCACAGATAAATTGCAGACCAAAGCTGAATAACTTAGCAAGTTGAGGGCCATTTGGCAGGAGGATGGTACTATCAGGAAGAGAGTGGTTGACAGTCGATCACAATGCAAAGAGCTTACAAGCATATTCTCAAATGTAATTGGCAATGGGGAATGTGGAGAAGATGTTTTTAGATTAAGGACTTTAAATTAAAATCATGGTGTAAAGGTTCTTTTTTGCTTCTTTGAAATGTTGGCAAACATTAAATGCAATATGAAAAGCAGGAAGGAATTCATGTGGGTTGTGTTGATAGAATGAGAAGCTACAATCCTTTACAGGATCTTATATCCTCATATTTAAAGGGAAAAAAGCTCCAAATATATGAGAGAGGGAAATAAGGAGATTAAATGTAAGTACCTAAGATACCACAGCAATGAAAAGTAAGTTGTAGAAACTACTAATCACACTACTAATAGTTTGTAAGAGAAGACGACCAGTCATTGTTTTCTTTTATATTTTTTCTCTGCCAAGCAGTAATGAGAAATCTGTAAAATACTTCAATAATTTTAATAACAATTTTCAATCAATATTGAATTGCTGCATTTCTAGCCCTTAAAAACTTTAACATTCTATATAATGTAGAATAATGGGGTGAGGTAACACAATTTATTGCTCCAAACAAGTAAATCCGGCGTCCGAGAAATGTTTAATTGTGAAAACTAGCCCCAATAAAGCCAACATCAGAGTCTGCAGCTCATGGTGGAATAACTTGTTCGAAAGTGCTTTATAAGTAAGTAATTGGGTTTGTGTCTTAAGGCAAGAGCCTGTGGGACATGGTGACAGGTAAGTCAGGGATTGCTTTCAGGTTGTGCAACACCTGGGTGGACTGCAAATTTATGAGGCCTTAGTTCCTTCTTAGAGTTACTTCAACTTATCCAGTCTCGGGCCACTAAGACCAATGAAGGAAAGCTGTGTTTAGCTTCCTAAAAAGTGGCCCTTTTTCACATGTTCAGTGGTAATGCACAGAACTTTTGTAGAAGAAACCTTTTAGATATCTTACCTACACCTGATCATTTTGAGGAAGGAAAAGGTTAGCTTGCTTCTCACTTGGTTAGGGTTCCTCAGGATTGTCTGTCATGGAATCCTCGAAAAGGAGAGTCTGAAATATGTGATGACTGTAGTGTGCTTTCAAACATCCTGTTCAGCGAGACAGGAGTAATACCACTAAGTTCAACAAAATGGACATTTCAAAGCTGTACCATCTCTAGACTCAAAGGTTAATGGTACACATTTCTATGGTATTTCCTCATGATTTACTTTAGTTTTTTTCATTTTAGGTCCCACGACGCCCAGCCTGATTTACAGTATCTGTGTTAAGTGCATAGTTTCAGCTTCCGGAGAACTTTCTTACGGAGTAGTGTGGCTTCATTGAGGACAGCGGCTAGAAATGCCCTTTTACTTCTTGGCATGTTTTTCTTTTTCCAGAGTGTTTCTTCTTTAGTGTCGTACATCACACAGTAGACAAGGGTGATGTGCGAAGTCATGTCACATAGTGACAAGACTGATCTCACTAACTCCTTCCAGGCAAAAAGAGGTCTCTGGGAAGAGTGTATGCTAATGGTGAACAGAGGGTCAAAATGAAGCAGTGATCTTAAAATCTTATTCTTGACATATGATATTAATAGGTATTTTAATAAAGGCAGAAGTCTGTTGGCATGTTGGTGAAAGAAATGCTAAAATTATAGGATTTATCAGTTCACTAAATTTCACAATACAAAACTATTTTAATGCCAAGTTCAAGGTGTTTTATGGCACACAAATCACATCTTTGACTCTTTCAACATCCACATGTTTGCAGTGAAAAGATGAAAAGACAAACCAAGAAGAGATACACCATGAGTATATACAGTTATAACCATGACAGTGCCACTCGGCCAGCTGTGGAACTCTTGACCCTTTCAAGACCATTCCTTGGATTAAAAAAGGTTGGATAACATCCATCTGTTGGGGCCTCGGGAGATGTGGAAACATTAAAACTACAGACAGCCAGAGGTGCATGAAATCTGCTGCTGTATTTTTCAGAACTCTTCAATTCTAGTCCTTGGCTAAAAATCCTTGCAAAGTTCACCGGTTGTGATGTGGACCTGTGACCTGTAAGTTTTCTCAGTCTATTTCGGCAGACACCACACTGCCTTTGGATACAGAAGATAGCAGTGCGTAGAGCAGCTGGAACTGGATGGGTGACAATAAAGATGTGTAACTAGTTAGAGATCTATTGAAGCTTTAACTTTGCTGGTCAAATTGTAGCTGTCGTAATAGTATTTATTAATGAAGCTTACAATTCTTTAGTTGTACAGATTGGAAGACTTTCTTGAAAGATCCAACATACCGATGTAAATTATATTTATTACAATGTATGATATTAATGTCACACTGGTATATTTTACATAATAAACAGTGCATAGATAAAATGAGTTATTGTACATCATGATGCTTTCCAAATATTAGTATCTTGAAATGTTTGTCTTCAGATTTTTTTGATCTAAAATATGAAAATCTGTTTTGTGATACAAGTGATTAATTTTCTCTAGATACCCTTTTGCACGTTTATCTTTTTATTTAGGGTTCTTTCAGTATAGACATAATTTGGTGTCAAACTATCATTAGCTCAATAGCAAATACAAACATCTGGGTCTGTATATAATATTATAGAAAAGTTGATATTGTCTTTTTAGGACATTTAGAATTGTGCCCTCAAATATGATCAGTGCTTCTATTTCCAAATGCTGTCCTAAATTCAAAGTAGATTCTCTTAGAAGTCTGGTGGGATGGGCACTATCGATACAACATTAGGGAGACGGGGAGAGAAAGAGGCAGCTGGTGTAATCAGTTACTGTGCCCAGTTCTTCTTAAATTTTTGTGCTGTTTTGTTGTTTTTTTTTTAAGGTGAAATAGTATAATCTTAATTTCTTTGAGATGGAGTTCCTAGGTAAAACACTACCAGCAAGGTTAACAGTGCTATTAATTTTAATCTGTTTCATTTGTTCAATTGATAGCTTTAATTCCAAGGTTTGTAGTGATAACTGTATTATATTTGGCTGCTGAATTCTGTTACATTTTTTATTCTGTTGTACATTGTATTATACATGTCATTACAAATTAATATGAAGGGGTATATATGTGACATATCAAAATTTGTGAATTTGAATTCTAGTATGTGCTTTTGCGAAAATGTTTATTTTTATATTTTCTGTGATTTAATATAGACAATCAAACTGGGTTTCTTTGTGATTAATATTGCCATTGAATGAGCGGTATGGAAACAGTGTTACTTGACATTTTGAGCTTTCTCAGGTTTATCTAAATCAATGGTAGCTTAACAAATTCCAGACTAATTGTGCACAGTTGTGTTTTTAATAAAAGGAATGTGCATTTCCTATAAGTTTGCATGCAGGAGTGTACAATATAGTGTGTGTGTGTGTGTGTGTGTGTCTATCTAAGGCATGGCAGCCAACTTTGCATCTGTTATTGATAATAATGGCAGAGGCTGGATATAATTATGGTCACTAGAATTGTACCTACCATAGACAATTAAAACTGAAAAAGTCTCAATAAAACTATGAAATGTGGCCTAATGGCTTATATGTTATTATAGTATTAATACAAGTTTCCCCACGTTTTGACATGTGCTATTATACCACCTGGCAAATACTGTAGGATGTATAGAGTTAATGCAGGCATTTCTTAAAGTGTAGCCTGGACTATAAAATAGTGAAGTGTTAAAGAAGGAATCCTGGTATAAGATAATTGATAAGACTGTAATTATTTGATATTATTCACAGGAATGTGACCTAATTCTTTGAGGAAAAGATGAAATGCAACTTTAATAAATATTTCCCATACTAGTGTTCTGTATTTAAAATGTTAGCTGTAATCATTTCTCTAGTTTGTAATCTATGGGGGTGATCATACTAAGAACCCTTTGAGGTTTCTGTTTATTAATCTACATTGCCTGCTTCTCTCAAGTTTATTAAAAAATACACATTTGCTGTGCAGTGAAAACATGTATAATGTCTTCAATGCTGTGCAGTGAAAGCATGCTTAAATAAAGCATTGCCTTTTTTTCCTCAGTGCTAGGAGGTAAGTGTACAGTGGGTGACGCCGGTTAACAAAATAATACAGGTTTCAGGTGCACAATTCTACAATGTATCATCTGTACACTGTAGTGTGTGTTCACCACCCCAAGTCAAGTCTCTGTCTATCACCACTTATCCGTGGCAAGTGGAGAGGTTGATTTGGCCTAACCTGTCATTCAGACTTTATTTTTGAAAACTTCAGTCAGAAAGTTTCCCTAATTGTATAAATAACTGACCATCACCATTTTTGCTACTGGGAAAACATTCTAACTAACTGAAGTTTTCAAAAATAAACTCTGAATGACAAGACAGGCCAAAACCATCTCTCCATTTGCCATTATTGCATCGTTAAACCAAGGAGAGTCACTGTTTGGATTCCCAAAGATTCTTGAACTGTGGCCTAATAAAATGTAAATATGATTCTTTATACCTTACAACGAAGAGCCAAAGTTTCAGGAACTAACAAAGTTGTTAAGTGTCAGTCCTGGCTCTCAGCTCACTTGGAGAGATAACAACTAGGAAGCTGATTGAGTTTTCGGCCTCAGCTTTAGGAGGTGATAGTAAAAGACAGTTTAAAGACAGACATAGCAGCTCCGCCCATTACCGACTGTACTCGCTTAAGCAGTCATTTGACCTTTCAGCCTCCATTCCCTCATCTGTTAAACGGTAATAAGAATACAACTCCTTCATTCAGCTTTCACTTATTAAGCATGTGTTATGAGCCACTTGGGAATCCTCATTTATTAGCACCAGCTTTCGTAGAGTTGTGTGTGTGTGTGTGTGTGTGTGTGTGTGTGTGTGTTTATTTAGTGCACACATAGAAATTATACAGATAATTTATCTTCCTGATTTAAGAGAATTTACCATAAGTCTTTGAGCCCCTTTTTATTTTCAAAATCATTTTGGGATTTGATTCAGAGAAGCTTCTCTCTCCACGAGTAAATATACTGCTTTAAAATTCTCTCTTCTACTTTAATGGACTGGTAAGTTTATACTTTCTTTTCAGGAAGTTTAGAATTTTGCCCCAAAATATGATGAGTTTCCATTTCCCAGTGCAAAAAGCGGGCCCTAAATTCAAAGTAGATCTGCTATGGTTTTGAAGTCTGATCGGATGGGGCATGAAAGACAAAACAGATGTCACTAGAAATCCATGTAAATGTTAATAGTCGGCTTACTTGCTTTAAGCCTCCAAGGTTATATTGCTTTAGGGTAGACCCATTACCAACCAGCATTGTTGCTGGGACCGATGGTCTGAACAACAGCTGTGGATGGATGCAGGCCCTGTGCCGAGAATGCCGTAGTCCCTTGGAAATAGACACGGATAAGGGGGCAGAGGGATGGGAGGTTCGTGGGGGCGATCAGTACTGCACAGAGGGGGGAAAATGTGCTGTCCTTCCTGATTACTGATGAGAAATCACCTGCATGAAGGTGGAAAATCCTTGATGATAGATTTAAACAAAGATATCCAACGCCATCACCTTGGTGTGCTGGTGAGAGCCAAGTTTCCACATACACAGGTGGAGTTGGCAAAAGGCTCAGGGTTGTCACATCACACCTTTGAAAACATTCCTCCCACATCCCAGGGCTCTTCAAACTGTGGATCTTGACCCACGAGTGTGTCAGGAAATCAGTATAGTGAGTTATGGTTAGCTCTCTAACAAAACAAATAGGATAGATCAGAATCAATAACTCAGTTTTGTGATTTTAATTTCAGACACACACACACAACACATATTTATGTACTTGCATCTTAGGTCCCAGAGGACTTCTGATTTCTTATGGAGGGAGGACCTGGTCAAAAACTACACTACACCTTTCCCAAAGAAATTGTTAAAGCAACATTTAGCCTACATGTAAGGATGGCTATTTGTAGTTAAAAACTATAATAGGCGCTCAGATTTATATAAATTTTGGTAGCTTAACTCTTCATACTATTCCCTCTGGTTTGAACAGTTGACAGTGAAACTGCAAACACCCGTTACGTTTAAGAGCATCAGCTTTGGAGCTTATGTCTGAACCCACCTCTGCCACTTACTACTGTGTACCCTAGGCAAGTTACTGGAAACTTTTTGACCATGTGTTCCTCAACCGAGCAGGTGTAATTCGCAGCTTATAGGATGTTGAGAAAATTAAAAGAAATAAAATATGCAGAGCACCTACCAAATAACACACATTCAATATTTGGTAGATTTACCATTCCTGAGGCTGTTAAGGATTTAGCCACTTTACATGCTTCTTTGTTATTATTAGTGTTTCTGTTTCCATTGATATTAATAATTCTATTGTCTTTCATGCCATGTGAGACTGGAAATTCACATTGTGGGATTGAATGCATTTAACATTGTTCTCTTGGACACTCCATTGACCATCTGAGGTCAGGTAATAAACAAGTATTCAACTCTTTGATGCTTTGCACTGTGCTATGCATGGTGTGGGACAAAGATATGTCAGGCAAAGTGTAGAGCTAAAAATATATCAACGAGAAGAGTCTGCTGACCTCCTTAGCTGGGCCTCACCTCTCAGGTTCATGGTCTATTTTCAGTCACCACAGTCCAGAGGCTGGTCTTCAGTTTTACAGATCCAGAAACTTGATCTTTCAACAGTTCACCTAGAGTTCACCGACTCTGGGGCACTGACTCACACCAAGTACACTGACAGGAGAATCACTTCCCAACTAGAATGTCACTTCATGACTGTGTAACCGCTATATCCCAGTCACAATAACAGACATCTGCCTTTTTGTTCAAACTAATTATGGATCAGAAAGTTGCCTTCGGAGCTTAAGGAACAAAGAGAGGTGATTTTCTTGAAAGGCATTTTTAGTAAGAAAGAAGAGCTGAAAGAATTAGCTATCCCTGGAGATACTGGCCATGATAATCAGCATCTATCCTGTTCTTGAAAGAACTCTGCCTGCATGAGACAGCTCAGCAGCACAGAGAATGAAATGTTCACATCTGCTTATTTTCTTACAAAATCAATCCCACCATTATTACTTCTTTGCTTACAAATTGTATTTAAGCAGTATCTCCCGGTGGTGGGTGTGGCAGGAGGGCGGTGGTTGAGAAGGCTGTGGCGCTTGCTAAGTTGGAGATACTTGAAAGACATGCGGTTGGAACTGGTACAGATGCGTTACGGAGTTCAGGAATGCCAGGCCAGGCTTCAGGACAGAGTTACAGGAAGAGACAGAGGCCTAGGAATTGTGTACAAACGACAGCTGGGAGGTTTAGGAATTGTTTGTGTACAAATGACAGCTGGGGGAGGGGATGAACCACAGGCACCACCAACACTGGGGTGTGGACAGAGAAGAGTGCTGAGCAGGGAGAATTGTGGTCATCGAAGATTCCAGATGGCCTTCTGAAGAAATCAATCTCAGAAGAGAGCTTTGGGGAAGAAACCTGTGCCCCTGTTTTCAGAAAGGACCATAAAGAGTCTGTTGGATTTAGAAAGTATTGGTGTTTAACTGAGATCACTTTGAACCCATAACAATAGTCATGATTACTGATCGCTGAAGAAGCATCGTGGTCATATTGAGGAAAATAGGTTAGTAGTTTGAGGTGAAGATAGAGATCAGAGATAGCAAGGTTTAAAGAGAGATTATTTTTTAAGAGGAAGATTTCTTGATAATGTCAGAGGAAATAAAAACAGAATAAACAGAGAAGAAAAAATAAAATAATAAATTTAAATGTTAAATATAAATACACCAAGTGAAACATGCAGTTTGCTAACTGTATTTTGTCTATAAGAAACTCCAAGTACAGAACAAGAAGTGTCAAAAGAGAAAGAAAAAAATCAGAAGGAAGGAAATAATAAAGATAAAACCGAATTAACAGAATTTAAAACAGTTTCGACAAAACGAAAATAGAGATCTTTGAATAGACTGATAAAAGTGACAAACATGGAGCAAGACTGACAGAAAAGCAATTATCCATGTGGTGAATGAAATGGGATATGACTAAAGATACTGCAGACATCAAAAAAGTATAACTGGCCTAGAGAGCTGTATACATAAGCATGTGATATCTTAGATGAAATTCCTTCAAAACTATGAATTGAATTTATCACAACTCACCCAATATTAAATGATTTTAATAAAAATTATTAATGAAAGTGAATTTGTAACTTACCCGCCCCCCCCCCCCCAAAAAAAAAAAGAAATCTCCAGGCCTAGCAGGTTTCACTGGAGATTCAACAAAATGTTTAAAGAAAAATTCACACCAATTTTATATAATTTCTTTCAGGAAATAGAAGAGGGAACACTTACCAGTTTATTATATGAAACTAGTATGACTCTGATACCAAAATCAAACACAGTTAAAAAAAAAAAAAAGGAAAGGCAACTACAGGCCAATAGTCCTAATGAATATAGTCACAGAAATCTATAACAAAATATTAGTAAATAGAATGCAAGAATATATAAAAAGAATTACCATGGCCAAATGGGACTTGGATGTAAGGTTGATTTAATATTTAAAAATTCATCTATATAGTCATATTAACAGACTATAAAAGAAAAATAACATGATGACATCATTGACAAAGAAAAAGCATTTGACAAAATACATTTACTCATGATAAAAATTCTCAGAGAAATGAAAACAGAGGGAATTTTCTCAACTTGATAAAGCTCATCTATTAAAAAGCAAACCCAAACAAACAAAACCCACAGCTAACATTATACTTAAAAGACGGAACATTCTTCCCCTAAGACTGGGAAGGAGGCAAGGACCTTTGTTCTTTTCTTGTCAGTGTTGTACGGTGAGAAAAGCAAATAAAAGACATACAGATTGAAAAGGAAGTAATAAAACGGTCACCCTGTTTGTAGGCAATGTGATTGCTCATGTAAAAGAGCCCAAGACATCTAAAAAGTCCTGGAATTATAAAGTGAGTTCAGCAAGGTCTTACAAGATGCAAGTTATACAAATTATCAGTGTAGCCAATGACCTGGATGAATCTCCAGAGCATTATGCTGAGTGAAAAAAAATGTCAAAAGACTGCTGCTGTATTATTCTATTCACACAGTATTACAGGAGTAGAGAACAGACTAGTCGTCGTCGGGGATCAAGGAAGGAGTGTGAGAGGCTGGGAAGCGGATATAACTATACAGTGGTAACCTGAGGGGTTCTTGCAGTAATGAAAATGTCATGTACCTTGACCATATTAAATATCAGTATCCCGGTTGTGATACTCTACTATAGTTCTTTTAATTTTTTTTTTTTTTGCAAGTACAGTTCACATTCAATATTATTTTGTATTCGTTTCAGGCGCACAGCATAGTGGTTAGACAGTCATGTACTTTACAAAGTGTCTCCCCAATATTTCCAGTACCCACCTGACACCATGCATAGTTATTATAACGTCATTGACTATATTCCCTGTGCTGTGCTAGGGGAAACTGAGTAAAGGGTACATGGATCTCTCCATATTAGTTCTTACTACTGCATGTGAATCTATACTTATCTCAAAACAAAGCGTTAAATGAAAAAAATGAGAGAGAGAGGAAGGGAAGGGAGGGGAGGGGAGGAAGGTAAAGGAAGAGACCCAGAGGGGGAAGGGGAGGGGAGAATGGAAATAGCCAAACCTGGAAACAACTGAAATATCCATCAACAAATGAATGACAAACTGTGTTACATCCTCACGACACAATGCTATTTAGCAACAAAAAGAAACCATCTACTGAGACAAAATACTGAGTTTCAAAATACTGCACTGAGATAAAAGCAGCCGGACACAAGAACACATTCTAGATTATTAATATCAGATTCGGGAACAGACAAAACTAACCTACAGTGACAGAGAAGCGTGGAGTGACTGCCTAGGGCCAGGGCTGTGTGGGGCGAGGGCCTGACTGCGCAGCTGCAGAAGGGAATTCTCGGGATGGGCTTGTTTTCCGTCCTGACTGAGGTGACTGTGCGGGCCCCTGCGTCTGTCGGTGCTCCGCAAACTGTGCACTTAAAAGGGGTGCATTTTATTGTATGTAGCTTATTCCTCAATAACGTTCACGGTGAAAGAAAGAGTAAGAAATCAGAGCTGATACTGTGATTTTTTTTTTTTCTTTTTTGTCCAGAAGCTGTAGCCAGCAAGCAAGAAATGTGCCCATGGATCCTTTAGACACGGAATGAAAAGACTCAGAGTCGGGAAAGATTTCAAAAGAGACACACAGTGCTGGAGAGATTTGGAAGTGATGAGAAAGCCATGAGAAGAAATGAGTCCCTCGGAAGGTTTGTGCAAGTGAGAAGCTGGAGGAAAAATCTTAGCAGACACACAGGTTTCAAGGGCTGCTGAAGAGAGACCCGTCTTTTATAAAAGCTTGGCCCTGTTAACCTCAGGGTGAGGGTAGGCTGAGAAACTAAGGGCTGAAACTTGCCCATGGCTGAGGAAGATGTGGGGAGGACGGGGCAGGCAGAAGGCCCAGTGACGCTGATGCTCACCATGCAGGCTGATTACCTGTGCAAGGTTGGAACTCATGGCTGCTGCGAGGACAGCCAGCCAAAAGGAGCTAGAATAGCAAAGTCAACCATGCAATCAGTGACCGATCAAGGGGAAACCAGAGAGAGGGAGCTGGCAGCAGAGCTAAGGCCCAAACTAAGACCTCACACTGGGGAAGAAATCTGGCTCACGAGACACACACTGATTAGATCAGGAAGAGAAGGGGTTGTGACAGCAGCCATGGTGCCATATTCTGTCACAAAGCTCAGGGTGACACTGGTGCTGAGACTGAAACTGGTTCCTTCTGAGGGTCCAGCATCAACCTCTTCCCAGCTTGACCAGCTGACTTGTGAGCTAACACTTATTAGTTCATAACTGAGTCTCCAGACCCTGGAATGTCATTGTAGGACAGGACTCTGCTCATCAAACACCTGGAATGTGCAAAAAAAAAGGGGGGGGGAGGGGATGCGGGCAGAATTCACATGTTCTTTCCAGTGTTTCTTGGTCTCTCTTTACTAAGCCAAGAGGGAGAGGAGTAATTGAGTTACAGTGTAGAAACTCAGATATAGAGGAACCCAGTCACTAGATATACAGTACAAGATGTAAATTAAGTCTTATGAATGAGGTAGAAATTAAGAAAATCACAGAATAACATCAGAGAATGTCTTGTTATATTATAAATGCTTGACGAATTAGGGGCCAATATTCCATAGTGTTTAAGAGTGAGACTCAATTGGATTCAAATCCTAGCAACAGGCAATTATCAATTATGAAAAATTGGGCACAAGACACTTACACTTTCTGAGCCTCAGTTTTGTCATCCAAAAAAAAGGGTTAATAATACTTACCTCATCGGGTTCTTGCGAGGTACAAATGAGATCGTTTATATGAAACTCTTTGTGCTACTGCCTGGCACTTAGTAATTGCTCAATAAATGGCGAATGCTGGAATGTGAGGGTAGAAACATAAGAGAAAGAGTTGGTCAGAGGCTGCCTGAGGATGTCCGTGGATCAGCTAGCTGTAGGGAGAGGGAAACTTCAGAGGCTTGGAGTTAAACTAAAAGGACTTGGCTCAGGAAGCCAGGATACCCACAGAAGCAAGAAGGGAAGGAGGAAATATGTGTCGAAGACACACAGGAGGAAGTAGTGATGAGCAGGGGTAAATGAAGAAAGAAGAGGAGAATGGAAAGAGACAAGGCTGGAAGAGGTAGCACTAAGGAGATGATTAGAGAGACAGGGAAGGAAGCCAGAGGGCAGGGGGTCAAGAAGGAAGCATTAAGGAACACTGTGTTCTCAGAGACAGATCAAGAGAAGCAGTTGTTCTGAAAAGCTGAATACAAAATGTATTGATTCTGAAATGTGATGTTGAGTGTCTTATTTATATTGTCGTTCAGGTCTCAAACTCTAAACAAGCTGACCCTGGTTGCCAGGATGTATTACTCCTGTAGCTTCCAAATCCAATTCTGGCAAGCGCAGCCGTTCCCTACGGTATTTCTGTTAGCATTCATACAGTACTCATTAGGACTTGAAATCTTTTCAGCCTTGTCAAATTCCATTATATGGCACAACAAATCTTAACTTGTAGGCTGTAGTGTTTCTTTGCACATCAACTTGGTTTTAGAGTCAACTGCTGAAAATTATATTAATCTTCTTGTGCTCTTATATTGATGTCTTTCTCCATAATGAGAAAATTATCACTGTATTAGATGTGCAGCAGTCAAAAAAAAATAAACCCTCTTTGTACATTTCAATATAAAAATTTTTTAAAAACATAGTGGGGTTTTCAGCTCATTTGCATGTAAATTTTAAAAAGTATCTCAGTTAGTCCATTATTTTCTAATATATTTACTTCACATCAGAAATATCCAAATATCCCTTTTGATCTTGCCACAAGAGCATGAAATAAAAATATTTAATACCACAAATATCTAGAACTCTCAATATTGCTTTTTTTGATAAAAATAATTAGATACAAGCAATAATACCATGAAACTAATTACACCATTTGAACAATGTGAATTTTCCACAATGCATTTAGCTCCATATTATTATGTCTTCCAATATTACTTAAAATTTAGTCTGCTTTGCCATGACAAGTATCCTCAAGATACTTTTTTTAGGACTATTTGACAATTATCTGATTTTTTTTTAGCATGATTACCCTTCAAAATATTACCAAAAGGTGAGATAGTTAAACTACATTTTAAAGAAAAAAACCCGTTATGGCCAAAATAGAGAATACTCCAAATTCAACAAAATATATTGAGTGCGCACTAGTGGTCACATAATGAAATTAGAACTTGAGTGGGCACCATTGTGAATGGACAGAGAAGATATTTAGGAAGCACATGAATGAGTTTTTGATTGTGGAGGGGATATGGGAAATGGAGCAGTGTGGACCTCAGATGACTTCCAAATTTCTACTTTGAGCAATGAATGGGGCAAATGGTGGAACCATTCATCAGGCCTGGGAAAAAGGGACGGGAATTGATGACTCCTATTTTTTTATTAATTGGGTTTAAAAGTGGAGTTCTAATAAGTATAATTTTGTGTTTTCCAGCCTACTCATTTGCTTTTATTTAAAAGTGCCCTGTTGTAAGTAGAGCAAGATTTAAATATTCTGAAGAAATATTGGTTAGAGGGCAGTTGAAATGGTCATATGATTGCTAAATATAATCGCTAGGGTCATCTGGTCCAGAATTGGGCCAAGTATCCAATTTTTCAAGCAAAGACGTTTTTATGCACTCAATAGATTTTTGAGAGATACCTACTGTGTATTAGACACTTCTGAGTTGGGGATATCTTATGGGGAAAACAGGCACTGCTCTCATTGTGTTTACAATCCCCCATGAAAATATAAATGACGAGTAGACAGCAGTAAGGATACATTCATCTCTGACAGTTACAGGTACTATGAAGAAAATAAAACACAGTCAGAAAACAGTGACTATGTTGAGAAGAATATGACATTCTCCCTCTCTGAAGGTTGGCATTTGAGCCGAGCCAGCTGTGGGGAGAAATGGGAGCGCTTTTAGACAGGCTTCCTATACAGGTGCAACAATCTGACTGTAAGAGGTTCGAGGGGACTTTTCAAAAGTGATATTGCATAAAAATCACGTTCTGTTTACTTACGGCGCATATTTATTTGAGATGGAAGGAGCTGATACAAAAAAAAAAAAAGATGACTGAGTGCACCCCTTTATACCGACCAAGCTGCTCTTTGAACCACCAGACATTCCAAGCAGAGAGCAAAAGTAAAGGCGGCAACTGGCTTGGGTGTCCTGGGGCAGGCCGAGGGCAGGAGGGCTGGCCCGCGTGAAGAAACAGCAGAGACAGTAAGGGATGGGCGCAGGGAGAGGGCGAGACTGGCCAGAGGAGAGGGTCTCAAGCAGGAAAGCGATGGGAAAGGGGTGATTTCTTAATTAGATATTAAATCAAGTCATTCTCTGGTGCAATTACTGTTGAGTACTGTTTTAGGCACTGATAGAAAAATAGTACATTTAGGGGAAAAGGGGGCAAAATATTTGTTATGCTTTCAATGTTTTTATTGAAAATACCTTCTTCAGGCTGTATCTAAGTTAGAGATGCCATATTACTGTTTATCATGAGCACCTTCAAAATGTGTGTAAAGGGCTAGGCTTCAGGAGGGAAAATACAGCGTTGTCTCGAAGTGGCATTTGCTGTCACTGAGTGGTGTACGTTAACTCATGCCCTGAAGAGATGTTCTGTTTGTCACATACATAATAATAGTCTTCTTAAGATTTGTTGGATTGGTTAAGGATAATTGGCATAGCTAAGGCAAGTTGGAATAACATACCAACCTAAGGTTGATGAAGCTACATTTTTCACTCGAGAGATCCGCAATGTTCTCCCGTTAATGGTACCAAATATCTGATGGTGTTGAAGTATTTTCTCTGGGGAAGGGGGGGAAGACAGTATTATTAGATTTTAAATTGTTCCTTAACTTTTACAAATAAGGAGAAATATACCTTCTGCTCTAGTGATTTCTGATTTGTGTGTGCGGATAAAAGGATGAACTGCCTCAGAATGCCGTGATTATTTTCTCACATGAAATTGGGAACATATATGAGAAAACTTTTTTTAAGTTACAGAATTCGTAACAAGTGACAACCTGCTCGTTGAAAGCAATAGATCTTTTTCCTCTCTTGAAAAATTTAAACCTGGTGGCTTCTAGTATGGAAAAATGTTTTTACATATGGTTCATACCAGATAACTGAGTTAATTGATTGATGATTAGACCATTCATTAATTCATTCATTTTACAATTATATGCCTACTGCTATTTTGGATGATATCCCCCCAAAACACAATGAATTAGTTATTAAATGTGTTGTTTTTATAATCAAAATTTTAACAGCCTGGTCGATGAAAAAAAGCAGAAACCTATAAAATGTTTACAAGCAGGAGAATTAATACGAGACGGCAGTTTGAGAGCTATTACATGGCCATACGGGTTTTGGATGCCATGTAGCAGCATGGATCATTCAGGACGTAAGAGCCTTGAGAAAGCTGAGTTCACTCAGTTTGGCTCCCTCTTGTCTGGACATTTTCTCAAAGTGTGCAGACAGGTTTCTTCAGCGTTTACACCTCACTGAGGTCAGATTAGGGTCAGAGTTTATATTTGAACAGCAGAAAATGTACAGGTCTCAAGTCAGCTTCATCGTAACAGTTCTGCAGCCTTAAAAGGGAAAGTTTTTCCCCCTAATCAAAAGATCTTTCATTTATTCCACGCTCTATTATTTTCTTTACTGAGCAGACACTTTAAATTGCATACTTGTAAAGCTCCTGAACGAAGCTTTTCAGAAATCCATCATTAGTCTTCTTTGAATGACTAGACACTCCCTCAATGTTCTCTGCTGCAGACTCAGGAAACACCCACAGACAGGCATTAAGATTTATTCAAAGGGATTTTCAAAGCAATTTCTGACCAGCGTGCTCAAATAGAGTATAAACTACCTAAGAGCGACTTGATAGTTTCCGTATATGAAATTGAGAAGTTATAAGAGGAAAAAAAAATTTTTTAAGTTGCAGAATTTTAAAGCTACATAATTTATTGTAAAATTGTGATTTTGCCTCCTTTCCCCTCTTCCTTTCTTGAATAATTTAGTCTTAAAGCCAGTAAGTGGTAGGCATCTGTGCCAGCTGTGGGAGCAGATGCCCAGGTCAGAGTGCCAGAGCCTCACGGGTTGAGAGGGTCCCTGGGTAGGAAGGCAGCTGGGCATGGGTGTCAAAGCCTAAGGAGAGTGAGGGTGTCCGTAGGGGTGTTGTCCCAGCATGGCCCAATCAGGGACAATGTAAACATCAAAATAACTAATGACAGGGTTGAACCGTAACCCAATGAATAATTTGGAAATCACGAGTCCATTCAGATACAAATAAATAAGTGAATGAATTGGAAGTTTGATGAGGAATGGAATAGTCACATAGTTTCAAAGTACCAGCCCCCAAACACTTACTAATTACAAAAAGGAAAGCTAACTAGAGTGGAGAAGTTTCACAGGCTCCACATTAATTTAGTGATCAAGTGAGCTTCTTTCGTAGTGGAGCTAATCAAACTGTGTGCCCTCTGAGAGGATACAACAGGACTGCGGCATTACTTCCTTGATATTCTTGCCAAAGACACACAACCTGAATCTAATCACGAGGAAACAGACAACCCAAAACTGAGAACATTCTACAAAATAGCTGGCCTTTGAATTTCAAGTGTCAAGATCATGAGAGTCAAAAAAAGGGAAAGAAATTGAGGAGATGGTTCCAGGGAAAGGAAACTACAGACACTAAACACATCGTGTGATAATAAACTGGATCCTTTTGTTATAAAGGTCATTAATGGAACAACTGGTGAAATTTAAAGGATGTCTGAGGATTAAATATTAATTATGTATTTGTGGTAATGTCTTGATTCCCATGGCTGTCATTGTATAGAAAAATGTCCATGTTTGTAAACAGTACACACCATGATATTCTGGGGTGATGGGGCATCTGTTTGGCAAGTTGTTTTCAAATAGTTCAGGGCAATAAAAAGTTTCTTTTGCTATCACTTCCAACTTTCAATGAGTTTGATTGTTTTAAAAATTGTAATTTTGCTTTTGCTTTTATAATCAACCAGTCATCCTTCAGTATTGATCATAGACATTTCTGCTACAAATATCATTTTGTGTAATTAGATAATCAAAGTGGCACTGTGAAGCATTTTATCTGATCACCTGACAAATAATGGCAGTGCCAAGTGTCACTGTGGTTTTGTGGTAGGCAGTTAGATTGACATGAGCAGAGCAAGGGTGGTGGGTCAGTTACAGAAGGTCACCTGGGCAGAACATCTCGGACACCTAGCAAGGAAAAAGAACTGGTAGAGCAGATACTGGAAACAGTGAAGGCCCTAGAATGACAGGTATTGGAGATAAGAATTGTTATTCAGGACCGGCCCCTAAGTGCCCTTCTCCATCCTAGAATGCCTCCAGGTGTGCAGGGCAGATTCTCCTCACCTCTCCCCCTGCCTGTGGCTATTCATGCCGTAGCCCCCACCCTTAGAGGAGAGCAAGGGGGCTGGAGGAAGCCCCATCTAACCTCCATACAGGGACAGAAGATGACCGGACAGGCCCTGATAGGTCAGTTTAAAGAAGAAAGCAGTTACCCCCCTCTGAGGGGTGAAAGGGAGCCCTAGCCCACTCCCAGGGCAGCTCTTTGAGCTGCCTGCTCGAAATTTCTCTGAGTGTACTTCCTCTGTGCTTTCCCAATGGATCTTCTCTAGCGCGTTGGAGTCTGGGCTCTGAATTCGTTTCTTAGCCAGAACTCAAGTACCGAGGTTGCTGAACCCAGGTCCTGTCTGACTCCCCATCAGACACCTGGTGCAGCTCTCGCCACCTACAACTGTTTCATTAGGATTCATATAGTCCTGTGGCATGTTTTTTTCTTCATTTTAAAGAAGGGGCAAATATCTTGGTGTTAAATACAAAAAAAAGTTGATATATTTTTGTATTATACATATGTTTTCAATACTGAAGTCCAAAGCATGTGGGATTTTTTTTTTTTT
The DNA here is from genome assembly GCF_054644295.1 of Miniopterus natalensis. NCBI lineage: Eukaryota > Metazoa > Chordata > Mammalia > Chiroptera > Miniopteridae > Miniopterus > Miniopterus natalensis. Next base: position 75,487,755 of record NC_142086.1, on the reverse strand, counting down.
TTTTTTTTTTTAGATAACAGCAGAACAATAGACATAGTCTCATGGTTCAAAAAGTCATTTTTAGTCATTAAAGATATCAGAAACATATATATTGCAACCTTGGCTAACTTTCCTGCCCAATCCAATTTTATAAATTAATTTTATAATTTCCTCTATAATCTCAAACTTATTCTTGGTTTTGCTCTTTAAAAATGCATAGAAATTTAACTAAATTTGACATGTGATAAAAATACCTATCTAAAGAGATTTAAACAGAAAATTCAACCCCAAATCAAAAGCAATAATAACAACTTAATTTATTAAGTGGTCACATATGAGAGGATCTTGATAGATGATAGATAGATGATAGATGATAGATATATATGCATATATACATGTTTATAATATAATGTTCACAAAACTATGGGTTCAGTACTATTGTTAGACCTATATTACAAATAAATAAACCAAAGTCAAAGAGGTTACACAAAGCTGTTAAGTGAAAGGCATAAGTTGCCATGTAGAAAGTATATCTCAACTGTCCATGCTCGTAAATCTTTGTTAAGCAGTCTTCACAGTACCCAGAGCAATCACGCCCTACAATCACTGTATCCCACCACTCCCAAATATTAATGTTCCTAATAAGTCTGGTTAAAAGCCATATCTTAAGAAACTCAGAGTGGAAGGGAAATAATACAAGGACAAGCCTTTCAAGGGTAGGAATATGAAATTTCTCATTTGAGGAGTGGTGGGAATTATGGATGGATTATATTCATCTGAACCTTAAGTCTTTTTGACACAAGTGCACGAACAGATTGCTTTATCCAATTAAGAGCCTCCCTGATTCACTGACCTGAGCCAACAGAACAGAAGCCCCAAAGAAAGGGGCCCAAGACAATCTTTGCCTCCCGCACCCATCCCAATTACTGCAGTCATCTGCATTGACATTGGCTGGGGAAGGAGGCAACAATTAAATGAAAAACTGATTATCTTTGCAATTTCAAGTGCAATCTGCTTTATAAACTATGTGATATCAATTATGCTAAAAATGCTAGTAAAACTCTATATAATGGCTCATATTTAGAAATTCACATATCAGTAATTGCTGTTTTTACTTTTTTAAATAAACTTTCTTGAGTTTTTATTTTTATTTTAGATATAAAATTGCTTTGAGAAAATTATTCCGGGGATAAAGTTCACAATAATTTTATTTTACTGACCTAATTAGGGGGAAAAGCACTTTCTTGTTAAGGACTGAAAGTATCCCCCACGAATTCATCTGCTGAATCTTGAACCACCCATGTGAGTGTATTTGGAGAAGGGTGGCTTAAATAAACCCATAAGGGTGGAGTGCTCATTGCATAGGATTGTTGGGCTGATAAGAAGAGGGAGAGGGAGGGATCCCTGTCTTTACAGGAACACGGTGAGGAAAGGCCTCGGGGGCACACAGTGAGAAGGCAGCCATGTGCAAGACAGGATGATTGCCTTCCTCAGAATCCAACCATGATGACACCCTGATCATGAACTTCCATCTTCCAGAACTGTGAGAAAATTAATTTCTGTTGTTTAAGCCCCCTTGTCTATACATTTTGTTAGGGCAGTCTGACTTAACTGAGACATTTCCCAAATTAACCTTCAACTCAGAGACAAATTCTATGCTGTCGTATTTAATTCCTAAATTGAAAAGCTACTAAAATCATTGCTTCTCTTACAAAATCTCCATATTCTTTATTCTGTTGCGTAAGAAGAATCTTAGATTGCTTTATCTTTAAAGGAGTGGCCACAAATTGGTATTACAGAATCATATATGATACAGAATCTGTTCTTCACAGTGCCACAGTTAAGGAGTTGCGCAGTATTTCAGAAGGGTTTCAAAACAGGAGTTACAGCTGATCTGCTAAGTGAATCAACACGATGCTGATGAGGTTAGACAGGGGATGTGACTGCACCAGTCACAGATTGAAGGCTAAGTTCCCTTTTAACACAGAACATCCTGGATTCTGATTCTCAGACATTGTGCAGTGTCTGGGAAGTGGGACATCTCTTTCAACTAAGTTAGGTTGCCAACTAAATAATTATTACACAACTATAATTAAAATGACAGAAAAACTCATGAGACTCCAAAATTAAGCAATTGGCAAGGTTTGTGTGCTAACAGCACAGACTTAGTGTAGGGATGACAGTCAGGGGGAAATGCTGTGCAGACAGATGACCGAATTAGAACCGTCTTAGTTAGAATTCCTGTTCTTGTTATTAACTGGAGGCAACCTCGCTGAGCTTTAGTCTCCTTATCTGCACAACGCTATGATGATACTACTACTACGAAGGAGAAAACGAGGCGATCCATGTGAAGCTCTTGGAGAAGTCCCTTGCACGTAGCACTCAATGAGCATTAGCTATGAAAACAGTAGGACCAGCTCTGCATGTGGGTGCCTATATACGTAAGACATGCATAAAGCAACTGTGTTTTACAAATTACATATAACTGACTTATGTAAATTTATAGAGATGCAGAAAATCATGTCCCTAATATTTATAGCTAAAGAGCTCATTCCTGTTTTTTAGATGATCTTTGAAGATAAAATAGCAGCGTAAGATGTTGTGCTTGCTGGTCTCCCTTTGTCCCTCCAGGTCTACTGTCCCCTCTTTCCTGCCTTACTGTGCCCCAGGAGGTTGACCTCTACTCTCTCTAACACCTGGTCACCCACCCTCTGGCTCCCAGTGGGTTTGGCTAATGGGAAGCGTTGATAAGAGATTGGAGATCGGAAGGGGAGAGGGATCAGAGTGTCTTCCTCTGCATATTCTCCCTCCTAAGCCAAGGCTTCAGTTGTGTTTTTCTCATGCAAGGAGCAGCCCCCTCACAAGGCCAGCACCTAATCTGTAAACCTTCCCTCCTCTTGCCCCTTCCAATGTAGTGGTGGTAGGCCATCCCTCTAAGGCCCTTAGTGAGGGTGCTTTATGACTCATTGTTGCTTCCCTTGTCTTTTCTATTAAATATTATTCAATAATTTTTTCCATCTGCTGTGGGCTCTGACTGATACAGATGCCTTTAGTTTACTATTATGTTTATCTAATTTGATAATAGTCATGGGGTCACAGTTAATTGTCCTGTTTTTATGCTACATAGTTTACATCACAATATACCCACTTAGAATCATAAAATCAACTAACTGGAAATTATCATGAAGTCAGATAGTTTAATCTCTGTTCCAATACATACATTTTTCTATGTACTGTAAGGATTTTTAAAAGATTATAGTCATGTGATTTATTAGTACCACTCAAGAATGGGGCTGCATACTGACTGACTGAAGGTCAATTCTACAACCAAACGCCGGACACACAGACGAAGCCTTAAAACAGGAGCATAGAAAATGCTTTTGCCCTGTCGTGAAGATTTAAAAAAGCCTAACTGGTTTGCCCAATTTTTGGTACCATCACGGATGGCATAATAACACATATATCTGTAATCTCATTACAAGTGAATTATTACAGTCAATTCTTGACTATTCTTTCACCTGAAGATGTAGCTTGGAAAACATCAGTAGCTAAGCATTTTCCCATTTAAAGGATAGTAAACTAACACATTAACCTTTTCCTTCTATCCTGAAGCCAAGAAGCTGAATTATCACTAACCTAGAAAGGTCAGGCACACACTGAATTGAGGAAATAGTACAAAATCCAAGTATAGTTGCCATATGAATGCGAGTCACCAGCCGAGATGGTTTGACTCTTCCCACAGGACTAACAAAATCTCAGAAGAGAGATCAGAGCCTTGGTATCATTACAGAGACAGCATGTCGCTTCTTAATATGATAACTCCCGCCTTTGCCATTCTATTTATCTACTGGAAATGGACAGAAAACAAAATATCCCTCAAATAGTAAAAGGGCAAAAAAACTTAGTTCAGTTATACTAAGAAAAATTGCAAGTGTATTCACATTTATCAGGAAGAAAAAAAAAAAGCCTGAATGGGACTGCTCAGTTATGAACAGTGTGAAGGGGATGCCATGGCAAATGTGTAAAAATATTGTAGTAAGACAAACCAAAACATGCAGAGAAGCGAGAAAAAACAAGCAAGGAGGAAATGTAACGTTCAAAGGCAACATAGAAAGCCCAGTGTTGAAGGAAGCATTCTTCAAAGCACAAGAGAATTCATCACAATGGTCTTACCTTAATGAGAACACAAAGTCAACAGCGCCAAGAAAATAGGGGGAAAGGGGAAGGGTGCAGGTTCAGGAAAACAAAAGAAGGCTACGAATATAATCACAGGAATAAGTAAACTGAAGAAGGTAAAGTGAAAACAGACCTCACTAAAAATCAAAACACTGGCCTGAAAGAAAGGTGTGAGATTACTTTGTAAATGCATATGAAAGGGGCCAAAAATGTCAAGCAAGCGCAGAAGGGCCGACAGACATGGGGGGCAAAGAAACCCCAGCAGAAGGCTGCACAGCACTCCTGAAACGAGGCTCTGCCCAAGGAAAAGCAGGTGCACCCAAAGATAGCAGGAATTTTTCCTGAAATGAAGAACTCGCTGAGTGTCTCTCTCTCTCTCTCTCTCTCTCTCTCTCTCTCTCTCTCACACACACACACACACACACACAGGGAATGATATTCATCTAAAAGTAACAGTGTTTACTACCACATGGTCAAATTTGGAATGATTATTGAATATGTAGGTCATTTTTACTTTTCTAACTTATTTAAATTGTTTATGGTAAATATGTCTCATCTTTATAAAAAAAATAGATTGATTTACCTAAAAATATTAGGTGCTACACTGACACAGATTCTGTCAGTGCTCCAACCATATCCCTCCAGCCCTTCTGTGGGCTCTGACTCCTTGCTGCCAGTATCCACATTTCTGTGCCCAAGTCCCACCTCCCTCAACAGTAGAAGGCAGCGGGGCCCCTCTACCACGGACAGTGACCCACAAGTACTGAGAGTTGAACATCCACGCTCGGCACCCTAAATCCAGCTCCCTGGAACTTCAGGTGGGGTCACTGAAACCTGTTTTGTACCATTTCCTAGAGTTTTTCCCAGGGATTAGTTCCAGTTACCCACCAGAGAAGTAGACTAAATAAGGTATTTTTTCTTAGGTGCTTTCCCTTTCCTCATGGCCCCACTGACCCACTGGTGTTCCCTGCTCATTTCAACCTATTTGCACTCAAATCCCTGTCTTAGAACCTTCTTCTGGGAAAACGCAAACTAACACACATATCGTGTACAAATTAAATAATAAACACTGGAAAACTGAAAGTATGCCAGAATGATTCTGGGTAGTAAGTATAATTGTTATGTTATACTTTTCCTTCACTGTATGTCTTCAATTATAAAGAAAAAAAAAATTATAAATTAAAAGGGAAGCAAATGGTGCAGATAACAATGTAAAATTAATCATGTAAACCTAATAGTGTAAAACACTGAAGCAGACTTCGTCAGTGTAAAATATAACAAAGCCTATAACTAACCACACTCTAAGTTGTCAGCACATTCTGCCCTTTAAAACCATATCCCTTGTGCAAAACACACTTCACATAACAATCTGGGGGTGAGGCTACCCACATTTGTACGAGGCCTGTTTGCCTCTCTTCCGCTGAACTGTTTTGATCCTGTTGACTTCTTGGTGTTGAACTGTCACATTATTGTATTATCATATCTACTTCTGTGCTTATTAGTGCATTAGAGGTATCGACAAAGTCTATTTACAAAAAGCAACCTATATAGAAACAGGATGTAGGAGAATAGTAAAGACTCATGAATGATATTTATTCCAATTCAATCATTATGTCCAGAAACATAATGGGATTCATTCAAAGTCAAACAGCAACTGAAATTAGTTAAGAACTAGAACCAAACCACGTCTCCTGAATTCTAGCCTAATTATTTTCAAAATACCTCTTAACCCCAAATTTCCTTCTAAACCTATTTTCCTGTCCAGATGTCTGTAGACACTGATGTGAGGCAGACAGGCAGGGGGCAAGGAGAAGGTGATCAGAGGCCGGAGCAATAGATAGCCCTTAGAAAGGTAAAGATCACAGCAGCCTGCTCAAGATCCAACATGACTCACTGCTTTCTACCAGGCGGAAATGGGTGCGTCCGATGGACAGAGCGGGAATGTTTACACAGTGAGCGGCAAGTCTCAACAGGGCTGAACCGGGCACATCCACCCGGGCCTGGCCAGTTTCTCTTCTAGGGTAAGGTTTAGTCTCAGTCCTTCCCACAACTTCTCTTCCTCTTTTGTTCCAGAAGTTCAAGGCTCTGAAGTTAAGAAATATATTCCCTTAAAGCTTTCAGATGTTTTGAAATAAGGTTCAAAGGACAAACACTTCTTCTACAGTCCTAAAGTCATTGAGTTTAGACCCTTCAGGAGTAATTGCCTGCAAATTTAGAAGGATGGACAAAGGAAGGCGAAGAGTTAAAAGTATTGCCCACTAATAAATTATGGTGTGTTTTGGACAGTGTACTTTTATTTTTTTTCTTCATAAGAACAATAAAAACAAAAATAAAATTCTTATTTATTTTAGAACATTTAAGGTTGAGCAATCACAAAAGTTTACCTATGGGAGGGTTTCTCAAGGCTTTTTATATTTTGCTACCTGCCACAATCTGCTACAGTAAACTTTGAAGTCAAAGTTCTCTTGTCAAGCACTCATGAATTATGCTCACAAATTGTTGAATTATGTATCATGCACACAATACATTACTAGCCAGTATGGGCAATTCAGACGCGAGTAAAATGCTACTCTAGCAGATAGCAGTTTAAACCATATTTGGTGAAGACTCTAGTTAGCACAACAAAAATGAATAAACACATGCTGTTTGAAAGATTAGCTTTATTAATAAACTCAAACCTTCACATTGGCGTGAGCCACACCGTCTGATTACACATGGTGCACTTTCTTTCTGTTTCTCTTCAGTTGTTTGAATCCTTTACTGTAAAGTCCCAGTCTTCATTAGACTGTGTTGACAGGGAAAGTAAAGGAGCCACCTTCAGACCAAAACCTGAAGGGAAGAGCCTCCCTCCCGAGGCCCCCATGCCCTCGGCTGTAACTCATTCTAACCTCTCCTGAGCGGGAGGCGTGTGGCTGCAGGCCAGGCCTCAGAGCTGCAAACCCGCATTCCCGGGCTTCTGCATCAGCCACACGAGAAATCTGGGTTTGCTTTTAATGAGTCAACTCTAGACGCTTCTTTTTAAGGAAAGGGATGTATAGTTTGAATACAGGAGAAGTAGTGATTGTTTCTAACTGGAAAGTCTAGTGAGAAAGGCTTATCCAAGGATTCACAGCTGAGCTCAGGCCTGAGGAGGAATTTACACAATGCGTGTGTGGGAGGGGCAGTCCAGCCTGAGGGGTAGCACAGCTAAGGTGCCGGGTGTGAAAAAGACAGCCGAGAAATACCTCGGATTCCATTAAGGGTGACTCTGATGTTTCCAGCCTTGATAGGCTGCGGAAGGGTTGGAGTGAAGATGATGAATTTGGGCTGGGGCATTGCAAGTTAGGGGAAGTGCAGCGCTGTGTTGGAGCCAGTAAAGCTATCAGTGATAAGAGACCGAAGTGTTCATAGAGCAAAACCAACAGCCATCACCATCATCATCACTATAGCAGACCACATTTATTGAACTATTTATGCCAAGAACATACTATGCATTTTTATATATTATGTAATTGAAATCTCAAATACCATAAAAAGTGCATACTAGTATCTTTCTTTGACAGAGAAGAAAATTACAGAACAGAAGTAGCTATATCTTTGTTTTTAGTTTGCAGTTCCAACCAAATATAAATTAAAAACTTCGAAATAGAAGACACAAATAAAATAACCTTTTAGGGTTTTCTGTGAATATTAATTATCCAGGGTACATTTTCCCAATTATCGCAGCTAGCTAAAAGTTTGGATATTATCCACTGCTTTATTTTCAATAAGAATGTAAAGACATAAATAAATATTCTTCATCTGACTGGCTTTATAATATCATAGAAGCTCCCAAGTAGGTCAGCTTAACTTAGTCTTTAAATGTAAAAACTTTAAAAATATAAAGAAAAGTTTTTAGTGAATAAGTAGTTAGGAGAAGTTGATAGTCTTAATAAGTTACTTTAATAATTAATATAATGCTCCTTTTGAAAGAGAACTTTCTTGAAATCTTAACATTTTTTAAAAAAGGTATAGCCCAGAGAATTTTTATTTTATTACTATTGAAGTTTAATCTGTTGCTATCTTTTCTCTTGCATTTGCTGCCCATGTAGTAGGATAGAAGACAAAACTATAATAATATAAGGTCAGACTTTTATACCTCTTACTATGTGATAGGACTATTCTAAGGGCTTTACATATATTAACAAACATCCTATGAGTAACATGCTACAACTTCCCTATGAGTTAAGTACTTTTATTAAGCTCATTTTATAGATGGAAAAACAGAGGTATAATTAAGTAACTTGACCAAGATTCACCGTTAGTAATTAGAAAAGCAGTCTTCTTCCAGAGAATGCCCTCTTAACCACTGCACAGAAGAGCCTGATAAAAAATCAAGACTATTAAAGTAGCAGGCATATAGGTAGTTAAATCTGATTTTACAATATACAAATTAAGCCATTCCTAATGAATTTTAATTTGGAAACACAGCTGAGATCTTAAATTGGAGGAACTCAAAGTTGATTCATCTAATTACTTTTCAACAAACTAGGCAAAATACTGTATAAGCATTTCAAGATGTGTCAGTTGATGCATAATTCATCCACTTATTTAAATCTGGCAAAATACAGTATAAAAACCCAAAAATTGTTTCTGAATTTTTTTCTTGAAAAAGCTTAGAATATTATTCCTTATAATTTGCAACATAAGCATTACACATGAACACTCAAGCCCGAACTTAATCTACCTTGTTGACTATAGTTGTTTACCTTTGTTTTATGACATATTCAGTTATCTATGATTAATATAATAAAGAGTTTACAGTCAAGAGAATAACCTTTCAATTACATGTTGTGCCAATGAAAAAATACAGATCAATTTTTACAGCAATTCTCTAAGTTCTAGTTTCCTGTGTTGCTAGAATTAAGAAAAAAAGAGAAAAATCCATCCTCAGATCAAAATATTAAAGCTAGAAGAATTCTAGTTTCTCTGTCATTTAAGTGAAAAATAGTCCTTTCAGGCACTTGGATGTTTGACATTGTGTAGACAACATACTGGGATGAAAGTAAAACACACTCACTTTCCCTTTGGATGTTTGGGATTGGATAGATGCTGTCAACATTAGGCTTGCAGTAGGTGTGTGTTCTGAAACGCAGCTGCTGAGACAGTTACATACTCACTTTCATTTTATCTTTAGCTGATTTGCGGCCTGCTTGTCACACAACCCTAATCACTAGAGAGAATCATCTTTGACTGAGATGCTTGTGTAAAACACTTTACCCTTTGTGAGTACTGCACTTAATTGCTACGGTTAATGACTAACTTCTCAACACCATCAAGGTATCTTCTGCCTTCCATTGTCTTCCATTGTCTTCCACTGGCTGGAAAGTGAACCCTGCTTTTCTCAGGGTAACGTAAACTGCCACTGAGATCTGGAAGGTCTGAATTTCAACCCTGACTCTACTATATAGATTGTTCAGCTAACCTCTCATGTTTCCCCCCCACCCCACTGGCTTCCTTCTCTTTGAACTCAAGATATCTCATAGGAGGGTCATGAAATGACTCATTAAAAATTCCCTAACTGAAGGAGTTTCAAGGGCTTTTTAGTAACTACAGATTTGGAAAGTGTGTAAATTACAAGGCTTTAACGTTTAAAAGCAACAGAATCACGGAACAAAATCGGCATTTATGAGTTCAATAACACAAGATGGAGTCTGGTAGAAAAACTCCCTTAGGTTCAGGAATCTACTGGGTAAAATATCAGAATTCTAAGTTAGTACCAATCTTTTTATCTTACATTCTTTTGTTCTCTGAAATCCTGGTTGTCAAAAGTACATTGTCTTAGTTTGTGACAAAGACCGAAATATCTCCTGAAAGAAAGATCTTTACCTCTTCCTGTCTCTACTCACTAAGCTGCACAAATACACAGAACTCTTATCTTACCATCTCGGTTCCTTTATCTCTTGTAAATTGCTTTGCTGGTTCTTTCCCTCCACAACCAATTACTCTGAAGGAATCTAAAGGTGGTCAGAAAAACTCCCGTAAAATATTTACTCCAGGGATCCTGGAATCTACTAATACTAAGGTGAAAGGGGACAAATGATTCGTAGTGATATTTGAAACAATAGGATTGATAGATTACAACCCTTACTACAGTTTATCTGCTTCAATAAAACATACCAACAGTTTGTATCATGTATGAAAGTCCATAGGAGAACTTAAGAGAATCCTACATGAATTTCTGAAAACTCTTCATACACACAACCAAAGGTATCGCCCCACTATTGGAGACATGTAAAACATTAGCAAACAATCTGAGACTGATGCTGTTAGGGACTTTTCTAGGAATAGCCTATTTGGAAAATAATGTTAAACAAACAAGTGTATTAAAAAGTACACAATTTTCCACAGTCATAGAGATAAATTACACTGCTTCAGTCTTGGTCCCAACTCTTGACTTCAGCTTTTATATCTGCCTCTGCAATTCTTGAATTTGGTATCTTTCTGGACTGTACTCCTGCATTTTGGGAAATTGGTCTCCTATCAGTGATAACTCCTTTGATCTCACCATATCTTATTGTCAGAGGACAGCCATTCATTTTTCTGTGAAAATAAGAAAAGTATTTGGAAAATTTCCCTAGTGTTTCATGGACACTTCCAGATAAAGTATCTCACAAGAACCTTGAATTCAACAGGCCCATTCCATTTCCTGACTTCTGAATTTCTGACCATGCCACCACCACTCTCCCAGTTACACAGACTTCTTTTCCCCTTTCTCCTCATGTCAACTCACAGAGGTTCTACCTGAAATTTCTCACATCCTTTCCAGCTTTTCCATTCCAAGCTCAATAGTCTCATAACCAGTTTCCCAACCATCAGCTCTCACTGTTTCAATCAGTTCTACGAGCTACTTCCCAAATAATTATTCTAAAGGACAAATCCAATAATATCACTTCCAGTTTCCACCTCAGAGAGTTGTTGCAAAGATTAAATAAGAAAATAAAAGTGGAATGCTTAAGTTTGGTTTATTATAAGTATCTGTGCACAAATCACTGATTTCTTAGAATTCGGAATTCAGCATCTAATGAGCACTCACTCGTCATTTAGATGCAAAGACAAAGATACAGTCCTGCCGCTCTTCAGCTCACAGGCTGGTATGGGGATGTGTCATATTTTATCTTTTCTTCTGAATTTTGAGCTCTAAGGAGCAGAAACTATATTTCTTTATCTTTGTGGTCTGCTAAAAGCCTTGCACAACATCTGGTATGTGGGAGACTATAAATAAATACTATTTATTCAATGAATGTTTCTTTCCCTAGCTATCTCTTCCCTTTTTAACATAGTTGGGATTATTCTGTACTCTGATGGCACTGATTTTGCTCAATCTTGTATTACAGTTCCTTCTCTAAATAATCAATATACGTTTGAGGACAGTGTTTCTTTTATTGCTCTTCTTCTCCCATACTTATTTTGGGATATTTCTTTGTGAAGTAGAATATGCCCTGAAGAACTGAATAAATAATAAAAACTTAGTCTCCTTTTTTAAGAAGAATGCTCTGAACACTGCCAGCACATGGTATGCCATTGTAGATTCCTGTGGGTTCCAGTGCTGCCACATTGTAGCTACAACTTTGTGTCCCTACGATTTGAGAATAGAGCATATTTCATGTGCTCTTTATTTAGTTTTCTGTATAATAGTTAACAACTGTAGTGTACACCCACTATAAAAGGTATTTGTTGAATGAAGGATTTTTGGTGAAATGAAGCTATTTGCCAAGGCATGTGTTGTTGTTTTTTGCCTAAATCTTATTGCACAACCATCATTTCTCTTACTTGAATGCATAGGTCTCATTTTTATTGTTCATATCAATGCCATCATTTTACTCTTTAAAATACCAAGTAATTCTGAATCATGAAACCCTGGTAAATGTGGGTGTGTTTTTTTCTAATTTATGATTAAAAGTTATTTCTTATTCTTCATTGCAAAATAGCAAATTAACTATGTAATACAGAAACCACCAGTGTGTAACTGACAAGATCTCTTTAAATAAAAAAGGGAAATTGGGTTAACTAAAGGTTTTAAGAAGTAAAAATTATGCTTATAGAAATGACACTTGAACATCATGGTTTTTATGCATAAAGCCAGCAAAATAGAAGTATTGAAAGGCTATCAGTATGAGTGAAGTTATGGGTAACGTATAACTAGATGAATTCAATTTTCTTTCTAATACTTTCTGTTAATTAGAAGCATGTGAAAATTACACTTAAACATCACATAAGAATTTTAGCCTGAGGCTTGGGCAATACTTAAATTCTTAAAAGTATTTACAATTGGCAAGTTCTAAAATGGGTAGAATGTAATAAACTTTGATGTAAATCATCAGTGCTCTTGTAAAATCCAATTATTTTTTCATAGACCTGTCTTACTAAGGCTTTGCACTTTTCATTCGAATTTTTCACGGAAGGTAATCACACATGGCGAAAGCCCTATCAATTCATCATGTGGCCATTTTAAAGTAAAATTCTTATAAAAATGCAAGGCACTTTTTGGCATATTTGCTGAGCTACCTATGATTAATGTTGTGTCATAAATTCTCTCCAACAGACTGGGCGGTTTCAGTATTATCAGCTAGATGACCTTCCAGAATCACTTCTAAATCTTTAGTTGTATAACAATACAAAATTGACCAAAATTCGTCACCAAGTGATTATTTGAATAAAAAAGGACAGGAAATTCTATTTTCTCAGCTGCTTTTGTGATTTTCTTAAGATAAAAATGTTGTGAAGGAAATAGTTTCACTTAGGGACTGTTGAAGGGTAAAGTATTTCTTCATGGGAAACTAGAAGTACATAAAAGATATCTTAAAATATCACTTTGCCTTTTAGCAGGGAAGTAAGTTAAAAGGAAATGGGTGGAATTTCAACACACATATAACTCAAAAAACTCCTAATTGTTCAAACCAGTTTTCCCATTAAGATAGAATCTTATTTATTTATCGCATTGATTTGTTGTTGAATAATACTGAGGGTTCGTTTTTAGTAACTTGAATATGAAATGGCTGTGAAATTCAGGGTCACCAAAGGTAATTGAAATGTGATCTCCTTTAAATCTCTGATGCATCTATTTCTGCATATTTTTCTAAGCTTATTTCCCTAAACAAATTTAAAATGCTCTTAAAGGCTTATTAAGCTTTAATTCTGAGAGAGCTTATCAACTGCTATCCCTTTCTTTTACAGAGGATGAAACAGAGGACCGACCATACAAATTAAATGACCTGATAGAAATATAGACTTTATGTGTGTTACCTTTCACTTCCCACTTTTGGAGGACCTGTTTACAAGCTTTTAAGCATCTCATCTGCTGAATAATCTTAGTTTGATCTCCTCTATTTTCTTTCTCTCATGAGCTTACCCTCTAAATACATTTGGCTATTACTGTTACTTCCCCCCCCCCCCAGCATGACATTCATCCATTTCTTACATTCAACTTTGACAAATACTAATATTTTTCACAATATTTTTCAATATATTGCCTTGTCCCCAAGCCTGTATCAGTTAGCTACTGCCCTTATATGCTGCATAAGAAACAACCTCAAAACTCAATTGAGTACAGTAACAGGCATTTATTTCTTGTTCATATATCCACAAGTTGATGAAGTTTGGTTGGTCTAGACTGGGTTGGCTGTGCTTGGTGTCAAACTGTAGATTAGGTCCAGATTTAGTCTATGGGTCCCTAGTTCCTCTTGGTCTGGTTACCTAAGTGTGTTATTTTCATGGCAAAAGGCAAAACACTACCTCCACAGTCACAAGTACATTGTAGATCTCTGCTAGTTTTATTTCACCAACATCCCATTGGCCAAAACAAGTCACACAGCCAAACCCATCATCAATAAGAGAGAGACAATATTCCTCCAAAAGAGGTGGGGGCATTGGCCAATGAGTGAACATTTGCTAAACAATCATTTACCACACCAGTTCTGGAGCTACTCAAAACTTTGCTAATACAACCTTCTCTTCATCAGATATATTCAAATAATTTTGAATAAATACTAGACACCAACTGTGCATCCATACTATTCAATCCTTTGTTTCTGGAACTCTCCCCTTTATGAAGATTTTGTGATAACAACTCACTAACAATCTCTGGATTTCCTTCTAGATGGATTAGATGTACACAACTGGAAGAAAAATAATGAACACTGGAAAAATTAATTTTTAGGGGAAATTTTACAGGCAGTGTTTAAATTAACTATTAGGAAAAGCAGGAATGATTGTTGCACACTCCTTCCCAGAGCACAGATTTTAGGAGTGTGAAACAGGCATGCCTTTCATCAGGGAAGCTGGTCAATGCAGCCTGGCTCAGCAGTTTTGCAAAACCAGAAATATACTATTGGAATCTCTTGTGATCAGATACCTGCATATCTCACACCATGCTCTGCCTTATACTTTCCCTCCACTTTTTTCAATGCATGTGTAACTAGGTAGCCATTCTACAACTGTGGGTTATTTAGGTTTAAATTTTGACTATAATAAATAATGATGTGAGGAACATACTTGTGTATATATTATCTATATCTTAGATTTTTTTTTTAAGAAGGAAAAAGATTATTGGATGACAGAATATTATGTATTATAAGGCATTTCACATATCACAGGGGAGCTCTTTATGTGTTTATTAGGTTTTGCTTTGCTTTGTTGCAGTGTAGAAATGGAACGTAACCTGTATATATTATTCTTTTCCTGTGTGGTCTATGATATTTGTTGACCTACTTCTATATTTAACTGCTACTGATGCTTATCACCAATCTTTTCTCCACACCTTTCACATTCTTAAAGTCTTGCATTTTTAGTCATATTCAGTTGATTACACGTATCTTCAAGTAGTTTACTTTTTTAAAGTAGTTCAAGTATGTGAAATGCTTTTGGAACCTTCGTGTATTTGAAAATCCCTTCTGGTACCCTACAAAAACAAGAACTTCCCTAGGTACAACCCCTTTCTCCACAATGATTTAGATGTTGCTTCTTTTCCTGCTGATTTTAACTTTTTTAAAAAGAAAACTGAGGCCAGGCTAGTTTCTTTCTTTCATAGGTAACTCACATTTCCTGTCTGTATGCCTCTAAGAATCTTTCCCTTGTTATTCAAAAATCCCCCAGACGTTTTATTAATCACTTGGTCTATTCTAGAGTGTGGTGTTCAGTTATGTTTCTTATTGTTGCTACTGTGTCGTTTATTTTGACTTCTTTCTCAGGATAGCTGAGCCAGTTTAGACTCTCACAGCTCATAACTTACTCACAAGCAAGATATCTAAGAAGGGCCTAGAGGTACAACCCAGGGCCCTCTCTTTCCTTCAGTCTGACACCTCCTACTTGGGTCACTCTCCCTACACACTGGTACCTGGGCCCTGCTCTCTGATTAGGTATCTGTGCCCTGTGCTTCAGTGAGCAGGCTGCCCTACATTCTGTTTGGGGTCCATCTTTGCCATCTTACTCTTGGTTCCAGTCCACAACGTTGGCTTAAAGCAGGCCCTCAGGAGTCAAAGCCAAGTCTGCTGCCCCAGATCTTTCTTACCCAGGACAAGAATTCAGACACTCCAAAGAGCCACATTTCCTGAGTACATATGTTTTTTCTTTGTGAAGTAAATAGAATCAGTAGATTTTAGTTGAGTGGCGTACATAATCTTTCCAACAAAATGTCCAACTGTTTTGAAAAATTATTCCAGAGAAATAATTGGCTGTTTTTTTTTTAAAAAAAATTACTTCATTTGAAACAACCAATTTTACCCACTTAAAAAACAGTTGCTTAACTTTTCTTTCAAATGATCTATTTAAATGTTTACTTTTCAAATTGCTTTCAATGGAGCGTCATTAGCAAAAGGACTCCAGCAATTATTCTAAATCAACAGTACATATTTTCACTAATTATTCAAACAAACTATGTCCCTTTAATTACCACCAACCCAATAATAAAAAATTGGTTTGGTTTAGTGAGGGCAGAGTAAAGCCACTCACCAATGGTACATCAGACTTGGGTGACAGACTGAAGTCTGCAGTTCTTCCTCAAATTCTTTCTACTTAATATCAGGTCTCTCATACAGTTATCTAACTCTGGAGTTGGAGAGTGAGGTCAGTCTCCAAATAATGATTGATATTGGTTTCTCACTCTTAAACAAGAACTCAAAGTCAGATTTAGCAAGATTTTTAAAAATAGTAACAATAACACAAGGAAACTTTTCTTATACCCAGTAAGGTAAAGCAAACTCACACCAGGCCACATATTACATATTGCATGCAAGCATGTGAAGAGGGTATTCAGATGCTACCCAGAGCAGAAGCTAAAAACTCATCCTTAGGAATTTTGGGAATCCTGGAGGAAAGCTCTTATAAGGCAGTGTTTCTCAATTCTGCTGTAGCTGTCTAGTAGAATTCTCTTGAGAGCTTTTATACACCTAATGTCCAGCCATACCTCAGACTATTTAAATAAGAATCTTTGGGCATGGAACTCAAACATCAGTTTAGTTTTTTAAAGCCCTCCAACCACTGTGCAGATGAGAACTACTGATTTAGGAGAATATTCTGAGATATGTGGCAGTTAATGAGGCCATGAGGCAAAGGGGTAGGGCTGGGGAGCAGTGAGAGTGTGGACATTTTAGGCAGATGAAACTTTGTGTGCAAAGGCATGAGGCATGAAATTGAGGAAGGTGCATTTAAGGGACTACAAGTTTAGTCAGTGCACTGTGCTATACATTTCTGGAGAGGTAGAGGAAGTGCTGAGAGATGTAGCTAGAGAGGCCTAGTAGAATTGTGATACTTTCTTGATGCCATGTTAAGAAGCTTGGCTTTTATGCATGAATATCCACTGATGATTGTGATCTGGTTGCTGGGGAGTTTATCAAATTGGATTAGCATGTAAAAAGGAGCATTTTGGCAGTAGCTTGGAGAATGAACTACAGAGAAAGGCAGACAAGACTGGTTGCAGAGAGAACAGCATTCTGAGGTCATGCTCAGAGGAATGGGTCAGAAAGAAGTGTGATGGATATTTAGAAGATGAAAATAATAGGGTCTGGAAATGCATCCCTCAGATCATCTGCAGTAGGGAATATAATTTACTGATAACCTCAGCTTCTCACTAGTTCCAACACTTCATTTATGACAAGGACAGGCTTTCCATGGGCTTCTCTCAGCCAATGAATTAGCATGGCTGGGGGTATTATTGCAAGTCATTACTGTGAGATGTAAGACACCTACAGTGAGAGAATTTGGCTCCTCCTCTGTGACTTGCTTGAAACTTTTGTCTTCCTAACTAACCTTTCTTCCCTCCCCTTCTGCTCACAGAGAAGAGGCCTGCTTTGCAGTCCAAAGGCCCTTAATATTGACTTTCGCTCCCTTCCTTTTATGCTTCACAGTATTTCCCCCAATAAACTCTTGTACATCTCACCCCATCCTGGTGTCTGCTTCTCTGAGGATTCAATTGACATAGTACTAATTAAGTGTAGGGAAATGGAGAAAGGAAAATTCTAAGAGAGTGCTCAGGTTGATGGCTGGAGAAAAAATGACTAAATTCTCATAACAATTTAAAAAGAATACAATGAGGGGCTAGGAAAGACAAGACCAATTTTGTACATGTTGTCTTTTTAGACTTCTAAGACATTCAGGTAATATTTCCCGTAGGGAACTGCATATTATGAACCAAGAAGTCAGAAGAGAGTTCAGAGACACAGGTATAGACGTGAGAGCCATCATACATCGGTGGTCATTTGTGCTGCGGCCGTGAGTGAGATCACCAAAGGCACCGGTTCGTGTGAGGAGTAAGTGAAGAATAAAACTGGGAAAAATCATGGAGGATTAAAGAAAGCCTTAGAAAAAACTAAAAGGATGGGGAAGACACATGCACACGCATGAAATTCTTTACCCAAAACAATGGAGGGAAAAATGTGAGTAAAGTTCAGTCAAATACTCCTGAGGGCAAGTATGTTAGAAACGAAATGATTCTCTTGGCATCAAGTATATTCAGTGAGCTAAGTAAGGGTTGTTAATTAGATTGTGGGAAATGCCCAAGTGCAAAATGTTTATGAAGGAATGGGAAGTGAGGAGCATTTGAAGAGCTGTGGTGTGAAGGCGTGAGAAGACAAGACGTAGGGTGCGAGTTGGAGGACCCGGAGAGGCATTTGTTTCTTTTCGAGATGGCAGAGGCTTGAATGGATTGATAGGCAAGCAGTAAAGAGCCAGGACTGAGACTGAGAAATGCAAATAAGTGGTTTGGAATTTTACTGGAGAGCTAGAAGGGAATTAAATTAAAAGCACAAATGGTAGAGTTAAGCTTGGTCAGGAGACACCATGACTCACTTTCCTCTAAGCCTGATAATAGTAAAAAAAAATACACCTAAGTTTCAAGGTGTAAAAGAAGGCCATTTCCATACGGCAGCTCCTATCTCCTCGACGAAGGATAATGCTGAGAGAGGGAGTGGTACTGAAAAGGAAAATGGTGAAAAAATAAGCAAAATTCTAGAAGGTAAAAAGGAAAGATTGACAAGATCAGTGGTGAAAAGACAGAATAAAATGCAGAGCACTGTGGTAATTAGATTATCAGTTGTGCTGAGAGTTTGGCCATGGACACAGTCTAAGTTCTGTTTTCTCACAGATGCCTCTGGGGAATTCCTACAGAAGTTATATACAGAGAACAAGAACCAAGAAAATTACTAAAATGACACAGTTTATAACTAAATTTTGTTTCAGCCCTAAACCTTATCTGGAGCCCTTAGGGTTGGTGAGATACATAGATAAATGAGCCACAATGGTACATTTTTACCTCTGGTTTAAGACCAAGACTAAAAGCAAACCAAGATCATCTAGTTGACTCTTTCCCTCTAGGTCCACACTCTCATCTCTTAGAAAAAGGTCAAAAACTGGGAGGCCCATGAGCCTAATCTATTTTAATCCACAGACTATTTCTTAATTCATTCCTAACATTAGAAAAAAGCAGGTTTTACATAATAAAGAAAGGAAAGATGGAGGAAGGAAGTTCAAATATAGAACAACTGGCTATGTAGACTAGAAACTAAGGTAGCCAACCCCTATCAGTTGTCCAGGATTTTTCCAATGTTAGCACTAAGAATCCCACATCCTGAAAACCTCAGGTACAGGCGGAACATGATTACTGGACACTCTAGGAACAGCCCCTCTTTTAAGAATGTGCTCTGGGGTTCACCAGCATTTCTACCAGACCAATATTAATTATTTGGATGGTTCAGTAGGTCTCTGAGTTTTCTAGATTTGAGCCTATCAAAGGCTTATAAACAACTGATTTAATCCTTCCACTCCCAGGCATTACCTCCCAATAGAGCAGTGACTGACCTACTTGAAGAATCTTAGGCTGGGACAGAAAGAAAAGCAATTCATGTAGGTGAATGCTTATAAAGAATTAATTTGCACAGGTCACAATGTCAAGTTTGTCAGCTTCTAACCCATATATTCATTACTCACTAAGGTCCGTGCTCAATAATGGCTTACCTTTATTCCTTCACTTCTTGTGGGTGGACCTAGGTAAGGAGTAAGGGCTGGGTTCCCTAATGTGGTTGGAATCTACCTCTATATAACTGGGCTGGTTGAGCTTGGGGGCAGTGAGAAAGAATAGAATGAGAGATACAGTTAAATGGGCCAAGTTTTCCTTCGGAACTCTGAGCCTAAAGAATCAGCTTGTTAACAGAGGACACTGGCAATCAAGGGCCACCTTCAGGTGCTGAGGTTGTCATAGTCTGAAGTTCAGTCTGGTGGTGGTGGTAGTGAAGGCCTGATTGCACAGTACTCTAAGACCAGCCAAGACAGATGCCAGACTTGGCTCATGAGCCAAAAATGGAACAAAATGAAATAGTTTGTAACAGTTCCAGAAACATCCAGCCCCAGGTAGTCCAAGAGATTTGTGGAAGCTACACAAGATCTGTGTCTTGACAGAGCAGTGACTTACCCCCATCTCAGTTCCACTCTTTGAAATATAAATATTGTATAATAATCTATTATATATCAAATACAGTATACCAGTTATTATTTAGATGTAAAAATCTAGGCTGTTATTAGATACATTAAATACGACTGTTATTCAATTGAATGGAGGCCTCCCAGTGTTAAGAAATAAGTGGTATTTGAAGCTACCCTCGGAACTGTCTCTTAAGTACAAGTATGGGTGCTGCCTCTGAAAAATAAAATCTTATCAATTTAATAAATAATAATTCAGATTAAACAAGTTACTTCAGGTAAAGTTAAGTAAGTCAAGGAGTGTGGTAATGAAATAATGTATATGTGCTGGTGTGGCTTGGTAATTACTAAGATACACCCTGTTGCTTCCCTACTTTGTGGATCTGAAAAGGGCAGGTTTGGCTGTGTTTATTACCCACAGCCCTTCCAGCTGGCAGAGAGAGTCCCTGGCTACTTCCAGGACATCTTCCCCTTTGCCAACAATGCTGTCACACTAGACACTAGTTTTCTACTGGGATGCCATAGTCTATACGGAGTCTACCAAGGCTAGATGGGCTGATTATTCTATCAAGCAAGAAAATGAAGGAGTTATTCAGAAAAACAAAACAGT
Organism: Miniopterus natalensis; assembly: GCF_054644295.1. NCBI lineage: Eukaryota > Metazoa > Chordata > Mammalia > Chiroptera > Miniopteridae > Miniopterus > Miniopterus natalensis. The sequence continues at coordinate 75,467,063 of NC_142086.1, read as the reverse complement.
CAAACTCATTTTATAAAAAAAGACTATTTTTCTTAAAGCAGATTAGAATTTAGAAAGTAGAAGTTAATCTAGCAATATTTGTTGAATTAATATTTACATAATACATTATTTGACCTTTGGTCAAGTATTAATTTTTTTTGGAACCAGTAATGGCTTTCATAATTAAACCAATTTGAAAGCTGAACAAGCTAAAGTTGGCAGAGCTGTCTTATTGAAACAATTTTTCTGCTTTTTGGCATAACAAAAAACCTAGTCACTTAAATTTATTATTCTTATAAGAACACAAAGCAAATGCTCTTCTCTTTAATATTAGTCTGTCAGTTTAATGTCTAGTAAGAGTTGTGCTCTTTTAAATTTTTTTTATTTCTTGCAATGCCAAAATTGTTAATGGGCAATTAAGACTATGTAAAACAGCATCAAAATGACATTAATTAACCAGGAGAATCAATACAAAATGGAGATTAGACTTAACAGAAATCATCTTTTTTAAACAGCTTTATTGAGTTTTAATTTATGTACAAAGAGCTGCACATACTTAATGTGTGAAATTTAATGAGTTTGAACATAGTCAAACACCCATTATACCATCACCAGAATCAAGATAATAGACATATCCAATACCTCCCAGACCAAATCAGATATTACCGCTATCTGAAGAATGTTTTAAAACAGCCATCATAAAATATCTTCAACAAGAAATTATAAACCCCCTGAATACAAATGAAAAACAAAAGATTTCATCAAATAAATAAAATTTATTTTTTAAAAATGGAAGCTATAGAACTATTGCAATAACAAAAAACAAACAAAATCATTGGATAGGCTCAAAGAAAGATGAAGCCGTGAACTTCGAGACAGACAAACTGATAGAATTTACTCAATCTGAAGAACAGAGAACAATATATACATATAACTTTAGAGAGGGGCCATAACAAAAGATCTAATATCTGTATTATCACAGACCCAGAGGGAGAGAGAAAGAACATGGGCTGAAAAAGTAACTAAAAAAGAGTAACAGAAAACTTTTTAAATTTGACAAAAGATATGAACATACAGATTCAAGAAGCTGCACAAACCCTATATAACAACAGAGTTCCATGCCAAAACGCATCACAGTTAAACTTCTAAAACTAAAGACAAAGGAAAAGTCTCAAAACCAGTCACAGACGAGCAGCGCACCCAGGGGAAACCATTTTAAATGACAGTGAATTTCTCACGAGAACCATGGAGTCCAGAAGAAAGTGGCAAAACATTTTTGAGTTGAAAGAAAAATAACAGGCAACCTTGAATTCTATAATTAGTGAAACTATTTTTCAGAAATACAGATATTTTTAGGCAAAGGAGAACAAAGAGAAATTTGTTAAATAAACCTAGCCTTAAAACAATAAAGGAAGCTCACCAACAAGAAGAGAAGTGATAACAGAAGCAGGATTAGAACTTTACAGAGGAAAGAACAGTGTAATGGGTAAAACAGTCAAGATAGGTTTGCTTTCCAAAAAAACAAAACAAAAAAGAATCTAGATAAATCAACAATAACATCCTGAGATCTATCCTGCAGGGATCGTGGAAGAAAACCAAAGGTACTGAGAACATGCCATTCGAATGTTCTAATATTTGCAAAATCTCCCCAACACCAAGGGATTAAAAAAAAATTTTAAAAATTCAGGAAGTAAAGTGGACATTCAAAGCCATTAGATGAAGGGTATTTAAAATTGGAGTCTTCATGTAACTTAATATACAGACTTTTCTCCCAAAATAATTAAGAAAAATGCCTTTTCTCCTTACTGTGAGTTTTCTTAGAATGCTCCATCTTCTTTTTAAAAAATGCATTTTGCATTTTTAAGTTCTGTATGCATTCAGCTAATAGAAGAAGGGGCTTCATTACTGAAATGTTTTCTGGAATTTATTTTTAAAAAATCAGTTATATCTTCTGACTAAGAATTGAACTGAGAAAGGTTGACTACATATTAGTGGAACTGAAAATGTTAAAGATAGTAACATAATTTAAGAGAATCAGTCAGTAATAAATAGCAACTAAAATGAAGCTTAACCTTGTAAATCTAAAGAGGTGTGAGTGAAAATACATTATAGCAAATTAAATATAAAAAATAATTTTCTGAATAATGAAGAGACTTTAAAACTCAGCAGGAAAGCATTTTAAGAAACATTCAATTAGATCACATTTCAGTATCAGTAAATAAACTGAACAAACACATAGAGACTGTATTCCAGTTCAAGTCCAAACATTTACTACATATAAAGCACCACGCTAAAAACATTGCTTTGTATCATTTTATTCTCACAATAAACCTAAGAGTATGTACTATTATTACTTTTATTAAGCAGGAAAAAAAAACCCTAATGCTCAGAGAGTCTGCAAAACATGCACAGTATCAAATTGTTAGTATTCAGCCAAATTCATTCTTATCGAACACAGATCCTAAAGACCTTAAGCTGGTTTCTTTCTCTAGTAGAGATAATACTTTTGGTCTGTAAAATAATCCACAATTTTATTGAGTGCTCATCAGTCCTTTACTGTGTTATGAATAGTTCTAAGGGATAAAAATTAAAGGGTAATAAGAGGCTTTTATTTTTCAAGGATGGATTAAAGAGAGTTGTTTCTAATTTGGGGAAGAGAAAGATGGTGCTTACTAATAGCACAGAAAACCAATAAAATGTTACTGGTCTAAGAAAAGTAGAGTTAACCTACAGCCTGTGGTTTAAGGGTGAGAAAAAGAAAATCTCAGTTATCAGAATTTTCCTCATGCTAGCCTGAGAAAGTGACTTACAGCATATACCTCAGCAGCTGGCACCCGGGTCTCCGGACCTCCGGCCTGGGCTGTCAACATTTCATCATGGTACAGGTTAGGGTCCACTGCACTACACGATTTCTCAAGACCCCCACATTATGCTCAAATTGAACAATCTGTGATTTGCATGAACTTACAGAGATACAGAGTCTCTACCAGCTTAATAAGAGACAAGAACATAATAATCTCTCTTTTCTCTCTCTCTCTCTCTCTCTTTCAAACACACACACACACACACACACACACACAGCAGTTCAGAGTGCGTAGTATCAGGCTGCTCTTCTATTCCTGTTATCTAGAAATGGCAGAGACCTTGGGCGCCCCTGGCAATTCTCAAAGAGGCAGGCCCAGTAGAGTTGAACTTGGCTGCCACACACAGTGATTCAGCAATTTGTCAGTAGAGAATGTGAGAGGGAGAAAAAGAGGGATTTTTCATCCAAGATTTGGGTAAAGAACATTTCTCACTGAGCATAAATAAAGAGATTTCTAGAGTTGTTAATTTTGTTCTTTATTCTAAGGCTACTAATGCGGGTAACTGGCTGATTTCAAACAAAAACCCTGTTTGCCTTAATTGAACAATAAGAATGTGGAAAATGATTTTTATAAGCTCATACAAGAAAGAAAATAAAATTTGAATTAAGTTAAATTAAATGGTGACTACAGAAATGTATCTATATTACACGGCTGAAGACAAAGGAGAATTTGGGGGTTTTTTGTTTGTTTTTTGGTTTTTTTTTTGGTTATGAGACATGTGTTCCATTTAAATCTAATAGACATCTGGGAACCAGATTGATAATTTCGTTAATCCTATTTTATAGAAGAGGCAACAGCACATTAAATGAATGTTCCTCAAGCCATGTGGCAGGATGCAACATATGAACGACATCGCTCCCTGAAATCAGACTGTGCCTCTCCAGACAATACCCATTTTATTAAAATGAAATCAACTTTTCCTTCAATTGGCAGGTTAAGAAAAGCAAACCTTAATGTGAACTCTATCAATCTTTCTACCAAATGATTCAAAGTGGGTATAAAACGGCTCCGTAGGAAAATGACACCAAATGGTCTTTCAAAAACAACTTTGTCCAAGAAAACTTTGGCCTTCTAGAAGACAGCTGTTTGTGACTGCTTGGGTATGTGACTTGATTAGAAAAAAAAAATTAAAAAGTACAACTCTCTATGTGGAAAGTGGAAATCAGTAGTGAAGAGAGAAGAAAGACTTTCAGAGCCTAATTCTAAATTCCTTCCTGAGATTCTCATGAGCCCGTCAGCTCTAGAACAATGTTTCCAGAAACACAATCTATCAATAATGGCATTTATAGGTCAATTACTATTACCTGGGGAATTTGTTCCACTCTTATTTTACAGTATATCTGCCAAAAGAAAATCATATATGGCATGTTTTGACTTGGATCTAGGTTTTCTAAAAGCTTTTCTTTCTTTTTCAGCTGGAACTGTGAAACTTACCTGCTAACCTTTTGGCCCAGAGCCAGTTCACAACTAAATCTACACTTCTGTGTTTCCCTGTATTCTGGCCAGCCTTCTATTTCAGACTTTGGCACAAATAACAGTATGCTGATAGCAAAGACACAAAGTGTTAAGATGAGGTCATTTGGGAAGGGGCAGGGGGAGGAAAGCATGGAACTTCTCGGTTAAAGCCTAGAAAAGGCCAGATAAGCAGAGAACACTCAGTTGCCAAAGAACCAACAGGGAGATTCCTTATAGCCACTGTGATGACAGGCTAGACCCTTGATAGTTGCCAAGACAGCTTCTTTGACAATGGATCTAGAAGGCCCATAGTCTGCCTCCTGGGAGACAGGACATTGGTCAATCTGCTTCATTATTCTTTCATTATTTCTTTACCCATCCATTCCCTCACTAAGTAACTAAACCAGCCATTTAACAACAATTTTATTTCAAATAGTATACAACAATGCTTCAAAAAATTTCATAAGCATTCAAAATACTTGGGAATCTTGTTAAAACGCAGTCTCTGTTTTAGAGTCTAGGGTAGATTCAAAATTCTGCATTTCTCCTAAGGTCCCAGGTGATGCCTCTATTGCTCCTCCAAGGGTAGGAGACATATACAACCATTTTATTTCCCTTTTCCCTACACCAGTGGTTTTCAAGTTTGCTAGAAAAAATGTAAATTCCTGGGCCCACCCCAGACCTACTGAATTTTGGGGTTGAATTCAGCAGTCTTTATATGACCAAGCCCTCAAGTGATTCTGAAGTCTGCTCAAGTTTCAGAGCCAGAGTCTAGAGTCATAGTTCTTAAACGCTGGCTAGATAAAAGAATCACTTGGGGAGCTAGCAGGTTGCATTGTGTCCCACAAAAAGAAACGGTGAATTCCTAACCCAAGATTCCTGTGAATGTGACCTTATTTGGAAATAGTCTTTGCAGATGTGGTCAAGTTCAGATGAGGCCATACCAGATAAAGGTGAGCCCTAAATTCCATGACTGGCATCCTTATAAGAATGAAGTTTAGAGTCACAGACACAGAGAAGGTGGCTATGCAATGAAGGAGGCAGAAATTGGGAGTGAGGCAGCTATAAACCAGGGAATGCCAAGGACTGCTGGCAACCACCAGAGCCAGAGAGAAGCATGCAACAGATTCTTCCCTAGAGCCCTCCAAGGGAGCATGGCCCAGCCAACATGTTGATTTCAGATTTCTAACCTCCACAACCATGAGCAAGTAAATTGTTGCTGTCATAAGTAACCAAATGTATGCTACTCTGTTCCAGCAGTCTCAGGAAGCTAATACAGAGCAAAAAAATTGCCTATTCCCTTACCACTCAAATCAGAATGTCTGGGGATGGGGCCTCTGCATGAGGATTTTAACATCTTACTCAAGGGTTTCCGACATGTGATCAGGATTGAAATCCATAGCTCTAGACCTTTTTAGACATATAGAGATTGTTTATACTTAATTTTGCATTATGTAAAAAAAAAATACTATAAGCAGTTCAATATTAATGTTAGGTTATCTATACGTTTTTTAAATCTCAAAATCAATTATTTAGATAAGAAATATATTGAGACAACATTTCTGAGTTTGGTTAAAGAAAACTAATATTAGAATTGCCTGGCCCGGCTGGGCGTGGCTCAGAGGTTGAGCATCGACCTAGGAACCAGGCGATCGGGGTTCGATTCCCTAGTTGGGGGCGTGCAGGAGGCAGCCGATCAATGACTCTCTCATCATTGATATTTCTATCTCTCTCTCTCCCTCTCCTTTCCTCTCTCTGAAATCAATAAAGATATACTTTAAAAAACTGCCTGCCTTAAACCTATTAATCAAGCATGTTCTGGGTCCCGTCTCAACTCTAATGACTAGAATCTCCAGGGGTAGGGTCTGGGTAGGGCAGTTATCAAGCTGCCCTGAAGAGGTGCCTGAAGTGTCTGTGCACGCTGAAGTTGGAAGTGCATCTATATAGAGGTGACTGAGTAGGCTTGAGATACTAGGGAGAGCATTCCCAAAGATGCAGAAATAGGGGAAAAAGCCTGAATAAATAATGTCATCAGTAGCAACTACTGAGAAACATAGCTGCTGGAGCAAAGGAGGGGCCTGTCTGGAGGCTGATGAAATCGGGTAGGGCTGGTGACAGGCAGAGAACACGGCAATGTATGATTGAAGAAACACCATCAGAGTCATCTGGGAGTTAAGTGGAAATATAGAATCTTGGGTTCACCTCAGCCCTGTTAAATAAGACACTTCATTTTAATAAGCTCTCCAGATAATATATGTATATTAAATTTTGAGAAGCACTGTCCTGGTGGCAGTAAGAAACCTGTCAGAAGTTTCTGAGCATGGAAGTGCTGCTAAAATTACGCATGAGCAGCTCAGCTTAGTGGGGCTGTTGAGGGCGAATGGGAAGGGTTGTCCCAGGTGGCTACATCCGTGCTGTTCAATACAGTAGCCGCATGTGGCTATTGAGCACTTGAAATGTGGCCAATGTGGCAGGGAAACTGAAGTTTTATAATTTCAGTTATTTTTAAATTTATATTTAGATAACCACATGTGGCTAGCAGCTACTGTATTGGGCTGTGCAGACTTAGGGGCTGCAGATGTGAAGACTAATTAGGAGGCGTCCGTGGTCAGAGGGTGCTCTGGCTGCACCTGTGGGTGTATCAAGTGTTTGCTAGTTCTCATGCCATTTTTATACGTGCTCAGAAAAATGTAGGCAATCCAGTTTTCTGTTCAATGAAGAAATGAATGAACGATTGTTTCATTGTGCCTACAACCAACTTCCAATGATAAAGGGTCTGGTTATCCTGCCTGGTGCTTTCTCGTGCTTATGCCCACTGCTTGTTTCTGTTTCCTTCCCATTTTGCCATTTGCGCTCCTTGGCTTGTCAATGTCACTCGAGGGGGGATCAACACAGACAAGGAAACTTGTGTTGCAAAGGATTTAACTGATGAAGGAAAAAGGCACTACTATTTGCCCGAAGTTTTTGTTTGGGTTTGTTTGGTCAACTTCAAAGGTCTCTTTATTCCCAAACTCATTGTCTTTTTCCTTCACAAATAATCTGTTTAGTTTATTTTAGTGACAGGAGCGACAGGAGAGCTGCGAGTGACATGCCTTTGATGATGATTATTGGAGTTTGTGTGGCAGCCCAATCCTGGATTGAGAAAGAGAAGGACACACAGTGGGGAGCCCTGGCAGGCTATAATTTTTGCTCTGGCTTCTTGAACCCCTCCTACTGACTCCCCTTCTTAATCCATGACCCTCCCTCCCTCACTCCATGCTCTGGAACCCAAAACCCATCTGAGTCTGTCTAAAACCACAGATGGACCTCTTCCTCAGCATCTACCTCTTTCAGTTCTGTGCACCTGAGCTTATTCTCTGGGTGCTGCTTTCACTTTTGGTCTCTGCTTCTTATAGTTTCCTTCTTAATTTTTAGTCACCGGTCCACTGACTCCTCTCTTCTCGAGCCCTCTTCCCTACCTTTTACTAATGAGAAATTCTCACTTTCTAGGCATGCCTTGGCCAGTTTAGAAGATTCCAAGAGTAAGGTCAGATAGGAATGTTTCTTAAGCATCAGTGTAATGAATTAGATCCCCAAAGTTGCTATTTTTAAAGATATTTGCTTGAAAACAGGAACATCATTCTAAAGGTTTTAATAGATTTATTAATTTTCAAATAATTATTAAATGTCCAAAAACAGCCCCTGCAAAAAGCTCAAAATCTGTTAAGAGGAGACAAATGCAAAGAAATAACTTCAGAACAGTATTGTTCTTAAAAAAAGAAATAATAATTTGGCTATAAAATCATTCAGGAAGGACAGGGAAGACTTCATTGAATGAGTAATTTTTTACCAGAGTCTTAAAAGATAAATATTCTCCAGGTAAGACGGGTGTGAGTGTTGAGGGAAACGTGCAACTTGGGAGGCATGGAAAAACATAATGGATTTAGGGAAATTCCATAAGCCTGGAACAAAGCATGTGAGAAGCTACCTTGATTGCTGACTATTTATGCAGGGGATAAATTGTGGAATGCCTTGAACATGGTACTGAGTAATTCTAACTTAATCTCATTTGTGATGATAAGTTGTGTAAAAGTTTTAATAGGGACTAAAATATTTGGGTTTAAAATATTACTATGGATAAAGTATTGGAGTGGACAAAACTAGAATCAGAGGGACAAGTTAAGTGGTATTGCAACAAAGCAGGTCAGATGATGAGGTCTTAAATTAAAAAACAGAGCAATGGGATGGGGAATGAAAGCTTTGAGGTCAGTTGGAAGCTGAGAAAACTGTCTAACTTAAAAGTAGGATGAAGTTTTCAGTAATTTTTTTAAAAGCCATTCTCTAATAAATTGCTGCACTGACAACATAGAACTGGTGATTGGATTGTGGTGGAACGAGCTTGGACTTGGAAATCTGAGAAGCCTACAGCTGAGACCCATATTCATCACTTCCAAGATGGGAGACTCGTTGTCAGATCTCGACCTGTCTGAATTCAATGAACTGAAGGTAATTTCTGCCTTGAAAGATTTGTTGGGAGGTTTAAATAAAATATGAAGAATACCTGGTACATGTGGATATATAATTAACATTAGCTTTCTTTCCGCCCTTTTTTCCAACTCTAAAATCCATGATAGTAAATCCTTTAACATAAAGAAGACAATTTCCCCTTTTGGATTGGCAGTCAGAGAGCCTAAAATATATTTTTTAAACAAGCAATTTCTTTCTTTCCTGGTAGGATCAGGCCCAGTGCACCACTCTGTAATGAAATCTCCAAGTGACAGTTCTGTTAAATGTAACAAAATTGGAATGTGCCTAGAGCCGACATATTCCAATCAATATACTTGTTGTACAAGACACCAGATTTAATAAAGCATGCCAATGCCACGTCCATTGACAATTGGCTTACAAATGATTTCTGATAATACCTGAAAATCCTCAAAGTGGAACAGTTATTTCAAGCCAACTGTGCAGAAAAGCTGTTCTCTATCTTCTAAGGAGCTTTCAGAGATAGCTTTGAATTAAATCTGTCCCTCTGTGTGAGATAAGCAATTATCAAATACACCAATAGGAAAAGGGCTGTCAAAAAGGGAGATTTAGTATCAACGATTGCTAGAATCAATAAAATCCATTTGGATGAACAATTTCTGCACTAGGCCAATCTGCTAAGAAACTTTTAAATTAGAAGGCAGATAGGAAGATTTTGTTTTCGTAATGTTCATCTAACTTTACTACTGTGAAATACAAAGTAGAGGTTTATCTTGGAAGCTTAAGTATAATTCTATAATTAAATTTGCAAAAACAAAATGCAACAAAGGAAAGCAACAAAGGAAAGCCTGTAAGAATCTTATTTAATTATAGTGTATACAAAATGCACTTACAAAATAATAAAAATGAGAAAGTTTAGCCTTCAGAGAGGCCACTGATATTGTGTCAGAAATTGCTGAACCATATACAAAGTTTTACCAAAAACTGTGACATAGGGACTTTTGAGAACACAAGACTAATATTTTTCATTAACCACTCTGTGCCTGGCACTATGTTGATTACTTAAATGAATTATCACTTATAATACATAAATGTGTTGGAGCTATTTTGCAGAAGGGAACACTGAGCCTTAGAGAGTTTAAATAACTTGCCCAAACTCACACAGCTACAAACAAGTTTATATGACTCACAGCTAGAAAAAAGTTTGATTTGGTCAAACTTGAACAGGATTTGAACCCATGGCTAGCTATCTACCTTGAAATCCCTACTGTTTTTATTATCCTGAGTAGTGCCTTTTAAAGCCTTAGTGTTATCATCTGTAAAATAGGAATGATGCCTGTTATATTAGCTAGGGTCCCAACAGGAAATAAATGTACACCCAATCGAGGTAAGTGAAGACATTAATAAAGGGACTTCACTAGAGTGTGAACAGATCTGTGGAGAAAGGGACAGTACCCTGGGCTAGCAAAAAGGGAGAGCCCTTACCAACCCTTGGCTGTAGAAGGCGAGGAAAGTAAGTGACTACTGGAAGTGCAGAGTTGCAGAGAGGCCTTCTGGCCAGGAACTGAGGCTTTCCATAGGAAAACAGCCCAACGTCAACCTGATACCTGGCAGGAAGGATGCCGGGGGCATTTACACCCTACCACCATTCTCCGTTCACTGCATGAGGTCTTGATTGCCTCCCACCTGGGCGCCATCCTGACACAGCCCATACAGGCCTGAGAACAGGGTGGAGAATGAACCTGGACGTCCTAAACGGATGTTTGTCATCATTGTCTTCCTCATTATCAAGGCCATATATCTGGCACTTACTATGTGAATTATTGGACTAAGCATCTTATTTAACTATCCCCTAAACATTGAAAGGCAGGGGATAGTTTACAGATTGGAAACCCTGAGGCTTCGAGAGGTTAAGTAATTTGACTAATGTCACATATAAAAGGGGACAGACCTGGGATTTGAACACATGGCTGTCTAACATGGATCGAATTGCTTTGATACCTTCAGTTCAGAGAAAAATTCTGTTTTGTAATTCCAAATCCATCTACTAGACTCTCATAGAGTATAATTTACAATTAATTAAAAAATCCACAGGCCTTTTTCACCTATTATGTGACTTGACCCCTCTGTGACATCCAACATTGTTGACTACCCCTTGACCTTCAGCCATCACTGATGCATCAGTTACTACCAAAATGATATTTATCAGCAAGAACTCTCCACTTCTCACTATAGGCATATTTTCAACATGTTTTAACTTAGTTACACACTGGTGGCCCAAATTCAGAACTTTCAGAAAGAATGCCTATTCGTCCCTCCTGAAGTCAACACATATAGAAACTTCTGTGCCCTTCAGTCTTTTCCACTCCCACATCCAGATGGTCATGAAGGCCGCCTGGCTTACCTTGGCTAATGGCAAGTGCTCAATAAGGGCTTGTTGAATGAATATAGCTGGTGATCATAAGCAATAATATATGGTCCATCACTCAAACTGAAACTGTTCGTCCCAGTTTCTAAATATACATCTTTTATGTATTTCTTTAGATACACATCCTTTATATGAACATATTTCATGATTGTAAAAATATTTTCAGTGAAATAGAAGGTTTTTTAAAGTATAATTTCAATGAGCTTTTTAAGACTTCAGCCTCTTATAACTATTCTCTCTGCATTTGTAGCTGTTTAAATAACCTGATATTTAAATTTTGTTCCCAATTTAAGTTTTTATATATAAAGAAGAAAAGAATTATTCCTTTAAGAGTAGAGACAGTCTTATGCATTTTCATGTCACTCTATTTAGAGGTTAACTATTTAGTGTGGGTTGAAGAATAAAACATAAAAATAAAAATGATCCAAAAATTAAATAGATTGAAACAACCTTGCTTAGATACATTTCTGAAATATGGGGGGGGGGGGGGGAGGCAGTGTTAATTAATAAAAAGCTAAAATTAAATGATCCAAATATGAAATAATATGAAACAAACCTATTTATTAATTGTATCCTCAGGCAGTAGGCAAGTGATACAGCCTCTATTTTCTTTAGTTCCAGGCTTTAAATTCATTCATTGTCAGTTATTATATTCATTAGTCACTTATCCACTAGGCAGATTATTACTGAGCCATCAGGCCTTCAACCTGGCACAGTGCATGTGATGATGGGGAGACAAGCATACCTGCTGCCCTTCTTTGGCTTACAAGTGGGAAGAGCACCCAGACAAATATAACATTTCACAGTGAAAATTGTTACAAAGGAGAGTTTTATTGCCCGCAGAGAGCGTATAATAGTGATATTTGAACCAGTAAAGGCAGGGTTCCCAGCGGGAGTGAAGAATAAAATGTGATCTAAAGAAGGGGCAGGAGGAAGCCCACGAGGGCTAGTTGTCACAGAAGCCAAGGTCATGAAGAGTGGAGTGGCTAGTGGGGTCGAATGATGCAAAGAGGACAAGGAAGGTGAGGGCTGGAAACCTTCAATGGATTTAGTAGCATGGTGACCTTAACAAGAGAGAGTCTGGTAGGGGCTTGAAACAGAAGCTAGATCAGATAGTCTGAGGAGTGAGGGAGAAAAGGCACTGGAGACAGGGCGTGTATACAATTCTTTCAAGAACTTTGTGAAAGCGGAGGAAGAAAGAGAAAGGCGGAGTAACTTGTGGGACTGGGAGTGGTGGTTTTGTTTTCCGATTCTCGTTCATGGAAGAGGCTTGAACCTATTTAAAAACCTAGGGAAAGATTCAGATGGGGTGTCTGACTATATAATTGAGAGAAGACACTGAGGGGGGTACGATTCTTGAGAAGCTGGAGAGAGGGGAAGAAGACAGAGACGCAGAAGACAGTATCATATGCTTAGCATCAGGGGTCTGAGAAATTCCTGTTGGGTAGTTTCTATTTTTCTATAAAAAGCACAATTGGGGTGACCAGCTGAAAGAAGGGATGGTTGGGGTGAGTGGTGAGGGTCAGAGTTTTAAGACACTGAAGATTTGAAATGATGACAGGCATGGAGGAGAGTGAGGTGATAAAAGAAAAGTAGTGGGATTGAGGACTTATTTGAAATCAGCAGTCATGGATTTTTAATGGGACACACCTTTATGTTGCAAAATAAAACGCTATTTTTACCCTCCCACCAATTAAAATGTGAGTTACACTGTGCAGCATCTGGTTTAAGGGTCTCTCTTCAGACTCAAGTTTTTATGAGTTTCATTCTGAGTTTTTCTTTTCTCACTTTAGACTATATTTTTCTTAGAAATTTCATTCAGGTTTACAACTTGTATGATTATCTATGACAGAGGTATCCATCAACTTGATGTGGCTTTTGACTCAAAAATCACTTTTTTAAAAAATCTTAAACTAGAGATTGGGAGAGTTCATATTAAAGTCTAGGTTTCTAGTTTCTCTTAAAAATAAGAAAGAAACTGAAGGCATTGGGCTTACAGTCCCCCATCAATAGTGATTGGAGCTGAGTAGCATCTGCCCCCCTTAGATGGGGCATGGTCTCTCCAGCTTATGACAGTCACCAGCATTCCTTATCATCTACTTCACTCATTTACTTCCTCTACCTAGCAACTCTACTATGTAGACATTTGAGTTCATAATTCTCTATCTACCAATCCATGACTCCCAAAGACTTAATTTCAGCTAAGGTATCTCTCTTATACTCCAGCTATCAATAACCAACAGTTGATTGCACTGTCTTTAGGTGACTGAAACTTGGTATCTGCAGAGGTCAATGATCTCCCAAACTTACTGGGCCTCTTATAACTTATATCCTGGCTTTAGCACTACCATCTACTTAGACTGCCCAACAAAAATCCTGGGAGTCTGAGTACTTCTCTTTTCCATCCACTTCACTTCTCTATCTCTATTGCTATGACTTCAGTTCAGACACTCACCATATTTCACCTGGCTTATTAAAATAATTCTCAACCAATAAGCTCCAGCTTCTTCTGTCTTCTAATACTTCCTCTGTATAGCCAAAAGATCGATCTTTCCAAGCACAGTATCTTTTCTGGCACCTTTATTTGAATTATAGCTTACTTCTCATAATTTTTTAATGCGCTGGCATACTTCATATGTGCATCCTGCCAATTGCTGCTCCTCGACCTGGAATGCCTTCTGCCTCTGTCTTCTTGGTGAATCCCTAATTCATCCTCCGTGACGCAGCTCAAATATCCCCTCCTTTGGGGACCATCACTGCTAAGAAGGTGACTTAGGCAGAGCCTTTACCATAGTGTTCTGGGGGTATCTGCCCAACTCCTCAACTACACTGTGAGCTTGAGGGTAGATACTGCACCTGTGTAATCTAGTTATTCCCGGTGCTTAATTCCTGGTCAAAATTGGCACACAGTAAGAATTTTAATAAATATATTTCTAACTTCAGGAAAAGAATGACACCATATTAGGAAAAGTTCTCCTAATTTTAAAAGAAAGATTATTGATCTATTTTAATTTTTTAACCTCCTGATTCACTCCACAAGAATTAATACTAAGTCCCCAACCAAGAGGATGCAACATGCTCTAAAATTCTTTTGTTTGTGGGTGTTTGTTTCTGTGTGTGTGTGTGTGTGTGTGTGTGTGTGTGTTAATACATGGGAAATATACAATCCTTATATCATACTATGCATTAAAATAAATTTCAGCTTGGCCAGGCATAGCTCAGCGATTGAACATGGACCTAGGATCCAAGAGATCGTGGTTCGATTCCCGGTCAGGGCACATGCCTGGGTTGTGGGCTTGATTCCCAGTCAGGGGCGTGCAGGAGGCAGCCGATCAGTGACTCTCTCATTATTGATGTTTCTATCTCTCTCCCTCTCCCTTCCTCTCTCTGAAATCAATAAAAATATATTAAAATAAATTTCAGATGAATTTTAACGTTCAATGTAAAAAATAAACTCATAAAGGAAATAGAAGAGTAGTTATATAATATTGGTGAGAGATTAGCCATTCTGAGCATAACACCCAAAACAGTAATAAAGTAAAAAAAATAATAATAGTTTTGACAATAAAAAAGTATAAAACTTCTGAAATTTAAAAAAATACTTCCAAACAAATTGATAAAAGGAAAAATATTTGGAAAGTTTTTATTTATGATATGAAAAGCATTTACTTATAAGCATAATAAGTAAAATAGTCAATAAAAACAAATTAAACTAAGGTCCTTCCTAATTAAGTTGCATTAGCTGAAGTAAAGCAGACTCCTGAGAAGGCTTTTGTATGTACTACATGTCTCTCTACTACTTTCTCAATGAGTGCTCTGCCAGATATCTGACTTTATAGACAACTGAAGCATTTAGGTACTGGTATATCTGTGCTTTTGGTTTATTTCCATGTTTTAAGTAGTTTTACCTAAGGCAAAGTGACTGTTGCATACCTCTTGGAAAATATATAAAATTAAAGATGTGTAATCATTTTCTTTTCTGGATACCACGTACACTGCTGAGGGAAGATGAGAAGAAATGACACTTTTTGCCCTGGCCAGTGTGGCTCAGTCGGTTGGAGCATCATCACTTACACTGAAGGGTCTTGGGTCCCATTCCCTATCAAGGGACATACCCAGGTTGAGGGTTCGATCCCTGGTTGGGGTGCATGGGGGAGGCAACCCATCCATGTTTCACTCTCTCATATTGATGTTTCTCTCTCTCCCTTCCTCTCTCTCTCTAAAAAAAAAAAAAAAAAAAATCAATAAAAGCATGTCCATAGGTGAGGATTTACAAAAAGAAATTACACTTTTTGCTTCAGGGTCCCTCTGCCTATTTTTCAATCCATACAAATTTGGGGAAGATTAATGATACAGTTAAAAGCACCTTTCCGAATATGCTTTCTTCCATAGAAGTCTTTTCAGAGCTTCTGTTCTCTTTGGAGAAAGGAATGCATATATGGAAGAAATACATATTTAGAATATTTGGTTAGACAAGTTGAACTATCATGAAAAGGACAAGTGGGATAATAAACACAGAGTGTAAGAGAAGGGTGGGGTCATTAAAAGAGAGCCAACCAGAAACACGAAAGGGCTGGATCTCCCACCGTGCATAATTCTCTAGGTTAACTGCAGGGCACTGCTCCTGGCTCGGGGTTTGGATTAAATTTGTTTTTCTGCACACAGTCTGCATTTCTCCTCACTGAGGTCTTAATCTATGTAGACAGTTGGAAAGCCTAGAGCAGTAGGATACTCAGGTCTGGCTGTTGTTTTCCCTTCTATATTCCTTGAAAGAACAGATGGCAGGCTAGGGTTATGCAAGGGAGAGTGAAACAAGCACCAAAAACCACCTATAACAAATTATAAAGCCTAAGCTTAATTTTAAAATTAGATCTGTTGTTCAGATGAATCTGTTCCAAATCCTTTTTACATTTTAGAATTCAGTGATGTGTATCATGCATAACTCAACATGGATATTAAGGCCCCTGATATAATGTGATATGTATAATACTGGCTTCAGAGTAATAGGCAAAGCTTTGCAGAAAAGAAATGCACATGGGAGAAGGTATAAAGTAGGCATCTGCTTGTAGTCGTACACTGCCCCGTAGCCTGGGAATACAAGATTGCATTTGTTTGTAGAATACTCTAACCAGTATCTCTCATAAATAGTCATATTTCTATTCTTAAACTCGAATGTCTACGTGTTGAACTGTAAATAATACTAACGCTTATCTTATTTTTCAAGTTACTCGCTATAAAAGATTAATGTGTGAGATTTCATGCATTTTCAACCATTTAGATCCCCACAACAAATTTGGAATTAAACAAAAAGCACCCTTGAGTGATGAATGCCTTTGTGAAACAGTTACCGTAAAGCCAAAGAAGAGCTAAAGCATTCAAAGTGGAGGTAAGAAGTCAATAAATTAGAAACAAGAACACAGGAGGAGAGAAACAAATGCCAAAGGAACAGGACCAAGAGCTTCTCAAATTTGATAGAACTACAGAAGTGCAGCAAGTTGGATCCATTTGTTCTGGGGAAAATCTTTTTGGACTTCTCACCTCCGTAGAATCGCAGGCGTTTACCAAGGACAATGCATTGTGATGGCCTTGACTCATCCCGAGAGGGCGGGGGAGTGACGGAGCTCAGCACCCTCTCCTGGCTGCGCACTGTGGTGTTTCAGTTACGCGGGGAATTTATCTGTGTGAGACAATTTCCTGGCAGTACTGGTAAATGGGTAAATGAAGCATCATTGGGTATAGATATGTTGAAGAGCTATAGGTTTGGCGAGACCCTTCCAGTTATCCATTGAGGAGGCTTGTAAGTAGATATCCAACCTCATACCTTCCTTTCATTGTATGATGGCTACTGTTTAAATTTTAAGCTTGTGAGATTCAATTCTTCAATAAAACCTTAATGGGATCTCCCTCAGAACATTTTTCAGGTTTAAAGAATAGCCCTTGAGATCGCCTTTGCCTAGAGCTGGAGGACAGACATATCAGTGTAGTGTAGGCCATTTTCTCTTCAAATTCCGCAGAAGTCTGACCTTCGAAAAGCCTTACCTGGTAAACAGTAACAATCTCCCCCAGTTTTAGAGTAGATGTATTTGACTCAAGTCTTTCAAGTTTTCATTATAGCTTATACACAATTTAATTACATTTTGATCAAGGTACTGACTCTCACACAGGCTTGGTCATATGCATTTTGCCTTCTTGTGAGGGGTGACTGGGCTTTACTTCTTTATGTGCCCATGACACTGGCAAGTGACTGAAAATCAGGGAAGTGAGGGATCGAGGAGGGGCTGGATTCAGACTCCCATCTCCAAGAATTACAACTGTTTTGTCGTTTGATTGGCCTTCCCTGCTGTCTGTCTGTCTGTCTGTTTCCAGAGCCTAATCCGCTCCTAGAGGAAAAATTACCCATGGTTTCCATGCCTAAAGCCAACATCCAATATTCCATCTCTCACCCGTGTCCCCCTCTTAGCTCTCCTGGCCGGGGGGATTGTACCACCCACATTATTAATCCTTCTCGCCTGCACTTTTTTTGTACTTTAATAAAACATATACAGTCAGGTATATGATCTGAAATATGTGCTATGGTCATTAAACACTTTTTAATGATTTTGTTGCTATTTGAACTAGGGAATTATGAAAGAAGTCATTAGCTTCTAATTCCTACTCAAGCTCGCGACTTGTGCAACCACTTCTCATATCTCTCAGGGGACATTTCCCTTGCTTGTCATAATCATGTTTTTAGTGCTTCAGCCACGGCCCTTTTCGTGGCATTCTACACAGCACCTTTCAAATCCCTTACCAGAAAGGATTTTTTACTGCCTCTCTTCAGCGTCTCTTTCATTGTCATACACCTTGGTGATTTTTAACTCTAACTTATTTTTTACATCTTCGGCTTGTGTCATGCTGCCATTAACCTTCTGAATAATAGAATTTACTTCAAATAACATGTCATCATTAAACTTATATTTACGTAACTAAGTAACTTGACGGGGTTATCTGTGTGCAAGGTCTGTTTTCCCCTTCAGTAGCATTTCCCAGATTCTAATCAGAGGTTGCTTTTCTAGCGAGCTCCAAACTGCTTTGTGTTGTCTGGATACCTTCTCTCCTCTGGCATGAATTTAGAGCCATTATTTTTGCTGAACAACACGTGTTCTGGCTCTAATACCCACTTGTAGCCTAGAACTCCTCACCCCCAAAGTTTTTCCCAGGCGTTCCACTCATTCCCTTATTTATTCACATTAATATTTATCAAATACCTGAGCGCCTATCGTCGTCTAAGAACTGTGCTCAGCACTGGGGATACATTAGTAAAAATGATAGGCATATCATTCCAGTGAAGGCCTTACATTCCAATGAAAGACGAGAGAACAATAGTAAATCCACACATACAGAAAGTCATTGGAAAGGCGATACATTTCATAAAAGAAACAAACAAGTGGCTAAGAAAAATGTGGTATAAGGGGGTCCAGGAACCCTAGTTTTGATAGGGTTGCCAGCAGTGCCTGTCTCCTGAGGGAGAAGACCCTAGCCAAGGAAGAGCATTACAAGGGAGGGAATCGCTGTGCAGAGGGCTTGGGGGGAAACAGCGCTTGGTGTGTATATTTAAGGAGGTGATGTAAGCCTTGTGATCGGGGGGGGGGGGGGGCGGAGAGCAAGATGAGGAGCTGTAAGAATCTGGGGGCTCAAGGGATATACCCCAAAACAAGTGAAGGATCTTATCATTGTCTTTTCTACTGTAGCTCCAGGTCTCAGCACAAAAACACAAAGTCCCTTAATGACTTCACAAAGCAAGGGAGCCTCCTAGACCCAGAAGAGAAAGGGCGTGGCCAAATTCTGGAAAAGCACCTTTTATTATTCCATATTTTCTTCATCAGAGAGAATAATATATATATTATTATACATATATATACATATACCATTAAGTGAGCCTGCCTCATGTGATCCCTATGCTGAAGCAAACATTCTTGTGAGAAATACTAGAATTAAATGCTTTCAAACTTGGAAAGAACTTTGAAGCTCAGCTGTCACAACATCTTTCTTTTCCACCCTGGAACAGCCTTTTTAAGATAATTTAACATTTTGGCACAGACTTCTTCCCTTTGTAAGATATGTTCATGTTTGGATGTTGAATTTTTGAGCACCATTTCTATCGATGTGACTTCTTAAAAAAGTTTGAGCTTCATATTACTCTCCCTGTTGGATATCTCTGCCCAGACAAGTGAGAGCCAAGAATTCTGGACCTGTGCTGAGGTCAAGGTGGGAACTGGGAACTGGACAAAATCCCCACGGAATGAGAACACAGGCACTAGGATACTTCAAAGCAGAAATGAGTGAGCCAATGCAAAGTCACAGAGGAGGTGGCCTCTACGGGACCTTGGGTCTAAGCTCCTGGAACAGCCTGTCCATGCCCAGGGAAGGGCTGTTACCAACACGCACCCAGCCAGCCCAGGCAGCCAGGCTTGAGGGCTCAGAAAATGTTTGGCCTGCAGATAATGCTTGTCATGTGCTCTTGCAACCTGATTTGTAAAAGTTCAGAGCTGACTTTTCAGGACAGATAACTTGTTTAACTCTCCTCCAGAGAGGAATTGCTTTTGATTTCCTTTATCCCTGATATCCCCAACAACCTAAGACTATGTTAGAAACAATTTTCAGACCGAGGGTTTTCATGGACCACCCAGGTAGCAGTAATTCTGTCCCCTGGCTCACTTAAGCAAGTACATGCCCCCACCCAGTCCCAAGTCTAGGACTACCTCTTTCCCAGCGGTGGGTGGATTTAACTTAACACACTCTCTAAGAAAGTTGTAATTTGATGTTTTCTGCTTTACTAAAATATCTCTGATTCGACCACCCTACTTTGGGGGCTCAAAGCTTAATTTCTAGTCTTGACCATGTGTGGCCAGTTAAAACCCAGGCACTGAGTCAACAGGAATTGACAGATGCCCTCAGATCAAAACAAACTCTGAATTTGGCTTACCACTGTGCAATCGCTCTTTATTCTTTGTCTGGATTCTGACTGTTTCTTATTACCAGAGTTCAGACTGATTTATCTAAACTTCATTATATTTTATCGAACACTTCAGGTGTTCTACGCCCAGAGGAATTTCTCCAGATGCTCAGTCTGGCAAATGGCTCATCTAGAAATTGTGTTTATCTATTTGCCATTATGTGTCCAGTCCTATGGTTTTAAACAGGCACCTCCTAAATGGGCATCTTGGTCAAGATCTCTCTGAGCTCCAGAATCACACTACTGTTCTCAAACTCGCTCCACCTAGAGCCTTAACATCCCAGTAAATGACAATCCAAACTTGCATTGCTCAGGCCGTATACCTTGTACTAACTCTTGTCTCTTTCTTTCTCTTTCGTCTTTTGTGTCAGGCATTAGAATCCTTATTGGCTCTACCTTCTAGACATGTCTAGAACTGTATCATTGTCACCATCTCCACTGGCACCACCGTGATCCAAATCAGCATCAGCTCTCACCTGGACTATGGCAATAATGAATACCCCTGCTTCTGCCTTTTCCTTCTCGCAGTCTCTTCACAATACAGCCAGAGTGAAACTGTCGAAACACTAAGTTAGGTCATGTCACTCTCGTGCACAAAAAACTCCTTGGTGGCTGGTTTCACATACACTAAAAATGTAAACCCTTACAAGGACCTATAAGACTTCACCCAGCACCTATCTAATCCCATCACCTACTACTGTGCCCCTTGTGTACTCTGCCCTGGACACACAGCCCTTCTGCCTAGTCTTCAAGCACACTGGGCACATTTCTACTTCAGAATCTTTGCCTATTGTTTCCTATCTCTGTAATGGTTCTTACATCTGCAAAATGTAAGATACACTTGTGTTTCCTTTCCTCACTTCTGTCAAGCCTTTGCTGAAATGTCACTATCCACCTTAAATATTAATTCAATAAATTTAAATAAATGAGTCCCCTACCCCAGCAGCTCAACCCTACTTGCCATGTTTTATTTTTCATTATCTTCTGTCTATACTATATACTGTAAAATGTAGTTCTTTTTCAGGTTTATTTCCTGTCTTCCACACTAGAATGAAGCTTCATGAGGTCAGGGTTGGTGCACTGTTTTGTTCCCTGGTGTATCCACAGCATCTGCAGGAGTTCCTGGTCACACTGAAGCCACTCCACAAATATTTGTGCAACAAACGATATACTGAAGGATATGGTGACAAATGGATGCATTTTTGCTGTGCAAATTTAAATAGCATAAAAAATCTTCTAAAGAGAATATGACAATAATAAAGAACAGAACGATTGTGAAACAGAAGCTCATGTAAATCTGTTCAGAAGTGTCAAATCTAATTGCTTTTAAAAATTTTGGTCAATAATTTTTTCTAATGAGTTAGAGCATCACCTGAAGACATACTTGTATTGTGTTTTGCTGTGCTAAGGAATGAGTTAAATGGGAGAGCTCTGGAGTCAAATTCCCCAGGTTGGAATCCCAATTTCTCCATTTCTCAGCTATGCAACTTGGACAAGTTGTTTTAAGCTCTGACTTTCAGTTTTCATATTTGTAAACATCAAAATTGAGAGGACTATCATGGACTCCCCACTGAAGCAGTTGTTTTTGTTCTGATCTCATCCTATCTTATCTTATCCTGTAGTCATTTGACATCTTGAATTTCTTTATCTATTAGGAACTAACAGAGATAGCCTGTATCTGGTTAATGCTGCTCCTATTTCCAATTTTTTTTTGTTTGCAGAATTATGCAGTGTTAGTATTTTTTGATCTATTGATGTTTAGAATTAGAAAGACCTATATAATATCCTTTGTACCGAAAGCTAGTGCCCCAGTTTTGATGTGATGTTAAATGTCTTAAGATGCCAGTAGCTCATAGAAAGAAGATAGGAAGAGACATCCAAATGCAAAAATTTCCAAGTTAGAAGGAAAGGTTACCATAGGCCAGCTGACACCTTGCCCCACAATATCTTTCGTGGTGTGAAGCATTCGATTGTGAAAAGAAGGGGAAATGTTGCAATGAAGATTTTAAAAGCGATTTCTATGTCATTGTCTCACTATTCTTTGTCAAATTATTCATCCTTTGAGTTAGTAAAACTGCAGGGCAGCTCGTGCTAGGCTGTGAGAAATATGGATCAACTCTCTTAAAGATCCTGTAAGTCAGACTTGTCTTTGCTGTAGTATTAACGCAGGGACTGAAAGGGCCAAGTCTGCCAACCTGTTATCAGAACCATACCATTTTTATATCTATATTGCCTTGAGTTAGCCTTAAGTTTGTTTTTGATTCTGATTAATTAATATTTATTCTACTTTCAGACACTCAAGATTATCTTTAAAACAGATGGGTACATATTTATTATTATTTGCTTATTTTCTTTCATTCTATTTAGTTTCTATTCTAGAAAGTTCAATAATTAATTGTGAATAGATTTCCAAGGACACTAGAATACTTTTCAGTGATTTATGATACTTTCTGTCACACAATCTGATGCAGGGAAGAATGCTGAAATACATCATTATCTACTTTTTATTATTTCTTTATTATTGCTTTTCACTATCTAGGTTTAATTGCTATGATTTATGGCCAACATATTGGAACATTTTGTGCAAATATAAAATGTAGAGTGCCTTTGAGTACTTGTGCCCTTCGTGCTGGTGAATAGGCACTGAGAGGATCTTGGAAACAAGCTTCATATTCGCACAGTGAAACACGGCGTAACTGACACTGTTTCTCCCAGGCCCTGCTGCCGGGACGTAACGAGGTGTCACGTTTCCTTCAGTGGATTTTCATAGCGCCACTGAATATGCGCAGTAAATGTTGCACTGGCCCCGTCTCTTCTCTGGTGTATTATGAGCCACATTAGGCCTGTCAGCTCCCAAACTATCCAACGCACAAGGGGGCTGCTTGCCTACAGGCTGCAATGCTCCATCATCCAACTTTATTTGAACTCCCTTGGACACAATGAGACAACTGCTGCTGCAGAGAATGAAAAGAGGCAAAATGCTTGAGCAGTACCCATGAGAAAATAGGATTTTCATTCCCTCTGTGGACTTGTTTATGGCCACTAGAGGGGTCTCTATTAATCAGAACAGCCTTCCTCTCCTGACACTGCTTAATCCTTAAGATACTAGATTCAGATCATCCTATGGCTTATTTTCCCCATGAAAGACACATGGTTGCACTTTCATGCTCAGTGGATTGTTGGGAGGAAAATTTACAACCCCAATCTCCATTTCCTTGTTTAAATGATCAGACATTTATTTATTAAAAGAACTCTGTTTTGATATATGAGATAGATATATATATATATATACATATACACATACACACATATACACAGGCACTCATAGGATATATACATATATGTAATATATTATAATTATATATATATATGTATATATATATATATATATATAATCACACACATCAAGGAAAATGAGATCTCATTTTCTGACATCATTGACAGATGTCAGGACATGCTTTTACTTGCTGTCACCCTTCCTATGGAGACACAACTAAGAACATAAACGTCTAAGCTGGTGCTTCAATGATAAGGGGACATGCTTCATTAGACAGGATTCTTTCCATAGAAAGTTACTTAAAACCCAGCCAAACTGGCCTAAACATATAAGGAATCGGTCGAGTCCTGTAATGAGAAATCTAAGAGTAAGGCTGGCTTTAGATGGGTCTTGATTGGGGGGCTCCAGAGAAGTCACCAAGGCCTGATTCTCTACATCCCTGAACTTGGCTCTTCTCAGTGCCCTGTCTTCAGTGCTTTCCCCTCTTGGTTTCTAGATGGCTATTGCAGCTTCTGGATTTATACTTTTTCAGCTTCAGGTCTACAAAATGGAACTCATCTCTGCTAACAGATTAACAAAAGTACTGGGCTTGCTCACTGCCCAAATGGGTTCACAAGCAAATCCTCAGATCAATTGCTCTAGTCAGAGGGATGTGAAATGCTGATTGGCTGAAAGCAACCACGGCTCACCCCTGAAACTGGGGCAAAGGAAAACCCCATCCAAACCACAAGGCCTGAAATGCAAAGATAAGATGTTTCTCCAAAGAAAACGAGGTGTATTAGAAGATGAATAAGTACTTTACTAGGGCTCTAGACATGGTAACCACTGCAATTTATTTTTTTGTTTCACGTTTACAATTTCTGTAGAGTTGACAAGTTATCCCTCAATATGTCAATAGACCACTTATACAGTGGTCAATCCAACACAGCACCTGTGATGAGCAAAGATGGGGCAAGAGTGTGAGCAGAAAGCCTGGGACGGCTGCTGTCCCAGCCACACTGATTGTTGTCACAGGCGAGTTAGGGGAAAGGTTACCAATGGGTTGAATTAAAAAAAATACTTTTAAAGTTTTAAAAGTTCTTTATAGATAGTTGCACCATCTCCTGTGTTCCCTTTGGATGAAGAACAAAGGCCATTTCCATGGTTACAAAGACTCATTTTCACAGTGTAAGGTAAATGTTTATGAGCCATCCTGGGATGTGATGGCACCAGGCTTTTGTCTTTGTGTATGTGTGCACACCAGATGTGAGAAACACCTTGTTAATTGTTATGTCGTTAGAATGCATTTTCCTATATGACTATTCAATGTTTCCCTATAATTTTTGTATTGAAATTTCTGTCACACTGAATAGATTATAATAAAACTATATATAAGTTAAAATTTTTAAAATACCAATGTAACACTTAATTCTACATATTCAGACACCTAATTTTGCCTACTACAAACAGTTGGTGGCTGAGTTTTTTGTCTAAACCTGTCTGGGGAGAATCTATTATCTGGAAAAGGCATGTTTGTCTAAAAGCCAAAGGCACTCCCTTTTTTTAATGTGTCATCAAAAATATTTCTGGGAGGACTATTTTTCCTCACCTTTGTATGTGTGTATATATGTGCATATATGTGTGTGTGTGTGTGTGTGTGTGTGCTTGTAGGGTAGAAGGTAGGCACGGAGGAAAGAAATTGAGAATCTGTATTTGTTTTTACTATTTGAAGAACTGAATGAGGGGAATAGAAATTACATCCCGATAATAGATTTATAGATTAAAATATCTTACTTTTGCTGTTTGTACCACTTATAGTTCTGATCCTTATAAGACTTGAAGTATAGGTAGGACTTTAGTGAGTAAATGTGATTAAGCTCATTATTTCAATAGAAACCTATCATTACCGAAAGCTTTAACTGGAGCTACTGAAAGAAATGGTATGTCACATTCTCTCATGTAACACCAGTGCGAGGTAAAGCTAGCCTTCTATACCGACTGGGATGCATTTTGTAAACATTACTGCCAACTGCTAACCGACCCCCAGCCTTTCTTGTACTGAAGTTGGCAGACTTTGCTGGCTTGGAATGAATCTCTGTACCTGTCATAATCAAGTATATTTAGCCACCTGTGCAATAAGACTTTGTGTCTAAACCTGTTTCAGAATTTTATTTCTTGGAAATAGATCTGTGTGCCCTATAAAGCCCTCCCTCCTTACTGTACATGAGGCACAGCTTTACAATGGCAGGGAAGCTCTTTGTATCTTTATCACACTGGGAAACATGAAATGATGTTATATGCATTTTAATAAAATTTTATGAGAGCAGAGTTAAATGCTCCCATATGATTATCTCTTTGTCAAATGTGACACCTACAGAAAGCCAGAAAGTAACACTAACTTTTTGGGAAAAAGAAAGCACATGTTCATGATGATTCCATCTCTCCACACAGTTGAGTCACTGCAGGTATTTCTCCCAAATCCCTTTGCCTTTATGGGGCACAACAAGTCCTTGGGGACTGACTGGCTTTTTGCCTCTCCAGCCTCATCTCAACCAAGCCCTTTCAGCATCACCCACCAGCAACAATGAACTACTGATAATCATAAGAGACTGTTCTTGGGGCTCCTTCTGACTGAAATATTCGCTCTCCATAGCCCCAATTCAGTCCCTCACATGGGTATCTCCTGCTTCTGAAACAGTGACTGACTGAGGAGGCCCTTTTTTGTCTGGTCAGATGTTCCTGTTGAACCTAAGGAAGGGACCACTTCTCCAAAAACACTGATACCTCTCTTTTGCAAGAATAGAGCATCTTCCCTAAGGGTGGTATCAAAATCTCAACCCTCCCATTGCTGATCTCTATACTTATTTGTTAGATGGGACTTTCTCCTTTCTGATTCTAACTCCCAGAACTAACCCTCTGGCGAAGCTGACTTTCTCTCAACAATCTCATCTCTAAGTACTCCCCAACTTTCTCCACTTCCATGTCATTCTAATTATGGTTAGAAAAAGTACATTAATTTTCTAACATTAAATTATGTCACTTCATAACTCATGTGAATCTATGATCTACCAATAAAAGGCAGACTTTCATTCAAACCACTTTAAATTTAACTTAAATGCTTCCCTTATGCCCTGGTGTATCGTCAGTGTTTATATCTAATAATTCCACACTTGTGTGAGCTGAACCTAAATCTAAGAAACACTTGAGAGTCAACAAACTATATGTGTGTAAATGTATACTTCATATATATATATTGATTTCAGAGAGAGGAAAGGAGAGGGAGGGAGGGAGAGAGAGAGAAATATCAATGATGAGAGAGTCATTGATCGGCTGTCTCCTGCACGCCCCTGACTGGGGATCGAGCCCGCAACCCGGGCATGTGCCCTGACCGGGAATCGAACCCCAATCGCCTCGACCCTAGGTCAACACTCAACCGCTGAGTCATGCCTAGCTGGGCGTAAATGTATACTTCTTTTAAAAGGAGTTTCAAAATAGAGCAAACTCAATGATTAGCTTGTGAAATAGAAGGAAGCAAATGAATTTATTACTTTTCCGTGTTAAATAAATTCAATTTTGATATGCTTTATGATTTATCAGTAAATAAACAAATACTCAGAGAAAAAATATCTCCAAAGGTGATACAGTTCTCTCTTCTTTTTCTTAAAACAACAGATTGAAAGAAGCCATTTTATTTGCATATGAAGGCTTTAGGCTTTCATGCACTTGGGTCATATGGATTTTAATAAATATATTGAGAATAGTCACGTATACACAAGTTACTTAATGGCTCTTGTATTCCCAGCCCAGAATTGTAAGGGTGGGAAAAAAATAACTTACTGGCTAGTAGAGTAGATGGACACATGCAAGAAAGTGCAATAAAAATGGCACTGGGGATGCCATATATATCTTGTAACACAATGTGTCAAGTGTTATATGCGGGCAAGTGCAAGGGTTATAGAAACACAGAGGAAGGAAGAATTTAATCATGCTTAGGGATTGGGAGAAGAGATTCCAAGAAAGCTACTGATTTCAGAATTGACACCTGAGATAGCCTTGAGGGTTGAGTCACAGTTCACCAGAAGTGGAGAAGAGATATTCTGAGGAAGCAGCCAAACTAAGGACTGGGAAAGGGAGTGTTAGGAATGTGAGTGGTAGTGGGAATGGAATATAGATATGGAGGGGCACTGGCAATGCCAAAGATCAAGTTGTAAAGTTTGATGAGGGCATACTTGTGGAAAGCTTGTAGACCAGGCTGTAAGGTACTTGGCTCTGGAAGTACTAAAGAATTGTCAAGAGAGGAATCCTGTGGTCTGTTTTAGATTCCTGGTGATAGGCCTGCCCTAATGAGAGAGGTGCTATTCCTCACTTTGGCCTTTACGTTTTGGTTTTTCAGGTTCTAGTTCGTATTTCAAGCCTCTCAAAAGTCTGTAGATTTGTCATAAGCTCTGCTTCTCCACCTGGCTTGCATAAGAGTATGTAGGAAGCTTCTTTCTTTAGTTCAAGTCAGACACAGTCTTCATGCCCTGTTACAGTGGGATTGCATTTACCCAAGAAGAAATTTCCTTGAAAAATGTTTTACAGTCAATTATGTCTAAGAAGAACACATTCTTGAATAAAAGTGAGAGAGAGAGAGAAAGAGAGAGAGAGGGAGCCCAGGAACACAGAACACTTTTGGGGTGAAGGAAGACAATCTATGTTTCTGCGCTTTGAGTAAATGCCCTCTTACAATGGTCTTGCCGGGCCTGTTGCTTCTGTTTGACTCTGTCTACAGAAGTGAGGCACTCAGCAGGGATCAGCAGCCTCGGCCGTCCAGTCATCTCTTCATTCCTCATGATGGGGCAAGAAGAACTGGGATTTTCACACACCCCACTTACTTATGAAATCAGAAAATAACAAAATGTCATGTCTCTATTGGCCACAGGCATTATATCTATGACTTGTCAACAGCTATTCCAAAACCAATCTGTCATTTTGCCTTTGTTGGAATTAAAACACTTAATTTCTTAATTCTATTTTAGCTATGGGTTTATTTCACTGTCACGAATGGGTAAATGATTCAGACAGTGGAGTTGTTCTCATCTCATCACATCAGGAGCAAGGATGACAGTATGTGCTAATCCTAACAAAATGAACCCTGAAATGTGCAGAAAATTACAGGGTGACGGTGCTTTTAAAGAAAAGAATTTGTTTCAATCACATGTAATTAAAAGCTCAGAACATTTTTTAATTTAACTACAGATTCATTAATAAAAATGGTTTTATCAAATTTGGTCAATATATAGGGTACATGTTGATTTGTTCCAGTTATTTTAGAAAATTTAGAATTCTACTGCAAAGATCTTTTTCTTTTTTTTTAGAAGGGGAACTATTACTTACCTGTGTCCTAATAATACTAAGCCATTTCTATATTTAGTAGTTATATTATAGAGGACATAACATGACACATAATATACTAAAAACATCCTATTTTAACAAGATTCCCCATAAAATCCTGCCTACAAATGAAAAAATACATATAATACAGTCACAGACTATAAAACCTGCCAGGGAAAAGAGTACAGACCAATATTTGTTAGAAGTCAACCAAATGTCTACCCTTGTGCCAGATGCTTTAAATATTATATCTCACTTTATCTTTGGCAACACTGTAGGACAGACAGATAGTATCCCCAATTCACTACTGAAGAAAGTGAGTCTCAGATTAAGAGAAGTATCCGAAGATGCACGTTTACACAGTCTACCTGCCACTATACTCACTTTACCTATGCAGAAACTTTATATCAAAAAAAGAATAATGTGAAATGAAAATGTGTTAAAAGTCATAATTAAAGGCCTGACTTAGTCTCAGGAAAGAGCAGTAAGAAGTAATGTGGGATGAAACTGTATTAAAAATCATAATTAGAATGCCTGACTTATTCTCAGGCAGGAAAGGGCAGTAAGAAAATAGGAAAGAAAAAAATCTCGGAAGGTGACATTGTTAAATGTATAATTTAGGATTTTAAAGTGTTCTCAGAAATTCTTGAATCCACAGAAACCAACACCAACAGAGCCTGAGAGAAGTGATTTGCTCCAAATAAAAAAGCTGAGAAGTGATAAAGCAGGGAGCTAAGTTCAGCAGTACCTAGGGCTGTTTAACCAGCTTTGATTAAACATTTGTTGTGCACAGAGTGCAAGGCTGTGCTGTAGAGACACGGAAGGGTACACAGGACACCCCAAGGAGACTGGAGCTCACTGGTGGGCTGGGAGCGCCCCGAGCTATCCGGGGAACCACCTCACTGCCAGTACAAGCGACCTCTTTTTCTCAACACAGCTAACTTCTTACAGGGGAGCTAGTCCCAGAGCAACTGTCTATTTACAGACTATGGTATTTACATTTTTACAGGATCAGTAATTTCTATAACCCTCTAATGCTTGTGGTTTTACTCAGAATATTGACCCTAAATGTATTTTATTAATGAGTTTTTTGGATAACATTTTTCTGCAAGATAGGTTTTTATTTCAGTGAGCCACACTAACTTTTTAAAAAATATACGTTTGTGCACATTTACTGCTGTCCTCTAGTGGACAGAACCACAGACTGGAGTACTAAGTACGAGTTGCCTTCTCAGAATAAATCCTGGAACGATTCAGAGAGAACATTATACTTTCAAAGCTTGGGTGAAACCTTAGAGAGCATTATAATATCATCACTACTGTCATTATTTCCTTCAGGGGCTATCATCTTAATTTGTGACTTCCTTCCTTAGAAGTTTAGGCTTTCTGGAAGCGGGGAGTTAGAAGTCATCTACAGGAAGGAATGAGGCCACTGAGGATCAGGTGTTTATTTGACGTCAGAAAACCGGCTATGGCAAAAATGTGGATTCAAATCCAGTCGTGCCCTCTCACCACTCTCTGCTGTCACCAAGCTGCCCCCTTTTCTACTCACACCGTGACGTCCTGGCCCCATGAGCCTTCTCTCTGCTAGTATTCAGTGTACCTTTGAGAACTAAATTATATTTTGAATGATAAAAGCAACACAAATTGGCTTTCATGACTTGGTGTGGTTTTTAAATCTGTTTAATTCTTCATAGGGGCTTTGGAGTGAATGTTCAGTTAGGAACATCTTTATCAAAGGGGATAGAATAGTGTTCTTTCCAAAGCTACACTGAAAGATATTTCTAATGTTAAAATGAGAAAATTATTTTATATTTTTAACTGCCTGGTAATCTTTATAGAAATTAAGGGCACATGAACCCATAAGACATTTAAAAAGTGAATTATGTTTATCCTATGGATTCATTTATGCACACTTTAATATAACTGACAATATAATGCTTTATTAAGCACATGTATACCTAGGCTTGAAACTTAGTCTCAGTCCTTAGCAACAACACTTAAATACTTTAATTCTCAGGTTTCTCATTGGTAAAGCTGCCTCTCAGATTTTTGTGAAGTTTAACAGATAGAAGGCTTTTTGAGTGCCTGGCTCACTCCATGGAATAGCACAGAAGATGAATAAACAATAGTTTCCCTCTATCCTTTAATCCCAGTACCACCAATTTTCATTCTAAAATTCAAAGCAATTTTAATAATAGCTTGTTGGTCATAACTTTTAAGATACATTGGTTAAAGCAAATCAAAGTGCACTTAAAATGTTCGTAGCTGCACGTGACTATGGAAGCTGCTAGAAGGTTATGATTTGGGTTCAATTCAAGAATCAAAAGTACTGTGTATAAGTGCAAGTGTATGATTCTATGGATTTTTGGGTTTTCTTTCCTTTGTCACCACTTTATAAGAGTGTAATTTAACAAAGAGGAAATGTGACCTTTTTCATAAATTGTATAACATTCACTACACTCATCTCCTTCCAAAAGTGCTTCCCCTATCCAGACATCTTCTTTCTTTCAATAACTACAGAGGCTGCTACAAATCTTAACTGTTTAAATTATATTTGAGTTTCTATTTGGTCACACTGATCTTTGTGAAACTTCATGTCATGTGTAATACAGCAGCTCTAGGGCATCAGATGTTAATATTTGAAAATTATTATCATAAAATGTTTTAGCGTTTACTGTTTAAGAGACCAACCAAAAGATAAAATGTGTTAGAAGGTCAACATATAATGAACTACACACTGTCTTTCAGTTTCAAGGGAACTTGATAAACACCAGAAAAGCCTACATAGTATAAAGCATTTTTGAAACAGATGGATTTTCCACCTTTTCTTTCTCTTTCATCACATCAAGTCCATCGAAAAGGAATGAAGCTCTTTTTTGTGGCACCTCGGAGATGGTCGGTGGCTTCAGGATGAAGCTGAACATCTCTTTCCCAGCCACTGGCTGCCAGAAACTCACTGAAGTGAGAAGCGTATGGCCACAGAAGTTGCTGCTGACCCTCTGGGTGAGGAATGGAAGGGGTATGTGGTTCAAGTCAGCGGTGGGAACAACGAACAAGGCTTCCCCATGAAGCAGGGTGCCTTGACCCAAGGTCGTGTCCGCCTGCGCTGAGTAGGGGCATCCCTGATACGGACCCAGGAGGGCTGGAGAGAGGAAGCGCACATCTGTGCGGGGCTGCACTGTGGGTGCCAGTCTCAGTGCTCTCAACTTGGCCATTGTAAAAAGAGGGCAGAAAGATATTCCCGGGCTCACTGATACTACTGGGCCTCGTCGCCTGGGGCCCAAAAGAGCCAGCGGAGTCCGCAAGCTTTTCAGCCTCTCTAAAGAAGGTGATGTCCACCAATGTGCTGTGAGGAAGCCCCTGAACAGAGAAGGTAAGAAACCTGGACTGAAGCACCCAGGAGTCAGAGTCTCATCACTCCACGTGTCCTGTGACACAGACGTCGCCTATCACTCTGAAGAAACAGCGGACTAAGAAAAGTAAGAAAGAGGCTCCAGGATAGCTAAACTTTTGACCAAGAGAATGAAAAAGGCCAAAGAAAACCGCCAGGAGCAGACTGCCAAAGACGCAGGCTGTGCCCTCTGAGAGCTTCTACCTCTGAGTCTGAGTCCAGTCAAAAATGAGATTTTCTAAGAGTAACAAATAAATGAGGAAAAACATTAAAAAAAAAAATCACCTGAGGATATTTTTTCCATTGCTTTTCAGAGAGAGTGGAAGGGGGGGGAGAGGGAGAGGGAGAGAGAGAGAAACATCAGTGAGAGAGAGACACATCAATTGGTTGCCTCTAGCACATGCCCCGACCAGGGCCAGGGATCGAGCCTGCAACCGAGGAACGTGCCCTTGGCCGGAATTGAACCCAGGACCCTTCAGTCCGCAGGCTGGCGCTCTAACCACTAAGCAATCCAGCCAGGGCAAGAATGAATGAATGACTTTCAAACCTGGATTCTGCAATCTAGTGAATGAGCAAATTATTGGCAAATCTGCTGTCTGTGCATGTTATTGTGTGACTTAGTCCATTTATACAGCTATCCCCAAAATGTTTACTCTTACAGCAGAATGAAATAATGCTGAAGGCTAACTTTTTATTCACAGTATGAGGCCTCAATCCTGTGAGTGTGACCACGTGTTCAGATTTGGACCTGTTGTCCTGGAGTAATTATTATTAGTTCCCCTTTTATTCTCAAAATTGTCCCAGTTTGAATGAAAAATTAGAAGGTTTTCCTACTTGGGGTAGTGAGTCTAATTGCAAATAGCATGTATATTAATTTGTATACATAAGTGAACTTTCCTGCTTCCAAGATAATAGTGACAGGAAGTGAGGGTATGCCAGTCACATCCAAAATGAGGCTTTTGAGCGGATTTAAGTTTTATTTTTATTTATAACTCAATATAATTTTTAAAATTCAATGGAATTAAATACTTACTTTAATAAACCACTTATTCTCTAGTATCTTTGATAATTTTTCAGTGTAAAATACTGAATTAGAGCAAAGCAAGGGAAAAAATTAAAACTGCCTGTAATTCTATTCCCTACAGAGAGAGTTCTTGCCTATAGATCTCTATAATTACATATAGTATTTTTTTGCAAAATTGAGATTTTGCAAAATTGTTTATAGTTTTATATCTGCTTTTTTCACTTATCATAAGATGAATATTTGACTGATTAAATATTCTCCAAATATAATTTCAATGGCCACCTAATGTTCCCAAGATGGCCCATGTTGCCGCTTACTTAACAGTTGCCCTAACATTGCTCACTTAGGGTGCCGCCAATGCTCTCCTGTTATATAACTAACTTCTGCGGTTGGTTTACAGAACATTAACTAGATTAAATCTTCACTTAAATTTCTTTGATTGCAAAGCAAGACAAAGTACACAATATACTTTGAAAACCATTCACTCAAGATAAAAATCACAGTTAATTTTTTTTCTGATGGTTAAACTTTTTTTCAGGGTACAGAGATCTAAAATGTTGACAGACACATACAGTCATATAACTACCACAACAATCAAATATAGGACAGGAATTGGCAAGCTATGGCTCAGAGGCCAAATCTGGCCCTCTGACAGGTCTCCAAATAGTTTCATTGTTACAGAGCCACACCCAACCATTGATTGAGAAGCCTAAATTATTTTTCCTCTGGCCTTTCACAGAATATGTATGATAAGAGTTATAAATTTTTATAGATGTCCTTTATTAAATCAAGAAATTTCCCTTCTGTTCATATTTTGCTGAAACATTTTATCATGAATGCATGCTAAATGCATTTTCTGTATCTATTGAGGTCTTTTCTTTTTTCAATAATCTTCTGATGTTATAAATTATATTGATTGATTCTTAAATGTTGAAACAACCTTGCATTCCTGAGAAAACCAGCACTTGGTCGTGATTTATTATTAATTTTATGTATTACTATATTTAATTTTCTTTTACACTAAGTCTTCTAATTCCATTCTGTATTTTTAACTCCCATCTCATTTCAATTTAGACAGCTAACATTTTTTAAAATGTTTTATCTGTATTTCAATTTCTTAAAATTTACAGTTGAAAGAGTAGATAGATACTCATACCTAAGTTGTTGCAAACCTACTTAAAATTTTCTAATACTTAATTGAGTACCCATTTAAACTAAAACTCTGATGGATTAAAATTCAACAATATTAATAGTTTAGTTCTATTTTGTCTGACTAGCTACATTTAAGTGTTCTGTAACCTCCTGTGGCTAGTAGCTACTGTACTAGACAATGCAGTTCTAAAAGTTCTTTCTCATAAGCCAAAATCTCCCTTTTCCTATATTTCACTCATTATTTCTACTACTGTACTCAGGACAAAACTGTATCTCAACTTACCTGTATCATGAGGCAATTTGTAAAGAACCAAGGAGAAATTTTCTAAACAAGCCTACTATATATATATGATTAGAATACCATTTGGAAGCCATAGACTTTATGTACCAAATGTTGTCATTATTGAGATATTTGGAAAACTATTCCAGAATCCCAGATATTTTATGTGGTATTTATCCAAAGTAGGTCTTAAGAAATATATGTTTCTTTACATGTCATTCCTTCCAAATTTTCAGATATTTATTTAAAAACAACTAATTTAGGAAATTATCTTTGCAAATAAGCTACAAACCACAGGCTTTGAGAAGAAAATGAAGTCCCGACAGCCCTGTGGTTGAAATGCCCGAGGGTATCTTGGAAAAGATTGTGGATTCATTTATCGTAACTAGTCCTCCGAGACTCAAGCATGGTTTCCTCTTTTGAGCCATAATTGAATTACATCCCAAACCCTGAGAGACTGAAAGAGGTCAGTGTGGCAGCAGGTGGGCTTTGGGGAGACGCGGCTGAAGCGATAGTAAAGCAGTCCCGAAGGGGGCCATGCTGTCCCCTTCCTTCGCCTTTTCTCCTGACTAC
This sequence comes from Miniopterus natalensis, assembly GCF_054644295.1. NCBI lineage: Eukaryota > Metazoa > Chordata > Mammalia > Chiroptera > Miniopteridae > Miniopterus > Miniopterus natalensis. The sequence goes on along the minus strand of NC_142086.1, from coordinate 75,431,826 downwards.
TTACTTTTCTTCTCTTGAGTCTATTGATAAGTTGCTTTAGAAACGCTGACAACCTTCTTAGGTCTGGTAAATTCTAAGGTAGGACCAATTAGGTAATAAAAACTAGGAAGAGTGCCATTTAAAAATCCTTTAGCCTTACCTAGATGCAAACAATTTGCCTAATAGGTAAGTAACTTACCAGCCGTGGATTTGATCTTTACAGCAGTGGCTGGGAAAAAATGTACAGTTTTGGTTCTTGGCAACTGAGATACTTAAAAAGGAGACTGACGTTCAGAATATATTGTATGTAGGCAAAGGAAAACAAAACACATTTCATAAATGTAAGAATCCCTAAAATAAAAAGGTTCCAAAAAGTAAACATGGATTAACTCTGTGCTTCATCGGGTAAGACTGAAAGTATAAAAGTTAAACTTAAAGAACTTTCTTTTGCCTAGAACAGGGGTCGACACACTTTTTCTGTAAAGAGCCAGATAGTAAATATTTTAGGCTTCGGGACCACAGCCATCTCTATCATGTAGTCTCTGATGTTTTGTTCTGTTTCACAACTTTTGACAAAAGTAGATACCATTTTAACACCGCAGTCATATAAGAGCAGGAGCTGAGTTAGCTCGCAAGCTGTCGTTGGTGACAATGGACGCCCGGTCTAGAAAAACACCTCGTCTGGATTTCAACAGGACATGATGGTTTAGAGCTGCACTATTGCTCCGAATTCTGTCCCCGCCCAACAGCTACACTTAAAATCCCAGCAAATCTCCAAAGACTATCGTCTGTATAACAAACACCAGCTGGCTTTTTAACTTAATGTTTCATTAAGGCCTCTTTCACTATGAATATTACACATTCTTGTAAGTAAGTTAAATTCTAAGCCTAGTAAAAATAACAATAGCTACTGTTTATTGAACGCTGTCTGTATGCCAGATGATTTACTAGAGTTGCATCATTTATTCCCTGTCATAGTGATCTTGCAAGGTACATACTATTACCTTCATTTCAGAGGTCAGACTAAAGCATAATTTCTTCAGTGTTATTCATCTAGTAAATGAAAGAGCAGGTATTAAAAATCCACATTGCTTTAGAAGCTATGGGTTTAGCAAACTTTTTCTATGAAAGGTTAAATGGTAATATTTTAGCTTTTAAACAGAACAGAGAGAGAACTCGTGGACACGAACAACAGCGTGGTGATTGCGGGGGGGTGAGGAGGGTGGTGGAAGTGAACGAGGGCATGGAGGGGATAAATAGTGATGGAAAAAATTAAATTAAAAAAAATATTTTAGCTTTTATGGGCCATACAGTCCCTGTCGTGACTACTCACCTCTGCCACTGTAGCACCAGCCATAAATGGGCATGGTTGTGTTTCAATAAAACTTTCTTTATAAAAATAGGCAGTTGGTCAGGTTTGACCTGCAGACCATGGTTTCCTGTTCCTTGCACTGAACTAGTATTTCTCAAACTTGAGCGCCATATGAATCAACTGAGCATCTTTTAGAAGAATACAATCTAATTCGTTACATACGGGAAAAGACCTGAGACTCTGAATCTTTCCTACACTCCCGGCTGATGCCGACACTACTATTGGAAGGTTCTCACTTTGTGAGCCGTCTCTAGGCCATGCTACACGGCCAGGTAAAAGCAAGGTCTGTAAGAAGGGCTGATTTAAGGCACATCATCATCAATTACCTTTCAAAGCTAACATTTATTGAACACTTAACATATGTCAGATATTGTGGCAAGCATTTTGTATGTACTTCAGATGGAACCATCCACCTGTAATTCAGGCCAGAAATTTAAGTACCATTATTTTGACCTGACTCCATAACATCCATCAAGTCTCATGCACTCTCCACCACTTAGTTCTACTTCCAACACATGTCTCACGCCCATCCTTTCCTTTCAGGATCTACCACCACCACCCAAATATAAATCATGACTCTTTGTCTGGACTTCTGCAATAGCCTCTTATTCTCTGTTGTCATGTTGGTCCCCTTCAGTCCATTTTCCATACAGCACCCACAGTGGGGTTGTTCTAAGGATGAATTGGATCATGTCCCTCCTTTGCTTGAAACCTCTAAATGGCTTCAATGCCACCTAGAATAAAAGTCAAACTCTAAACATGGCATAGAAAGCATGTATAAAATCTGCCTCTGCCTATCTCCCCAAACATTTTCCCACTCACTGCTCTGTCTCAGACACACTGACCTTCTTTCAGGCCCTGAAATGCAACAAGCTCTCTCTCAATGTAGGACCTTCTTAATACATTCTTCCTTCTGCTGGAAATCCCTTTCTTCTCTTTTTTCAAAGTGTGATCCTTCTGATATTTAATAAATTAGTGTAACTGTTACCTCATTAGAAAGCTATTCCTTCCCACTCAAACTAAAATAACTGCCCCTTGGTTTTCCCCACCACATCTTGCTTTTTCCTCCTTCGCAAGTATCCATAAGCATTTCTGTTTCTTCGTGTATTCTGTGCTTCCTAAGTAACCACCACAAAAGAAGAAACAGCATCCTTGAAACATGGTACACGTTGAACGAAAGTTCGTTCGGTCAATGAATAAGCCAGTGGAGCTCCCACTAGAATATTATCTCCATGAGGGCAGCATTTTGCCTTGTTGCTGCTCAATATAGCTCTGAAATGTTTGTCTTGCCTATAGTAGACATTCAATAAATGTTAGTTGTATTAAATATCTCATTTAACATATAAAAACTAGAATTTTGAATGCCATAATTATGGCTATTTTATAAACAAAGTAATAGACTCAGAAACTTAAGTAACTCAGTCAACGCTAGAGACCTATTAGTTGATGGAGTCATACTTTGGATGCAGGTTTTATCTCCTAAACATGTACTGTTAACTCCCGTGCTATAGTGTGTCACTACACACATGAAAAGGTCTCCATAAGTGGATCCCTGAAAACTTTATTAGATTTTTAACACATCATTATTTACAAGTTATTTACAAATCTTGTAGTACATTCTATTTCTATGTAAGCTGTCAACCGTAAAATGTTTGTTCTTGTCTTCATTTCCTTGCTCATAATTCTGTCTTTAATTATTTCCCAGTGATTGTTGTACGCCCAACAATACCATAATCGCCTTGAAGATATGGTGAGTCTTTTGTATAACACGCACTAGGATCAGAGTAAGCTACTAAATATAACATGTTGCTGAACTTCCTTATATTTTTCTTATTTTCATTGTGATTTGCTTGTGTGTTGGTGTGCTTTTTTAGAATGTTTTTCCAAACTTCATTAGTGAGGGAAAGTAGATTTTGGTATGTTCTACTTCAGCTGTTGGAAAACAAAAGACAATCTTTAAATTAGGAAATGATAGGTTTCAAAATGTGGATTTTGTTTGTGTCTCAGAGCATATGTGTATTTACTGAGCCTAAAGAAATTGGATGTTTTTTACTCTAACAGAGAGAAACTAAACTCTTTAGCACCTGTGTATTTTGGCAAATTTGTCTTTATGGCATCATTTAGAGCACCCAGAACAGTTGGTGCTTAGAAAGACATTAAAGAAGTGCTTAAATGCTATTTCAAGTTCTGCAGGGTTTTTTTTTTTTGGGGGGGGGGCGGGTTGTATGTAGGAAAAAAATGAGACTCTTGGGACACTAGCTTGTTGAGAAGAAAACTGAATGAATTAAATGGTTGCATTGCAGCAGGCTAATATGCTTTACTACAAAGTCACAGACCAACTTAAGGCCCTCAGGGCTGCCCCATATGAGAGAGTGGTGATAGCATCATTGTAAACCTTTGTCCCTGGAGTGCTTAATGGCAGAAAAAAAAAGGGAGAGGCCAAAGAATTATTAGTTGCAAATTGGAGGTTTTTTAACATTGTTCAGTGCGTGCCATCCAAGCACCGAGGACAATGAAGCAGGCAGGTTAATCTGTTAACACTTCCCCCTGTGCTCTGTGGTTATTAACATCAATAAACTGCGTGTCCTGTTAAGGCTGGGAACCTAACAGAATGTGGACAGTCTAAAACTCTGCTTTAGGAACCTACGTCCTATCCTTTATATGAAAAAGGAAAGATGGTGAGTTTATAGAGGGCGTGAACTGTGTATATCAATGTGTATTGCAAGTGAAAATGCGATTGATGTAACCACAAATAGGAAGGGATAGGTGACGTGAAAAACAATGTACGTACCGGCCGGCGCTCCAACCAACCGGGCCGCCCGGCCAGGGCTATAGGAAGAGATCTTCAAGATGCACCCCAACCAACTTCATTTCATTGACGAAGTAACGGTACCTTCTCCAAGTAACACTAGTGGGTCATGATTTTACAACTGAGATTCAAATTTTCCATATCTCTGTTCCTTTTCCGCTATTCCACATTTCCCCTCATATTATTTGTCCACATAGATTTCTGTGTACATTGCATTGCATTTTTTATTTACCTGATCTAACTCCCATCAATTGTCCGAAGTGCTTTCTGATCGTACGAAAGAAAGATCCTCCTCACTGTCTACAACTGGTACTAAACATACCATGGCTGCTGCACCAGTTTTTACTCCATCCAAACTGAGAGCATTTTTCCACTGTTACAAAATACCACAGATTTGTTATTTACAATCAAGAGGGGCATGCATCAGTGTAATAATGTGCCTCAACTCAATTAAACATAATTACATTCCCCGGCTGGAAATGACACTGTGGAAAGGAAGTCTGCACTATCATTTACTTGCTTTGGTACATGTTTAGCTGTAGGCGCTGGAGCATGAAATGGCTCACTACGTTCATTATTGTTTTGGGCTCTGTAGGCTTTGTTCACAGTTTCCACCAAAGCTACGAGTTTTCACGTGTCCTCTTTTTCTCTTTTTTTAAACAATGTGGACACAATTATACGTCGTTGAAAAATGTCTTCCTAATGAAAATATAAATGTAGCGATGCTACCTTTTTTGTGCATTACTAAATTTAAAGTTCATGGCATGAAATCTCCTTTAACTGTCATTTTAAAAATTCTTATTCTAGCAGGGGCGTCTGACCTTTTGAAATCAATTAAAACTAACTGATTCCCTCGGGATTGACAAACCCCAAGTTTAATAGAGGCAATCCCTAGGTTTTGCTCTTCTGCTCATTTTAGTCCTGCCAAGTTAAAACAAACAAAACCTACTGCTCATTGCCCTTCACTCTTTTATTTACCAGTTTTCCACATAGTGTCAAACTCTTCTGGTCAAGCAACCACTGATCACAACTTCACCTTAAGACAATTCTTACTTTTACCCAGGCCCAAGAAGTGCATTGCAAATAAAGGCAGTTCTCAGCTACATAACTTAAAAACGTTGAGCCTGGCCCTGGCCAGCTGATGCGGCTCAGTTGGTTGAGTGTCCTCCCGTTGTACGCAAAGTTAATGATACGCACAGGGAAGTGGTTTGGGGTGAAGTGGACTGGTGCCCTTAATTTACTCCCAAATGCATATAAAACTGGGTTAATGATTAGGTAGGGTGGTGAATAGAGGGATAGATATACGATAAAACAAGTAAGGTAAAAAGCAAATTGTAGAATCTCAGTTACAGAAATTTGAAGGAGACCCTGTGAAATTCTTCCAACTTTTTGTATGTTTGAAATTTTTCATAACAAAATGTTGGGGAAATGCAATGATTAATTAACCAATACAAAAATATATCACCTCTTATGCTCTGATGAGAGCAAAGGCCAACAGGTTTCTGAAGTAGACAGATTGTGTATCTCTTGGGTATTAAGAAAGGGCAGGGAAAGTGAAACCGGTGAGGGTTCAAATTCCAGATCTTTTACTTACTTGGGCAAATAAATTAGATAATTGCTTAAGCTTTTTGAGCCACAGTTTCCTTATATCTAAATGCAGATAATACTCTCTGTTTCATAGGGTTGTTGGCAGGATTAAATTAGACGATAAAAGGAGAGGATGTTAACTGCCTCCTGGAGGCTGATCTGCCCACAGTCAAATCTTTAGATTCCACCCACCGTCTGTCAATAAGCCAAATATGGGCCTCTCCCAAAACTCTGTCTTAATTAACACAACCGTCAGCTGCACTTCTCTGAGCACACGGTTTCCAGATAAACATACTGTTTTCTAATTTTTTTGAAGTGATATTTGGAAGAATAATTTCCAACCACCCCATATCCCTGTACATTCTACTTCTAAGAATAAAATGTCTGGCAAAGAAACATGTGTTGCTTCTGTAAGGATGGATGCTGCTGTATTGAGAGAAGTACATTATTTTGCACAAATCTGGGCCTTGATGCAGTAACATACTGTACAAACCAAATTAGGCACACACAAGAGCCTGAACTGGCTCTCACACATGTTTCTAGCTTAGATGGAGCTATTTGGACTGAGAAATCAGCATATCTGCTACCACCTGGTGGTAGCTGACCCAACTTCCAACTTAAAAATCCCTGTATTTGAATAAATTCCTTGATCAATACAACACTCAATCTATAAATCTAAAACACGATGCCAGCTCAGGACACTTAGAGGACATTTCTAGGTTTTCAGGCACAGGTCCAGACGTTTCATTTACTATTCTTATCACGGTAAATCATTATCAAATGTAAGACCCTAGTGCTTTCATATAATACTGTTTCAGTCTTGCTTCCTGCTGACCCCATTCACACGCAGTGTGCATCGCCTGCTTGCTGCATTTCACACTCAGCATGTACTTTTCCCCACAGCTTGGAATGTTCCCCGCATGCCCATCTCTGCATCTACACATCAAATTCTAATGCCACTTCCTCCACAAAACCTTTCACACTGCTGGGCTGGGCATACTCTTTTTCTTAACAATTCATTGTAACACCCGTTCTCAGAGTATGTAACAGTTTGTAGGACAGTCACTTACCTACTTCATCCAGTTTCTAGGGAACCACAAAATATGGATGTGTGCACTGGTGTTATACAAAATTATTTTTGTGGTTCAAAAAGAACACTTATCATGTTCATAAATACATACTTAGAGGCAGTTCAGAATCAGTGCTTAGGATGTGGGATCAAACAACCTGAGTTCATGCCCTCGCCAGGTAGCTCAGTTGGGTGGAGCATCATCTCAATCACCAAAAGGTGGTGGGTTCAGTCCCTGGGGGGGTGCACACAGGAAGCGGCTGATTGATGTTTCTCTCTCATATTGATGTTCCACCCCCCTCCCTTCCTCTGTCTCTAAAATCAATAAAAGCATATCCTTGGGTGAAGATTAATATATATATATAAGCTTTCTCTAAATGAGTGTACAAGCTATTTATTAGGTTTCAGTTATGTGATGTTTGCACTGTGATAGAAACACCACTTTATTTTCCCCAAGAAAATTTTAGTTTTAAGGAAGTACTAAATTGCTTTATATCTTTAAAGTACTTTTTAACCATAGTTTACTATTTTTTTAATTATTCTGGGAATGTGGAAATATTGCAATACCTGATTTATGAGCTGGGAGGCTAGATTAGATGTTGAAATAACTATGTCAAAATAAAAGATGTGTCAAATTATTATTTAAATTCCAAGTGTGTGACACTTTTTAAAAAAACTTTTCAGTTTTTTATAGCTCTTGAGTACATAACCAAGGGAGTACCAACCGGCCCTGCTGCTCACAAATTGGGGTGACTCAGGTCCTTTATGTTCTCTGAGAGCCTGCACACTGAGTAGCCCACAATGGAAACGCTCTCAGAGAACGGGACTCGATTCTTCTCGGCTCTTTCTCTGCTACCACCCACCGGACACATGAGAGGTTCTGGCCCAGCCTTATCGGAGAGATCGGCTACTTGAGAAGTTGAAGAAAAAGGGCACATGACCTGGCACCAGGCCAGAATCTGCAAGCCACATTTCCAGATGAGTCAGGCCTGGCTTAGGAAAACAGGACTGCCTGCAGAAAAATACACTGAGAAAATGCTAAAGAGAAAGAAACATTGACTCTAATCCAAGAGTAAATTCACGGGGCTGAATCCAATGGTCAGTGCCATCGTACTTAACCTATCGGCCGCATTGCCAGAGCTGATCCCTCCTTCCTCCTGAAGCGTTTACTTCACTTCGCCTCTTGGACAGCACCCCTTCCTCGCTGGTCGCTGGTTGCACTATCTCAGGATAAAGTTCTGGTATCTGTATGGTCCCCAATTTGTTATTATCTGAGAGTCTTAGGGTGCAGGACTTGGTCCTGTGTCTTCCCTCTCACTTACTCTCTGTGATCTCATCCAGTTGGGTTGTTTTAAATACTTTCTGATGGGCCAGCAATCCCCAGGTGTATCCCAAATCTCCAGCATACACCTCTCCTGGGAACTTCAGGTTCCCACAGCCGCCTCCTGCTTGAAACCCACACTAGGATATCTAACGGGCATCTCAGCTGGATGCGCCCCAACTGAGCACTTGGTCTTTCCACCACACGGTCCCTCCCATGTCAGTAAGCGGCAACTACCATCCTTCCGGTTGCTCGGTCAAAACCTCAGAGTCACCCTGGGTTGCTCTGTTTACTGCGGACAACAACACATCCACTTCCTGAGCAAATCTTGTTGCCTCTCTGTTCGGAATAGATCCAGAATCTGACCACTTCTCACTACTCTCAAACCTGCATCATGGGTCCCCTGGATTGTTGCAATGACTTCCTACTCGATCTCCCTGCTCCACCCTGGCCCCAACCAGCCTATTCCTAACACAGCCTCCAGACAAAGTGGTTCCCCTGTAAGAGAAGGCACGTCAGTCCTCTTTTCAAAACCCTGCAACAGCTCCCCATGTCGTGCACCATGAAAAGCTTGCACTGGCATCACAGCCTGACGTCATCCATCGCCTTTGACTCTCCTACCCTCTTAGATTATTCCACTCCAGCTACGCAGCCTTCCTTGCTGTTCCTGCAGCTTGCCAGGCATCCCCTTGCCTCATTTCTTTGTCCTTGCTATTTCCTCTCTTTGAAAATTTCCTCTTCTAGATACTCCCATAAATTGTTCTCTTACCTCTTTTAAGTTTTTGCTCAAACATCCCTTCCTCAGTGTGTCTTTCCCCAGTGGTCCTATTCATAATCACAAACTCCCTCACACCCTGACACTCTCTGTTCCCTTCCAAGTTTTACTTTTCTCCACAGCGTTTACCATCTTCTGGTATTCTGGGTGATTTACTTATTTCGTATCTCTCTGTCGCCCCTGTGAGACAGCAAGACCCACGAGGGTGGTCATCTTGTTGTGATTTCTTCACTGATGTGTCCCCACCACTTAGACATACGACAGGCACTCAGTGAGTATTTGTTAAATGAATGTTGATTCCATGTTAGAGAAAGTTCTTAAGAAAAGGTATGAGAAAAAGATGTTTGAACTCAGAAAAAATAAAATAAGAAAGTTCTGTCCTGCCCGAGCCAGTTTTCTCAGTAGTTAGAGCATCAGCCCACGGACTGAAGGGTCACAGGTTCGGTTCCGGCCAAGGGCAAGTACCTGGGTTGCAGGCTCCATTCCCACCCGTGTCAGGTTGTGAGCTGGAGGCAACCAATCAATGTCTCTCACATCGATGTTTCTCTCTCTCTCTCTCTCTCTCTCCCCCACACACACACACTCTCTCTGAAAAACAATGGAGAAAATATCCTTAGGTGATGATTAAAAGAAAGGCTCTGTCCTCAAACAAATTGGTCTTACTATCTTATTAAATGCCAAGTTATGGCTGGAAATTTGGTGAGCTGAGCTGAACACTGGTTCAAAAAATAAAATCTACAACTGAAATTAAGACAGAAACCCTATTGTTTTAATCAGTCTCCACAATACTTTACATACATAAAAGCCTTTTTATTTAACAGTCCCGGACTCTCCTCACTAAATAGCTCATTCATGGCCTTGCACTCTCTGTCTCAGGAGAGTTTTCTGAAATTAAGGCCACAAAAATCCAAGGGAGCTTGACATTAGCTTAGACTTTCTCTTAGCAAAACCTAATCTGGGCTTTTTATCAGCTGTTAGTATCTTAATGGAAAGAGGTTTTGATATCAAGCTGTAAAATGAAGGTAAAATGAGGATGCAGTTAGAAGGCACTACATTTTAGCTCTTCGATTGGCTTTTCTGAACACTTGCACTTGGTTGCCTGAGGTTACTGGGTCTGAAGCCTTCATTCTGTCAACTTTGGGGCTCAAATGTCTTTTTCAGGTGCCCCTGGGCATCAAATACAATACTTTGCACTGATGTCCAAATCAGTAAACACAACACTCCAGCAGGGAGCCCTCGGGGGAAGCCCTGAAGTCCCAGGGAATGAAAGGAATGAAAGGAGGGCAGGTCTGGGTTTTTCCCAAAGAATATATCCACCTGTAGTGTCCAGACCTGTGTGTGTCTTGGAGAGCAGGGAACAGGGGGGTAATGCGGGTTTATAGCGGTCTTTCCTTATTAATTCCCTCTCATGACTTTGGTGGAAGTCTCCAATTATTATTTTTAAAATAATATTTTTTAAAAATGTATGACATCTGAAAATGTGAATCTTTAGAAAACTTTTTTTTTACAAAATAACTTTAAATTTTATTTTTAAATTACAGTTTATATTCAGTATTATTTTTTATGAGTTTTAAATTTACAGCATAATAGACAATCACATGCTTTACAAAGTGTTCCCCCCAATGTTTCCAATACCCACCTGGTACCATTCATATTTACTGCAATATTATTGACTATATTCTCTATGCTGTACTCTACCTCCTATGATTTTTTGATTGCCCAAAGAGAAAGTATCTCTTTTCAAATCAAATCACTTATCTCAATAAAAATACAGGTAATTTTTAACAAAACAAATAAGCGTTCCTCTCTGGACTCAGCCCCTCCTCAGATCCACTCACTACGCCAGTTCCCTCATCTCCCAGAGGCAGCCCCCAGAGCTTCTGCACTTTCTAGACTTATGTGCCACCTGTGGCATTACCTGGCTGGTCCTAATTTCTCCAACAAAAGCAGTGCTCTATTTGTGGACTTCTATTTTTTTACTATCAAAATTAACCTATTTTGCATCTCATCCCATTGGACTTCTAATTTTTCTTTCCAAGGGTTAGTAGTTCTTTTTGGCTTAATGCATGACATCTCCCAAGTAAACCTCAACTTGAACAAGGATCTTCTCGAGACACCCCTGCACCTAACCTAAAGAAAGGTCCCTAGTGCAGAGGATTTAGGAGTCAAGAATGAATGTTTTACAGTGAAAGAAACATTACATTTGGAGTAAAAAGACTCAGGCTAGAGTCCCAGCTATATTATTTACTATCTCTATAGCAAGTCACATTGTTCAAGCATCTGTTGCTACCCTCTTTGACATGCTGGAAATAAATCTAACAGAATAATCTATTCAAATAATGCTATAGAGTTCTCTGCAAACCTAACACCATATTATTGGCTATGTGGATGGATTTAGGAGAAAGGCCCTTTTGGTGACCTTCAGATCACACTATGTGCTGCCTACGCTGCCGACATTTAGAGCTGTTCCTATGCACGTGGATTAAAAAAAAAAGATTTTGAATAAAAAGTGATTGCCACAATCGCAGAAGAACTATTATTAAAAATATCACTTTGATTAAAAATGTCAGTTTTGAGAAGCTTTTAATATCTTCCAGCAGTGCTAAACTGACATTAATGGCATTTCAATATTAGTTTCTAAAAGTTGGTCTTCGTTTATATCTTTATTTAACTGAGCTTTGCATACTGTCAATTTGTAAAAGACAATGGCTTTCAGTCATCATTTAGTTCACAAAGAAATTTGTTTGACAATTAACATCAACCTCTATATATTGTGAACAGTTGTAAATATTTTCCCAGTAGGTGAATGCTCTGACATTTTATCATGTAGATTATAAGAACACCATGCCCTCCTTCTATGAGATGTTTCTTCTTATAAATTAAAACATGCATTTAATTTTTACTATTCCCAAATAAGTTTACACTCCATGATGAAATTGGTATTTTGATGTCCAACTCAGAAAAATTAGAGGATTCGCTATGAAACTAAGAATAAACGGCATTCACCCACTCAGCCAAAATCTATAGAGCAGCTTTTGTTTACAAGATAGATTCTTTACCTGCCATTGGGCATATATCCATGAATGGGGCAAAAGATCAGGTTCTGCACTCACAGGCCTTACATTCCTCATTTTACAAAATACAATCCTAGATGAATGTGCTACCAAACGCACTCCCTGAACTCTTAGATGAATGTGTGTGTCTGTATGTATGTGTACACATGAATATGTGCATGTATATATGTGTATGAGCATGTATGTACATATGTATATACCATACTTTTTGAAGCCAAGATAAAGTATATTTTAAGATAAACTAGGGAAGGAGAAATCAGCTGTCAGGTCTTTCCATGCAGAAAATATTCCCTTAGGGATTTACAGGGCCAACAAAGTTATTGAGTCATAACATTTTCTCCCCTCAGTACTCCATTTCTCCACAACCTCTGCAACCTTAAAGCTGACACGTTCCCCCAGCATGATAACCACTCAGTTTATGGGAAGGCTCTGCTAGATGAAGCACACGTCTGTTCTTTAAGACACCACAACAGTTGAGGCTCTTCGGTCATCATGCAATTTTAATTAAGTTTTCAAATTTATATGTCAAGTCCGCCTTCCTGTTTTTCTCAGTCTGCCATCCGATCGGCCCCGCTCTCTGTTTCTCAGTAACATGGAGCCCCTTTTCTATCTGGTTCATCAACCCTTTTACTAAGCTCTCTAATCCTGGTTCCTATAAAATCACGCCTCATCTTTCACATCTCTTCTTCTACCTTTTCCTCCAACTCCCCCGTCTCTTTATAAAATACCTAATAGTAAAGATGAAAATGGCATTTCATTCTCTTGGAGACATGCATTACCTAAATAATTCAACCAGGAAACCATTCTTTAAAAATATCACTGATCAGACCGTGGGCACTAGGACCCTCCCCAGATGGCTTTTTTTGGCGGGCTTCAGGGCACAGATAGCAAATGGTTCTGTGAATGCCATTTTTACTATAAATAACTCTTATAAATCTTACTGACAGTGAGAAAATAATATTGTCAGGAAGAAAGGTGGCATCTTTGGAAAAATAGTCTTAAGAATATGCTTTTTATTCTTCCATATTGCTTTTCCCATTACCTTCTTTTGGGCTCTGTTTTTCTTAACAATAATAATTAAATTTTAATTAAAATTATAATATAGTATTTTATAGTTTTTAAAATATTTTTTCATATAGTCTCTCATAAGAAATAAGGATGATTGATGAGATGATGATGATGATGATGATGATGAACTACATCTATTTCATATAACAGCAACTTGTGTGACATGTCCTTGACCACCCACCTGAGTGGCAGGTTGAGAAATGAAATCCAAGCCTCCTGAGAACATGGAATTATTTTTACTTCAATAGTGCATGGTAGTGCACAAATTATTTATTTATGTCTTTTGGGTTATACTATCTTAAGACAAAATGGCTCAGTAAAATCCATCCCTTTTGTGTAGTAAATGGAATGCACTTTTGTTGATGTATATTTAATCTGGTAAAGACAATAGTGATGAAAAGTACAGATGATTTAGTCAAGCTACCTGGGTTCAAATTATCCACTTAGCTACTTACAAGCTGCATAACCTTGGATAATTTAGACAATTTACTTAACTTTTCTGGGACTTGGTTGTCTCAACTATAAAATGGAAATAATAACACCAGTCTCATTTATTCTGTAAGGGATTAAATTATAATAACCCACATTAAATACTTAATACTGTTATTATTATTTATTGTTACTCTGAGAACTGATAATCTCTCTTCCATTCACCTGCAAAATGGAGATATTAACTTTATTGAATCCCTAGAGCATTACCTATTTCATATTTGATTGCAGATGTGAAAGAGTGTTAAAAGCATAAAATTATGTAAAGTTTACGGCTTCTACGGTGTGAACATGTACAATAATCAGAGTTATTTCTAATATGTGGGTCAAATCGCAAAGCAGAACTCATTTCTTTTATTTGTAACTTTCAGTGAAAGTTACAAAGAAAACTTCTTTTCCCTTCTTAAATAAATGCCTTCTGGTGACATTTTTTTAAAGAGCAAAAAACCAAGTTCCCTACAGCTGCTGCAAAAAAGATACAATAGGGTTTTTTTCATGGTTTTCTTTATCTTTTCCACCCAGAAGGCTAAGGAGAAACTGGGTTCTTATGCTTCCTCATGCTTCCGTTTCTGCACTTTAGGGTGACTTGCTATCACTTCTGGCTTTTAAAGCCCTAAGTCTACCCTGAAGATCTCACCAAGAGAGAGAGCTAGAAATATTCTGAGCTTGTGAACGGACTCCCACAAGTGTTTTCATTTCTTGGTCATCAAATTGGAGATGATTGGACCAATTCCGTGTTTTATTCTCTTTGGCACTTAGCTCTATAACCCCAAGGTTCTGGGGAGAGTTTCTACTGACAGCACTTAGACATTGAATCTAATTTATTTTGCTTGACATGGCAATTAGTTCTATTTGTCCCATCCCTTAGCTCACGTTTCTATTCTCCAACTGTGGCAAGATGGACAGCAAAAAAAATTTGCTATTTTAGGATTCAGTAAAATAGAGTTAACCTAAGAAATAATTGGGTACTAAGCAGAGTTTGTCTTTTGCTTTTCTTGAATCAGTAAAGGATTTCATGGAAAAAAATCATCCTTCATTCTATAATAATGTAAGACTTGGTGGTAATTCTTGATAGCCATTTGAGATGAATATACGTTTCATCTTTGAAAGTCTGATTTAACCCTTTGTAGGCCCCTAATCAAAACATATAGCAACCGTGGTTCTTGTTTGCAAATGACAGAAGTCGATCCTAGCTCTCTTAAAAGAGAGAAAAGTATTTATAAGAAATTGAGCAGAGGATCATGGAGTCCATGGCAGGCTGGAGATCAGCATTTGGGAACTGAGAAAGAATTAGGATAGTATGAGAGAATAAATAAGAACAAAAAAGGAACAAAAAAGAAACAGATAAGTAAACTTATAAATGTAAATTTCGTACATGTGCAGCTATATTCATAGAATAGATCTTCCAAAGTGCGATCACAAAGGTAAACACATCTTCAGATCTAGTACATACTGCGAGTTTCCCTTCTACAGTGTTGCACATTTTGTGTTTCTACCAGTAATGTCTTAGAGGGCCTCTTTCTCTAAAACCTCAACAACAGAGAATGCTCTCAAAATTGTGGGTTTTTTACAATCTGATAGGTAAGAAAATGGGATTTCAGTGTGCATTTTATAGTTTTCTTTTCGTTAGTGGATGCTCCTGTCTGAACATCTTTTCATAGATTTTATTTTATGTTCTGTGAGCTATTCCATGTTCTTTTGCCTATTTCCTCTTGTATTCATCGGTCTTTTTCTTCTCACTTTGTAAGACTGCTTCATAAACTAGGGAAATTCATCTTTTTGTCTGGAGTATGAGATGCAGATATTTTCCCCAGGATTTCAATGTGTAATTAGTTTTTGCTTATAATGTTTTACTGTAATGTAAAAGTTTATGTGTGTGTCTGTGTGTATTGTCAAATTTATCAGTCTTTCTAGATTTTAAGCCTTAATTACAACAGGCCTTCTCTACACCATGGTTTTAAAGGAATTCTCCCAAGTTTTCTTCTAAGAAGTCTCCACGAACATGAACTCTCATCAAAACAGAAATAGTGCTTACAATGCCAGTTTCGTGAAAGTAGTTTTGTTTCAAATTAACATGTGGTAAGCAGCTATCAGGTGTGAGGCAGAACATACACACAATGAACGTTAAGACTCTGGCCCTGTCTCTGAGTGCGTACAGCCTCATCCTGATACACTATGTAGTAGAAAGGGCTTTGTACCGAGAGCTATGACAGCTCAGATGACACTTAGCACAACCTGGTGGTCTATGAAGGCTTCCTGAGAGAGCGGATGCTGCTTTATAACTAGGGAGACAGGATGGAAGAAATTATTTTTGAAGAAAAGAAGAAAAAACTAAACCAATACCATGGAAAAATTGCATACAGTTTTCTTAATGGACAATTTCATTTGTATATTAATTCAATAATTATTTATTTCACACAGTACATGTAAATATAACTAGAAATAAGATATATAATAGCTTGACTTGTATTATGGGCCTAAAAATTCTAAAACCCTTTGTTGCATGGTCTTTGTTAATAACCCAGGTAATCCTTTGACATCCTAACGCTGTCTCTGATTTAGATCATCTTTCTCTTGAGTCCCAACCTGATTTGTTTCTTCTGTAACAGTGGCCAGAAGGTCTAGCTTGCCATTGATTTTTTTTTTTTTTTTCCTCTAGCTCCTTTCATTTTTACTAAGGAAAGTTAATGTTCAGTGACCAAATTTACCCCCGAGCCAACCAGCAGAAGAGGGCAGCTCAGCTGCTATTGGTTTATTGATCCCCCCTGTTGCTCACTGTAAGTGAATTGTAGGATCACTGGCAGAGAATAAGACATTTGGTAAATAAAACTAGTTTCTGGAAAATAGAAAACAACTGCATTCAAATTTAGGGATGCAGACTCTGGACCATTCATGTGTCCAAAGTCAGATCTGGATTACCTCTGCCTGAGTGCTTCTCACCACTCCTTTCAGGGACGCTTTCCCCCATCTATCCACAACCAAGGCCCCCTCCCTATTTCACCAGCTTATTGGTTGACTACCCATATTTATTCATATCCATCATTATCTTACTATATATAATTATTATGTTTGCTCATTTGGTTGTCTTCTGCTTCCTTCATTGAGATATAAACTCCATGAGAGCTAAGACTAGACATAGTTTGTTACCTGTCGTATCCTCAGTGCCTGGTACATAATACGTACTCAATAAGCGCTTGCTGAATGAACAAATACCAAACCCCGTTGTCGGTTCTTTTCCCCTGAGAGACGGCATACTCTCTTTGCTAGGAGTAAGGCCCCCGCTCCTTTAAGAGATGGTCTAATATCTGATGAGATTATCAGAATCACATCAAGTTTTAGTTATGATAAAAATGTAATTCTGGAATTTTTTTATATCACCTATGGGTAATCCTAAAATATAAATCCATGGGTTAAATTACAAAAGAAGTTACTTGTGACAAAATGTGAATTTAGATTTCCTTTAATTTTTCTCTTGCCTCTTTGGGGAAAGAGTTCAACAGGGAAAGAGGTTTTACTCTGTGGATAACAAGCAGCATTTCATTACAACAGGCAGAATGGGAGCAACATTATTTACGCAGCAGTTACCTGAACTCCCCGATGATAACATCTACTCGATCACTGTCAGACGTGCAATGCAGACTTGGGTGAGCAATGCATCTCTGGGCTCCTGCTTTTTATTTATGTATTTGGTGGAGGTGCTTAACTTTTTCAGGCTCCAATTCATCATACAAAATAACAGTGCTCATTTCTTTGAAATAACTTCCTTAGACAATTTAAAATAATAAATATAAAGGCATAAGGTATATGTTAAAATAGTATGACCTTTACTGCAAAACAAATCTGAAAAGTTTATTCTGCTGACATTTATATTAGGAAAGAAACAAGATTTAATTACAGCTTCAGAGACGATGGTTAACTTTATGGGTTACAAAGTACGTGATTCTAAGATAAATTATTCAAATTGATTCTAATTGTTTGTCATGTTATTTTGTTAAAGAATGTCAAAGGGGTGATGTAAAAATGATTCATGAATTTTCCCACAGTGAGGATTTAATTTGGCAGGTGTGTTCAGGCACCAGACAGGAATGAGCATAACAGCTGGGGAAAGATTTCATGGGGCAGGTGGGAGTTAGTGAAGCAGAAGATTTTCTGTTAAAATCATAGTTTTATTTATTCTTTGGACTTTCTACAATATGTACTTTGTAATTTTTTTAAAAGAAAACAAAACTTTAAGAGGAAATATAGCATACAAATTGCTTATATAATTTACTTAAATCAATATGTTTTTAAATGAAGTTATGTTACAAACAGCTAGAAATATAAATACCAAGAACTGAAATAATTCAGTATGGAATCACACATTTAACTTCTTCCTGGTGTAATAAACACTCAGCAAGCTGAAAACGGAAATGTTTGCTAGTTCTCCTTAAGCTTTTTTTTAGAATTTTGTGCACAAAAGAGGCTTGAACTTGTCATTATAAATTATATACCTTGGTGGTTTAATCTTATTCCATTAATTAGACCCACATTTTAATTTCTTTGGTTTCTATAAATCCTGGAACTACAAAGGAGAAAATGAAGTAATTAAATGCAGAAAAGTGGGATTGTGCATACTTAATTTGAATAAATACCTGACATTCTAGTGTAGGAGATGCTAGTACAGCCAAAAATCTTCCTGATAATGGGCAATCTTCACAAAACACATGATTTTAGTCAATCAGCTTTGGCATCAAGCCAGAAGTGAGTACTAGTTGGGAGCTAACAAAGCAGACAACTCCAGAGCACACAACAGTCAAACATACTTTTCGAAGGAAGGATGCGCAGAAAGGTAGCGAAATACGGTAGTTACTTGAAGAGTAACAGAAGGCTTACGAAAGTGGCAGTCCATCTAACACAAGAATACAGGCTATACGGGCGAGTGCCAAGGTGGGTGTGAAGGGGGCTAGCAAGCGAGTGGAAGGTTTCTCTCTGCAAAGGAAGGATGGTTGCAAGGTGCCTGAAAATCTAGACTCTAAAAAATCCTTAGATTCCCTTTAGGCCAGCTCAGTACTCCAGGAAAGCATTTTAAGCTATTCTGCTCTCATTTTTATCTTAAGCATGCAAAGTGCTTCCATTAATCAAACCTGAACTTTAATCATCTAAAAAGAAATTCACAGAATCTCCCAGCTTGTATCTTGAAAGAAACAGAGCAACGCTTTTCTTACTCAGAAAATTCAAATCCTCACAAACGACAGATATACCTAGATAAGAACCTGAAATAGTGTTCTGCTTATCTATTGCTGTGGAACAAACGACCCCAAACCTACTCGTCTAAAACAACAACTAACAACTATTTATATTGCTCATGGAATCTGCAATGTGGACAGAGCTCATGCATTGCCAATCCTGGTGGCTGAAAGGTTACAGTGACTCAATAACTGGGGGTTGATTTCTTCCAATTCTCAATGACTCACACATGTGGGGGTGGATGCTGGCTGACGGCCAGGACCTCAGCCGGGGTTGGTGACTGGCATGAGTGCACATGGACTGTCCCCTGGGACTGGTAGGCTTCCTAGAGGCTGGTGGCTGGCTGTGAAGAGCCACTAGCTCAAGGTAGGAGGAGCTATAAGTTCCTTAAGACTTACCTTGAGGTGTCATTTGTGCTGTATGGGATTAGCCAGCAGTCACAGAGCACAGGACCCAGGGAGAGCCGCAGTCCCTGCTCCTCGATGGGAGAGGTGTCAAAGGATTTTAAGACCATTTCCTAAAAACCACCACAAATAGCAATGCCCCTGCCATTTCCCCAAGAATTAAGCTGACATTTCCCTGAGGAATCTAAAATTATCTCCTGTTCTCAGGGACTGGAAACAAGATGGCGCGCAGGTAACAGGTACACCAGTCGCCGCCGCCCGCAGCCACATCAACATCACAACTAAAACACAGAACCACCGTCACTCGAGCCTCCTGACATCCAGCTGAACAGAAGCCCACAACCAGGGACCTGAAGCAGCACCGAGACCGGGAGGAGGGGCTGAGACGCCAGCGGATCAGGGCTCAATCACCGAGACACGGCCGCGGGCCCACACCCGGGGCAGCGGGGGTTTCCCGGAGGAGGGAGGGGTCCCAGCCCCACAGCAGCCCCCAGTCCAGGGCTCCAGGGGCAGAAAGAAACGCCCCCACAACCCCGGGCTGTGAAACCAGCGGGGACTGTCCCTGAGAGTCGAGGAGGCTGAGGGAGCCCCAGCAGCTCCTCTAAAGGGCCCGGCGCGGACTCCCTCGGACGCTCCCTCTGCGCCCAGCGCCGGGCAGCAGCCTGAAGGGACCCGGGACACTCGGGGGGAACTAACCTGCCTGGAATCCGGGCGAGAGCTGGAGGGGCAGCTTCCTCCCAGGCAGAAGGGCTGGCAGAGGCTATGGCTCCTGTGGCGAGTCCTCCCCGCACACAGCCGGCAGGCAGGCGCCATATTTGAGTCGCCAGCACCTGACTCACGCCTTTGGCCCCGCCCCGTGATTCCCAGAGGCCCCGCCCCTCCCACCTGCAGCTCCTCCAGGCCATTTCCAGGGGCTTTTCTGTGCAAGGGGCCTCTCGAGCCCCATGCTTAGGACTTTCCTAAAATCTCTCAAACAAGCAGCAGCGGGCCCCATACGGCTTGATAAGCGGCCCCAGGCCTGGCACTAGCGGCAGCTGCATTGGCTCATAGCTTGGCCTCTCCTGGGCACCTCCAAGCCCAGCACAAGTAGCAGCCAACTACGGTTTGCTGTGTAGCTCATGCTGGGTGGCCCTGGGCAAGGCACTGGCACAGGCTGACTTTGCACCTCCCAGGAGGCCCCAGAGACAGTGCACCTGGTGGTCAGACTCGACCACGCTGGATTACAACCCTACCACATCCACGAGTGACACTCAAGGGGCGCACTTGGTGAACACCAAAGCCCCACTGAAGTAAATCCTGCTCCATAGGGGTGTCTCCAGCACAGCAGCTCTTTGGCTGTAGTTGCAGCTGCTCCTCACAGCTGACTGGCCTGGGGGTCAATTCCTCCCAGGGACACCAACAGCAACCAAGGCTCAACTACAACAGGACAGTGCACACAGCCCACACAGGGGAGCACCTAGAAGGCCCAGCTCAGGTGAATGTGGAGGCTGAGCCACTGGACCCCACAGGACACCTACTACACAAAGCCACTCTACATATTCCAGGAGACATAGCAGCTCCACCTAATACATAGAAACAAACACCTGGAAGCAGCCAAAAGGTGGAGGCAAAGAAACATGCCACAAAGGAAAAAAACAGAAGAAATCTCTAGAAAAGGAACTAAATGAAATAGAACCAAGTAAGCTACTAGATACAGAGTTCAGAATTACGGTTATAAGGATGCTCAAGGATATTAGTAAGACTATTAAGAAAACAAGTGAGACCATCGATGACATAATAAAGTACCAATCAGAAATGAAGGCTACATGAACTGAAATAAAGAATCGTTTACAAGGAATCAACAGTAGAGTAGAGGACACTGAGAATCAAATCAGCAATTTAGAACATGAGGAAACAAAAAACACCCAACCTGAGAGCAAAAAGAAAAAAGAATCCAGAAATATGAAGATAGTATGAGGAGCCTCTGGGACAACTTCAAGGGCCCAACATTCATTCATATTATTGGGGTGCCAGAAGGAGAAGTAAGAGAGCAAGAAATTGAAAACCTATTTGAAAAAATAATAGCAGAAAACTTCCCCTACCCTGGAAAAGAAATAGACTTACAAGTCCAGGAAACACAGATGATCCCAAACAAGAGGAACCCAAAGATACTCACAGCAAGATACATCATAATTAAAATGCCAAAGGTTAAAGACAAAGAGAGAATCTTAAAAGCAGCAAGAGAAAAGCAATTAGTTACCTACAAGGGAGCACCCATATGACTGTCAGCTGATTTCTCAACAGAAACCTTGCAGGCCAGAAGGGAGTGGGAAGAAATATTCAAAGTGATATAAAACAACAACCTACAACCAAGATTGCTCTACCCAGCAAAGCTCTCATTTAGAATTGAAGGTCAGATAAAGAACTTCTCAGACAAGGAAAAGCTAAAGGAGTTCATCACCACCAGATCAGTACTACATGAAATGTTGAAGGGTCTTCTTTAAGAAGAAGCTAGTGAACAAAAAAATCTGACAAACTAAAAAGATCTAGAGACACTGACGCATGCAACAGATGATCATATTTCAGAGGGAATAGGGAAGGCGGCGGAGGGTGGGAAGAGATTAATCAAAGAAGTTATATGCATAGATGCATAACCCATGGACACAGACAATGACAGGGTGAAGGCCTGGGGAGCGGGTGGGAGTGAGATGGAGGGGGTCAACTGAGGGGAAAAAATTGGATACCTGTAATACTTTCAACAATAAAGATAAATTTAAAGAAAAATTATCTCCTCAATAAATTGTTCAGATATGGGTGATGAAACAATATGCAAATTATTTCAACACTTAAAGGTTTTAAAGACTAGAGTTCAAAGTCACTGGACACATTTTACCTCATTAAGTCCTCATGCATTTCAGTATATGAAGGTGCTAGACAAAATACTTTATTGTAATATTAATAATTAGGCAAAGCCATGCTTTGAGTACATAATCCGATTGTCAGGGTATCTGAGTGTCTAAAATAGTAACCATGACGGTCATATTGTAAGGTGCTTGGACATCATGTACCTTTCGGGTGGGAATGCATGTTAGAGACATCTTTCATAAAAACTACTCTCCCAAATATTTTGTGGTGGTTACCAAGTCCTCAGAACTTGGAAAATTACTAGAGATGGATGCTGACTAGCTAAGGAAGGAAGGGAAATGACAGGTGGCCATTAAAATGATGAGACATTGTTAGCTGACTTCAAGATATGAAAGAATCCATTCACATACTTATAACTGTAAGATTCAGGTACAGATGTATTAATCTGGAATCTTAAGCTAATTAATTAATTCTATTTGTACTGTATCTAACTAGAAAATATATTAATTCAGCCCAGAAAAATTTCCCCATAATTATTGAAATGAATTCTGATGTCACAGAATTCTTTTGTACCCTAATGTACACAAAGCTTAACACCTTTTCTTCTTATATCTCAGGTGCCAAGAATTATATTAATTATAATTCTTGATAAGTGAAATCGTAAGGTATTTTTCTTTGTCTGATTTATTTCACTTAACATAATGCCCTCAAGGCCCACCCATGTTGTCACAAATGGTAAGAGTTCATTCTTTCTATGGCTGAGTGGTATTCCATTGTATATATGGACCACATGTCCTTTGCCTATTTGCAGCTTTTGCCTTTTTATGTCACTCCATGGTGTCAGATCTTGGCAAACTTCCCAAATATTACTTAACGAGCTCATTTTATCTTTCACTAATCAATAACCCGCCCACCCTCTTCCCCTTAAGCACTCACCACACAGGAACAGATGGTTAACATCGGCCATCTGACAACAAAGCAGATAGAACAGTTGTATTTCT
Organism: Miniopterus natalensis; assembly: GCF_054644295.1. Lineage (NCBI taxonomy): Eukaryota > Metazoa > Chordata > Mammalia > Chiroptera > Miniopteridae > Miniopterus > Miniopterus natalensis. The sequence continues at coordinate 75,408,808 of NC_142086.1, read as the reverse complement.
CATGGAAAAGGAAAACATATCGCCTAGAGACACAGAAATAGTGACAATGAAACAAAGTAAAAAAAAGTGCTAAAGACTGTTATGGAGTTGTGTAGGAGGACTGGGGGTGCTCTAAAGAAAACCAAAAGTTGACCTTCTGCCCCTCCCCCTCTGCAACTACAGCCCTCCCATTGGACACCTGTCAGTCATGTGACTTTATTCTAGAAGTTTTTACTGGTAGAAACAAACATCCAGAAATCCTCCAGATCATCATTCCTTTTTACAAAATTACCTACTAAGTGCTTTTCTTTGACTTTGCCCCAAACCAACTAGTCCCAGTATTTCCACTGTGGCTTATTTTTCTCCAGAAACTTCTCTCTCTTTCCATTTCCTGTGGCTTAATATCATTGGTCACCTGGTAAATAATTTATTTGTAGATAATACTGATATTTCTGAGAAGTGTTTGATCTTTTCCAATATTTATAGGCTTTAGGATAATAATAGCAAGTGCAAGGTTTTTTATTAATGAGCCAGAGAACTTAAAATACCAAAAACAGTTGTTTCTTTAAAACATCAGGGTTCTTATTTCCTTGAGTTTGATTTGATCCCATATCATTTTCTGCCTCTGGGCTGCAGAAGGATTATAGGTCTACTCTGATGAGTGAGCAGTGCAACCGGGTTGGGGGCACAATGTGATAGCAACACTAATGACAGAGGTTTGGTGATAATGTCCTCAGGTAAAGGACAGAGCAAAGAAATTGGCAGGCGTCTATAATTAATTCCAAAGCTTTTGTACAAGCTAGGATTGAATTTTAAATCTCTTGCTCTGAAGAGTCAACAACAGTATGGCATTCATCAATAATTCATCGTTTCTAAAACTCCTTACAGCGTATCCAAAGGAACAGTTTGGAAATGAAGAAATATGAATTTTCATCCTACCTCTAGCATTTACTTATTGTGACTTTAAGTTAGCTATGTTTCAGATATTTAAAGAAGAGTTGCTTATTGTTTTATAAACTAATACTGATACTTGAGTTAATTGTAGAACATTTGGTTATTTTGATGTGTTATAAGTGATTTGCACTTCACTTTGAATCCATTATTTGCTATAAAAATGCAAACACACACTGCTGGGCATTATTCTACATGTGCATTTTTTTCTTATTTTGCATATGTGTCTAACATCTTCACCTGGCTGGGATGTGAAAATTCACAGAAAACAAATATTCTAAATTATGATATGGTCAGTGAAGGTTTTTTATTTGCAAAGGCAAAACTGTACTATATACCTTATAGAAGACTTATTCTGGGACTGCTAAGTAGCAGTTTAAAAATTGGGAGCAGCTAATGAATTTGTACCACCTGCCAAGTGCTGTTGTAAATAAAGGACCAAGATAAAAATGAAACAGAAAATGTGACTTTTCTTTCAAAATAACATAATCCACACATTTTTGGCAGAACTTCTTAACTCTCTACAATGAGGTTGGGCTAAAGAAATGTACCTGGTTGATGTTTATTTTTGCTTTATAGATATGAGATCTCTGATTCACTAATCAGTTCTGCCCAAGACCAGACACAACAACTGGAATTTCATGTTATGTAACATAATGGTCTAGAAAATGTTTTTGTATCATAGTTATTATATATGTATAATATATATACAAACACATCTATTACAGTAATTTAGTGGTATATGTGATGTGTTTGAAGACAATTTCAAGATGCAAATTTAAATACATTTTCATAATCCCTGCTACAGAATCAATAGGCTGCTACTTTAAAAATAAATTGGTTTCCTTTTTTAAAATATTTATTTATTAGCTAAATTACCTACTTTCCTCATTTCTTTTTTTTAAGCAATTGACCTTTTATTAAATTTATTGGGGTGACACTGATTAACAAAATTATACAGGTTTCGGGGACACAATTTCACAACACATCACCTGTACACTGTGTTGTGTGTTCATCACCCCAAGTCTCCTTCCATCAACATTAATTGAATTCGTTGATATCTATACTAAATAAGATCAAATTCTACCATCTATGGCAGAAAATAAAACAAATAATAGGAACTAAAACAAAATGTAATTTCCATCTTACATAAAGTAAGTATAGGTTTTGTGGAAACTTTCAAAACGTCAGAAACCAAGGCACCTTGCCGTTTTCTGACCTCCCTTCTCTATGGTGTGCTGATCATCCTCATGTTCCAATATGACGGCTAGAGCTCCAGCCATCTATATCTTCATTCCAGGTAGCAAGAGGGAGGAAAGAAAGGATACATCTGTGATCTTGTAGGAAATCACCAAAAAGTCCCCACACAAGTTTTCTGCAACCACCACATTGATTAGAGCTTAGTCACGTAATCATATCTAGCTGCAAGTAAAGTGGGGGCACTGTAGCCTTTTCCTAGGTATGGATATGCCAAGGTAAAATAAGGACTATATTGCTAATGAGAAAGAGAGAGAATAGATATTGGGAAGCCACTAGCAATTACTGCTAAAGTGCTTTTAGGCATGTTTCCACATGAAGCCATGTTCAAAATAAATGTATACATGGGAAGAAATGGACCCTCTGGAGACATTCACTAAGCCTGCATCACACGATATATTTACACAAATATTCACTGATACACTCCTTAAACTTTCATAAAGTTGCTTCTCAGTTAAAAATAATTTGCCTGATAAGAGAGCTCATTTACATATTAAGTAAAATTTTCAAGGTAAAGATTACCATAGTATTATAGAATATAGACAACCACATATGTCGTAAAATTTGGCATATCTAAAACATTCAGCCAATAGAAAGGGTATAAGAAAAATGATAGAGATCAATGAGAATGAAAAAAATGAATCAATTCCTTTCTGGGTTTTATTATTTTGTGGTCCAACTTGGAGTTAAATTTGTGAATGTTCATTCATTGTTTTGACCTCAGATTCAGAGACCACTAATACTTTCGGAGAGTCTACAAATTAGAAACTGGGCAAAATGCTTTTAACTATCATTTCTCATTTAAGAGTCACACAGTTCTGCACGGAGCTATCACACTGTAGAGCTAGTGTGGACACTACAGCTGAGAACACTTGGCCAAGGTCACACACTGGGTGAGACGTAAAGTTGAAATTCAAATCAGACCCCCTGACACCATGTACTTTTTTTTTTTACCATTGGTCAAACTCCTACTTCAGTAATTGACTGATTCTAATGTTGAGCATCTAAGGAATATATCTACATACAAATCTAATTGTTCCAAATTACAAGATACAGTATGACGCGTGTCCTAGGTCTCAAGACATTTGGTGTGCAGTGAGCTGCCTTTATAATGTGACAAACACAGCACCCTTGAAGCATGAATGGCTATAACCTTGACTGCAAGATTGAGAAGTTTGAGGAGAGGAAAGTACAATAGTAACTCGAAAAAATACATTAGTTAGTATTTCTCGTTCAAGGATCCTAGAAAGTTGTATAAGCCCATAGAGCAGGGTCAGCAAACATTATCAAGGGCCAGCTGGTAAGTACTTTAGGGTTTGCAGGCCTGTACAGTCTTGGTCCCATATCCTCCATATTCTTTATTTTTTGCTTGTTTGTTGGTTTGGTTTGCAATATTTAAAAAAACAAAAACAGGCACAGGCCGTATATGAGCCCTAGACTTTAGTTGCTAATTCCTGAATAGTCAGGTAATTATTCTTACATTCAAAACAATTGCAAAAATCAAAGTTCTCAGGTGAAGACGTTGAGAAGGAAGTTAACGCTCGCCCCCTAACCGCAAAGTGGCAAAGCTCAGCTGTGAGCTATGAGACACATCAAGGGCGGCGAGAGAGGCCTGCTTCTGCGTTATCAGGGCCCAACAGGCGACCGTTCGCTTACGTCCTGTGCAAACGCAGCAGCTCTCTTCTAACCTGATGTCCTTTCCTGGCTTTACCCCTGTATATAAGCAGCATTATTCTCCGGCTCCATATAAAGATACATTCAGGCTTGGAAAAGTAAGCTACTTACTCAAGGTGAGAGAGATTTTAAGCCAATGGGGGAACATACTAGAGAAGGGGGACATCATTGTTCATTCGACTCAGAACTGCCTTCTTTGAAGAGTATATGATTTCCCAGGAAATATGAATATTTATGAAAGGTGTATCTGATTTTGTAAAGCCCTCAAAGACACTTTCTTGAACTCTCTCTTATGCATATTTCCTATGAATATTTCCATCACTTCTTTCAATGATGGATCCGCCGCAGCGAGCAGCTGCTGGGGAGCTCTCTGAACTACCTCCCGAATGCCTGCAACTGTCAGAAGGTAATGAAGTCACAGCACCTTCTGTTTTCCTTTATTCAATTTACTGACAAATTACTTAGTGGAGCTCACAGTCTCAGGCTTATCAAACTTCAAATCTAAAAGGATCCCACTGACTGTCAGATTAGGCGTTGACCGAACCATGCGCTCTCCGAAGCCTCAGCATTTCCATCTCTCAACGAGAGGAAATTTCTCGGGAGCCCTTGAAAAGCTTTCCTTAGAGCACAGCTGTGACAAAATCAAGTGGTTTGTGGGTTTGCATCTGCTCCCAAAGGTAATTGTTTGATTGTAAGGTAATGAAAAGATACTTTAATTATCTCTGAATTCACTGAGGCTGGAATCACCACGGAGCTCTCAGCATTAAAAATTCCATACGCATTTCATCAAAAATCTCCCAACTATGGGCATTATTTTCATTACTTTTAAACTGTAACAATTCTGGGGCACGGTAATTAGTACTGAGTAGAAAAACCCAATTATGAACTAATTATACTTCTTATAGTCACCCTGTCATCTCAACCAGGCCTCCTGCTTTCTGGCTGTTAGACTTGAAGCCAAGCAAGGCTGAAGCAATAATAAAGCAGAAATATAACACCATCGAACGTCATTATTCCTCTTTTTTCTGATTTGTCTCTCATTCAAATGAGAAAACTTAAAAGGCTAGCTAACTAGTCCCGGAGGTAAACGCCAAGATCTTTAAAGTGATCGGTTCATGGGCTTTTTTTCCCTCCAGAAGCCAACCGCTTAGCTTCAGACAATAATAGGTAGCGGGCATACATCTTGCCATTTACAAAGGACAGAGCAGCAGGAAGCTTATTGATATTCTTTCTTTTCATTTTCTTCAAGCTGCAGATTTGACAGCCAGTTTTCCTGAGAATTGATCGCTTATACAAAAGATGAACTTGAAACATATTCAGCTGTTGATCGACGAGAGAAAAAGTGATAAAATAGGAAAGGCTGTACTTATGTCCTGATACGGAATGAAGCCCACAGCAATGAGCTTCAGTCTGATTGCTGCAGTGCCTGTGTTGATTTTATGCCTACATAATGTGCTCATTTGCTTTAAATGGTTATCCTTCTTAAGAGGTGACCTTGGGAGGAGTGGTCTTGTGCATGAGTGTCCTAAAATGAAAGCAATATGTGACGTGGTCAGAGAGCAAAGTTGGACCTGAACATTAGATAGACAGGCTATGTCATCACATCCACACAGCATGTCCTTACTTTTCCTTAGACCAGAGGGTAGGAAGCATTCTAGTAAACGGGCTTGTTACCCAGGGCAGTGTGAGATCTCAAAGTGGAACTTATGATAACCCAGATTTTGCCTGATTCCTGCATTTATCTCCTCTTTCCACCTAATAATATCCTAATTATAGATCAAATCATCCCAGATCCTTTTCATGTTCTTTCCCTGGCACTCAAAACCCTTTTTCAGTTTGACTGCTGACTCCTGGAGGAGGTGTGTGTACTGGAAAAGCACTGAACAGAAACCTGTGGTCTCCAATAAGCCAGCACAGTCTCCAATAACTGAGGCATTAAGGGAGTCCTAGAAGGATGTATATACACACTAGTTGCCACTTGTTGATGTGGAAAGGACCATGTGGTGGAAAGACCAAGTGCTCAGCTGGGACACATCCAGCTGAGATGCCTGTTAGATATCCCTAGTGTGGGTTTCAAACAGGAGGCAGCTGACTTCCTGGAGTAGATGGTCATGGCTTTATTTGAATATAATGCTACTTTTTGTGAGATTAGAATAAACTTACATATAAACTGAATGTGTATGTTTTCAGTGAAGAGATTTAAACTAAAGCAAACTGTAGGTGTATATAACACTTAGAAAATGCTCACCCACGATCACCAGCTACCTCTTCAGTCTTTGGTGCAGTTAGTTAGTTAGTTAGTTAGTTAGTTAGTTAGTTAGTTATGGAACTGCTATTTTTTCTGCATTTGCTATTTCCTAGCCTACTGCAAAAAGAAGTTGATGGTGTCCCGTGCACAGGGCTTTTGTGAAATTCTTATGTGTAAACATGTGAAACAGTTTGCTCCAGACATCATTACTCACATAAGGAAACGGCTGAGGGGGACCCAGCAAGTGTTAAGGCCTCAGCTCTGTGCATTCCAAGCGAAGAGCCTGCGAACTAGAGAAAGTGCATTTGAAACAGGAGTGACCATAAATTGGTAACAAACACCTCACAGGTTTCCCCAAACATTAGTGGGAATAGGTTTATGATGGAAATGTAGTACTTATAGGGTAGTTTGCTCAATCCAAGCCCCACTTCCTCCTGGGAAAGTGCCTTCCTGAAAACAGCCTCTGGGCTTGGCACAAGCTGAAGCCACCGCATCCTCAGAGATGAGCCCTGATTAGTTTAAGCCCTTCAGCAAGTAGCATCTCCCCGCCAAAACCCATTGCATAGAGATGGCCGTTTGACCTAGTTGGACATTGAGATGTAAGAAAACGTGTACTGGGGCCTTGAAAGAAAGAGCTTCTTTGCTTTGACCAGAAATCCACATAGGAATTCTACCTTACTGCTAGGTGGGAAGCAGTTGACAGCCCTTTCTAACGCTTTGGGATAACCAAGCCGTCAAATCACAGGTATCCTTGCTGAGCTACAGAATCAGTCTTTACCTAGGGCTCAGGCTAATTCTTGGTTTTATTTTACATAAACCAATAAATCATTTTTGAGTTAGGTTTTCCATTAGTTGGTACCTAACTGATACAATGATGGAGTAGGATTGCCTCTTCAAATGAAACAGAGGCAAATAAGTATTGTTTACCAAGAGGAAATATCTGTGTAGAAATGCAGAAACCCGAGATTGTGTGCATGGAGCAGCACACAGGAGCAGCGAGTGTTGGTGGGGACAAAGGGGGCAGAACAGAAGTGCTGTGTTATAAGTCAGCTGCAGGCCACCCAGCCAGGGGAAGGCAATGAACGCTTCATTTCTGAAACACATCACTATTTTCATCCAGCCAACTGCTAAATACTTCTGTGGATGGAGAATCGCAGCTGAGCTGAAGATGACATCCAGACTGCTGACTATGGGAGACAGATGACTTCCTGGAGTAGATCACTGTGGCCTTATTTGAATGGGATGAAGGGCTTTACGGAGGAGTTCTGAAGCCATACAAGAGGCCTTTTGTATTATCAATCAAGGGGAGGGGAGGAAACAGATTTATTTATTTATCCATCCATTCATTCATTTTTAGCAGTGAATACAGGGGCTATATGCTAAAGTTACATTTTGAAGCTATGGCTTGGTACTGTTGAACTTTTTTGATAGTGTTCTGCTTTATCTGAATTATGTCATCACATAGATCAGACGTAACAGATGTTCTAGTCTAAGGACCAATCATAGCTGAGGAGGCCGTGGAAGAGGTGGGCACAATGTGAGTGGCAAAAGTGCACAGGACACTCTCTGAGAAAGGCGGGGGGAGGCATCCAAGGTTGCAAGGTTGCAGCTGAGTCAACATTCAACAGCGGCAGGACTAGGCTAACTGTGGGGCCAGTTTGGACATGAATTGTCCTATGGAAATGTCAAGGAAAACAACCAATAGAAAGGGGTATGTTAGTCAATATACTTTGATGCAGCATTAAAAAAAAAAAGTTGGATTGCTTTTCAAATGATTCATGGGTGAGATTAAGAAATTGAGGTTTTTCTCCCCCATATATTTCTCTTTTTTGTTGGGGTTAAGAGGACTGAGTATATGTACGTGAAAAATTTACAGCAAAGCCTGGCACAGGGTAAGCACTGTAAGCGTTAACTATTAATATTCCTAGTGTAGGAGAAAGCATACTGAATGCCACGAGGAGAAAGTCCTCTGGGCCATAGGACTGGGCCTCTTATTAGGCTCAACCCTGCATGACCCCTTCCAGACCCCTCCCTCAAGAATGGCCATTCACTGGCATCAGGCCACTTCCCCTGAAGCCCTTAATCCCACAGGCAGAGATGTGAACACAGATAGAGAGAGGGCCATGCCAGGAGGCAGCAGAAGGCTGCTTTCAAATCTATGAAAGACATTTGGCCAGGTGTTCATGCAAGACCTGAGAGCTTAGGCCTCTTGGTTTTGAGTGCTGGGAGTGCCCTGCAGGTACAAGGCATAGATAGTGTCAAGTCTGGGCTTTCTAGAAGAGGCTGTGGGGTAGAGAGGTTGTGGGCTCTGTTGGGGGAGTCAGTGCAGACACCAAATGTCCAGCTGGAGTAGCAGTGTCCATCAGTATCATCTCAGTCTCTTCTAAACATTAAACTATTCCTGTCCACTGCAGGCTCCCAAGACAATTCTCATGGTGGGTGGCCTCCATCAGAGAAAACCTGGAATGGAAACAATTCACCTCAGCCAAATCATGTGGAGGGTGGCAGGAAAGATAAACGCAAAAGCCCCAAGCTGAGAGAAGGTGTTTATCATTCCTTCCAAAAGAAGGGCCAGGGCTGGACCAAAGAAAAGTAGCACTGAAGGGTTTTAAGGGACCGTGATCTTTACAGGAACATTCCAGAAGGATGGCATTTGGGATTTTCAGGGAACTTAAGGACTCAAGTGACCATAGGCTCCCCCCCCCCCATTGGCAATATATTTGCATATCATGGTGATAGAAATCTAGAAAAATAGAATGCAAATTATTACACACTGAACAGACAGTGTGATTCAAGTCAGGATGCCTTAGACTGTTAAGGAGAAGCCAGCAGGTTTAGGATCAGGTTTAAGGGGTGGGAACTCCCCACCTCACCCCTTCTGTATTATCAGATGACCAGGGTGTTAGGGCAAACCTTGCCTCCAGTGGTGACCTGGCAGACAGGGAGAGAAGCTAGCGAACCTCTGTTCTAAGCTGACTCGGATTAGACCCCAAAGCAGTAACGAACCAATTCACCTCAATCTAAACAACCTGTGTATGGGGATGGCTCCCTGCAGGTGCTACTTCAAAGTCTGTTCCATGTGGCCCAGACATCCCTGGTCTCCCAGCTTAACCCCTTTCCCACGAGGGAGGACTCTTGGGATGTGATTTCTCTGAAGTGAGTTTCAGTGAGGGAAATAATATGCTATCATTCCCAAGGGAACCCCCCCACAGAGATTTAGTAAAGCTTTCTAGGAACTCTATACCCAGAGCTGAACGACAGTGGAGCTAAGAGATTAGATAGATTTCCTAGACATTACCTCTCCTCACTGTCGTTTCTTGACATTTGGGTAAGAGCTTCAGCTGTTTTTCCCTGTTTTGGTTACAAGAAGATAAAAATAGCCACCTCCCTTCGTGGAAAACTCAAACCGGTTTTCCTTCTGGCTACTGTGTGCCCTTGGCCTAATATCTTGCTACATAACATCGGGGATGGGCTGTGCACCTAGAATCAGGATTTGCGGGCCAGCCGTCCGCTCCAGCTATAGTGTGGTGTTGTAGAAAGTCATATGAGAACTGTGATGGGGACCCAGCATTTGGTGGTGGATTGAGGACTACTTCAGCCAGTTTCTAGACGTTTGTGTAAAGGCGGTGACCCTACTCGGGGACATGGACACCAACACACAGAGGCCAGAATAACCAGACTCTTCCAGTTGGGCCTCAGTGAATCCCGACCTATCCAGGTACCATCGGGAGATGTGACTCCAGGGGTGGGGAAAAATGTTAACAAAACCAGGGGAGGAGGCAGGGCAGGGTAGAGAGAGCAAGAACCTTTAGGGAGAGGGCCCAGGAGAGATGGTCCCTGCGTTGACTGAGTGAAAGGTAGTCCATTGGGGGGGAGGGGTGCCAAGAATCCAAACCAGGGCAAGTTGACTAGAACAAAGCCACCCAGAGAACTCTGGGTGAGTTATTACAGATCTGTTGATCCTGAAGTCACACACTAGTAGAACATTCTCCAGGGTTTTATGTGTGCGTGTAATTTGCTAACGATAGACACTTTTGTCATCATGTTAGTGCAAAAGTTCCACAGAGCACATATGCTTCTGTTCCTTTCTAATTAGTCTGTGACCATAAGGTGTTGGGCTACACAGAGTGAACGAGGGATAAAGATTGCTTTTAAGGAAAGAGTCTAAAGTCTATAACACTGAGACTCTGATATGCTCAACCTCACAAAACCCCAGATTCCAAAATGCCTCATTCCTATAACTTCCACCATTCCCAGATACAGGAGGAGAGTCAATAAAGAGTGTTTATGGGAATCATTCAAAATCTTCAGATGTAGGACAGTAGACAAAATTTTGTGCCCAAAAAGCTCCCTATTTATCTCCAGCTTGGCACGATGACCCTGGGTAACTAATCATGGAAGTGAGGCCAAGGCAGGAATGTGTGCACTCTGCGTGGGGATCTGAGCTACAAGGCCTCTAACAGTGATGTGGAAATGAGCTAAACTCTCTCGTAAGCCCAACTCAGAGGCCATTGCAGCCTGTTCCTCGCATCTTGGAAGCGGCTGGTGGATGTGTCAGGCAGTTGCTGGAGTGACTGCAACTACGGCAGTAAAGTGAAGCCCAGAGCTTAGGAGAGGTGTCTAACATAAAGCGTAAGAAAAACAGTTGAAACTCACACAGTCCTCGCTCTGTACCAAGCATTGTTCTAACACTTTACATTTGCAGTTTCAACACATGGAATCCTTACAACACTTTATCCAGGGAAGGAGAAGAGAGCGTGCAGCCAAAGGAAAAATGCACCAAGGCCCGGGACGTGTGTGTGTGTGTGTGTGTGTGTGTGTGTGTGATCATGAGTGAGTGAACGATTGAAAAATCTGTACATATGAAATTAATGAAAGCATCAGGATGTAGTTGATGTAGTAGGACGTAGCATAAATAAGAGTATGCTCTTTAGGATTAAATATTCCTAGGTTCAAATTCCAGTTCCGGGAAGGTTATATAATCTTTCTAAATCTCTTCATTTATATAATGGATGCACTAATATCTCATAAGAATGTTATCACAGTTAGAAAACAAGTAGAAAGTGCTTAACTGATGTCTGGAATACAGTAGGCATTTTTAAAAGGATAGTATTTACTAAGAATTAGCTTTCAAATCCCAGTTCCACCCCTTACTAACCCTGTATGGCCTTGGGAAAGAAGCTGATTTGGTCTACCTTGGATTTTCCCAGAGCCCTTGCTGTCCAGGGAACAAATATACATAAGACCCACAGTCCCAGTGCCTGCCACAGAGGAAGCACTGAATAAATGATTGTTACTATAGTAATTATGATTATTACTTTACATTAACATATATTTTTGTTTGGCACTCTGCCACATAAATATGCTGTCTGTGCTTGAAACTTAACTTTCTGAAAAAAATGAGATAATTTTTCAGCTGTAAAACACCTTTATTCTAGAATAGTTACACCCTTTTTAAAACCACATCCAATTACAGGAGATCACCACAAGGTGGCGCCAGGCCATTTCCATTATTTACCAAATACGAAAACATCTTTCAGAGAGTTGTTTTTCAAGAAAGACCATGAGAACAACTGTTTTTGTTTGCTTTATGAGGACATACGGCACTATAAAACATACACTTTTTCATCTTTTTCCTTTATTCCCATGTCCTTGTTAAAAGTGGATAGCATTTCAATTGAAGGGTATATATTCAGTCATAGCCCTGAAGATCATTTAATAATGGTTGAAAGTCACTCAATCAGATCATTTTGCTATATTGATATCACTGTCTGAAATTATTCTTTTGGTCTCTGTTCATTTAAGTTTGTATACTATCTAGTATTTTTATAAGTAATGCCAACAATCTAGTTATTAGGAAATATCAGGATGAAGGACTAATGTTTTTTTTTTAAGTTTTCATTTAGAAGGCTGATTTCAGGTCACTTTAGTCTTTGAACTTTACTTTTTTCAAAATCAATAAAATGTATGGGGCTTTCTGTATGCTTTTTGTGGTATTTGCTTTCATAGTTCAAGAGTCCAGGTGCTTCAGATAAATGTATTTCAGGATGAAGGTGAGAAGGTACAGCTTCAACAGTACCATCCACATAAGAGGTCTCAGTTCGGCCTCTGGGCTTCCTTTGTTTATGCTGGAATTTTTTCAGTTTGAGATGCTACAGCCAGTAATTGTGGAGAAAGATGTTTTCTCACTGATCTCTCCGAGAAGCATGAGTGAGCCGCACACCGCTGTTAAAGCCTCTTCCCAGGCTTGCTGCTGGGAGTTTATTTTTAGCATATTTTTCTCCTAGAAATTGGAGTTCTGCTGCTTCTCTTTCCCTGAGAAAACTGCTAGGTTATACTTGGCTTACCTCCAGCACAGACTTCTGGATCAATTGTGAAAATGCTTCTTGCTGGCCCCAAATCTTCATTTTTAATTGGCTCTATTAAAAGATATGCATGTAAATTTCATTATATATAATATTTTTACCTAAGCAAATCCCCTTTCTGAGTAGACTGGTCAGAACACAACACAGACACAACACGTGTGTGTAAGTACCATGTATCTGGCACTTTTAATTTTATATCTGTGGATTAGGCTACCTTATTTACATCTGGATTTGAACTTGGGGGTCATGCAGGACCTCTCGAGAAGGCCTGTAAACAGATTACCACAGTTCCACTCTCTTATCTCACCTGTCAGCCTCATTCACTCATGCATCCTGACTGGACTCATGCCTTTGAGGCCTGACCCCTGCCTCAGGGCTTCTGAAGAGTCAGGGTAAGTTTATCTTGTCACCTGACTTCTACCTGGTGGCTTATATCATAGAGACACTAAAAATTGCCAGACAGAGTTAGCAGGGACCAGGGTGAGACAAGCAAGGCACAAAATTTAAGGTGGGTCTCAATCTCCAGGTGGTGCCTGATGGTGACTGCCACCTGAAGTTTTGCACCTGAGGTTCCTCCTGTGCTTCACCTTAGTCCTAGTTCAAGCTTCATGGGTTCTCTCCCCATATTTGCCTTTTTCATCAAGTCCAAGTGGGGCCCATTTGGTATCGCTGGCACTATTTTCAGGAGAAAGCTTGGCAGGAAAAACTGGATTCTTCACCTCCGTCGTTGCCAGCATGTCTCCTTGCTCCACCTGCTGCTCCGTCAGACAGAAAGGCGACCCCAGCTGTCTTCCTGCACCCACCCGGCAGCTGCTTGGGCCCGCTCCAGGCGGCACACAACAGGTGTGCGTGTGCGTGTGCGTGTGCGCGTGTGTGCATGTGCCAGAGGAGTGAGAGAAATACCTTCAAGACTTGTCAAGAACCTAAGCTGTTCTTTAAACATTTCTCCATAAAATCTTTTTATAATATATTCTTATTAGTAATGTAGTTAGAGGATGTGACACACACTTTTTCCAAAGCAATTAAAAACACCTATCAGGGTTTGATAATTATAAATTTGATATCCCAACCTTGAAAAAAAAAAATTGTAAGTCCTAAAAAGATTATTTTCCTGAATTATGTACTTTTAGAGCTGAAAGAAAACTTAGCAAACTTCTATTTCACCTTTTCAATCTTATATACTTTTAAAAGGTGCATTTGATTGCAAAATAAAATTTTACTGGAAGTATAGTGAGACATTTTCTAATGCCCTTAACAACTGCCTCCCTTCCTATCCCTTCTGGATTTGTAATATTGTTTTGCATCACACATTTTTATGAGGTAAAAAGAAGTTTAAAAATAAGGGAACGGTATAAAGGTAAATTATTGGATTTAGACTCAGGATATGTGAAATCTAGGCCTACGCTGATCTGTAAACAAGGCTTAAGTTCTGCCTGGTCTCAGAGGCACTTCAATCAGATACTCAGATTCTTTGGAAACCCTCTAGATCCCTTATAAATTTCACTCAACTTCTTGAAATTATTTTTAATTTTTTCCAATGCAGTCATCACTACCTGATATTATCTTGCTTGCTTACTGTCTGTATTGCCAAACTAGAATGTGGATTCCAGGAGGTTAGGACTGATACTGTTGTAATTAGCTGGTTATTAATAACAGGAAGAGAGCAAAGGGAAGGCCAGACATTACAGGCATGTCATTTGGACAACTTCACCAGGAAGCTGCAACTTCACACTCCCCAAGGAACCATCCACCCATTCCCTGCAGATCACTGGGGGAAGGGGTCCAACAAAGGGAAGACAGACTCATGCCCAGGGAAGTTGGGGTGTCATAGGGAAGGTACTTGCTTGTCAGTCAAACCTGGGGACAGTGGTTGGCCAAAACGGGCAGGACCACTGCAAGCCTGTGAAAGTTTGGGAATATATATATCCCTAAACAAAGGAATTCTTTCACTTGTTGCCCTTGGCTCTTGGCTCATAGGGCTCTCTCATTCCTGCTTCCTTGCATTTTCCCGTGTCTCCTCCATAGCCATATGGCCCAGAGGACCAGACCCCGCATGCAACGGACTGATGATTGCAACTGGGAACACAAACTAAGCTAGCCTGATGCTGTGCTGGACTGGGCCAACATGGAATGGAAGCTCTAATTCTAGCCCTACTGAAGCCACAGCTACACTTAACTTCTTTCTTGGTGGGATAAAGGGATATGAGAACTTGGAAACTTGGGGATGTAGTTCCATGGAAATAAAGCTTTCTACAATGTTTCATCTTCCCATGCAAGTCTCAGAAAATTATTTTTCTTGGAATATGACAAGAATTCCACTTTCACGAGCAACATTTGGGGACAAGGACCTCTCCCCACTGGTAACAGGACAATCCTCTGTCTTGTTCACTGCCACATACCTAGCACTCACACCTGATATGCAGTAAGAAGTCAATAAAAGCTCTATATAACCTAAATATACAGTTAATTTCCCCCCAAATTTTCTAGAAAAGAAAATAACCTCCTATATTTGAGTTCTTACACAGTTTCGCATGTTAAGGATCACTTTTGTAAGCCATTAAATACTGCTTGGATAACAACATTAGCCAGAAACTACAATGTTTTTTCCTACAATTAATGCTAATTTTGTTGTTTACAAAGATCATCCATAAAAATTAGTAAAAGAAGGCAAAAAAGGTTAACAATTCCAGTAGTTATTCCTGGGTTTTGACACGACTTTTGCAAAAGCTGGAGGCCATTGTAAATAAGGCTTTTAAATATTACTTTAAAAAGCAATAATGGTTATTGCATTATGAGGATTAGAAATGTAAACCTAGAAAACCTAGAAGAAGAATAAAAAAGAAAATAAAACTGTGCTAATGCATGTGAATGGGAACATCACACATGCAACCACATCATCCTGTACCTCAAAGCAACTGACGCACCCGTGAAGCTGCTATGACGACTTAAAAATACTCCAGGATGACAGACGCTGATGTCAAAGATGCATCCAAAGAGGTCAAATAATTTTTTGTGTGAGTGGGGAAGAAAGTGATATTTCTAAATTACTATGTTTAGATAATATGTAGTGATTTAAATATATCTGTGACTGAAATAGTCAATTAAATTCTTTAAGTAGAAAATTCACTTTTTCATCAACAGCCTTTAAGGGCTGTATTTTCACAATAGACAAAAGACTTATCTGGGGAAATCTCACTAGGATAGAAATAAGTTTATTTTTAAATATATCCTGCTATGTATTGAGTGGCATTTCAATATGAAATTATATTCTTTTCAGTTCTATATACTACTACACTATCTTTAACTTTTGCTTCTCAGCTATTTCTTCTATTCTCTTTTCCAAAAACTCTTAGTAAACAATTTTGGG
This sequence comes from Miniopterus natalensis, assembly GCF_054644295.1. Lineage (NCBI taxonomy): Eukaryota > Metazoa > Chordata > Mammalia > Chiroptera > Miniopteridae > Miniopterus > Miniopterus natalensis. The sequence continues at coordinate 75,392,967 of NC_142086.1, read as the reverse complement.
ATACTTTCTATAGTGCATCTGTCTCATAACTGCTATTTTTAATATATATTTCAATGTTTCACCTCCCAGGGCTGGAATCTGTGTGTATTTCTCAGTACCTTTTTCCTAATACTTAAAAATGTTCTCTTCAATGGTATTTAGTCTTGAGTTAAGATTGTTTAGTATTTTTTCTATAAAAATATTTCTGTGAGAATATTTTGAGGATTTTACTTGAGTCTTTTTCTTACGTTATGCTTTTAATTTTCATAATCATTATATTCTAGAATTTTTTCTTTCTACAGAATCTTGTTAAAATCTTAAACACACTTGCTTTAATTTTTCAAATTGCTTCATTATTTTTATCCTCTCCAGAGTGAATATATATACCAATCTTTAATAATCTTGTTTATTGTTTCAGTTATAATATTTCTGATGGAATTGGAAATTTGGGGTTTTCAAGCTCATTTTGATGGGAGGCTTTGGCCCGTGTTCTCTGCATGGTTTTTTATGTTCTCTCTTTATGTTTACCTCTCCCAGTGATGCTCCACCTAGACCACTCGGTACCCCAATCCAGAGCACAGTCAGGCATAAGTGACTCTGAGCCTCCCAGGAATAATATTGGGGGGGGGGCAAGTGCAGGCCCAGGCACTGTGTCAGTGGGCAGGTTGGCGCAAGTCCTGGGTGCAAGGCAGTTTGTTCTTTCTTCCTCATCGTAGTGAAGTAACTATATATAAGCTATAATCCTATTTTTTGGTTAAAGGCATTTTTTATGCCTTTCATGGCTGAGGAGCCCCTTACCCAGGCCTTTACTTCAAGCGATGGGCCAGGTTCGGGTCCCCTGTTCTTCCTGGACGACAGGAGCTAAAATTATAGCCACCTCTCCAGCTTCTGTTCGAGGGGCTCAGCAGGCCCACCTCCATCCCAGTTATTTTTCCACCAAGGTTCCTGATATTGTTTCTGAGCAATGCTCTCTTTTCAACTTTTCTCCTCATGTTACAACTGTCATTGTTATATGTTTGGAGTATAAGGGACACACGGGTCTCAGTGACGAGCAGGACCAACAAAAGCGTTAGACTCAAAAGGAACAGAAGTAGAAGATCCTTCATAGCGAGAGTAAATCAACTTCTCTGGAATATAATTAAGATCCAGGGTCTTGTCTTACTCACCACTGTATCCCCAGCTCTTAGAATGGACAAGGCACACAGCAGGAGCTTAATTACCCTTTGTCAACGGAGTGATTTGCTCTTCTTTGCTGCATTGGTGAGGTAAGAAAGAGGGAGGGACGAAAGAGATATAAAATTAGCACAGGGCAGTATGGTGTTGTGTTTGGTTCATTGGTCTAGTGGGAGTGACGATGCTCATACACACGACACAACACACGGGAGGAGACAATATGCAATAAATCTTTCGGGCTCATGCCAACCATCCATGTGCCAAACGCCATGATATTTGATAAATTTATAAAGTATATTCAGCCATACGTTTGACTAGACCAGGGATGGAGCCGGGAGAGATGTAAATACTTGCTACAGAGTTTTAAATTAGGAGGAGGGTGGTGTAGGAAAGGAGGGAATTATTAGCTATTGCCTTTGTTATATTTAGTTCCCCGTGGCCAGAAGGAAGCGGTCACAACTTTAGGGGAACAGTGTGCCACAGTGCAGGGTCACTAAGGTAGGTAGCAAATGCCAGAGGTTAATTTCATAGAGCTATTTCTTTATTAAATATGTGATGTCGGAATGCAGAAGACTTGCTTACAGACCTGGGTGAATGCATAATGTCTCAATTCTTTCAGAAAAAGGGCTCTTTTTTAATAAGCAGGGTCTCCATGGTAACCATAAAGGCAACTCTCGCTTTGTGTGTATTATGTCAACAGCAATAACAGCTGGGACAGGCTGAACAGAAATGGCAGGGGAGCAGGAGCTGGGGAATTTGGGGAGAGAGGGAAGAAGGGAAATAGCCCAAATCAGACACTGCAATTTGACTACCTTGATTCATTAGCACTGCATTTGAAGAAATCGGACTTTAAAACCTTTTCTTCTTAAGATACTTCCCCTCCGTCCTGTTCAAATGAAAGGACAGCTATTAAGCCATTTTTTAAAGAAAAATAAATGGCTGGAATTATGTATATTTTTAAAATAAGTGGGCCTTGACAAATAAGGACATATTTTTTAAATCGATATCTTTGACAAGAGCCACACAAAGAAAATGAAAACCATCTACACACGCCCAGGCTCAGACAAATGAATCAATGCAAGAGGAAAACTGTACTCCTGTTAAGGGATTTCTTCTCACACTTCAAAAAAACACTGTATAATGCATGTCCGTAGAGCACAAAGATGCCTTATTACCGAGTCACCTTTAGAGGACACACCGCTAACAATAAAAGGAATGTATCAATAGAGGGGGGTGGCTTTATTTGCTGAATGGAACCTTATTTTTGTATCTTACCTTGTGGCTAAAAATACATATGTATAAAGTGTTTAGTTCACTCTTCTTAAGTGTATGGAGAAATAATTCCAATTAGGATAATAGGATTATCTATATAATTTTTATTATTTTATTTCGAGATCATTATAAATTCACCTATAGAAGTGAAAGAAGATGCAGAGCCCTCGTGCACCCTCTACTCAGTTTCCCCCCGATGGTAACACCTTGCAAAGCCGCATGAGGACAGCAGCAGCAGCAGCGTCAGTGCAGCCACCGCAGATCCCGCCCGCGCTTCCAGTCCCGCTCCCAGCTCCGTGCGTGTGCCCAGCTGTGTATAATCGGATCGCCCGGGCAGATCTGTGCATCCACCCTCACAGGAGCGAGAGGAAATAGTTCTATTACCACGGGATCCTCGGATGCCCTTAATCCCCACACCGCTCCCTGCCCACCCAGCTACCCTCCCCCGACCACAGCCAACCCGAATCTGCCCTCCGTAATTGTTGCCAATTCCAAAATGTTCTATAACGAAAACCTGCACCTAACCTTTTAGAAATAGCTTTCGCCACTCGGAATAATTTCTTTGTGAGCTATCTCCAAGCTGTGTGCCCCAACAATTCATTCCTTTTCATTGCTGAGTAGTACTCCTTGGTATGAATGTACCCCCGTTGGCTGAACCATTTGCCTACTGAAAGACATCTGGGTCGTTTCCAGTTTGCGGCTATTAAAAATAAAGCCACTAAGAATATTTGTCTACAGGTTTTTGCAAGAAAACAAGTTTCCATTTCTCTGGGCTAAATGCCCAAGAGGGAAATTGCCCAGCACATGGTAATTGCATGTTCTAGTTTTATAAGAAATTGCCAAACTGTGTGTAAGAGTGTTTGCCACTTTACATTCCCACCAGCAATATATGAGTGATCCTTTCTGATGTCATTTTCACAAGCTAATTAAAATAAATATTGTCTCCCCAGAGCAATGGAATTAAGACGGCTGTGCCAGAGTTTTTATGTAAATCTGCCTGGGTCCAAAAGCTGGTTCTGCAACTTGACACCTAAGTGACCTCAACCTCAGTTTCTACATCTGTAGAATGGAAATAATAATATTCCCAGCTCACAGGCATGTAATGAATTTATTATTTATGATGTAATTGTGAAGAAATAAAAAGAGGTACGTATAACGTGAATGGAAAGCACCGCATACTTTATTATGGCGCTCTTGACTACGTCAGGGCAAGAAAAAGATTTGGGAATGTCTACGTTGTGGTACAATTATGATTTTACACATAAATCCATTCGGACTTGCCATGTATTACATTATTAATCACAGAGAAACAGTGGCAAAATAACAATGTTTTGAAGTGTAGGAAAGTAACGTAACTACTTCCCCAAAGTCCAATGCGATTGTAAAGCCCGAGCGTGCAGAAGTTCAATGTTATTGAAAGCTGATAGGATCAGAAACAAGGCGGCTCTAAGGGTCCTGGACTCGGTGGACAGTAGCAAGGTGACTGACGGTCAGGTGGCCCCTTCCCCTCTGCCATCCGTCACTACGGCTAAAAAAAGTAGAACAGAAGAAAGTGTTTCCTTTTAAAATCTTCTATCAAAAAGAAATCATCTCAAAGGAAATGATAGCGATCAGAACCTCATCCTAAAGGGAACTGTCACTTCTGTTTGTTTTGACTCATGTCTCAGTCTGTGAGCATGTTTGTGTGACCGTGTATGTGTGTGCATGTGTGTGCGTGTGTGTGTGTGTGTGTGTGTGTGTGTGTGTGTGTGTGTGTGCTGAGACAGAATACAATGCAAGGAGCTATAACTTTCAAGTCTTGAAATTTTAATCTGAACAATTTTGTATTTACTAAAATTAAAACCCCCAATTAACTTCAAGAATGTTTCTATTATTTTCTTTAATTTGACTAAGTTTGTTTCTGTTTTTGTTTTTTACTTATTTTGATTTTGTTTCCAGAAGGCTGAGAGAGAGAGAGCTAAAAAGTAGATTTATTTAATTTACGGGGGAAATATTTGATCATTGGCACTTGCCACTTAGTGAGGAAAATTCACCTTTGGCAGGAACCGCCCCACCCTGAGACAGGAAAAGCCAAGTAAATTTCAGTTAACATCTTATCCAGTGTGTAAAATCCACAGGAGCACCACTGTAGCAGGCAGAAAGCTCAGCGCAGCAGCAGCCTGCGTGCTGGAGTTTGGCCTACCTGTGTTCTCATTTGCACCGCAGGGCATTTGAGGAAGTTACTAAAGCTTAGTTTTTAACAGTCTATCATATTGTGGCCCATAAAATAGTAAGCAGAGCTTCAGTTTCTTGTCCTTTACAATTGTTCTTTCTATGGGTTTTAGCTCCTCCTTGTCTCAATCTAAAGTTCACCAAATACATTTTGTTAGACTCTTTTTTCCAATATGCCCTCTGCTGATTGTTAAAAATGCAGGATTATCAATCTGGTTAATTAAAATAAGACATTATCATATTAATTCTTTTTTCTAATAGTGTTTAAACAAAATATTTCTGATTATTTATTTCTTATATTTCATGTGTATGTTTTAATTGAGGTGTTTTGAAACTGGGAGTAACAGAAAAAATATATCTCTGAATAGCTTTTAATGGGAGGCTCTTTATTGTCCATATCATAGGAAATTCAAAGTAGGGCAGCTTCTAGGTGGTTAATTTAATGGCTCAACAATGTCATAATATATATAGTCTTCCCATCTGTTTACTTTGTCATCCTCGGTGTGTAAGCTCGTTCCCTCATGCTCACAAGATGACTGCAGAAGCTCCAGGCATCGCGTTTTCAGAAATCAATATCAAGAGGCAGAAAAAGTAGTATTTCTCCCCTTACGTTTCTTTTTATCCAGAATGAGAAACTTTTATAAGACCTCTTCTCTGTGTTGTTGGCCCTAAGTGGGTCACATGTTCACCCCTAAACCAATTCCTTAGTCCCTGGCAATGGTACCAAAATGACAAGCTTAGGCAATTATAAAAGAGGAATGGATAACATTAGGCTATAAAAAGGATACACACACACACACACACACACACACACACAGCAAAAGCCATTCAAGTCTAACATGTTATTATGGGCTGTAAAGCCAAAACCTTAGGTGGGTTTTTTGATTATATAAACTAAACCTCTGAGCCTCAGTTTTTCTTAACCCATTCAATTGCCTTCTTTGTGAAGATTACATAAATTAATATATAAATAATAAACTTAGCTCATCTGAGAGATGCAATATATGTTAATCTCCTCCTTCTTTCTCTGCAAAATGTGCAAAATTTTAAAAAATAAGCCAATAAAGCTGAGTAATATAAATTTTAGAGCTTGAATATCTTACATTTTCTGATATTCTTTTTCAAACCCTGCAAAGTACTCCTAACATGATTTTGAGAAATCGGCATCAATGATAATGCTTTAGTGTAAAGAATTCTAATTTTTTTATTTAAAATGATTTGTAGAAGTTGCATCAGCCTTAAAAAAATATAGGTAGATGCAATACATACGTAGAGCAAAATATATGTAGCTTCTCCCTGGCTGGTTTGAATCAGTGTTTACAGCATCAGCCTGTGGACTGAAGGACCGGTCTTGGGTTCGATTCTAGTCAAGGGCGCATGCCTCGGTTGCAGGCTCGATCCCTGGCCTGGACTAGGGCACGTGCGGGAGGCAGCCAATCAATATGTATTGATCTCTCTCTCTCTCCCACTTTCTCTGAAAAGAAATAGAAAAAATATCCTTGGTTGAGAATTAAAAATAATATATATAGTTTCTAAAACCCTGTGATTGTCTCCATTCACTTGTTTTGTTTAAACAGATTCCATAAAGCTCATACACTGTGCTGGATGTCATTCTAGATGCTGGGGATTGGGTAAAACCGGGGGGCAAAAGTTATGCCCTCTCAAAGCACCTCGCACTCTCGCTTGTACCAACGAGCACGGATTCCCTTGGTAAATTCCAAACTAACGCCTTACCCCTGAAACGCAAACTCTTTCTCCTTTATATAATTTTAAAGTTTTTCGATTACAGTCTCCATACAATATTATGTTAGTTTCAGGTGCACGACACGGTGACGAGACAGTGGTGTCCCTAATGAGGCGAGCCCGCCGGGACAAGCCAGGCGCCCCGAGGCCCACGCAGTCACGACGGCACCACTGGCTGCGTTTCCTGCGCTGTGCATTCCACCCGGGACTGTTTTTACAACTGGCAATCTGCGCAAATTAATCCCTGCTCACTTTTCACCCTCAGCTGTTTCTTTATTCTCATTTTTCCTATGTAGGAAATACCAGAAGTCAAAAAAAAAAAAAAAAAAAAAAAAAAAGTCGACTTCTTTTGGTTGCCTGCCTCCGTTTACTCACTAGATGGCGCCGAAAGAATCGCTGTCCCTCGAACTGGGGAGAGAGCAGATGAAACAGCAGCTCCTCGGGTGTGCCACGGACAGGGTCTCTGCTGTCCCTTCAATTCCTATTTTATTTATCTGTTATTTGGGAAAAGATGCACAGATGCTTTTCATTATCGCTTGGCACTCACAGTTAATTTTAACAATAGCCTTTTCAAGTCCGGTACAGTTGTGTAAAGACCTTCCCTTCACAGGAAATCATTCCCATTCCTTTATCGTACACAACAGCGGTTATTTATTTTGCCCGCCTCTTGCTCGGGCGCAGGCCCTGCTCTCCTCTTGCGGGTAGAGGGCAGCCAGCGTCCCCGCGCCCCCCCCAGCTGCTGCCCAGCGGGCCCTGAAACTCCCCCCGCACCCCTGCCTCCCGGCCGCTTTGGAGTTTTCACAACAGTCGCATCTCCTTTAGGTGCCAGGCCATGATGCAATCTGGGAAACCAAGTCATATGCGTTTACTCTCATGAGAAAAAGGGTCATCATTTCCCAAACGCGATTTAGAGAAGAAGAAAAAAGAACACTGAAAAGAGAAATTAATTTAGCTGAGTCAAATTCCTGCAAAAGAATTACAGAGCGTTTCCTGCCCCTCTCTGCAAGCTGTGCTGAAAGTGGCCCATGAGTTACTGAAGTTTTTTTAAGTATAATCTTAAAATATGTTTATTTATTTGTGTGTGTGTGTGAAGGCATTTATATTTGTGACAAAACATACACACACACACAAAATTATACCTTGTTACCTCCACCCAGTGTCACAGCTACTCAGCTATAGGAACATGCTCCTCACGGGACCTGTTTACAGAACTTGAATCGGGGTCTTTGGTCTGTTTTTCCAACCAGTGTTTTTCCCTCGGGATTATGTTGAGCTGAAAGTTCACCCTTTCCTCTTGTATACAGACTCTAACTAAGGGTGTTTCTTACAGACAAAACCCTCCTGGACCCAGATGTTGTTCCACCTGCCACTTCTAAGTAGCACAGCCCTGCAGCCTAAGGTGGAGGAAGAGTTTCCACACCCATTTATTTTACAAATTCGGTATGCCCTACATTCCTGCTCTTTTTATTTATGTGCATTATCCATGATATCCCCGGAGGCTGAGGGATTGGCGTGCACTCAGGTTTTGAACGTGTTCATTTGGTTTCTTCATCTCCCTCTTCCATTCCTTAGAGAAGGTACGAGGTGACCAAGCAGATGTCTCCAATACTCAGTTGAGAGACGCTTTTTGGAAAGGAAGGCAGGAAGCTTTTTAATAGAGCAAATATAACAGAGTCTGTAGATGTTATGCTCTTCCCCTACTCAGTTAGAGGGAGGAGCTCCCCATGGTTACAAACTGGGAAACTTCATATGGATAAGAAAAGGCTTCTATGGACAGTAACCTCACAGGGTGATCTTCCTAACTGGGCAGTCATGGGGGGTAGTCACGCCCCAGGCACATAACCTCTTTAGTAAAAAGCTTATCTTTGCCTTAAGCAAGCCCTGTCCATTGTTTCTATCCAACTAGGTTAACATGCCTTCGAAGTGCCTCCTTTTCAGGCCCCTCATTTTAAAGTGTGACCATCCTCAGGAGAGCACGAACTCTTAACTCTGTAATCCAATCCCACCTTACTTGCTCCCACCTCCTTGTAATCTTTCTTATTTTCCCTCCTTAATGCCAAATGGATAAGAGAAACTGCAAAACTGTTCGCCTCCAGAGCATTTGAGATCTTGCTCCCCAGCATACGTCGTCAGTTTTGGCTCAAATAAACTCTTAGAAAAATTCTCTACAGGTTTGGACATTTCTTACTTTGGCACTAGGATCCAACAATCAGGGTCTGTTTTTATTTAGAAAATTTAGAGAATTGCAGAAACTGCGCGTTGGAGGACATCTAGAGTCATATACAGCCTTGGTTATCAACCCTCTCTGTGCAATGGGATCTCTGGGGAATCACGAATTTCCAGCTCAGATTACTGACCCATCACTTCCAGAGGCGGGCCCAGGAACGGGTACTTTTCAAAGCAACCTTGCATTTAACTGCAGGCAATCTGACCCTAGTTCATAGATTGGCTTTCAGGAAAGGTAGGTCTGGACCCTTGACTTGCTACCCTTGGCAAATTTGAATGTTTGTTTTATTGTCTCTGGGTAGTGGGCTAAGTGGTCCTCCAGCGCACGGGGAGTAATGAGCAAGTGCACACTCGGTGTCACACACTGATCTGGAAATGGTCGTGAGCATGGCCTAGGAGCCAGACATCTGTGCTCATGATTCCTGCTCTGCCCTTGATTAACTGTGTAGCCTTGAGCAAACAACTTAATCTTCTTTGCCTCAGTTTCCGTATCTGTAAAATGGGGACAAGAGTAACAATCTTCCCTAGTGCTGTCATAAGGACTAAAAAAATAAGTGTGTATAAAGCATTTGGAATAGTGCCTGGCATTGAGTTTATGTTGAAAAATAATATTCTCGTTTGGGTTATTATGTTATTTATTGCTCAAGGGGAAAAAACTTATTAAAAATATTATTTTCCTAATTTCAGATAGGAAAACTGAGGCTCATACAATTTAAATATCTTATCCAAGGTACAAAGCTAGTAAATGTCAGAACTAAAATTTAATTCCACACCAGACTCCTTACACTTTAAGAAGCTACTTGAATACCTCAAGTGATGGCCAAAATTACTGCTTCCAAAGGCAGGAATTCTTATCATTCCACGCTTCTGGCACATAATTGTAACAGTGTGATGACGAGTTAGGAAGCAACTGTTGAGCCACCATTCGCTGAATTTGGATTCGTGGCAGTTGCTACACTTAGCACTTTGCACACGTTGGTGACTCATTTGTTCATTATAAGAACTCTGCAAGTTCGATGTTATTTTTCCTACTTCTCAGACAGGGAAAGGACCCAGAGTGGCTGACTATTGTGCCGAGCTTATACAATTAGTATGTCGTGGAACGGGGTTTGCACTCCTGACGTTCTGACTCCATCGTTTGTGTACTTAACCACTTTCTTGCACCTCCAGTCGTTGTGCCTGGTTTTCCTTAAGGTGTCCCAGAATACAACACTTAGTTCTTTATGTCAAGTTAACCTTTTGGATATTTGGCAAAAGGAATGTAGTCTTGTCATTACCCAGGTTAAACATCCAAGTTCCTTCACAAATCCAGACAGGGGACATGATCTCGTTTTGAGGCCTTTTACCACCAAAGCCACTCCTCTGAACGGTCCGTGGAAGTCTTGGTCACTCACACTGTGCCGTCCAGGCCCTACCAGACTGGCCGAGAAAAGGCTGAGAAGCAGGAGGCCTGGCTTCTGCTCACAGGCAATAAGTGTTTCCCAGTAAGTCGACAAATAAGACTCATTAACAAATTAGTGTGGTCTGTTTTCTGTTTATGTGTGTGTGTGTTATATAAATATTTAATTCACATTGTCAGAAAAACTTAAAATAGATATATTATATTACATTAATATAAAGTGTTTACTTCTGTCAAATCACATTTACTTACCAATCCTTCTGTTAGGTAACAGAAATTCTGTATAAGAAGCATATTATTATATTTCACTTTATTTTCTTTATCTTTATTGCTGAAAGTATTACAGATGTCCCCTTTTTTTCCCCATTGACCCCCTCCACCCCATTCCCGGCCCCCCCCAGGCCTTCCCCACACTATTGTCTGTCCATGGGCTACGCCTGTATGCTCATAAATTCACTGGTTAATCTCTTCCCGCCCCCCTCCCCCTTCCCTCAGAAATAAAAGCTAACATTACAAATGAGGTTTGGTTTTGTTTTGTTTCTACCTTTGTGTCCTGAGGCTAGTTTGAAGTAAAGCAAAAAATTAATATTTGAAATATTTGTGCTAGTTTCTTCATAAGCAGTATATGGTTCAAGCATAGGCTTCGGAACTAGCCAAACAAGCAACTTCTAAAAATGGGAAATACATTTTCCATCCAGATAGGTTGTTAATAATTAAAGGTTATTTTGGTATGTTGTACTTATAGGATGAATTGGAATCCTGTTTTCATTCTTAACCTGATATTCATTTGTACAGAGAAATGTCACAATAGCCAATGGATATTAATCCTACAATTTCAAATTACATTTCAATGAGTTCCCTTTATTTCTTGAGGACAAACAGGTTTAACGTCCACACTCTATGTTGTTGTTTACCCTACACAGTAAGTTGTTGCTGCTGTTGGTGTAACATCCAAACCCGTAGAGAATTTTTTTACGAGTTTATTTGAGGCAACACTGGTGACAGATGCCAGGGAGCAAGATCTCACATGCTCCAGAGAATAACAGTCCTGCAGTTTCTCACATGCATTTGAAATTAAGGAGGGAACCTAAGGAAGATGACAGGGAGGTGGGAGGGAGCAAGATGGGGGTCATATTACAGGATAGTTGTGCTCTCTTGTTTTTAGAAGGAGTCTGAAAGGGTGCTGAAGTATTAGGAGGGATTTGAAGGAGGCATTTCAAACCTGTGTTAACCTGGATACATAGAAACTATGGACAGGGCTTGCTTTCGGCAAAGACAAGCCTTTCATTAAAGAAGTGATAGGCCAGGGCGTGATACCCACCATGACCTGCCCAGTTAGGAATTTATGATCAGATCACCCTGTGAGGTTCCTTTCCACAGAACCTCTTTTACTTCCACACTGCTCGATTTCCCTCACCTTAATAAAAGGTGCTTGTGTTTTATGTTATGGAAAGGAAAATCTCTTTACTAGGCATAATAATGTTTTCCCTTTAAAAGCTTGAGCTTCATTATTTTTAAGTCATATTGAACTGACTCAACTTGTTTTAGGAATTGCCAAGTTATTAATCATGAAGAATTTCATAGCTGAAAACAAGTGGAGTCATCTTTGGAAATTGGTAAGATGTTTGGGGAGGAAAAAAAGATACTGGGGTGGATCCCGAGATCTTTCGGGGTTTTTCTTATGGCCCTATTCCAAGACGATCGGGGGAGTTGGACAGAGGAACCCAATCTGCCCGTTACTTTTGCATCAGATTTCCACCCAACAGTGAGAAAAATGTGTCCAGTGATGTTAGCAGTGAAAGAAAACTATTTAGTGCAACTGTTGTTTAGTCTCCACACTGTTTTAGACCGACTTCAAAATATCGCTGAACAAGAAACTCTACATGACAAACATAAAATCTCCAGAGTTCCTAGAACAGGTTTAAGAATTAAGGATTAATAGCCCTGATTCTGGCCTTAATCTTTCTGTTTGATAGTTGAATTTAAAGTTTGTTCAAAACTTATTTTTGTAGGAGAAACACCAGGCCCTTTGGCCATTTCCTAACCTTTTGAGTTGCCACCTCAATATCTAGTCCTTCACATTTTTCTTACCCAGGTATTCTTTTGAGGAATACAGTTTCTCACTTGTACCTTTGACTCAGCCGCACCAGGAGTGGGCCGTGATGGATCAACATTTCCCAGCACAAACTCACCCCCCTTCACACAGAGGAACTATTTTAGGGAGAAACATATGACTCAACAAGAGCCAGTGAGAGAGTGAACCCTATGGATTGTGTGGGAACCACAGTCTACTCAAAAGCAATGCGTTGTGAGGTCCTGTGGGTTGTCTACAGCTTCTGGGAGGCACCATGGGCCCAAAGCCTGACCAACACTTCAGAGAAGTCAAGAAAGAAACAGAAACTGGGACAGTGGTGATATGTGCTAAGGCTTTGGACCAAACTCTACTTCTACACTTAGCTCCAGGCTTCTCAGTTACAGGACCCGATAAATTCATTTTATTATTTAAGTCTCCTTGAATTGGGTATTCTATAGCTTGTAAATTACTTTTCTGAGCCTTGGCTTCTTATCAGTAAAGGGATGTTAGCATTACCCACCTCATCAGGTACTCATGAGGATCAAATCCGATAACATGTGTAAAGCAAGTGGTATGTGCTGAGTGCTGAGCAACTATTTAATCAATTTCCTTTTCCTCTCCTCTTACAGACCTCTGGGTACTGATGAGTCAGAACAGTGCTCCGTGGATCCTGGGAGTTTTCAGAGAAGGGAGTGGTGCAGGGTAAGGACTGAGATCATTGCAAAAGCCACAGTTCCCACGGCTGTCCTCAGACCTGACACCCTGGTCCTTCCCAGGGAGCCCCAGCAGTCAGCAGGTTTGTGTGCATCGGGTAGAGAAACCAGGGCAGTTCCTCAAGGCGAGTGGTAAAACAAGTTGCTGGACTAACTAGATTTTCCTAAGAAGCACATGGCAGAGGGGCAACCTTTAAACACCAACGAATATTCTGTTTTCCTGAAATATAAAGCTTATTCAAGACAATTAATTTTGGGTGCAGATATTTAAAGATGACTCGTCTTTACTTGCTAGATGAGAGAACAGAGACCCAGAGTGCTTTGCTCAATCCCCACCAGCTGAAGGCAGAGCCAGGGCCGCTGACTCACAGCTCCTGTGCTCTAGATAAATAAATAGATTGTGCTACATCCTGGCCCCTGCTTAGCAGACTCTGCTTCACTTTCCATTACAAACCAAGTGTCAGGCAGACACACAAACACCCATCAAGTCTAACAAGCACAGCCAGTTTTCCCAAAGGCAGCACAATTGTCATCTGTGAGTCAGCATCAGGTCCCATGGACACATTTCCCTGCTTCTGCACACGGACCCAGGGAGCCATGGAGCAGGGTATGGCGGCTGGTTGGTTTCTCCAGCACGGTTGGTTTCTCAGCCTCAGCACTACTGGCATTTTGACTGGATAATTCTATGCTTAATGGCAGCGGGTAAATGGGAAGGGGTGGGGCCTGTAGGATGTTTGGCAACATTCCTGGCCTCTACCCCCAGATGCCAGCAGCACCCCTTTAGTTTTGGCAACTAAAAATGTCTCCACATATTGTCAGATATTTGGGGGAGGCAAGGACAAAGTCAACCCATTGAGAACCACTACTATAGAGAAAAGCCTTTTTGCAGGGGGCAGGCCTTAAACCATTTTCTCCATAGCACAGTCCTAAATGTGAGGAGGGCGAGGAATGGACATAAGATGTGAATCAGAGTACATCTTTCCAGGCAAATTAAACTGTCAGGCTTCGACAGTCTTTATTTCTTTACCTGATAATAATCTGGATTGATAGCAAAGACTAAACCCGAAAGGGTCTAATACCTTGTTACTACCACAACAACAAGAAATTATGCCTGACCGGTGTGGCTCAGTAGTTGAGGGTTTACCTATGAATCGGGAGGTGGCGGTTCCATTCCTGGTCAGGGCACATGCCTCGGTTTCTGGCTCACTCTGGATCTCCAGTCGGGGTTGTGCCGGAGGCAGCCAATCAGTGACTCTCATCATTGATGTTTCTATCTCTCCCTCTCCCTTCCTCTCTCTGAAATCAATTAAAAAAATTGTAAAAAGAAATACTAAAAAAAAAAAAAAGAAAGAAATTATACACTAAGTCGGAAAAATGTTTGAATGGGAAGATAATGCCTGGAAATGCAAAGGAATGAGGACGATAGATCCCCTTCACACCCCTGGTCCTTCCTTTTCCTTGGGCGTCCTTGCGGAGCACACAGCACTCACACCGGCAGCCTCTGCCAAGCCCGCAGCGCTGCGGTGCAGAACTCCACGGCAGACGCTGGGATAGACACCAGGACAGAGGAAGAATAGCAATGAGATGTAGAAACATGGGGGAAAGAAATGGGAGAGGAAGTGGGAGAAAAAATACAAACCAAAGGGGGTTGGTATAAAGTAAAACTGGCCAGAGCAGCCTAGCTGCAGTCTTAGAAAAAGCACCTCTTAAAATTAAATTGTCTCAGCATGGATTTTTTTTTAAGGTTTTGTTTTAAAAATATGTTTTTATTGATTTCAGAGAAAGGAAGGGAGAGGGAGAGAGAGAGAAACATCAGTGATGAGAGTCACTGATAGGCCCCCTCCTGCACGCCCCCTACTGGGGTTGGAGCCCACAACCCTGGCATGTGCCCTGACTGGGAATTAAACCGTGACCTTCTGGTTCATGGATCGATGCTCCACCACTGAGCCACGCCAGCTGCGCAGATTTTTTTTTTTTAAAGTATTTAAAAAATTTCCCTTTTAGGACATTTTGTATCAGGACAGCAATTGTGTGGCTGTCATTCAGAATACTATGTCAAATTTACATTATTAAGTCTATGACAGTACCAGAAATAATACCAAATGCTGTATCAGTCCTATGTAATCAGTCCTCTGAATCCCATCATGTTCCTGCTGCTATTTAAGCTGTCCTTGGAGGTAGCCGAAGCTCAGCAGCTCACAAAAGGTTTCCTTTCTGCCTTCATAATTGTCTAGGACGACACATCCTTACATTTCATTTTTAATCATCTGGAGCTTTTCCGACACCCCAGAGCATGCCTTCAGTGGTACAATAAATGAGATCCAAGATTTCTAAGAGCCTGTGTTTCTTTCCTGTCTTGGTTGATAACACGCTGTTGCTGCCTTGTACTGGGTACCAGATGTAGAGCAGATAGCATAAGGAGAAAGAAAGAAAAAGCTATTCAGGGAAGGGCCAGATTCATGTGCGTGTGAAAATATTTTCCCCAAACCAGGGAGCCTCTTTCTTAAAAAAAAAAAAAAAAAAAAAAGAGTATCCATTCATTTCAAATGCTGAGATAAGGCAATTTAGAATGATTTTCACCTTGGCACAAAAAATCTTAAATAGAAAAAGTGCTATTATTAGAAGAGGCCTGAATGGCAGTTCTTGGTAGAGAGAGAGGGGAGCAGAGATACAGACAAAAACAAAAACAGAAGAAAACATATAGCTCAAAAAATTCTCCAGAATTATGAATATGTTACCACATTTGTTTGAAGAGCTGTAGAATTAATGATTTTGTATTATTTTTTAAAAGCTCCTGGCTCGGTGTTTCTCCATTAATAATGAAGATATACAAAAATAAAGATAATGGAAAATGTCAATAAATACTTTTACGGTAAGTTAAGAGGTATCTCAGTGGTTCTCAAACCTGACTCAGGTCGGTTTGGCCCTCCCCTACAAGTCCTGACTCAATATTTCTGGGATAAGGTTTAGAACTCTGTAAATCTCACCATCTCCCTAGATTATTCTGATGCCTCATCAGGTTTAGAAAATGACAGAATTTCTAAATGTGCCCATTTCACCCACTGCAAGGCCACTGCTCCTACCTTATGTGGACCTTTGGAGGGTCAGATAGTGTTTTGCTGAGCTAATGAAAACTATTGACCTCCGCTCTAGAAAAATGCCCACGCCCAGACAGGTAAAAATGTTAGACACAATTTTAGGATGACTAAAGATTGCTGAAATGAATCTGGGGAGAAAAACCTGTTTGGATAATTGCCCTGTGCTTTGTGAGTGTTTGTTGTTCGGTGACTTCCCCTCGAGGTCTAGCACTTAAGGATAGCCTGTGTGTTCTTTGCAAGACAGTTGGAGAAACCAAGTTTAAGTGTACAAAAGGGAACCCTTGTGCACTGTTGGTGGGAATGCAGATTGGTGATTGTGGAAAGCAGTATGGAGTTTACTCAAAAAATTAAAAATGGAACTGCCTTATGACCCAGTGATTCCACTTCTGGGAATATATCTGAGAAAACCCGAAACACTAATTTGAAAGAGTATATGCACCCCTATGTTCATTGCAGCGTTACTTACGTAGCCAAGAAATGGAATCAGCCCAGGTGCCTTTCAGCAGATGAGTGGATAAAAAAGCTGTGGGACATTTATACCATGGAATGCCACTGGGCCATAACCCATGGACGCAGACAAATAGTATGGAGAAGGCCTGGGGTGGAGGGGATCAACAGGGGGAAAAGAGGGGAACCTGTAATAATTTCAATAAAGATAAATTTTAAAAATAATAACAAAATAAAATAAAATAAAGCCAGCCAGCGTATCCTGGAAATTTTCATCAGATCCCTCAGGGAGCATACGGTGCCTCTCTCTAGGAAACTCGCCTATGACGCCTGTAGGGCAGCACCTCTCAAACTTTACCTTGCATCACAATCACCTGGAGGGCTTGTGAAAATGCAGGTTTCTTGGCAGCACCCCTAGAGTTTATGACTCAGTAGGTCTGGAATGGGGCTCAATAATTTGTATTTCTAACAAGTTCCCAGATGGTGTTGACGCTGCTGGTCCGAGAACACGCTTTGGAACCACTGTTCTAGAGAATGCTGC
Source organism: Miniopterus natalensis (assembly GCF_054644295.1). NCBI lineage: Eukaryota > Metazoa > Chordata > Mammalia > Chiroptera > Miniopteridae > Miniopterus > Miniopterus natalensis. The sequence goes on along the minus strand of NC_142086.1, from coordinate 75,376,091 downwards.
CGAGATGCATTTGCTTGGGCTATTATGTCAATCCAGTAAAACCCATTTAAGGGGCCACTGCATTAGATGAATGCCGGGGACATGGCTTTGTCCTCTGGGAGACCTGAGTGTGGATAAGCAATCCTCTGATACACTATTTGGCAAAGTTAAAGTGGTGGCTCAAAACAGAACTCACTGTAAAATATTAAATTCTCATCAGTACCAAGCCTTTAAGGCAATGACATGAAGACCATACAATGGAGGTGGGATAGGGGTAGGGGGGAGAGAAATGTTTCTAGGTTTAAGATTGTTTTAACTGTCTGTTCTTCAGTATTTATCTAGCCAATCCTGGAAGACCGTGCATCTGAAATTAAAGACAACTGACAATAATGAGATACATAAGAGTCTGACATGAGCTGTGGCAACTGTGTTTTCTAGTGCAAAGGACTCATTTCTTCATGTAGGAAATTTTTAGTTGATCACAAGAATTTTAAAATAATCCAATTTTTAAAAATAATTTGGATCTTAAAATTGTTCCATTTTTTTCCTCAAGCTGAAAATAGAAGGTTATCATCTGTTCATTTTTTCTTTATAAAAGGTTCTTGTATAAGAGTCTGAAAAATGAACAATGTTATCTTAAAATCCTTCTTAATGTATATAGGTGCTTCTGAAGGGCAAAGTATAGTTTCACAAGAGTCACAGGATTTTCAAGCGGCATTTAATCCCATGTTCATCAATTGTCCTTGTAATAATATCCCCAACTTCTCTGAGAAGTTCAAACATACTCCTCTATCATTATATCATTTACTCTTGAAATACCTCTGGAAGGATTTGGAGGAAGGTATTATTAAACCCATTCTACAGACAGGACAAGAATTCCAGACAACGGCTTTGTGTCGCCTAGTGAGCCAGTGGGGCAGAGTCAGTCGCTCTGCACCTGCTTTAGAATTCTCACATTCCACCTTCGTTTTGAAGCCACATGTCACGTACTTCCTGAATGAAAAGCGTTCTATTTTTGAATCAAGGTTTCTAAAATGCTAACTTGTTTAATCCTAACCGATCTCACTCAGCTCCTTCTCTGGATTCTAACCATTAGCATGTTCCTATTCATTCCTCTCTGTTTCACAAACTTAACATATACTTTTCTCATTTTTATAATGCAATTATAATGACTTTTTCCTTCCTCCAAAAGTAATATATATTTATTATACAAATTATAGAAAATATTGGAAATAAAATTCACCTATTACCCTGTCACCCGAAGAAACTCACTGATGCCACTTCGTGAACATCCATCCCTTGATTTTTCTATAAAAGTTTAAAATGAGATTATACATTTCTTTATTTTTTACCCTAGTAAAATGTGCTGGACTTCTTTCTCACTGTTAATACACTTCGTAACTCTTCTTCTGACCAATGGGATTGAAGTATAGCAGCCGTGAAGAAAAGTCCACAAGCAGCAGTGTACAGTCTGCTTAACACTCGCGAATGTCAGTCTGAGCCAAGAGGCAGAACCTTGGCCGAACTCCAGAGGCCCTTCGTGCCCACCTCCAGTCCTGAGCACTCCCACAGTTAACTACTAGTTACCTGTGCCTCGTTTTGAATTCAATATAAGTGACATATAATATATACTCTTTTGTGTCTGTCTTCTTGTGTTTAACATTGTGTTTATTAGATATATTCCTGCACAAACTCTTATAATATGCCATTGAATGGATTGCCACAATTTAACCAAGCACAAAAGCCACAAATGTTCTTTTATGGGACATGGGTGTCTGTAATGTGTCACTGTCATAATCATTGTTGCTATGAGCATCCTTATGGCTTTCTTTGCACTTGTATGTATTCCACAGGATAAACTCCGAGAAATGGAAATGCTGATTGTATAGGTATTCGTGATGTTAAGACTTTTGATGAGGATTACCAGATTATCTTTTAGAATGGTGGAAAGATATTTCCACCAGTGGCATGTGAGAGCATGTTTCCCAATATCTTTTCCACCACTGTCTATAATAATTTTCTTTAAACCTTACAATTGCTGATGGCTTCTGGCCTCAGCATACTATAGTTATTAATGGCAATATGTCTCGATTCAAATCTCAAATTATTTCAGAGAGAGAGAGAGACTAGTTTTTATTTTGTAAAGTTAAGTTATTCTTATATAATACTTGTATGAACTAGATTTTTGTAAGTGCACTACCCTTCAGTTAATAACTCTTTTTAAATGCTAACAGACAGCATGATATAGGATTCCTTAAATATACACAGCCTTCCCTAGCTCAATATTTTACTTCTCAAATATATATTGTTCCAGGGCATGAAAGGAAACATAAATACTGTGTTCTTTATGTCTATATTTTAATTGCTTTCTATTCCCTTAAGTCTAGAGATTTACTAGTCTAAGTAATAATTATTGCTCCATGCTTTAATAACTTGAATGTTTTCTTCTTAAGTCATTTTTAAAGAACTTTTTAATAATCCTTAAGGCAACATATGATTGTTTTAAAATACATATAAATCAGAAGAAATTGAAAATCATCTGTATTTCTTCCACCTCATTGTTTGTTTGTTTGCTACATCTCATTGTAGTCTTTTCTGAAATACATTCACGGAACCATTTTTCACATAAAAAATGAATTGTACGGCACATGCCGTTTTGAAACCTGCTTTTTTCCTCCTAATATGTCACAGTTTTTATCCAGTCATTTCTTGATTCAAAGAACATCTCTCAGTCAATTAGTATGTTATATACTTATATAGATTCTCTCCAGAGCATTTTGTAAACACCAAACTCCAAAGAAGGTGAGAGCTCCTTGTTCTTGTGAAATTATCTCGCAACAATTGTGTTTGGTGTTGAAAGCGCCCTGGCACCCAGGGACCCAGGACGCCCAGGTGAGAATGTGTTTATGGATGTGATTCCCTTAAGCTCTAGCCCATTTCTTCCCCTCACTTCGGCCCTAACACCTCTGTCCAACCAAAAGGAAAGCATCACCTCCCCCTTGACTCTCAAGTACGGTTCAGTTTCCAGTCATGAATCTTGAATGCAAAAGTCTGTGAAGTTCTTGGATCATTTCTAAACAAGCTGCTTCTGGGAAGCTGTCAAATGGCCACATTTGTTTCCCAGAGAGTCACTTTTGTTTAAACTTCATTTATAAGCACGCCACACTTATCAATTAGAAGTGCTGTTTCCATTCATAAAATGTATGAGCGGGTGGTACAATGGTTAGTTAACTAAAAAAGTATGTTATCACCATATAGAACACAAAGTTTTAAATTAAGTTAGTTAGGATTTGGAAGGGGCCCAGTATTTTTATCACAAAATGTGTGGGTGCTGCAGGGGGAAGCTCATTACTGTAATTCCATGGCAGTAATTCCATTCTATTTACTAGTTAAACCATCAGAAACTAGTATATGTTTTTAGTGTGCTATTATTGTTTGCATTTTGTATACTTACGCAGACAATGTAATGAGAGACCACTTTCCTTAACTCTTTGCCAGGCAGCTGTTATAAAAACGTGGCTTCAGCCAGGTAACATACATATAGATATTTATCACTCTGAGAATCAACTGTGATTTATTTACCAAGCTCAGTCAACGTTTGAGTATCTTAAAGGGCAGTAAGCGTGACAATATATGTTTGAAAAGTTTGTCATGTTCATCCTTTGATAGAGCTAAATCAATAAATCATTAGGTCCAAAACTAAACCTAACATGAAAGGTCATTTTTTTTTCCACCAAGCCGTCTAAACCCCAATTTTAGCCCAAGTATAAAACCATCTGCCTACCAGGAGGCAGAGGAGCTGGAAATCCATTAACGCCGTATGTATCAACAGAAGTGTGACTTCAGAGCCTCAAATGTTTTCAGTGTTTTTTCTTCATTATTAACTGCCAGAAACTTAGCTGGAAAGCTTTTCCTTTCCTTAAAATGCATTCAATTTTAGTTTCATTATGCAAGCCCCCCCTTGACTAAGTCATCACTCACGTTTTCTACATCTGTGTGTCTGTATTTCAGGAGTAACTGTTTCATTTTGTTGGCAAAAACAGGAAATCAACCAAAAGGGGGGGAAATAAGATTTTATTTTCAATTTCCCTTCTTCCTCCCTAGGGGAACTAACACATCTTCCAGTGCATCACAAGATAAAGATGCTGACTCGAGTCTCCTAAATCGTCCCGGAGTCCGCAGCACAGCCCTTAATGACACAGTTTGCTGTACAAGAAGTTATTTTATTAAACCAGTGAAAGATAACTTTCCCTCCTCCAAAACTGCCCTTAGTAAAATAATTTCAGCCTGAAACCAAACCCTCCCGTACTTATCCAAGTATGGAGGGCAAGCAACACAATTTCAAAATGACAGAATGTCTACTTAGTAGGAAATTATACTTTGGAAATCTCGCCAAAGACGGGAGGTTAACAGATGAAGGTAAAACGCTCGCCCACGGAAAAAGACAGGTCCACGGATCTGCAGAGTGGCAGCAAAGTGGCAAGTTTCTCATCCAGTTCGTAATGACTGTGCCTCACTAATGTGGCGTAGGTTTGTCTGAATAATAACCCTTCGCATTTGTGGCTTATAATACCTTAGCATTCTGTATCAGTTACCTCATTTGATTCTCACAACAATCCTGAGATCGAGGCAGGGAATAAATTGCGTTCCCCAAATTTCAGATGTGAAATCTGGGGTTCAGGATTACTGAATGGCCTGTCCCAGGTCTTATGTGGTTGGCCAGTAGCACATGACCACTAACTGAATGAGCCCAGCCCTACCGCCTTTTTAAATGAACTGGTAGAAAATTATTTATATTGAAGTTCTTAGAATGCTATAGTGACTCAGCTGTATTGTTGGAACAAAGGGAAATTAAGAATTATCGGAACATGTACACTACATAAAATATTAAATTCAAGTGGTTAATTTCAGCCTGCTCCATTCAAATCTTTCCAAGATGCTTACATTCAAGTATTAACCACAGATATCTAAGTTCCTCTTCTGTTTATGGTAACGTTGGTTGATTGATGTCTCACTGATTTTTCTTTTGCCCACATGCAGAAAAATCTAAACGCAGTACAGTAGGAGAGAAAGGGGAGAAAATTAAAAATATCTGTATATTTTGAAAACTCAAAAATAAAATGTTGATAGCATTGATTGACTATGAAGTAGCATCACCCTCAAGATTAGTTACTGATCTACTAGCTGACTACAAAATAGCTTCCTAACTTGTCTCCCTACCCTACTCCCTCCATCCTATAGTATGCTGCTGGCAGATTATTCTAACCATAGTTACCTGTGCAAACCTTCCATAAGTTGGCTAAGAAAAAAAACAAAACTCTCCACCTCGGTATGCAAGGCCTCTGCAAAATAAAAATAACTACCATTTATTAAGCAACTATTAAAGAAGAGATATCTCAAAAATAAAGACAAACAAAAACCCAAATGAATTACTTCTAAACAGTGAGTACTCAGCACAGCCAGGACTTGACTTATATACAGTCCAGCAGCAGCAGCAGAGAGAATTTTTGCACCAAATTTCCTCACACCGAGAATTTGTCCCACCGTGACAAAAACTTGTCCGAAAACTGGTGTTTGCCTTTGAGTTTCCTAGCATTCCACTCCATTCTCCCAAACTCCCCGCTGCCTAAAAAACTGCAGTGGTGAGCTGTTCCGTCCAGGAGGGTAGATAGACAGAGCAGGGAACTCTGATCATTACCCACTCAACAAATATGTTTAAGTGCTGGGACACTAGCTTTAGTCTCAAGAGACTGAAAAAATAAGAGACGGGCGCCACCCCGGGCGCTCACAGTCCAGCCAGGCAGGATAGACTTGTAAACAATAGATATAATCAATTCAGCTATCCAGGGTGTAAAGGAAAATGGTCAGTTTTATTGGGGTGGGGGTGGCCAGCTTAGGTTTTACACAGCAGGTGACTTTTGAGCTGATTCTTGAAAGATAAACTGGTTGATACCTGCAGGCAAACAAGGAGAGGTTAGGGAAGATAACCCAATAACCTCAGGAAGGGAGGGGTGTTAGTAAAGGAGAAGCATGGTAGGTTTGGGAAACTGCAAATCATATGGAATGGAGAGCGTTTTTTGAGTACGCAAGAGGTGAGGGGCAGGGGCGGCAGGGAGCTGATTAGAGAAATACCTAAGGAGGGAGGGGGACGGACTTTATAAATCCTGTCAAAGGCTTTAAACTTTTTCCAGATGGCTTCCTCCTATAGAAACTGTCTTACAATGGGGGTAACAGGAAGCCACTGAATGAAAAATGCATCATCAGAATTGCATTTTTCAGCAAACCCTAGAAGGACACGGCACAGCTCCTAAATTACCTCTGCGATGTTTCAGTACCAGGAGTGCTCAGATGGAACCCAGCCCTCGCGTTGCATTCAGACATGCGATTTCTAAGGTGGGAAAATGGGATTGCCTGCACAAGCACTGGCTTCCACTGTTTGTCCTTTCCGCACTGTTCCTTCCCTCCCTGTCCTCTCCCATTCTTTCTGCCCCAGGTGGTCTGTCACCCTTTTTCAGGGGAGATAGTGACCTAGAAACCTGCTGGACTCACTGAGTTTCAGGGTCAGGCTGCCCTGAGGATTACTGTGCTGTGGGATGGGGCCCACCCCTTTCTTGACTTTTCCAGGGCCACCTAGAAGGAACTGACTCTCTCTGTGCATTTGTGATAAACTCGATTGCACCCTGGAGCACCACTACCCTAAAAGGAGAGGAGGCTGGGGAGCTGTTCCAGCCGGTTAGTATTCAATCCCCTGGGACGAGGGAGGGCAGGAAAAAGGTCTCCTGTTTCTCTACCTGTCACTCAGCCATGGAGCTTTGCTCACAACCCTGAGAGGCATAGCAGCTGCTGTGGGCAACACTTATTCAAGAAGTAAATCACAGGCCATTGTCCCACAGGTGGTCTTACTGTTTAATTCAAAAATCTCCCTCTCATTCTTGGACCCAGACAAGAAGGCCAAGACTTAGCTGTCCTGTGAAAAGAGCTGCAGGGTCCTTGCTATCGAAGGATTGTGTCTACCTTCTGCTCAGAAACACCTGATGTTTAGATCTCCTCTCACTCTGCTACCCTCTGGAAGGCAGGAAACCTAGTTTTCTTCTCTGCTTGCCTTGGTGAACTTGGCAAGCCGCTTAAGCTCTAGATACCATAATGGTTTTTTTTCAACATGAGAAATGCATGCCCCTTCCTAACTCACTGAAATGCTGGATGAACTCTACTGGAGATTTTTGAAGGAAATAGTTGAAATGTACTGACATAAGAAATGTCCAAAAAATGGAGATGGGAGAAAGCAAGGCAGGGATTGGATTCCAGGAGGGTTAACAAGATTATGTGCTCTGTAAGGCTTATTTCAAAGGTGTGCACCTTTTATAATCACCTAATTCATTTCAAAAAAAATTATTATTATTTTTCTTTTTACAATTTCCTTTGAAATGGAAAAAATATCTTTCCTGTGAGAAATGATCTTCTTTGATATCTATTGAGAAGAAACACATCATAATCTTTAAAGTTTAAAAATATCAGTTCCAAATTAAATACTTCATTAAAAATGGCAACTTTCAAAATGATAAATCTTTTTAGCTCTTAAAGCTTTCCAAAAGATAAGGCAAAATAGAATTCTGGGAAAACTTCTGAGGTTCTGACCAAAAGACTTAAATAATATCTCTCTGTATTTCACACTATAAATGAGGTTATTAAACGTAATGATCCGCTAATATGATATAAATAGGTGACTATTACCTTATAGCTCAGAGGTGTTAATTCTGTTTTTCCTAATAAAGACAGATCCATTTTTCAAATTCCCTTCTTTACCTCTGAGAACATGGCAGTGTGTTTCTAAAATTATACAATTAGTCTACTTTTTACTTAGACCAAACTTAAGGTATTCTTAATAATGAGAAAAAGGCGTTGAGGGGAGCCTATCATATCAAATTGTACAGAGAAAAGAAAGCTAAATGGATTCAAAATTGCAACCTGCCATTACCTTGTACAAGTCATGTTGGAAGGACTGAGGAATAGAATAGCATTTTATCAAAAATATAAATTTAAGGAGGAGAAACAACTTCTGTGTTTTTTAATTGTTATTATTTTAACTGCCATGTTGACTTGGTAGCTTAGATGGCTCAGTGTGAAAGGTACCATATGACAGCGTCAGAGGGTGTGTGTGTGTGTGTGTGTGTGTGTGTCTCCTAACAGCTCTATTCACTATGAGATAGTAAAGGTCACGATAGCATATCACCGGGGTGTCCGAGGTTCCGTTTAGATGACTGATAGCTTTTACTTGTCTTGAATTCTTCTCTAAGCACATTATAGACCATTAGCTGACACATCTTCAAAAAACTATATACATTCAGTGCTTTTCTCCCGTTTTATGGTTTAAGAAACGGAAAAAGGGCAGTTTGTCCTCAATGTTCCACAACAACCCTTTCTGCCCCTTTGCCCCCTCACCTCGCCCAGACCCCTCGTACCATGAGCCATAACCCCCACCCCCGTGCACACACGTCTACACACTGTTTGGAAACAGGAAGAGCCATGCCTCCAGCTTTGTTCTTTTTTTCTCAGGATTTCTTTAGCTAGTTGGGGTCTTTTGTGGTTACACTTAAGTTTTAGGAGTGTTTTTTCTATTTCTGTAAAAAATGCCCTTGGAATCTTGATAAGGATTTCATTGAATGTAAAGATGGCTTTAATTAGTTTTGGCATTTTAACAATATCAATTCTTCCAGTCCATGAACTCAGGACACCTTTCCATTTATTTGTGGCTGTTGCAATTTCTTTTATCAATATCTTGTAGTTTTCAGAATAAAGATCTCCTCCTTGGTTAAATTTAAATTTTATTATTTCTGATGCTATTGTAAATGGGATTGATTTCTCTTTTTCCCCTGACAATTTATTGTTAATTTATGGAAATGCTACTGCAAAATGAGTTTCAGAGTGTTCCTTCCTCTGAATTTTTGGAAGACTCTGAACAGTATTGAGATTTGAGGAGATATTGACAAGGATATTTTGGAAGAGTTTGAAAAGGCAGCATATTTTGACCCAACCTTTTAATTTAGCATAAAAATGTTCACTCACATACTCATTACCATGAATCTTGCAAATGTATTGTATAGGCTAACCTATTTGAATATGGGAGTGAAAATAAAGGTCCTGCTATTAACTAAAAATATGACTTTCTCAACTGTTAAGTGCTGAAGAAGAGGGCAAGAAATAAGCCCCAGAGGAACGAGGGCAGGAGGAGAGAAGGGAGGGGAAATTTACTGTGCATATCTGAGGCAAATTGCTGCAGAAATTTAGTTATCACGGTTTTATGAGGGAAACTAAATTAATTTGGAAATCTGAAATTAGGAGAAATCAAGCGGATCTACAAATTGTAGTAAAGTAACATACATAATAAGTGAGATGCTGCAGGGCTCCTTGCCATCTCTTTGGTATTAAAATGCTGTTTAGGATAGGGTATAATTTCGACAAAAAATGAATGAAGGGGATGCATGGCTTGGGAAATGTCATAGGGCGCTGATACAGACTTTTATTCTTAGATTGTTCATTTACATAGAGTTCAAATCTTTATTTGCTGCTAGTGATTAGCCCACCAACTAGCCAACCATGGAATGATAGGAAATAGTGATTTTATGTGGGAGTTGGCTGCTGAGGGGCTGGTTTGTGGATTATAAAAGCCTTCATTGTCTGTGAGTGGGCAGAAACAGAAATCTTAGTGATCAGGGAGTCACAAAGCTGGATACAAAAGTGAGATGATTGCTACAGCATAGCTTTCATAGCTCTTCATCCCCCCACTGAAGATTCCAAGTAAAAGAAAGGAGCCCTTTAAGACTATGGGACAAGGGGGGTGTGGGCGCTATGCAAAGGAAACTCTGAATTCCAATGTTGTAAAGCACCTGATCATTTTAGTCCGCTCCACTATCATTTTCTAAGAACACATGGTCTTAGAACACCACCTGAGGCTGTTGTTGATGGTAGACATGCTTTTCTCCTAGTAGCATGGTGGCATGGTTTGGGGCTTATTATTACACCTACCTCTCCAAACTACGTGCTTTAATTTATGGGGTTTAGAGTACTTCTTTAATAGCTAATCATATCTGTTCATGCATTCATGCATTCATTCATTTCTTCAATTGTTCTTCCATTCTTTCAGTCCATAACGTCTATACAGATCTGCAGGCACTTTATGTACCTGGTCCAAGTAAAATAAAAAATAACAGGGTCCCTGTCCCCCAAAAGCTTATTTCACAGACAAAAATATTCATACATAATTATAACACAATGAGGTACATTATAATTTCATACAAATGCAATAGGCCTCTCCCTCCTCTCCTCTCTCTCTCCAAGTATTCAAATATTCATATAGTACTCTATTATTGAAAATGAGTACTTCAATTTACATAATTAAACTAGCATTTGAGTCCTGACACCATCACTTACTAGTCTTGTGACTGTAAGATTTTGGTGGAATCTAGCCTCTCTAAATCATTTCACTCCCAGAGCCCCATTTTTCTCATGCTAGGTAACACTTATTGATAGTTTAGTATGAAAAGAGATACCATTATGTATTTTACATGTATTAATTATATAGTCCTCATAACAAACTTATCAAGATGTTGCTAATATAATCCTTATTTTACATATGATAAAACTGTGGTACTGATATGCTAAATAATTTGTACAGATAGGCTAAATAATTCACCAAAGATCAGACAGCTTAATCAGTGCTCTCTATGCAGCATCTTCAGGCAGAGTGCTAGCAGTGAGGTTAAACTTAGAGAATTATATGGGAAAGGGTTTTGAAAAGCTTAAGCATACAAAAGTAAAAAGTATAATTTTGAAAGGCTTTTAAATCCAAAACTGCATTGGAAGAAATCATATAACATCTGTAGTATCCTACTGTGTTTATGTAGCACCCTTCTTTGGATAAGGTCACCTAGATGTCCTTCCCTTAATCTCAGTCTCTGTGGATTGGGTAGGAATGGCCCAAGGATGATAAACTGGTTCTGGACCAAAAATAAGGTTAATGGAGAACTAAAGTCATATCCCTGCACACCTTGCAAACTCCAAAGTCCTGGGAATAGATCCTCATGGAAGGTACTCTGATCAGAAATCCTTGCTTTTCCTCCAGAAGTCCATCATGAACCAGCTGTTTGGCCTCATTTTCCCATCTAAAAAACCCCATTGATGGCCCGGAGTCAACAAAATCAGAGATCTGTATAGGGCTCTTTACCTTGAGGTTGTGTTAAAAAAACAAATAGCACAGGAATATACTTTTAGGCAAGCAAGTTTTGTTCTCACCATCCTCAGGCATGACAGGGAGGAAGGGGGTTTGCTATCCAGAGGGCATGGCCCACACTCTCACCCATCTCATACCCCTCTGAAGGTAAGAGAGACAGTATGTCCAAGGCTGGTCCAAGGAATGAAGCCATTTTGCCAATTGCCATGGAATTACAAAGACCAGATCCCTGAAGCTACTTCAAGAGCAGACTGAAAGCTACCTTCTTTTTGGAAGCTCCGTTGGGTGTGTCATGGCCTCGGGCATAATGTGGACACGTAGACATTGTTCTGTATGCAATTTAGTTAAAGCTGACACCCACACTTAAGCATCATAATGGGACTGATAACCATTTTAGGATGCAATTTCTACTAATTTAATCTTCTAAAGAGAGTAGCATTCAAATGGCTTTGAGCCAAAGAAGCCAGACTGGATTTTCCTGGGATTTCCTATAACTCAGTTTCCACCACCCTGCTATTCGCTCTCACCACCCTCCTTCTCCCATCCCTCTTCCTTTCCTCAGCACACTTCGACCTGAGTGGTAGGTTTCTCAGTCTCTAAAAGAGCAAGGTTTAAGGACAATAGCAGGGTTGAACATGTAGCACTTCTAGGAGGATGCTGTTGACTCTGGAAATGTTCCTTGAGGTGACTGTACCACTGGCTGGGGCACAAGGAGCCAGCCCACTGGCAGACTTAGAGGCTGGAGCCAGTGAGGCTGGGGATGCAGTGCACAGATCCATCTTCTTTTTTTTTTAAATCTGTAAGATTCCCAAGATGCTCTGCAATATTCTAATCACCCGATTAAAGAAACAGTTTCCTAACTCCATTTACTAGAATTTTCACAAGTATGACTTCAAAGATTTCACACACATTTTCTGTATTTTATATCTACTAGCCAAGAGAGTAAATATTACAATTTTTTTTCTATTTCCCCCATTATTTAGGTGAATTGTTTTAAATAATTCTTTAACCAGGGTTCTATCCTTGTGCAGGCCAGGCTTCCCTCTGTGGCAGCCCACATAGAACATCTGTACGCAACCCGAATGTTCTTGGCGCTGACAGCCCGCTTTTCTCCAAACTGTCACCATCTGGCCATCAGCTGTGCGCTCCTGAGAGCCCACGCATGTGAATGCCAGTCTTCTCCCGGGACGGCTGGGAGCGCACCATTTCTCCAGGACCCTGGCCCAGTGACTCAAGCTAGTCTAAAGTTGTTTTCCCCCCAGTACTCTCATCTCCTAGTCTTTAAACTAATTCTTCACATCCATCAACAAAAACAATAAAATTTCATTTTCATTAGAGGAAATATTTTTCAACGTCTTACCACCAGATGGAAAGGGAAATATATATTTTCCATGTGATTTGCTGTATCACGTCATGAAAATATAAATACATTCTGCTAAGAATTATGACATACATACTTGGAAAGCAGTTCATTTCAACCGTCTCTTTAAAAATAAAAATCTGGGAGAAGAAACAAGATGGCGGCAAAGGTAACAGCCGCACCTGCCACCTCCCGCAACCACATCAGAATCACAATAAAAACACAGAACCACCGTCACTCAGAGCCTCCTGACATCCAGCTGAACAGGAGCCCCACAACCAGGGAACTGAAGCAGCACCGAGACCGGGAGGAGGGGCGGAGACGCGGGCGGGTCGGGGCTGGATCTCCGAGATGCCGCTGCGGGCCCACACCCGGTGCCGCGGGTAAACCCGGAGGACATCTCGGCGGTGGAGGTTTCCCGGAGGAGGGAGGGGTCCCAGCCCCCCAGCAGCCCCCAGCCCAGGGCTCCAGGGCCAGGAAAAGAGGTCCCCACAACTCCGGGCTGTGAAACCAGCGGGGACTGTCCCTGAGGGTCGCGGAGGCCGCGGGAGCCCCAGCAGCTCCTCTTAAAGGGCCCGGCACGGACTCACTCGGACGCTCCCTCTGAGCCCAGCGCCGGGCAGCAGCCGGAAAGGACCCGGGACACTCGGGGAGGAACTAACCTGCCTGGAATCCGGGTGAGAGCTGGAGGGGCGGCTTTCTCCCAGGCAGAAGGGCTGGCAGAGCCCATGGCTCCTTTGGCGGGTCCTCCCCGCACAGCCGGCAGGCAGGCGCCATATTTGAATCGCGGGCACCTGACTCGCACCTTTGGCCCCGCCCCGTGATTCCCGGAAGCCCCGCCCCTCCCCACCTGCAGCTCATCCAGGCCATTTCCAGGGGCTTTTCTGTGCAAGTGGCCTCTCCAGCCTCATGCTTAGGACTTTCCTAAAACCTCTCAAACAAGCAGCAGGGGGCCCCATATGGTCTGATAAGTGGCCCCAGGCCTGGCACTAACGGCAGCTGCATTGGCTCATAGCTTGACCTCTCCTGAATACCGCCAAGCCCAGCACAAGTAGCAGCCATCTATGGTTTGCTGTGTAGCTCATGCTGGGGGGCCCTGGGCAAGGCACTGGCACAGGCTGACTTTGCTTCTCCCGGGAAGCCCCAGAGGCAGTGCATCTGGTGGTCAGAATCGACCACGCTGGATTACAACCCTACCACATCCACCCGTGACACACTCAAGGGGTGCATTTGGTGAACACCAAGCCCCACTGAAGTAAGTCCTGATCCATAGGGCTGTCTCCCGCACAGCAGCTCTTTGGCTATAGTTGCAGCTGGTCCTCACAGCTGATTGGCCTGGGGGTCAATTCCTCCCAGTGATGCCAACAGCAACCAAGGCTCAACTACAACAGGACAGTGCACACAGACCACACAGGGGAGCACCTGGAAGGCCCAGCTCAGGTGACTGGGGAGGCTGAGCCACTGGACCCCACAGGACACCTACTTCACAAAGCCACTCTACAAATTCCAGGAGACATAGCAGCTCTACCTAATACATAGAAACAAACACCTGGAAGCAGCCAAAATGTGGAGGCAAAGAAACAGGTCACAAAGGAAAGAACAGAAGAAATCTCTAGAAGAAGAACTAAATGAAATACAGCCAAGCAAGCTAACAGATGCAGAGTTCAGAATTATGGTTATAAGGATGCTCAAGGATATTAGTAAGACTATGACAAAAACTGAGAAAATCGATAACATAATAAAGTACCAATTTGAAATGAAGGCTACACAAACTGAAAGGAAAAATAATTTACAGGGAATCAACAGTAGAGTAGAGGATTCTGAGAATCAAACCAACAATTTGGAACATGAGGAAACAACACCCAACCAGAAGAGCAAAAAGAAAAAAGAATCCAGAAATATGAAGATAGTATAAGGAGCCTCTGGGACAGCTTCAAGTGGCTCAACATTCGTATTATTATGGTACCAGAAGGAGAAGAAAGAGACCAAGAAATTGAAAACCTATTTGAAAAAATAATTACAGAAAACTTCCCCTACCCTGGAAAAGAAATAGACTTACAAGTCCAGGAAACACAGATGATCCCAAACAAGAGGAACCCAAAGATGCTCACAGCAAGACACATCATAATTAAAATGCCAAAGGTTAAAGACAAAGAGAAAATCTTAAAAGCAGCAAGAGAAAAGCAATTAGTTACCTACAAGGGAGCGCCCATACGACTGCCAGCTGATTTCTCAACAGAAACCTTGCAGGCCAGAAGGGAGTGGCAAGAAATATTCAAAGTGAAAAAAAACAAGGAACTACAGCCAAGATTGCTCTACCCAGCAAAGCTATCATTTAGAATTGAAGGCCAGTTAAAGAGCTTCTCAGACAAGAAAAAGCTAAAAGAGTTCATCACAACCAGACTAACACTACATGAAATGTCGAAGGGTCTTCTTTAAGAAGAAGCTAATGAACAAAAGAATCTAAAGAACGAAATAGATCCAGAGACATTGACCCATGCAACAGATGGTCATATTTCAGAGAGAAGAGGGAGGGTGGGAAGAGATTAACCAAAGAAGTTATATGCATATAAGCATTACCCATGGGCACAGTCAATAACAGGGTGAAGGTCTGTGGAGGGGGTCAATTGGGGGGGGAAATGGGATACATGTAATACTTTCAACAATAAAGATAAATTAAATAAATAATAAATAAATAAAAACCTGATAATACTGCTTTAATTAGACACTTTATTTTCATTCCTAATTTCTAAACAATATGCCTGCAACATTACTTTTTAAATTGTACATGGAAAGTAAAATATTAGTTCTATCATCTCTTTATTAATTCAGCAACTATTTTTTCCTAAGTAACAAACATTTGGCTCAATTGATTAATTAGTTGTTTTGAAAAACATTTTGCAGTGCTTACATTACATCAGCAGCAAGAATACAGAGATACCCAAGGCATGGAAACTGCTCAGAGCTTGAAGACTAGTTGCAAGGGGAAAGAAAAACAAGGAATTTTCATTTCATATCAAAACGTGGAAAGAAAGACACAGAATGCCCTTCAGAGAACAGCACTTGGTTTTTCAATCATTTTGGTTTCTTTTAAGGCAGAGTTGGGTGGTTTTAAATTCAAATTTAAGTTATCAAGACAATAAATAAAAAATAAACAAAATCTTAAAACTCTTATCTCCCTGGTAAATTCTTTTAAAATTTATTTTGTTTTTCTTTGATTCCTGTTGATTTTCATCTAAGCAGTGGTTATTAACCTTTGGGGGAGGTGAATGTGAATATATGTCAGAATTAGAATCACCGGGGGAGATTGGTTTCAATCTTCTTGTGATGTCTACGTTCCACTATTCCAGAACTTTAGTGTGGAGGGCCTGCAGAAACACAGATAAATGGGCCTACTCCCAGTTTCTGATTCAGTAATTCTGGGGTAGGGACTGAGAACCTTCATTCCTAACTAGTTCCCTGGGTGATGCTGACGCTGCTGGTCTAGTGACCCAGCCTAGAGAACCACTGCTCTTTCCCTTTAGACTGTTGGGGGAGGAATTGCATTTCATGAAATCTCTCAGATCATTGTGATAAACCCATTTTTTAATCACTGATCAACTCTGGATTTTCTCCACCAACCTCACCAGATCCTTTTCCATACATTTGTTATTCATGCTCCTTACACATTTGAAGATATTTATAGTCATGCCTTTGTTTTGTTTTGTTTTATGATTCCAGATTCTACGGATGCAAAGCTACAAATTAGCTTTGATTCTTTACATGCTATTGGTGATTCCTCTGTCTCTCTAATAAAATAAGGTCTGTGAAGTTACTCACATGTCTACCAGGGGTTTATAAGGATAAACTTATCACAATAACATGAACACTACTAAGGAAGTTGACACGTGCCAGACACTATTCTCAGAGCTTCATATATGTTAACTCATTAAATCCTCTGAGCAATTCAGTGAAGTGGGTGTTATTAGTATCACTGTTTTTTGAAGATAGAAACTAAGGCCCAGTGAGGTTCGGAAGTCTGTTCCAGATCATACAACTGGTGAGTAGTGGAGCCTAGGCAGTCAGGCTCCAAAGCTATGCATCTCACCCTCCCTCCTATCCCAAGCATCTTGAAAGTTCAACATGTAAGGCCTGTACCTTAGGTCAAGTGACACTAAGTCTTTAAAACATTTTAATAAATGAAATTCCCTTGGGTCACTTGTTCCAAATTGTGCTATTTCGAAGTGCCAATGTCTGAAGTTTCAGCTTAATTTTGATCTTCAGACTAGAAAGATCTGATTAAAATTAACAGAATATAACATATTTTAAAAGATACCCTTTAAAGCCCATGAGGTTTCCTGAGAAAGAGAGAGTTGTTGTTTTTAATATTCAGCATTTCGAGTTAATCAAATATTAATGTCTTAGAGTTTAAAGACAAGGCACAAATTGAATTAACAAAATCATAAACAGCCTGGCCGGTGTGGCTCAGCAGCTGACCGTCGACCCAGGATCCAGGAGATTGGGGTTCGATTCCTGGTCAGGGCACATGCCCGGGTTGTGGGCTCGATCCCCAGTCGGGGGGCCTGCAGGAGGCAGTGGATCAATGACTCTCTCATCATTGATGTTTCTATCTCTCTCTCTCCCTCTCTTTTCCTCTCTCTGAAATCAATTAAAAAAAAATCATAAACAGTTGCAACCACAAAATATTATGTTTAACTGGCAAAAAAAAGAAAAAGCCAGGAACCCAGATTCTAGACCTGCTTTGGCCAGTAGTAGGCCATGTGACCAACAGCAAATAACAACTCCTCAAACTGTCAATTTCCACATCAGGAAAAGAGCGGGTAACCAAATATATAGAATATTACAGACAGAAGGACTGTTACAAGGATCTAATGGTTCCCAAGCTGGAGTTCTTGGGCCAGTCAAGTTAATGATGCTATTTTCCTTACAGGAGTTCCTCCAGAGACCCCCGAGAGGAGCATCACATTTCAAAGTTGCAAAAGGAAGCAAGTAGTTGTAATAGGAAGAAAAATCACTCATAAGGTAACCACTTATAAAAACAGAGCCCCACTCTATCCTGATACTAGCACTAGATCTAGCCTCAGCGTCAACATCTCTGCTCTCCTTGATAGTGGATGCTGGTAGTCTTTCAACCACATAATGGAAATACAACTCAAAAATCAACTCCTAGCTGAACTGAAAGATCCAGGCAGGATGATGGGACTGCAAAGGGAATGATTTAAATATCAAAGGATAAGAAGGCCTTTGGGCCTTGACTATTTTGAACCCCACTACCCGCCCTGTCACACACCCCCACCCCTGCAAAAAAATAACCCTTTTTGCCAATTTGCAGAGAAAGTTAAATGTGAGATGAAGGCTTGTCAGAAAAACTTACCCCAAAATAAAACAAACAACATTCTCGTCTCTCCCTTTACTATTTTGATACCTGTAGGTGCAGATATACATTTAGCTTCAAGTACAACTGAAATAAAATAAATTTATTTTCATAATTTTAAACTTCAACCCTTAAGGCAGCGTGACCTCTCTTTTACATGGACTCACTTTTAACGGCCCTTTTCTGGAACCAATTATCCTCATATAGTCGGCACTGCCTATATTTTAAAATGTCTGATACAAATAATAAATTTTACCACAGTCAACCTGCACAGGTTAACTAAAATATCAAATTTCTTTGGCTTTGGTCAAAAGTATATTCACCCAGTGTGGTAAGGCTGAATACCTTACACTGATCAGAAGCAGCGATTAATGTGTTTCATTAATAAAAATCTGTACAAGTATTTATTTGCCATTAGATGTAGTTTGGTTAGCAAAAATTTTGAAACATAGGGCCCAGGGGGAGTGAGTGAATAATAAAGGTGGTCCTTAATATGAACACATTGGGATTCATCAACATACACCAAACCTTAAATTTTGCAGAAGCAGAAACAGGCCAAATTAGGTTGCATTTTACCCAAATCCCCTTCCAACTGAATTTTTATTTGTCTAGTGAATCTATGGGACATTCCTAAGCCTTCCATATATTACAAGGCTTAATAAAGTCTCAATGGTGATAAATATATTCGACCTCAGTTCCTCGTGGTTCAACTAAAATCCATCTCCTCTGTAGGCAATTCTACTCCCTCAAACCTTAGGAAAGTCGCTGATTAATTAAAACAATACCATGGCTTGTGTTATGAGGGACTAATGTTTAGGCTTGGCTACCTTAGTTCAGTAATCTCTGCTAGTAAAACATATTTATAAACACATTTGTAACATACGCATGAAATCCCCTTCATAGAACATGTGGCTTTAAATAATGAGGGGGAAATTTGGCAAAGGCATTTTGTGTTCTGCCAAACCCAGAACAAAATGGCTTATGAAATTTAACCAAGCCTAAAGCACTGGTTTCTGCTAATTTTCCCTCTGAATCCTTTGTCATCCGTGAGGACAGAGCTTTTCTTAATTTATAATATTTAAATCTTCAAGTCAACTTTTTGTTGTTTTCCCCATCTTTCTAGAAAGATGGAAAAGAATGTTAATTGGAAACTAATAAAGAAAATATTTATTTAAATGATCTCACATTCAGTATTATTTAGGGTCTACTTAGAATTGCATAATTATTACGATACATATATTTTATTTTTTCTATTAGTCATCTTAACATTCTCACAAAAATTAAAGATTAAAATTGAAGAAAAAAATCTATTAAAATGCTGCTCTAACCTAAGCCACTTTGATCATATGCAACTCTTGAAATCTAGCTGACCCTAACAGACCTTGAGTGGGAAAAGGTTGGCTTCCCCCCAACCAACTGGCTACCACCTAGAAATGAAAATAAATCTCAGACCTAAATTTGCCATATGTATACACATTTATTTAATGAACTCTTTTTAACAAACAGGTTCAAAAACAGTTCTTACAGCCTCATCTGGAAGCATGAAGACGTGCCAGCTCTCTGTTCTTTAGGTCTTCTGCATGAAAATTTGTGTGAGAGAGAAAACAAGAATTCACAGGCAGGATTCTGTCCTTTATAGTCTGCCTTGAACAGCCAGTAAACTGCAGAACTAATGAATGGACACAAGGCTATCCAGGAGTCCAGCCTCGGGTCCCCTTCCTACTGGCACAAGTTTCAGGATTGGCCAGATTCATACTAAAGTAGAAAGTGTTTCTAAAATACTTTAGAGATCCATGAACACTTTTCATGTCACCAACGATGGCCCATTTCTAACACTCATCATGCCAAATATAAACCTTGAATTTCCCAGATAAAAACTGCTGGGACATTAGCACGCTCGTTAGCCAGGTCTCAGGTGTTGACGTGCAGAGAGCTGAAGCGCTGGTACTAGTCGCCTCTGAAAAGTGGCCTCGGCTGCTTGCTGCTCATGTGCATCATCTCCATTAAGGCAACTGCTGGCCCTTGAGCTAAAGCTGAAACCAGCAGACACATATGTGATATTATGCTGTCTATGCTGGAGCATTTTTAAAAAGATTACAGATTTCATAACCAAGCCTCGATTGTTATTATTATTAGACATTTCAAGGCAGCATTTACAGCAGTAACCAGTGAAATAACAAAAGGAGGGATTCCGTTTAGAATTCTCTTTGACTGAATTTCTAAAGCTGTTGGGTGTCTTCTTAGTTTTGAGAATTAATTTTTATATCACTATATATTTCATTTTACCATCAACCTTTACCTCTAGGAACAGATAGAGATCTTGAATAGTTAACTTACTGCTGCTAAACTTGGAGTTTATTATATTTTTGCCTTAATTCCTGCTGATTGAAGCACTGACAGATAGAGATGGTTTTATAAACAGAATGGTCTTTAAAGGAAAAGGAATGTTACTGTACCTTTCTTTCCCTTTCAATGCTAGTTGCTAAGCATTAGAATTGTGAAAACTATTTTTAAAGTTAAAAGCATTTTCATTATGTAGCTCTTGTGAATTCATATGTACACAGAAATAGTGAATAGGCCTGGACACTTTTAAAGACCCATGTTTCAAATTGGCATTCCAGAAACACCAGGAGAACCAGAAAGTGGGGATTTGAATGCTATTGTCCTGTAGTGTTAGGGACAGTAAACAGACAGTTGTTGAGTCACTATGTGTTAGGCACCGTGCCAAGCATTTGCATGCACTATTTTATTACATACATTCACAGTCATTCTGTTAGGGATGAACAGTATGCAGTTGTTCAAAGAACAGGCCTCAAAGTCATGAAGATCTGGGCTTAGATCTTAGCCCCATCACACTATCTCTGGGGTCTTTGCCAAATGTATTCTCCCAGCCTCAGTTTCTTCATCAGTAAATAAGATGTTTATCTTATGGGGCATGTGAGTGTGAGTGTGTGTGTGTGTGCATGTTTTAATGACTGACCTACAGCCATCACTAAAAAATGGATCTATTTTCTTATTTTTAATGAATTGGCATTTCAGACAAAAATACATTGTGGTCCCCTCCAATTGTGTTAAAGCCCTAACCCCCAGTACCCCAGAATGTGACTATATTGGGGACAGCACTTTTAAAAGGGTAATTAAGTTAAAATGAGGCCTTTGGACTGAGCCCTTATCCAGTCCGACTCTTATCCTTGTAAGAAGAGGGAATTTGGACACACAGAGAGATATGAGGGGCACATGTGCACAGAGAAAAGCCAGGTGAGGACACAGTGATGAGGCCACCAGCTGCAAGCCAAGGAGAGAGGCCTCATGAGAAATCAACCCTGTGGCCACCTTGATCTTGGACGTCTATCCTCCAGGACTATAAGCAAATAAACTTCTCTTATTTAAGCCACCAGTCTGTGGTATTTTGTTACGGTAGCTCTAGCAAAATAATACAAAATGTAAACCTTAATTATCCATATATTGGTACTGACATCAATTTAATTAAATATTTTTAAAATAAAATGTTCCATTATCAAACAATCTCAATGTAGAAGTTAATATGAATTATCCTGGGGGGGAAAAATTCTTTGCTGAATGGCAGACTAGCAAATGGGATACATTTTAAGGAGATTGTATGAAGTTTATATAAATAGAAAAGCAGTAAATAAAATTTAACATGTCAGCATTTATTTATTGCATATGCCTTTATCAGGAATCTGTTGGGCATTCTGTGTTGAGCCCAGGTGATAGAAAGATAAATTTAACACAGTCCCTGCTCTTCAAGAGCTCAGAGGCAAACAGTAAATCATGCAGTTTTGCAAAAATATACCAAACTGCTCAAAAAGGTGGTGAGTTATGAGTTTTCTCACTTCCCAGAGGCATAAAGGGAAGGAACCGTAGACATCTGCATACAATGTTCCATGAAGACATTGATCAGATGAACTAGTCTGGCCCACAAAGGCAACAAGAATTCTAATAAATTAATGGTAGCATTAGAAATAAAACAGGAAAACATAACCTTGTAAAGCTATAGAGTCTGCATTTTTTAAAATTTATTTTTATTGTTGTCAGTATTACAGATGTCCCCCCATAGAATCTGCATTTTATAGGTGCCTCTCTATTGCCTCTACCTACAAGTTATTTTAAAAATTACATCTGTTTCACTCCAAGTCTATTCCTACCACACTGCCCAAGCCCCTATGATCTCCCATCTGGACTGCAGGAGCTGTTGACATACAACCTTGTTGCTCTACAATCCATCCATCACGGAACAGCCAGGGTGAACTTCTGTTGTTAATTCTCACCTAAGGGCATCTTTTCCATTGCTTTTTTAGAGAGAGTGGAAGAGAGGGAGAGGGAAACAGAGAGAAAGAGAGAAACATCAATGTGAGAGACACATCAATTGGCTGCCTCCCGCACGCACCCGGACCGGGACCAGGAACATACCCGCAACTCAGGTACCTGCCCTTGACGGGGAATCGAAGCGAGACCCTTCGGTGCGTAGACCAACGCTCTAACCACTGAGCAACACCAACCAGGGCCGGGTAAACTTTTTAAGTCCCAAATACTATCCTGTCATACTTATGTTAAAAATGTTATCAAAGATTTTCTATTTATAATTAGGAAAAAAATAAGGCCCTTTACCTTTGCCTGTAAGGCCCTGTGTGACCCAGCCCCTGCCGACCCCTCTGGCCTCATTTCCAATCCCTGTCCTTCATGTCCGCTTCTGCTTTGTAGCATGATCAGCGTCTGCCCGTGTCAAGGGTTTGCAGTTGCTGTTCTTTCTCTCACCCCAGTGCTGACATACCTCCCACCTTCTTTGCATTTCAGCTTAAATATAATAACCTTAAAGAGACCTCTACTGAGAACACAATCTAACGTTACCTGCCAGGTGCTGTATAGCAGATTATCTCATTGTTATCATAGCACTTCTCATTAACTGGAATTTCTTCTTTTGTATCCTGTCCTCCCACTCCCAGTCCCTCTAGATTGTTTGTTCACTGGGAGTCATGACCTTGCCTGTCTTGTTCACAGCTCTATCCCAGCTCCCAAAGTGCCTACACCACCCTAGGCATGCGGCAAACAGGTTTTAATGAGGGTCTTGATATAGAATGAAGCTCAGGCAGAGTCCCAGAGGTATGGGGATGTGCTCTGGGCAGGCGCCAGCTGCCGTGCGATAGAGACGACTTGTAGACCTACAGTGTGCCTAGTGAGAATGTGGACTCTGAACTCCGTCCACACAACTGCAGTGCAGCAGGCTTAAGAGAAGCCCCTCTCAAAAGGTGTAGTTTTAAGACAAAAATAATAATTAACAAAAATGATGACTACTTTTACTCAGAAAGCGATCTGAGCACATAGTCCAGAGTGGTTAGTTTCTCGGAGATGTAGCCCTTGTGATAACCCGTGCTGCCATTGAAAGCAAACATCAGAATGATTTAGGGTCTGCTTTCCTTTTTTCTCTTGCAAATAAATGCTTACTATGTACAGAGCAGTGAAAGGTAAACTCCAATACTGAATTCAGTTTTGAGAAAATTCAACCTGAAAAGTCCCTTTGTCCTTAGGTACTGGTTACACTAGAAGTGTATAAAGTTTTCACTCCATTCATAAAGCTGGCTGGTTTGACCGATTTCTGAGTTGATCTGAATTGGATGAAAACGAAAAGTTTATGAACATTTTGACATTTGGGGCATTTAATTGATTTTCTGTGGGAGAATAAATTACTAGAACTCTTAAGAAAGTCTTATGTTAAGCTATAGAACTTACATTAACTCTGTCATAACAATTTAATTCTATAGTTACATCTTAGAAAATAGAACTCAGAATAAAATATTCAAAATACATATTAATCAGCAAGTTGGCTTTTATTCTCTTGTATTTTTAGAGGTTAAAAATTTGACAATGAACGTGGATGGCAGTGCTCCACAAATGAGTTATTGTCTGGATTTGATTTCACTCATACGTGGAATTTAATGAACAAACTGAACTACCAAGCAAAATAGAGACAGACTCATAGACAGAGAGCAGGCAGACAGCGGGGGGGATGGAGGGATGAGCAAAGAAAGAAAAAAAAGAGAGAACTCATGGACATGAACAACAGTGTGGTGATTGGGGGGTGGAGGTGGAAGAAGGCATAGAAGGGATAAATGGTGATGGAAAAAATAAAACAAAACAAAAAATAAATTCAGTTTAGTAATCCTTACAAATTGTACTTATGTTGTTAATAAAGACTATCTTATTACATCTAAAAAATATGCATTTCTTAAAGATCATTATTTTTTTTTACTCTCTAGCCTCACTATTGTAAGACATGCCATCCTGACTCACCCTCTCCTATTTACTAAATAATTCTTTTGATCTAGCACATTCTTGCACACTTTGGTGGATCTGACAAATATTATCTTAGAACCTATTTTAAACATGGCTTTGCACCAGGTACTGGTTTACTGCTTTATTCATTCACAGCCTGAGCGTTTTCTTTGCTCCAGGCCCACTTCTGGATGCCAGGCGTAGATGAGTAAGATACGTCTCTGTCTTTTAAGCCATATGCAGTCTACAAAGAAACCTGCTTTTCCCATTCACTGTTTCATGATCTCTAATGGGAAATTAAAATTTTTAGCATAGTTTGTCATACATAAATTTATGATACTGAGGGTTTTATTTTGTTTAGAAATTTAATTTGTGATATTTGTACACAAACTTTTTCTCAGTTTTATAGACACAGAAATAAAATTAATATTAACAATTCACTTTAACCTTTTATTACCACAGTTGCTGCCTCCTCCAGAACTTTTGAATATTAATAGATATTGGAATATGGAAGTTTTAATATTAACTCTGCTGGTTACACATTGGTGCATGAAAATTAAGTTTTGTTTTCTGAACTAGTAATAAGCCTCTTCTGTGGATGAGTATTGGCAAAACAGCTGCTTTGATTTTAAAGGCAAATCACTCACTGTGGTTAATATCCCAGCTTCACGCCACTCACCTCCCAACACTCTTTATCTCATTGGGATAAAATCTGAAAATTTCAAATTGCAATTTGAAAAAAAGTAACTGGCCATGTTCACAGCCATCACACGTACTATAAACCCTGTATCAGAGTACACGGTAATCATGGTAATTAATTACACCTAATAAGTAGGGAAGCAGAATTTATACCCACTTTAAAAATAATAATTAAATATCTTCAAAGCACCCTTTCTTCCCGTATCTTATAGCTCCACTTTATATCAAGTCCATTAAGTATAATTATTCTTCCCATATTAAAAATCGGTTGAAAATTTTTTCTTATTTTCTGATGGGCCAAGTGTGTGCTGACTATCATGTAAACACAGAAATGGAAATACTAAGGTATTTGCAACGATATGGTTAACAGTAAAATTTTAACACATTCCTTCTAATAAGGTTTTGATTACATTAAAATGTTCTCGATTTAAGTACCACTTTTTAAATCCCATTGTACTTTAGAGATTTTGTAGGGTGAATGCTTTGGTTTTTCCTGCTCAGCCTCCCCCTTAAAAAAAAAAAAAAAAAAAAACCCACAAAAAAAAACAAAAAGGAGCAATGAAACTCCTTATCTATATATGATCAAGGATTTTAAAAGGCAATTAATAATAATAGTAATAATAACAGCTTACACTTGCAAAGGGCTTACCAGCTGCCAGCACTGATTTAAGGGCTTTACAGACATCAACTCACTTATTTCTCAAAACATCCTTATGACGTAGGTATTATTATTATTATCCTCTGCTACTTATGAGAACTCTGGAGACACAGAGAGGTTAAATAATTCATCCAAAGTCACATCTTAAGTGGCAAAGCTAAGATTTGTACCCAAGCAACTTGTCTCAAAAGTCCCATGCTCTTAACCACTAGAAAATATAAATTTAAAGTAAACTACGTATTATAAGTATCAGCCCTATATAGACAGAAATTGTGTCTGTTTGGTTTACTTTTGAATAACATACTGTCTTACAAAGTGCCTGGCATAGAGTTGCATGCATAATTCTAAAATAAGTATCAAAATAATACAGGTACATCGCAGAATATTTAGAAAATGCAAATAAGCAAAAAATTAATCTTAATCCCAACATATTGCATTTTGGTATACATCATTCCAGTCTATAACAAATATACTGTTTTTTGCATATATGCACCCACAAAATATTCTTTATTATTTTTGTAGACATTTTTCACTGTAGACTTTTTTCGTTGTAGAATTTTCCCATGTCAAAAATTACTTTTCTGGAACAACAATTCTCTCCTTCTATAACATTAGGTATTCTTTTATGATCAACTTTAATTTACATTTTGTAAATAAAGTCCATGTTGATGGCAAAGTCATGCTCTATATACATATTTTGGATTGTATCATGTTAAAATGTATTCTTGTGTCCCTATCTATAACACAAAATATATCATTTGAAATTCTAATAGTAATATTTGAAAACAAGCTGGCCCTCAGGAGACATAAGAATGAGAAAATTAAATTAAATGAGTACATACATATATATGAAAGTAAGTTTTGTTGACCAATAAGGATGTGATATCTTCTCACCTGTCTTTGTTTAGATGCCTTCTGTTTTGTTTTGATTATTTGAATCATTAATTATGTTGTTGTCAATTTACAAATTTCACTGCTTTAGGACTTTCAAGATCTGGATTTAAGAATGCATGTTAAAAATATGACAGCAAATTTATACTCAAACTAATACTGAATAACTTCAAAGCTTGACATTTCTATTCTGGAACTAGTGGACTACTTTTGTTAACAAGAGGTATGAGAGGAAGCCAAAATAGATATGCCTTTTTTGATTAAATGTTCGAACTTTCAAGCTTCAATAAACTGTAATACAGAGATGATGGGTTTTCAGGCCTTCCTTTAACTTAATTAGTTGAAAATGGAAAAGTTAATTACATATAATTATAACTTTGCTTGAATATAGGACTTCCATAATACCTACAGTGAATAAGAGCAGTTCTTTTCTGAATAGGTATGCTGATTTAATCCATAACATCCCAGGAGGGGTTTGGTGGTAATGTTTTAGATGACATTAACCTAGTTCTATAGACTACTTCTCAGCCAAAGTGTACAAAGAGTAAGAAAATCTTTTTAAAATATAAAATAATCAAATATTTTTTCTTCTTAAGTTTAGTATTAGTCCGTTGTCTCCTGATACTTCCAGATCCCTCATGTGTTACAAGAAATGATTTGAAAGAACCCTTCAAGGGACAGTGGGATTGTGGGTAGACTTTCTTACTGCCGCGCATATAAGCAAGAGCAGATAACAATCATCTAGATGAGGTTAGTGCTGGGCACATGAAAAATTTGCTCCATAAATATATGAGATACTTTCAAAAGTTCAAAAAATTCATTAGGTAAAGCAGATAATTTGAAGTACAGAAGAATGTTTGTCACATTGAAACAATGCAATAAATCAGCAAAGCCAATGGCTTTTCCCTCAATCTGCGCGTTTCACTTGATGCTTCGCCTGTATTTTTTATTTTGATTTTTGCAATTCCCATACCACAAATAGTCAACAACACTGCACTTTGGGGTTCTCTTACTGCCTCCCTCATTCCTTCTGTGGCTCTTCTTTCAGGTCCCTTAACTGTGGGCCATTCCCAAGGCAGGTCCCCTGTCTTCTCTCTCTCTCACAGAGGTGATTTCTCTTAAGACGTTCACCCACACACCGCCTTGGTATTATCTATAGTTAGTGATTTCCAAATTTTTCCTTCTTTGGTTAGGACCCTTCACATAATTCAATCCCTCACCATCTGGCTATTCAAGAATTACCTAAGATTTTAGCCAGCCTGAGGTGACACAGGAGTCCAGATCTGAGCAAATCTAGAGGGAGGCTTCTAGAGAGAAGGCACAGACTTGGTGTTTTGGAAGAATAGCAAAGAGGGCAGCTTGTCCAAAGAGTGGTGAGAGAGAAGCAGAATGGAAGGACATAGACTGGAGCAGTAATATAGGGCCATGTTATTTAGCAGCCGGTGAGCTATAGATTTTATGAGGGCCTCTAAATATGTTACCTTTGGAGGGTTGAGGTCATGGGATTGACAAGTTCTGATGTGTGGATGAAAAAAGATTCTATGGAAAGTAACCTCACAGGGTGATATGATCATAAATTCCTAACTGGGCAGGTCACAGGGTAGTCATGCCCGAGGCACATAACTTCTTTAGTAAAAGGCTTATCTTTGCCTTGAGCAAGTCCTGTTCATTGCTTCTGTGCACCTGGGTTAACTAACACCTTTGAAATGCCCTTTCCGGACCCCTCATCTAATGCCTGACCACCCTTTCAGACTCCACCTTCTAATACCTGCTGTAACCCAATTCCCACCTCGCTTTCCCCCACCTTCATGCAATCTTCCTTATGTTCCTTCTTTAACTGAAAATGCATTTTAAAAAATGGAAAAATTGTTATTCTTTGTAGAATTTGGGATCTTGATCCTCAGCACAGTATCAGTTTGGTGCAAATAAACACTTGCAAAAATTCTCTACAGGTTTAGACATATAAAATAATCACTGGCTGCTAGGTGGAAAATAGCAGGAAAGGCGAAGAGAGAAGCAGGGAGAGCAGTGAGGTTGAATGCTATTTTACCCCTGCAGGCCAAAGATTAGGAATGAATAAACAGTAAGAGTAAAGGTGAGTCTACAAATGCCTATTTAAACCACAATATGACTGAAGCTGTTTAGCTTACAATGACAAACTAAGCACTATTTCTATAATAGTAATGAAATAAAGCAGAAAAGCAATATTATCTAATATGATTTCTCACTGATCCTCAGTCTTGATGCTGGTATTGGAAGAAAAGCTGTTTTTATTAAAAGACTTGGAGTTAGGGGAAGATTTGTAGAATGTCTTTCAGGGACTTCTGGGGACTTTCAAGGGCTTTAGAAAGCAAAGGAAATAGTTCTAAGTTATATTTAAACTTACTTTACAGCTCACAACTTTCCACTGTAAGAGTGTGGGATTTATCATTTATGATCAACATTATCTTTATCTTTGAGGTTACAATGAAGAGAGAACATGAGAGAGAGAAAAATATGAAATGTTTTTTTGAGGTAAAGACAAAGAGTTGGAATAAAGCGGAGGGAGGAATGGAATTTAAAAGGACATTGTATACATAATAAATACCAGCTAAAGTGGAAATTACTGGGCTGTGAAAGCTGAAAGATAGGAAAATGGAAGACTTCAACTTGTGCATGGCCACCTCAGCGAGAAGAAAGAATCAGTGTGGAAAAAGGAAAAATAAAATTAACGATTCAATGGTGAGTGCTTCACAGTTTTGGAGATGAGAGACAGAGGGCCATGCAATAAAATACATAAACGGCAAGGGTAGAAGTCAGGTTTGTAATTTAGAAAAACATTGCACTATGAGTCAATTAATTAATTAACTGTCCAAAGGTTGCTCTTACTGCCTTAGAGCTAATAAAGAATAAAAGATCTCTTCTGAAAGTCTAGGGAACAAAAATGGTCAACATGTTCACTTAAATTTACTTCAGGGGTGTTGGGGAATTTTCCACTCCTGAATACATTGAGATATTAACTCCATATATTCTAGCAAAAGATAGTTTGTGAGATCTATTGGCAAAACACTGTCATTCTTTAATTTGTGAACAGTGTTTACCCTTAAGAAATAGGATATTAGAGGACATATAATTCTTGGTTACTGTTCTTATAGAAGTAGCCCCCTTTATTATTTGATGATATATTCCAAAGTTTATACTTGCTTGTGTGTGTGTGTGTGTGTGTGTGTGTGTGTGTACATGCAGAAGGAACAGCCATCTTATTTCTGGACAATGGTATTATAATTAAAACAATCCCCCATTAATGATTTCAATGGGATCACGCTTCAGTATCCTCTGTGTAAAACTGGTCACAAAAATCGAGCTCGTACACATTGAGATAGGTTATACTGTATGAAATTATCACGTATTTTAAATGTTACTACTTCACACTCTCTTCAACCTACGCATTTTATAAAATAGACAAAAGGATAAATACATGTTAAAGGCTAAATACATGCGTCATTTATAACAGTAGGAAAATTACTAAATTGTTAAAATATACACCCCAAAAAGTTCCTGTAATTTCCTCTTTTCTGGCCAGAGAAATTGTGTTAACAGCACGCTAGCGAGAAGCATCCTAATTTTTGCAAACACGATTTTAACTGCAGTGTAGGCAGGGCCTTAAATAAATTTCTCACTACTGCATCTATTTTTAATTTCTAATTCAACATGGAATTCTTAATCCACTGTCTCTAAATTGCAAGCTGTTTACAAAGGCTTAGGTAAAACACTAAGCTTTTACTGAGTATTTTATTTTTAGCACTCTCTTTCCTAGGAATAACACAAGACGAACCGTTTTTGAAAATGTGAGAGGATATATCTGGTGCATTTTTCTTCTGCAATATGCAAAATAGATTTCCTGCATCAGCAGTGACAATGCTCTTCCAGCCAAGCAAGTATCGGCTAAAATGCATTCTGGACATAAAGTCCACAGGGTTCATCAACCTCAATGTATGAAGGTCAAGCTAATAAAGTCATTTCAAAACAACACCAAGCATTTCTTACTAGTTTAGATTTTGTTTTTTTAAAAAAATAATGCCTTAGTCTCTCAGTCCCAGTCTGTCTGTCTCTTTCTGTGTCTGGAAAGTTTGCATGTCTGGGTTTTGGATTTCTTGTTGTTAAAAAGAAACGCATGACAAGTTGGTACTATGCAATGCCGTTCTATTTTTACTTTTATTCATCATGATTTTGAACAACATGATTTTACTGACTTACGAAGTTCAAATATCACCCATGAGACAAGGATAGACTTTCTTCTAACCACACAGATATGCATTTTCATTTCTCCTTCTAGACAGATATGGACTTTTAATAGTTTCGGTTGCTCTCCTTATATCCTCAGAATGCTAGGAAGCAGCATCCTCCCAGGAGAAGGTTTTATAATAAATGTTTCCTATATTTATGATGTAATCACTTCCAATTCATATAAGCCATGAAATAACAAATGAATTACTATCTGTGAGATTTTGAGATGTATTTTATTTTAAAAGTGGCCCTGTGAAACTAATCTTTGGTGATAGTAGTAAGAATAGTTGTGACCTTGGGGTGAAGGTGGCTGATTACCAACTAGGATGGAGGAGCCTGGGAGAGCTTCTTATGATCTTGTTCTGGGTGGTGGTTGCCTGAATGGAATCAGATGGACAATTCATCCAGCTGTACTCTTAGGGCTACTGCCCTCTATATATATATATATATGTAAATTATATACTTCAAAAAAAATGTGTGCACGCACCATGATGCGTGATGGTCAAAATTAAACCAAAAAAAGTGTTAAGCTTTGATGAGAATCAGACACAATTGGATTACAGGGCTATATTATCCTGATTCAGTAGCCAATTCTTATTTACACCAATAAATAATATTTTACATAAAGTCTATGTTATGTTTGGACAGAAATATATTAACCATAATAAAGTCATATGTGTTCAAGTAAAATTGATTGTCTTTGCTCAACTCTCACTTTAGGAAAAACCAGCAGTTTATTCTGTGCAATAGTGTATCCCCCACTTCTCGCCCTTTTCCAGCCACCTTTTGTTCTCTGTACTCACTTTTCAGCAACAGAAAAGCTGCAGCACTTGCCCATTCCTTTAAAGGGCCAAAGCTGGAGCTGAACCACAGTGCGGATCTTCTGGGACTCTGCTCTTTTCTGAGCTGGGGGTGTTAGGACTACCTAGGTTGTGTGTGCCTTCAGCGGGGTGAATTAAAAGATTTAGGGTTTAGGAAGAGCCCAAAGAGATTTTTTTTTTTTTTTTTTTTTTTTTTTTAACGCAGGAAATAGATTAGGCATCAACAAAAAAATATCACCTATGGGAAATTTTTGGAAATGTCTGGGAGAAGAATCATGATAAATCTCCTCTAAGTATTTTGGGTTGTTTAAAAATTCTCCTAACCTCCTGTCTTGCTGCATAGACCTTGTTCTTTTTTCCTGCACATATCTGGGGGCCGTCCAGTCTCTGAAATGTACTGAGCATATTTTACAAATTTAATGATCTCGGACCACAAATGTCAATGTCAATAACCTTCCCCGAAAAAGTTTAGAATCTTGATCTCAGAGACAATAAGGGCTTTTTAAAAAGAAAACAGAACAAAAATGGGATTTTTCAAATTCGCGAATCTAGGGGATAGATAAAGCTTCAAGTTTTTACCAAATGAGGGCATGGGGAAGAGACAAGCGCCAAGGGAAAGCCCGTAGTAGTTTTTCATTACTGGCTGTACCTTGTAACATTTAACTTTGCCACTACAAATTCTGATGAGAAGGATGGGATTTGTTTAATCAACTCCTTCAAGAACAACTAGTAAACAGAAGTAACAGGAAAAAGAAGCCCCTAAAGGAGTTTGAACACAGAAGTTACTTTTAATCTCTTCACAGGTATGTTTCTATTTTTCTCAAACCCCACTGTTTGGAGAGTTTTTAGTAGTGAAGTAACTAGTTATCCTCAAGGCCAGTTTCCTCAGTCCTAAAATTATGGTTGAAAAACAATCTCTGAAATCAGTTAAGTGGTTGAAGTCAGTATGTTTCGATAGTCTTCCATATCTATTTCTCTGTGACACGTCATTCTCAAAATTTAGCAGCTTAAAACAACAATAAAAATGTGTATCTCATACACATTCTGGGGTTCAGGAATGGCTTAGCTGGAGGGGTCTCACTTAGAGTCTTCTCATAAGGTTGCAATAAAATGTTGGCTGACATGGAAGTCATCTGAAGGGTTGACTGGGCCTGGAGTGTCTTTCTCAAAGATGGCTCACTTACATGCTGACAAATTAATAATGGTTGTTGGTGGGAAGCCTTCCTTCCTCCCCAATGGGTTTTGCTTGAGGGTCCTCATGACATAGCCGCTGACTTCCCCTAGAGCAGGGGAGGGGACCGTCCCACCCTCGGGCCCTATACGGCCCTTGAAATCACTTGGTCTGGCCCTGCCAAGGCAATCGCAGGCGGGACTTGAAATTCAATAAATCTAGGAGATTTTTCATAGCTAATTTTTAAGTTGATAATTTTGTATGGCCCTCGAATGATGTTATAAATATCTAAACGACCCTTGGCAGAAAAAAGGTTCCCCACCTCTGCCCTAGAGCAAGTGATCCAACAGAAAGCAAAGTAAAACTGCAATGATTTTTTGGATCTAGTCTCCAACGTTACAGTCTACATTTGCACAGTGAGCTGTTAATTTTAGAGGTCGGTGTCATTCACTGTAGAAGTGGACTACACAAGGGCATGAGTAATAGGAAGTGAGAACCATTTGGGGGCATCAACATGCAAGTTGGCTATCACAGTCCTTCCTGGTCCCCAATGATTCATATCCTTCCCACAAGCAAAATGCATTCATTCTTTCCCAAGGCCCCCCCAAAGTCTCATCACAGTATATCATTAACTCGAAGTCCAGAATCTTGTCTCTTAAGTCAGGTTGAGGTGCTGATGTGGCCTCACAAGCGTAGTCCCTTAGGTACAGCTCCTTGAGTACAGCTCCTCTATGATCTAAAGGCCTAGACACATGCTATCTGTCCTCTCCCCACTCACCCATCATACCATGGCACAACAGGGGTAATATAACTGCTACAGACACTTTCCTTAGAAAAGGTGGGAAACTGGAAGCACAAAAGGGCAAGTCTTTGGTTCATGGTAGTTCTGAAAATCATCCAGGCTAATACTGAAACTAGAAATATCCACACACATTGAACTTGAAATGAAATCACAGTCCATTATTTCTGCAATACCCTATTGGTTACAGAGGTGTCAACAATTTGATGTAGGATGCTGGCTACTACATCTGCAAGTGGCAAAGCCTAAGCAACTCATGTTATGAGAGCTTTCTACTTTAAATTGCATGTGATAAAGGGCTTATGGATTATAAACAAGTAAACTAATGTTGCTTGTGGACCACTGCATCTGTTAAAGATACTCATGTAGTAGTTTCAGAATACTAAAAGGGAGGGATTTTCAAGATGTGTGATTAACTCTTATGAAGTAGGAAACACCCTTGTCCTATATGTAGTCCACTCTATAGGGACTTGCTGCCCTGCTAACTTTCTGTCTATTGAATGAATAGCTTCTCTCAGAGAGAAGAAAGGGGTTTCCTTTTAATTCTTATTAGCCAGCCTGGAAAGAAAGGTTCACAACTATTAGACAGTATAGCAGGGCAGTGAAGAGCGTCAGCTTTGACATCACAAACTCTGCACTTAGAATGACAGCCTTTACCAGTTACTAGTTATGTGACCTTGGGGAGATCAGTTACCTGAGTCTCACACCTACCTAATGGGGAGATTGAGAAGATTAAATGAAATAATGTATGTAAAGCCCTTAGCACATTGTCTGGCCCAGAATAAGCCCTCTAATTATTATTATTATCTCAAATTATGGGAATTATCTGTGCATTTCACTACTCTTTGGGTCAAAGTTTTCCCATCTGCAAAATTAGGGGGTTGGACTCGATTTCTCAGGCTCTTTGCAGCTCTACCAGCCTACAGTTTTTCCAGCTGAATTGCCTACAGCAGCCTTTTTTCCCCCATAATAATCACCTGCATTCGCACCGCACTTTTAACTTCAAAATCTTTTCATATCTATTATCTCTCTCGATTCTTATCATCACTCTGTGAGGTGAGTGGGCAGGGATGGCAATATTATCCTCATTTGACTGGTGAAGAGAATGAGATGCTGAGAGGTTGCAACTTGCCCGAGTCAGGTGGTTGCAAAGTCAAAACTAGAGGAGCCTGGCTTTTTATGGTTATCACCCCCGTTTTTCCTTTTTCCTCTGGGCAATATGGCCCATCTTAGTGTTTAATCTACTTTACTTCTGCCCAAGAAACATAAAACACAGATCTTAAAATGTGCCCAGGGGGGAAAAAAAATCATAGAAATTGAATACAAATTATATGGGCAGTTCTGATCAAAACCAATGAGAGATGGGACGGATATTACATCTCATCTGTCCACACCCACCTGAAAAGGTCAATTTATCATGCACCTTGACTCTTTCCTGAGACACCATGGTGTTGTAATATGTATTGATATGGTGCTGTCATTTCCATGAGCTGTGTGTAACTTTTAACAACAGGATGTGAGTAATTACTCACTCAGTTCATTACTTTCTTCCTTTGCTGTTGATTGTTTCCAAGTTTCAGCCAGATATTAAAGTGATTAGCTTCTATGCTATTTTAATCAGTAGCCCAGTTTGAAAATTAAAAAAACATGACTAAAAAAACATGACCAGAGGAAATAAAAGGTATGTAGAGTTGGTGAGGCCAAATGAGTAAGTAGGGAGTAGAACAGAGTGAAGCCTGAAACAGATCAAGAAAGGAGCTGGAGGGACTGTTGGCAGCAGCCTCCCTTGTCATACTCCTTCCCTGAAAGGGAGCTCATGCCAATTTATTGGGGTGCTGAGAGCCAAAACATTGGTCAAATATTGACTTTTCATTGGCATGACTATCTGGCCACACCCTAGTTCAGAGCAACAAAGATTTGCTGAAACCACAGAAGGTTAAGCCCGATTGCTCTGTTTAGTCGAGGTATTTATTATCCTTTTAGTTCCCAGACCAGAATGCCATTCCAGTTTTCACAGTATTTATTTGGCATTGTCTTCAATTGTCAAATTCCTGCAGACGAGAAGATGGCTCTCTCTCTCATCTTGGGAATACAGTTAAGAAGAGTCCAGCTGAAATATCCTGCTATCTAGAAAATAGTGCGCTCAGTTACAAACGAGAACAACTTAACGTACTCGCCTGTCCTTAAAGTCTTAAAATCAACACTTCTGTAGGCTCAGTGGAAACATACTAAGTTCACTTTGAAGATCTCTACTTTTTTTTCTGAAGAAAATTTGGGCTGTTTGAACATATGTAAAGATATTGTTGTTGAAAAGGCATTGCAAATGGCAAGACTGGCTGTCACCGTGGGTGTTAGGCCATGGTTTCCCAACCTTCTCACAACAGTGGTCTATTAGTAACTTCCATGGGAGGGCCCTGGAAATAAGTGCTGCAGTATATTCTGCCACTTTGATTAGGAACAGTGAGCACCTCAAAATTAGTGCCCATCAAGTATTTTGGAGGATTCCACCAAATCACAATTACTAAGAAGTTACAACAAGCAAGTGTCCAGATCCTTACCTGGATCTCTGCCTTGTCTGTAAGCTCCCTGTGGTTGTGGCTCACACTGTTTTGATCTCTTTTTTAGTAGTTCCCAGTGCATGGTCCTGGGATTCACACAATTGCAGTTTGGTAAGTGCTTGTAAGATTAAATTGGTTCACTGGACTGATGAGAGAGAGAGAGAGAGCTGAGAGGGATCCCTATACCCAAATCAGAGTCCAGAAATAAAGTCTCACCATAGGACTAGCTTCTATTTGTCCTGTGGCATTATTGATGAATTTTAGGAAACATAAAACTGTAACATACTTAAAAATGACCAGACCCTTTTGTTTTAGACTTGCCCGAGCTCCGGCTTTCCTGTGATTGAGGCCAGCACTGAGGACTTCTCTTCACTATTTTTCTGTCTCATTTATAAGATATATGCTCTTGCATGATATCAAAGATATCTGCATCGCTACAATTTAGCGAAGTTATTGGAATGTGCAAGAAAGGATATGTTATGATGACTTTTGTTTCTACTTTACAGTTGAGATGGAAGTTATAAAATATAATTTATTTGTTCAATTTTTATTTTATTAGCTTCCAGTATTTTTCAGAATGATTCCCCTCCCCAACAAAAAATAGTAAAGAAGGTTGTTTAAATGACAAGTACCTGGTTTTTACAATTGCAGTATAAGAGCTTCTCCAGAAACTATGAAATGTGGGTGTATTCTTCTTTCAAATCTCCATCACCTCCTTGCACATAAATGACTGCCTAGACCACGTATGGATGAGTGTTTTCCATTTCCTGGGTATGTCAGCATATCATTCAGAAATGAATTTCCTGTGCAGCCAGTCAGCAAATATGTGACGAGAGTCTATACTTACACTATTTCCTAGGAAGTAAATAACAAGAACACTTTTCTCTTGACATTTTCTAAAAACTGTTACAGGTTCTTACTGGCCAACAAAATGAATGGAACTGGGGCAATTGTATGTAACACAGGTCTAAAATATTGTCATTGCTAATAAAAAGCATGTATGGTAATAAACAAAACATGTCAGTAGGAGAAAATGCAATTTTGCACTGATCTTGACACATTCAATAGATTATCACATAGTGATGTTTAAGCAAAAGAATCTTGGGTACTTTCAGCTTTATTTCTGTTTAGTTCTGATTCTACTGGGATTTGGAGTAAATTTAAATTCATACTTCAAATTATGTCCTAAGACTTCCTTTTAATATCTTCTTTTGTTTTGCTTTGTTTTATTTTGCACTAGGAAGTTTTGTATTATTTTTGGCATCAGATATATGCTTAAAATGTATTTCTTCATTAATTGTATAAAAGAGTTACATAAAATTGGTCAGAGGTAATTCTAGAAATTAAAATACTGAATGAACTCACAGTCCTTTATTTTGATTTTTTTTCAATTGATAGATGAGAGAGAGAGAAAAACATCGATTTGTTGTTCCACTTATTTATGCACTCATTGGTTGATACTTGTATGTGGCCTGACCAGGGATCGAACCCACAACCATTAGGTATCTGGACAATGTTCTAACCAACTGAGTTACCCGACCAGGGCAAACTCACAGTTCTTTAAAAAAAAATACTATTTTCAAAATCCCTTAAAACGGACATCTGGTAATCATTGCATTTTAAACATATTGAAATGAAGTCCATCTTCACATATTTCCAGATGCTATTCTTTATATTTCTTTTAATAGGAAACACCAACCTCCAAATGTTGTACATTAAGTGTTTTGAAACATACTTAGTGTCGATAGCAATATTACTTTACTAAGGAAAAAATGTAAATTTAGAGTTACCTTTTAACACCAATTTAATTAGTTTTGTCTGTTTTCCCCCTTGTAAGATAGAAAGAGGTGACATTCCACATAATCCACCTCCCCTCCACATTCTTCCCAAATCTCCAGCTTTAGCATTTACATTAGGAAGACCAACAGGGCACTAGAACCTACAGGTGGGTGGGGCCATTATGGGCCCAGAATTATAATTAGCCCAGTTACCCCAGATCTTTGAAGATTACCTACGGAAGTGGGAAGCAGACTCAGAAAACCTGTTCATGAAGCCATCCAGACTCAAAGGAGGCATATCAGCCAGAAAATCAATGCATTACTTTAGAATGAGGGGCTAAAATGTTGAGTGCACAATTTTAAAAATGCAAGATCTCTGGGCAGATCTTAAGCTCTGATATCAGGGCCCCTTACAATCCACCACACTATCAGAAATTGCTCAGAAAATGCTACCACCTTATGGGCCTCAGGCTGTTTTTCCTAAATTCTGGGGTGTATACTTCTCTTTATTGGTGTCATTACCATGCCAATCATTGCTTTTCATAGGACTGTCATAATTGGCTAGGAGTCTGAGCTTCACAGCTTATTTTACATTGATTATATTCTTCTTTATGTTTTTAAGTGTGATGTAGCTTCTTTATAG
The DNA here is from genome assembly GCF_054644295.1 of Miniopterus natalensis. NCBI lineage: Eukaryota > Metazoa > Chordata > Mammalia > Chiroptera > Miniopteridae > Miniopterus > Miniopterus natalensis. Next base: position 75,337,576 of record NC_142086.1, on the reverse strand, counting down.
TAAAGTACGTGATTTTCAGTGTAAAGCTTGGTGGGTTTTACATATTTTTTGTGAAAGGATTTCAATCTAAAATGGAACTGGAGGATATGAAACAGAGAATCTCTGCGCCCTCTAAAGAATAGAAAAGAAGAACTCACTGACTGATTTCCTGCAAATGCCCGATTAGCAGAAGACCAAGACTTGTCTCCTGACCAATGAACAGCCGCCACGAACCCCTCCCTATTCTCCAGCCAAGGAACTTCCTGCTTGGGCTCTGGCCAGACTTCCCCATTTTTGCACCCCTTGCCCATAAATACAGTTTGCCCAAAACTCTTAACAGACTCGCCTGTAGTTTGCGATTTCTCTGCTATTCCCAAATAAACTCAATTTCTGGTCATTTGAGCTTGCCTCAGTTTACCTCTTCGTGGAGGTGTACAGTACATACCCATGTAACTGCCACCCAGATCAGGATATAGGACATATCCAATACTCAGAAAGTTTCCTTATGCCTCTCCCAGGCAATCCAGCCCCAGTAGTGAACCTCTATTCTGAACTCTATTTCCCTAGTTGAGATGATTATATTTTAGTTGGCTTGTCTTCTCATCTAGGATGCCTCTTACAGCTATCATTTATCTCTTATGCTGCTATAATAAAATCTCAAGAGAGAAGAATGGGGCCTGGTGGCAGAGAGGACAGAAGACCAAGTATACTTATGAAGAGGAGCCTGTTTAGGAAAGCAATGGCTGATAAACATGGGTTAGGGAGAAAGAGAAGTTGAAGCTCTATTTAAAAGATAATGATTCCAGGGTCCATAGAGCTCACCAGCCACCACAAGCCAAGCCAATTCATTCACTGGTCAACACCTGCTTAATAAACAAATTGTTGAGCACATCACGGGATCAGCGTTAAGTGCTGTGGTATTGTATTGGCTTGAGAAAACATTTAGCATCTTTTCTTCTCAAAATTGTCTTCCCAAGTCTGTCGTCTGAGCACGCTTTGCCTTTCAGTTTGGAACATACTATTTGGAAGTACTATTAGAAATGGTTTTCTGGCTAATCTGCTAGTTGAAGCAGGATTGGTTGATGCCAGAAACCATTTAGAAGTCTTGCTGATGAAGATACCCTAATGAGGAAAATGTGGGGCCCCTTTCTTCTAAGCCAGTAAATAAATAAATGATCAGCACTTCAAAGTAATGGTTTAAACAATGTTTATGCTGAATATCTATGAGTCAAAGTATTCCAGCAGACCATTAACATCTTTGTATAAACAGTTAAAAGGAAATATGTTGTAAATAAAAGCACAAAGTATATTTTTTATTAGTTTTTCCTTTGTACTGCTTCCTCTTTAGAGTGTTAACATTTCTCACAAGTTTTACTTTTTCAGTAGAAAACACCCTTAAATGAAAAAATTAAAGCAGACAATTCTAATTGTTTCACAATGTAGAACTTTCTCTCTTCAAAGTTTATCCTTATAATGTTCTAGAAATATTGCCTGTCAAATTGATGCCATACAGTAGATATAGTATCTACAGCTACAGCTACAGCTACTATTAAGGAAGTAAGACTTTTTCATGTAAATCAATCTGATAATTTCCTCTTTTTAAATTAAAACTAGGTTCTATGAACATCTTGATTCAAAAACTAGGTTGAACTTGGTTGAACAACTGGGCTAAAAGTACATCCTCAGGATCAATCTTGAGGGGCAGAAAATGTCACAAGGACTTAACATGAACATCCAGAGCCTCTATGTGTGTAGGAGAGAAATAAATTATTCTGTTTCTTTGACTTGGTGATTAATGGTTGCAAGTTCCTCTAATATATTTCTTTTCCAGTGGTTGCCTCTGTAATTACTGCCCAGCCTCCAAATACCTGATGTCTATGAAAAGCAGCCCCTCCCCATTGGCCATGGGATGAGTCTGACTGTAATAGTCTTTCACCAGTATTATAAAGGGATTCTCTTGTATGACCATGGAACTAATGAAGAATGGTGAGATCTGATATAACATAGGTGGCAAGGAACTGGAGGTGAAAGTCATATGCAAAGAGAGGGCCTAGGGGGTGATGAGGCAGGGAGAGGAAATGTACATAAAGCTAAGAAACTCTTCTTAAAAGAAAAATCTTGTAGGGACGAATTCTAATGCAAACAGCAAGTGACTGGAGAAAACAGAGACTAAACACCTTTGGAAAGAACTGCAGAGGCCCTGAAATCTAATTACAAATGCCAGTGGGTGTGGGGCTGTGAGTGGACCAGATATTAACCAATACAAGCAATCATTAAAGGCCTTTCCTTTGGCATATGACCCCTTTCCTGAGCCAGTACATACTTACTGGGCACCTCTAGGGCTCTCTTGAGAACCCTTGAGTCAATAGCTTTCCCTTTGTACACCCCATACTCCCTCTGGGGCCAAAATATTCCCCTCCTTCTTGTGGTGCTGGGAATGGGGCTGCAAGGGAGTGAAGGTAGGCACACAGGTCAGGAGAGCCTTCTGATACCGAGTCAGAACTCAGGAGAATGCCGGCCCAAGGCTACGTGCATAAGCTCATTAAAGGAAACTCCTGCAAAGAGCTCTGGTGAAACTGCCCTGCCCATTCCCTCAGCACACAGCACAGCGTGTCACTGAAACTGAGGGGGTCAGGGAAAGCATGACCGAGCATTACTAAGGCGGAAGCTGGCAGGGAGGAAAACCCCAATGTGTTCTGTCGGGTCAGCAGCCAGCCTGGTTATAAACAAGTCAAGTTGCAGTGGTGTGAGGTAATCCTAGTCTGACTCAGTCTTTTATCACAAGCTCACAGGTCGTTTTTATGAATCTTCTGCTGGGCAAGAAAAGTTTCACCATGATGCCGTATTTAAATGTTATGTCTTCGCTTTATCCAATCCTCTACTTATCCTTTCTTTTATTTACTTTTCTTAAAATGGATCCAGTCATAACATAAAGCAACAGAAAGTAAACAAGGGAGGGAATGTTGTGGTCTTCCTCTCTTTATGTCCCAATTAAATCCTTTGACCTGAGGCCACCTTCTACCTGAGCAGACACGTGGGCAAGTCAAATGAAAGAAAGAGATAAAATCACTGCATTCGAGTCCCTGAATTTATAGGTGAGAAACTTGAAGGCCCAAAGAATGAAGTGCCTAAATTACATAGCAAGTTAGTGAAAGAACCTGAATTACAAGTCCAGTCTTTTGATTCCTAATATATATTTTTTCTTTTCATTTTCTTGGGTTTGTTTTTGTTTGTTTTTTATCATTTTTTATTTTTCAGTTACAGTTGACTGATTCCTAATCTTAATGCAAAAAGTTTTTGAAGCTGAAAGAGGCCTCAGAAATTATGGGGCTTGAAAGTTTTCTAATTCCACTTATGTTTGGTTCTGGGGAGGTCTTTTTCTTCAGGTGTAGACAAGCTAAAGTGGCACCGTTGTTGCTTTTGAACCTGGGAGAGGAAGAACCATTGGGCTCTTGTCCCAAAGCTTCTCCCTCCCAAGGAGGCCACTGGCAGGAACCTTGCTCCAACAGGATTTGAAAACCACCGATATTTCCTGATGCCTTCAGTTCACTAATGAGAACTCAGAGGCCTAGTGAGGCAAATGACATGCCCACTCTCCAGAGTATTCAAGTTAGAATCTGGGGAGGCAGCCCCTCCAGTTTCAAACAATTTTAAAAGTTGGAATTAAAGTTGAGTTCTGAGTTTGCCTCATAGAGGCTGAAGAAAAGGGGAAACATGATTCACACTGTCCACAAGGAGCAAAGGTATCGATTCCTGCAGAGGAAGCTCTATACAATGTGGCCAACTCCCCTTCCCTCTTTAAAATCAAACCTAGAATTCCCCTTACTCCAGTATCACAGATCATACGCTCCGCTGACGTGTGAACACCTGGAGTGAGGTCAGAGGAGTTACTCTACCCCTGAGTGCACATACATGACTTTTTTATGGGTTTCAGGTTATCACACTCTAAAGCCACAGAATACGTATAAACAAGTCAAAGATTCTCTCAGTTACCCATCATTCAAAAATGACTGGCCAGATTTCTTTCCTGAAACTTGGGGAATATACGTGGGATGGTCTGGTTTCTATTATGTGCATACATGAAATTCACTTTAGGGGTCCGAAGGCTTATTCAAATTTATAGCCAGCCACCTTCTTGGAGAGGCCATGGGTGAACCTCCCCCCACTGCTTCCCTGCTGAACAGTGACGACAGACATGCTCTTTGCATTAAGAGCTGCTATGCACAGGAAAAACAAACCATGGTTTATGAACATGGGGAAAACTCAATAAAAGCTGCAGGGATACATTTATTAAACCACGGCCATTGAGTCACCTAACTGCACCAGATAGACCAACTAATATTCCATATGTTTAAATGAAGTTAAATAAAACACTTAGGTTTATTAGGCTCTAGCCTTCCTTTAACATGACCTGCTCCTCAACACAGCTTCAGACCAAAGTTTAAACCCACCAGCCAGGTTTCACCAGAGCGGGGTCAACTCCATATTCAGGTCCTTATTTGAGTGACAGTGAAGTATTTCTCTTCATGGGATTGCCTCACAAAATAGTGCCTCTCACCTGTGATGCTGAGACACTGTTCTATGATTCCTGAGTAGCAAGTTTCCTTGGTACAAAGGTCACTCCCTCGGGACTCTATAGCTTGATAAGGGACATGCCAGTGCCCAGCCCAAGTGTGGGGCCTGGAAGGATACCTGTGCACACTCTCATTAGAATGTGTGATAGCTCATCCCCCACTTAAAGTTGGGAGAAAAGGGGCCCTGGAGACTCAGATCTATGTAGGAAATCTCCCGAATCTTAATCCAGGTTAAGACACATATCTACTACTGACTATAGCTAATTTCTAAGGTTGAATTGCAGATGGGTAAGAAATCAAGACCTCTGACATTGCTAGGAAACAGATTAGCTTCAAATAATACAGGAAGTGTGGGAGTCAGGGAGCAAAAGAGTAGAATCAGTGAAAGGCATTGCTAGAGGGCAAGGAATTTTGCTGGACATAGAACCCAAAGAGACCTCTACTCTTCCCTGGGAGCTCACATCTGATCCAGAAGTGAAATCACCCAACTTCCACCATACTCTAGACACTAGATAGTCATCTAGAAATCTGAGAGCTCAAGGTAAAAATTAACATCACTATATGGTGCTGTTAATCTGTGAATGTGTCTTTCTAGTTTAACATTTGTAAATAGCTGTTCTCGATTATAATAAATGGGTTTCTTGCATTCCGGCCTCACTTATATAGAAGGGTATGGAAATAAGATAAAAGGCTTCATCCCAGCCGTTCTAGTCCCATTTATTTATTTTACAGTCAGTGAAGAAATATTTATTAAGCTCTTCTCACTAACTTCTACATACTTACTGATCTGGGTAGGTATGGGAAGACAGACAATGACTCCCTCCTCATTAGGCTTATAAGTAAATTAATAAATAGAAAACATAATTACAGATTTGATAAGTGCAATGAGATATGCAGGATGCTGAAATAGCCTGCATCGGGGGAGACACATTTCTCCTGTGAAGGGTCACACAGGCTGTGTGGGCTGCATGGTCCCCGTGGCCACTATTCCAGTCTGTCCTTGTAGCCTGAACTCAGCCATGCAGCCTATATGCATGACTAACTTAGCTATGTCCTAATAAAACTATATTTACAGACACTAACATTTTATTTCTTTTCATTTTCATGAATCATTCATTCATTCATTCTAACCATTAAAAAAAGGCTAAAGTCATTCTTAGCTCATGGCCATATAAAAAAACAAGCGGGGTCAGACTTGGGTCAGACTTGGCCTAAAAACATACCCCGTCATGATCTAAATGTCCGTGTCCCTCCAAATTCATACTTCGAAATCCTGAAGCCCAATTATGAAGTGGGGCTCTGAGAGGTGCTTCTGTCACGAGGGTGGCATCTATGTGAATGTGAACGTGCTTATAAAAGACACCCCTCAGAGCCCCCAGTCTATTCGACCCTGTGAGGACACGGTGAGAAGTCAGCGGTCTGCAGCCTGGAAGACATTCGCCTGCACCTGACCGGGCTGGCACCTGGGTCTTGGACTTCTCAGCCTCCAAAGCTGTGACAAACTAAGTTCTGTTGTGTAGAAGCCACCAGTCTGTGATGTTTTGTGACAGCAGACCGAATGGACTAAGACATGGCGTTTGCATTAACTCGTGGCTACGTGATCCAGGGAGAAGAGAGTAAGTTAACTTATACAGAGCTTAGTGTGGCTTCTCTGAAGAGGTGACACCTCAGTGGATGAGAGACGCAAGGAACACTCCAGGCGGAGGCAGGAGCACACGAAACACCCTGAAGCAGCAGAGCCCAGACGCCTCATGTTGTACAAGGAGCTTTACTAAGGAATAAAACATTTAAAGGAAAACCTTTACAAGTACATGTCTTATTGCATTTGTGGTCATTATCTGCAGTCGTTAGGTGATAAATGTTTAAGAGAGATGGCATAAACATGGCATAAATAATCCATTAATGAAAGTTCACATTCTCTTACTGTCGTCGTCTGGGGCAAAGAACGATAGGTTAATTTTTTCTCCTTGTGTATGATTACTTGGCAAAGTAAGAGAAGACTCATTTGAAATCTCTGCGTCGATTAAAATGAATTGTCCTGTAGAAGCGGTAGGCATTTTTCATCGGGCGCTGTCACTGTCGTGTGTTACCGAGTGTGTAACCGGGCGTTTGCCAGCCAAATGTTATCACTCACGTCGATGAGCTTTGTGCAGTGAGATTATGTGTAAAGATAAATAACGTACACTGATGCGAATATACATTAGAAGCCCATTCATCAGGGCTTTGCTTATGCAGAAAAGGCTCTTTATGTTACGGCAGACTTGTAACCTGGCCATCTGGACGGTATGATTGGAGCGCATCCATAGAAACGAATGATGAAAGGAAATGTCCAAATACTGTTTTATATAGTCGTTTTTCTGAACCAATACTTCAGTTGTGATTTCAAAGCTTGGCAGGGAAAATTTTAAAAAAAGAAATAGAAAAGATTACTTGCAGAGACACCTTCTGTGGGAGAGAGATGATTACTTCTGTCCGTATTTTAAATCTGTGACAGAACTCCAAATCCTACCCAGATGCCGGTAACGGGGAACATTTTCTTCATTTTAGAAATAATACCCAGAGAACACACCCATCTGTCTGTTGTAAGAAAATGTCCAAGTCACATGTTTATCCAAAAAAACCCCAAAGTGTTAGTGAGAGATAAAATATACCAAGGACAACAACAGCAAGAAAAATATCAAAGAAAATAGTGGGCAATAGTGTTTTAAAATGTGTTTCTGATAAAAATAGTATCCAGGGCGTCTGTTACATAAAAAGTGCCTCGGGGCATATTAAAGATGGCTATGAGATTCATTGCAGGTGTGAATCAGAAAAATGTTGACTGATACCATGAATCACTTGGTGCCTGTTTCAAATTTTCAGCAGGTGAATAAATATATCTTAGTTTGCAGAACTTTTACTTTTGTTACCTGTACCCCTGCATATTTAAGCTTCACTGTGTAGGAATTCTTAGTGTTTTAGCTTTATAGTGGGTTATAAACAATTTTGTGGATATAACTTTAAATTCAACAATCACTTATCTAATGCCCTATAAGATCCTAAATAGGAAGATAAGACTGAAAGCCTTCCCCAGGATTTCATGTTCATCAGGAAAAATAAATCTCAAAGAACTCTGAGTTGAGGGGAGGAGTTAAATGCTATAACAGAGGGAGGAAATGTGATGGTAGAGGAGGGAAGGAAATGGTTAATTTCAGTGGTGGAAATCTAGGAAGTCTACTAGATGAGCTGGCACCTCAGCTGGGCCTGCCAGAAATGAAAATACGGGGACAGCTTCTGGCTACAGACATGTGCATCCATGGCAAACCATCTCATTTGTCTTTGACCAAAAAGTGCTCTTACCAGTTCTGATTTGTTTTTGTTGTGCACATTTTTTGAAAGTCGGGAAGAAAAGTATATACATCATAAGTGTTCAACTTTTGGCTTTTTCTGAAATGAATACCTATGTCACTCTCTTCCTACCAAGTTAACAAAAAATAAAATAAAAAATAAAGCATTAGCAGAACCCCCGACATTCTCAAATGGGGGCCAAGGCTTCCTTCCTGGGGGTGCCACCTGAGCAGTGGGGAAGAGCCTGGTGCTGAGCAGGGTCCCCACTTGCCTTAATGCTCTGCTGTTGCAGCATAAATTTTGAACAAGGGATCCTGAATTCGTTTTTGGCCTTGGGCTCCATGAATTGTATAGCCTTTCCTGTCCCCAGCCCTCATTCGGCAACACATTCAAATGTGCGGTTTTCTCCCTGATAATGCTAACCACCACTTTTTCATTTTCTTTAGTTTATTCCCTAATTACACATGTCTGAACAAAACAGTTTCATTTTGTCTTTTATGAACATTATATCAATAGACACACACAGTATGTAATCTGTTCTCTCTGGCTTTTTTCACTCAACATTATGTCTTTGAGAGTCGTCATAGTGTGTTTCATTCATTGCATGAAAGTTATATTTTTAATGAGCTCTATCTGCTAGATTACACAGGATTGATTGGTATGTAGGGGAGAGCAGACTGGACGCAAAGGGACCAGTTACGAGGCCGGGCTTATTGACAATTACAGTGGGAGAGCCTGGGAACCATAAATCACAGTTTAGGAAAATCTCTACTCTCTGGAAAACAGCATTTCAGAGCCCTCAGACTTTTGAAACTACTGCAGATACAGAAAAAACTTAAAAATCCAAACAACAGCAGCAACAACAACAAAACCCTACTTCGGGGCCCAGAAGCAGACCCTGAGCATCCAGCAACGAATGTGACAACAGGTCAATGAACCAAAAATTATTCCCAGCATGCTATGAGCCAAGAAAAAAAAAAGTGTTCTAACTATACAGAATACACACACGTACACACACACTCGTTTATTTGTATACACACATGTACACACACGTATTTATATGTATACACACACATGTATATGTGTGATATGTACATTTATACACAAACATTTTTTTGGCCTGAATGAACTAAGGTATAAAAGTAATATGAGCCAAGAAATAAGAAAGTAATTTTTTAAAAGAAAAGGGAAAGCAGTAGAGATGATCTGAGGCTGTGATCAGGGAGGCCGTGATCTGAAAGGCATGGAGCGGTGGAAGACGGCCGGTGAGAAACAAGCTAAATACGAGTGCACAGCTCTGCAGCGTGTGCGGCAGGCAGTCACCTTCGCCAAGCCCTCCCTGTGTCAGACTCGGTAATGGGGGGTGCTGCCCAAGTAGGGCACATCAAAATCACCAGAAGCTTTCAGGCGGGAAGACAGGAGCTATGTACAACAATAGGGCAATATTTTATTTAGCTGGTACCCACTAAAGCCACAGCAGGCACTCTAGGTAGGCATTCTGGGAAAGACAGTCATTATTAAGCCCAACCATCCCCGGTGCTAAGGCAATGTGACAGAGCCACCGTGTTCAGCGACATGTATCCCACACTAGTGAAAAGCAAAGGGCACGGAGATTTTTAAAAATTGCACTAATCTAAGATTAAAAAAAAGTTCTTAAAAGGAGTAAACATGTGAAAATGATCACAAACAAGTAATATTTTTAAATTAACTTTTTCTATGCCCTTAGTATGTTGCAGGAGCTGCGTTGGACAGTTTGACATAAATTACCTTATCCTCACAACAACCATTTATATCCCCAGTTTATAGATGATCACCTTGATGTTTAAAGAAGTTGTATTAGTTCTTTTGCTGTATAACCAATTACTCAGAAATTTAGCAGCTTAAAAGAAGAAATATTATTATCTCACAGTTTCTAGGAGTCAGGACTCTTGGAGCAGCTTAGCTGGGTGGTTCTGGTTAAGGGTCTCTTAGGAGGTCAGTCAAGCTGTTGGCTGGGACAGCAGTCATCTAAATGCTGGAGGGTTAACTTCCAGGTTCACCTACTTGGTTACAGGTAGGCCTAAGTTATTTGCAGCAGTTGGAGTAAAGATCTCAGTCCCTAGTAACATGAACCTCTCCATAGTGTTGCCTGGGTGTCTTGAAGCTATGGCAGCTGGCTCATTCTAGAGTGACAAACTCAAGAGAGACAGAGCCCAAGAAGGAAGCGGCAGTCCTTTATAATTTAATCTTGGAAGTGACATAGCATCACTTCAGCTGTGGTCCATTGGTCACAAGGACCAACTCTGATACACTGGGAGAGGGGACTCTTCAAGGGCATGAATGCCAGGAGGCCAGAACTACGGGAGCCATCCTGAAGACTGGCTACCTCAGAGATTAAATAAATTGTCCAGTTTTATAGGTAGAAAATGACTGAGCCAAAATTTGAAAGTAATTCTGTGAGACTGAAAATCTAGCACTCTCCCTGCTTCATATGAGTTGTTGGACATCAGGAGTAAAAAACATATAAAAAAGTTATTCTTTGTAGACTTTTGTATAAACCAAAACTTTAAGTCATGTATACAATGAAACTTGAAAATAAATAAGGCTGTAAAGCGTGATTTTCAATGAAAAGATAAGAGATTATACTTATCTCCCACCCCATATTTACTGAACAAACATGAAAAATTATGTGCAAATTCAATTGCTAGAAAGATCCTGAGTTTCTGAAGAGTGGTTTGGTGTTTGGGGTGGACACTATAGGCTGGCTTACCTAACACCACTCTCCATTTATTTCCCCCTTGTCTCCCTCCACTATAAAAGGGAGGAAAGTTAAAGATGAATTTTCCCAGCCTCCTTTGCAGCTAGGAGAGCATTCAAATCAGGACCAGCCGGGAAATTTAGCGGGAAGTCTCCTGGTATTTTTGATAGAAGAGAAGGTCTTCCTTGTGTATCATCAGTCCCAGTCCCAGCTCCGCCTTTTTCCTGATTCAGAAGCAGACCTGATTTCTGAGACCGCCTTTCTCTTCACTGAGCTGTTCAGTCAAGGCCCCAAGAAGTCCGGTGCCAGACTTCTTGCTAAGTGAGAAATAAACCTGCCTCTGGTTCGCCTCACTGTCCTTAGCGGGGTTTCCAGTTAAGCACAGCCTTGAATATTCCTAATTCTCTCACTGTAAAGAAACTTGACAAGACATTAAGAATAAAGTCAGTAAATCCTGAGGGAAGGAGGGGGTCTTAGAAAAGTGGCTAGTTAAGAAATCTTATTTCTAAACAATCTCCCATGTAATCTAAATTTCTACATTATACCAGTTAAAGGGTTAAGACAGGGTAAGACGACCACAATCACGTATCTTACTATTATTTTGCCCTAGTCCCTAACAACTGTGCAGGAAGCCAAGACCTTAATTCCTTGAAGATAGCGCTGGGGTCCCTTAGGGGTAGCCCCTCGGCCCTTCCCCTGACCAGCCTCTGGGTCTGCTCGGTGGGCTGGATCCTCCACTCGCTTTCCTCCTGCATCAGCTCATCTGATGGAGATCTCTGCTGCAGCTGCCAATGTCCAAACTGACAGCTCCTCTGCCAGTATCCACTGAGGAGGATGCCTGCTGCAGTCACCAAGCTGCGGGCCCTGGCATGGAATGTTGCAGAAGCTACGGGCCCAAATGCTGCTGGCACCTTGCCGCCTCGATGGCCCAGAGGCTTTGCTACTCTAGGTGCATCTCTTTCCTCTAAGGAGTCTCGCTGGGCAGTCCCAAGGGTGAGCTGAGAGGTAGATGCTACGTGGAACAGACATCTCCCTTTCTCTTTGATGATTTCTGCTGTTCTTGAATCATGCTATGAGTCTCGACCATCTCTCCTTTTACCCCTCACGTGGTCCCCTGGTCCCCTACAGGATAGTGCATTTACTGGCCTGATTTACTGGTCCTGCACCTTCCTTCCCTGACTTGCCTGCATCTTAGAATGAAACACCCTTAAGCTCAAGCTATAACTCTTGATACACAAAAGTCATATAAAGCTAACTTAACTTGTAGCTTTATACACTAGTAAAAGTTTACCTAAGTTAAACAGAATAAGAATAGGCTGATGGTTTAATATTTGGGAAATTACATGGCATGGTCCTCTAGCATCCTAGGGTGTTACCTGTTGCTTACATTGTATAAGTGATGCCTGGAACCTCAGAGTCTCTCTGTCACACCCAGCCCCCTCCCGCCATTTTTACTTACATTTAATGAAGCATCTTTTCAAAACCATGGGCTTACCTCAGGATAACAAAACTATTCTGTTCTTACATAATTATTCTGCTCATCCAGAGGAAATACAGTGGTATCTGTGAACATAATACGTATCTCCAAGCCAACAAATATTAACTCCCGGGGTCAGCCTATAGAAAATGTGTTATTCAAGACAGGAAATTTTACTACACACAAGATTTAGTGAGAAAGTAAATTTATCAGGCATGTCATATTCAGAAACTTCCATCCATACAATGAAAACACCATTTTAAATATTGCTTATGCCTGGAATTCTATTCAAACAGTTCAGAGAAAATTTCAGCCTGAAACCATGTCAGCAGAAGTACATCTTTTTTTTTTCTTCTGATTAAGGATTTGCAGACTTGACAATCAGTTATTTCCCAAACCCTTTGGGAAGAGTGTGGGACAGATCTCTTTTAAGCCTTAGGAGAAACTTGGGGCAAGAGAGATGGAAGGAAGCCTGGGTGCAAAGTGACAAAGACAGCACAAATGTGTTAATGATGCAGAAGTCACTGCTCCTGCTTTGAATGGCGCTGACACATCAAAGGGCACTTGTTGGCCACAAAGAGGATTCTTTCTGGAGAGGGACAAAACCATTTGGCAGAATGCAGCTGAAGTCTTTGATTCACCAGTTAATTATGTGGACTGACAGCTATGTTCTGCTGCTCCCGAGGTCATGAACCTGAACATGCTTCATCCCACCTTTGGGACAAACAGGCAACAACCCCAACCACACTGTCATCCGGGACGTAGCCAAGAAAGCAACAACTTCAGCATATGAGATACACATATTCCCATCAAAACTATTAAGTAAGACAGGAACAACTTTTCAATAAATAAATACTTAAGTATGTCTTATTCGACTTTTTATTTCCTGACCAGTAAGTAAGCTATAGATTACCTCTGCCTACACTGGGCTGTAAGTTAAAATAGTCACAAGAAAGCTAGAACTGGTTTTCCATTCTAAATAGTTCTATGATAAAAAGACAAGAAGACTATTAACCAAAATGTTAACTTTTTGTTTGGGGGTAATTTGTTACATGTATTTTATTCTTTCTGATTTTTTAAAAATACATTCCAAATGTATTACTGTAAACAAACACTACTTATCTACTGAAAAGTATATACGTATTTTTCTTATTGTGACAGAACAGCCTGTACAACTCCAACATGTTCTAGTCAAACATTCAACTACTCAAAATGACTTAATTTCTGAGTTCAGGTAGTTAAGGCTTTATTGTAACTTAGCATGCAATAGAGAGAGACACTCCAGAGACTACATAGGTAAGGCAGTTTTATTGAGTTCATCTAATTTCCCATTAGTAATGGAATTTTTAATCACATAAGCCACAGGTTTGTGTGTGTAGTCTCACTAAAAGTACAGGCATATGAGAGATGTGGAGTTAATTTTATAATTATTTCTTTGTAAATGCTGAGAAAAGGCCTTTAGAACTTTTATCACAATCTGACAGGCTTAAAAAAAATTGGCAACATCCTTCTTCATTAAAATAAAGAAGAGCCCAGCCGGTGTGGCTCAGCAGCTGAGCACCGACCTCAGATCCAGGAGCCTGCGGTTCGAGTCCCGGCCGGGGCTGCACCTTCAGTGGGGGGCGTGCAGGAGGCAGCCAGGCAATGACTCTCATCATGGATGTCTCTCTCTCTCTCTCCCTCTCCCTTCCTCTCTCTGAAATCAATAAAGACATATTTTTAAAAAGAAAAAAGAACAAGGAGACGACGACAAAGAAGAAAAGCTGAATTGGCCTCTTCAGAAAGTCACGCAACCCAAATCTAGCCGCTTGCTACTTCGTGCTGGGTGCTGCTCGGTTACTATTGGAAACAGTTTCATTCTCGAACCCACACCTGGCCGTCTTTCTTATTTCAGGAGCCTCACCATTTTTATTTACAGAGAAAAGCTTATTTGCAGCTTGAACCCTCTCAACTTTTCACCTTCTCAGCTCCATGCTCAGGTCTCTTGGCTCCTCTCCCTGTCCAAGAGGAGGGATGCTCCCTCAGCCTCCCCCCTGTGCTCAGGCCCTCCTCTGCCCTCACCCTCCTCAGAAACTTCTATTCAGCGAACATCCTATGGCTTGGATTTCAATCTCTCCATCTTTACTGATGCTGTCTTTTCAGTTGAAAAGCAAGCCAAAAGGTAACCATAAAAAATAAAAAAAAGGAAAGAAACCTTAAAAATGGCAGAAGAAAACTCTAGTTGTATAAAATACCTTGTAGTGTGAGACTCGTTTCAAATTGGGCCTGACATCCACAAAGGAAACCCATCAAGGAAAAGATCAATAAATTCAAAACAGGAATATTTTTTAAAATCTTAATGAAAAAAGCAAGCATAAACAAATCAAAGACTAACAGCAAACTGGTAGAATTATTTGCAAGGCATATGATTAACAGAGGATAATATCCTTATATATTATATAACATAATCATAATACATAATCAGCAATTACAAATCAATGAGAAAAAGATGAGAGGTCCAAAAAAGAACCGCTGATACCTTAACTGTTGAGGACAAACTTTACATGTGTAAAAATAGCAATCTGAAGATCTCATATAATATGGAATTAGTCATATCTGTTGATATTTATATTCACTATACTTGAGGGGCATTTTACAATAGATTAAGGTTAAGAGTTATAGCTATAGCTAATGACAGATTAGTAGTAGTTCGTTTTGATACTAAGAACATTGGCCTCCAACCACTATCTTTTCTCAATACCTGGTTTAGAGATGGGCAAACCATGGAACTGTGGGCCAAATGCAACCCACTACCGATTTCTGTAAAGAACACTGTCATGCCCACTTATTTACATACTGTCTAAAGCTGGCTTTATGCTGCAAGGGCAGAATTGAGTAGTTGCAGATCAGATGGTGTGGCCTGCCAAATCTGAAACATTTACTACCTGGCCCTTCACAGGAAAAGTTTGCCAACCACTTGCTTAGAATATGTAGCTTATATGAGACAGAAATATAAGATCAATTTCTCAGGATCACTCCCTTTTAATTCCATAAAATTATATTCTATAAGGCAATAAGGTGTTTTTTTTAAGGACTTAAATTCCTTAACAGAAAAGGTTTAGTTATTGTACTTTGGATATAGTAATATGTGCACATTACAATAGTTGAGTAATGGAAACAAAAAAACCCAAAACTTCGGAAGAGTTACAAACTTCCAGGACAGATCTGAATAGAGCAATCACAAAGTTATTTAAATAGACTAATGTTTGCAGTTAGGTGTGTTATCTTCCTAAAGCACCACCACAGAGCCTTTGCCTTCTCTCCAGATTGCTACACTGTGCAACTGCCAGAGAAACAGAACCCTCTTAGGCAGATTCCTTAAACCAAGCCCTACTGCTGAAAATGTACAAAGGAAACTTTCTTTCCCTCATTATAGACTCTGATTGTCTCCATCAAAACCACAAGGTCTGGAAGACTTATTGGAGCCACTGCTGCAGGAGTGACAGGCCTCCACTGTGCACCTGAGGAAGTGGTGGGTCCTCGCCCCTGCAGGAGCAAAGGGGGCTCCTTTAATCTCGGGGTGGGGGTGGAAGCAAGTGAGAGGAATTCTTTTCAATGGAGCTACGAAATTTCTTCCGTTCTTGCTGTCTTTGATTCTCTGGAACAGAGGTGCTCAGGAGACAAATCTTAAAACAGATGAAGATTTGAAACTGAGCTTTCGACTAGGAAAAAGAGAATCAATAAAATCTTTCCAAAATTTCCCTGGAGAATACATTCGTCATATAAAAGTGGTGCTATAAGCGAGTTGTGTTCTTTTTTCTACAGGTAGGGTCTCAGGCAAATCTGAAAGCTAATAGAGAAGATCAGATCATTTATCTCAAAGCAAAGAGACTTGTTATTTTAAAAAATATATATATGGTAAAAGAATGAAACCATTAGTAAGAGCTATGACAGAACTCAAACCCACTGAATAGTTGTGTGATATTAGCCTAGGTGTGTGTAACCCTTTATGGAGATATGAGTGGTTTTCATTATCAAAAGTAACACAGTACACTAATTTTCATGTTGAGATCACTGTTTAATTCTAAATTGATAACCTTGAGACAATAGCTATTTTGATTCTATTTCTTTATGGTGGCTATCAAAAAGTTTATAAAAAGCTTGAATGATTTTAACAGGTTATTTAATTTAAAATTTAAGTCTCTCCTACACTTTGTTTTGAAAAACAATTAAAATAAGAAAAAAGAGCCAATCAGAGTACAAGTGACAGAGGCAGACACTGAACTTATAAAATCTAGATACAACTCTGTGTCCCTTTAGATATCATGCTAGGATTTTAAGAGATTTTTAAGATACAAAGGTATACAATCTCACTATAAGTAGCACAAGTCACTGTTCTTACAAGTTGGATGCCCAAAGTATAATATGAATAGTATGAAACGATAATGGTTTTGTTGGCTTACAAAATAACTTTAGGGGAATTTCTGGAGATTACTTTTTAAAAACCCCTAATAAAATGAAATATCCTAAGGCTGCTAATAGATACCTCGTTATAACATGCCCAGGTACTTAACAACTAGGATTGAGAATTCTGCAAGGTGCCTTCTTACACTTAAACTTCCCTTTAAAAGAATAATGCATGTTCACTATCACCTTATCCATGGTGTTTTCAAAATTGGAAATATTTCTTCAGAATTATTTGTTTACCTATAGGTGGAACTAGCTAAAACTATGAAAATGATAAAATAAATTCTAGTTACTTTGTATAAATGAAGTGGACAGGTTGTACTTATTTTCTTGAGGACTTCAAAGATTCATGTTCTAACAAACCTGCTAAACCACTGAAGGCCCAACCCCAGTGTCACAGAACCTCAGCAGTCCCACTGTGTGAGCAAAAGCCAGGGACAAGACCCCCTTTTAGGGAACATTCAGTACGAAAGGTTAAGCAGCCCTTACCTGGCAGCTTTTACTTTCAGGGTTTTCTAGAAATGCCTTTTCATGTTATCTGCAAATATTAAATCTTCTTCAGAGAAAGGGTTTATCCATTGGACCCTTTGGTCTCTTCCCCCAAGGTAGCACTGATGTAGTGTTTCCACTCAAATAAGGGCAGCCTTTGATCATCCAGCATCGTTATGACTCAGGAAGAACATTAGTACGTATTTTTCTAAGGATCCAGGAAATGTTATGTCTCAGCAAAAATTAATAAGATGTTTTACAACAAACAGTTTGGAAAAGAAGAAAATGCCATTCATATAGTCAATAACTACTTATTGAGGGCCTCCTGTGTAGGCACTGCATTATATGTTATGAGGCACAGTGGTGGCTCCAAAGATAAGCCTGATAATTCACATGATACTGGGTGACAAGACACTGACATGTAAATAATTATGGTACAGGAGATATAATAACTTCTAAGTAAGGTAAATAAAGATTCCTAACAGATTTCATGAGAGGAAGTGACAAACCTTAAAAGTGTTCTGCATCAGCAATTTTATTACTTCATTTTGAATCCCAAAGCCCCAGTACAAATCTTTCTGTGGGAGACCATCTGCATGTAATAAAAATAGCTACTGAGGAGTCCCTAATAGAAAGGATTCAAACTGTGGCATCTTTCTGGTACTGGTGGCCACCAAGATTCAGTAACACCCAGTCCTGAGGATGGTCTCTTCTAGATGGGAGTTGTCAGACCCCCTGAGTCTGGGTAATTGTCATGCATTTATGAGGTGCTGCAGCTTTAAAAGCATATTTCCACCCATTATCTGTTAATTATTACTCCTGAGGACAGGCTGGCACCAGGTAAAGGGCAGCCAGGACACCAGGGTTCTAATTCTGCTCAGCTCTCTCTGATGTAAAATGAGGGGGTTGGTCACTAGATTCTCTCCAAGGTTCTCCAAGGTGGGTAGGGCACATTTTATTATCACCGTTTTATAGCTAGGGAAACTAAAGTCAGGTGAGCTTAAGGAATTTGCCCAAGGTCTCAGGTAATAACTGATATCCAACACTTGAGATTAGCCACCAGGCTTATAAAGACAAAACATTTTCTACTGTATCACACTCAGAACCACACCTAACATCTGTGTGCAAGGAGACAAATAGAGGCCTGCGTAGCATTACTTCCAGTATCTGTTATAAATCAAGATAGCACACTGTTAAAATATGATCCTCCCACCTTGACAAATACCTCTTCACAAGGACCTGAATGGCCAGGTGTGAACTATGAATTCTTGGACTTTTCCAAGGGCCAGGCTGGAAGGTCACAGGGAAGGAAGAGCTGAATCCAAGAAACCCCTCTTCCTGCCCTAAGGAGGGGCCCAAAGTCCGGGAAGGGCACCCTCCTCAGCCCACAGGTCCCAGCACTAAGCACGCTCCAACAAAGACTCATCCTTGGGCACAGGGTGAGCGCCCGGGCCCAGGCCGATCCCGAAAGAGGCTTTGGGACTATGCAGGACGGGGAGTTCAGAATTCTGACAACCTGGAGAGTGACCTAGAGGCGGGTTCAGGCTCTCTGGCCTGTTGGGAGGGGCGCTGTCAGCCCAGAGCAGGCGGCGGCAGTGGGCAGAGGTGCCTTTTGCTTAAGAGCCAGTCTGATGACAGGACCTCAAGATTCAACCTAAGAGTAAAATCTGAGCACTTCCCTGTGTAAAGGCTGTATGAACGACTGGTTACAAGCAGCCAAACACCCGCGACACCAGCCTGGCCACCCACTGGCTGGGAAATCTCAGGCAAGTGCTGAACATCTTAGGGCCTCAGTTTCCTCATCTGAAAACAGATCTAATAATTTGTATGTGGAGTAAACAAGAGCACGTGTAAAAAGGCTCGGCAGACATGAAACGCTGCTTAAATGTGAGGGTCTCTCCAGCCCTATCAGGTGAATTTGCCTCCGAGAGGTTTGTCCGGAGAATTGCAGTCACATCCCAGCGCTCTCACCACCGCGGTTCAACCCTCTCTCCCCTAAACGGCGGGGCCGGGCTGGGGGTGGGTGGGCCCCACGACCCCGTCCGCCGGGGCGTAGGCGGCTGCCCAGGTCCCACGGCGCCGTGGGCCGGCCTCGGGCTGCAGACACGCACAGGACGAGCCACAGCCAGGGGCCCGGCGCTTAGCTCGCCGCTGCGGCGGTGGTCACGGCGGCCCGGGAGCCGAAACCCGGCGTTAGCGCGCGGCGCGGCGCGGCCCTGCGGGCGGGCACACCGGGCCGAGCGGCCTCGCGTAAGGAAAGGCAGCACCGGAGCGGGGGGTGACGCAGCTCGGGCCCCCCGCCCCTTCGCCCGGGAGCTCGCGCTAACTTCGCTGAGCCTCCCGACAGGTCCTGACACCTCGCCTCCGCCAGAAAGGAGGGAGACCCGGGCAAGTCGAGGCAGCGCCCGCGCGCCTCCGGGAGCGCGAGCCGGGCCAAGTCTAGCGCCTGCCCGCCCGGAGGGAGCCGCTCGCTAAGGGCAAGCCCGGGCGGCCCGCGCCCCTCCGCGCGGACGGAACCCGCGGCGGCCCCGCGCCGCAGCCTGGCCGCCCCCTCCCGCGCAGAACTTGGAAACTTTGCTGCTTGCGGACCAAGAACTGTACCCAGCCCCTTCTGCTCCCTTTAAAGGACAGTCGTGACTGGGCACCCAGAAGTCACACTCCCTGGAAAACACCAACAAAGGGCTATATTTAGCGCCGAGCCCGCCGCCTAAATTCCTCTTCTTTCTGCTCGCTCGCCTTCCAAGCCACTAGGTTGGGGAAGTGGGAGGAGGGGGCGGGGGAGCCGCGGAGAAAGAACAGCTGTGCCTCCGCCCCCTACCTCCAGCTCTATAAATAACCAATCACCGGCGGAGGCTACTTTTTAGCCAATGGGGCAGCCCCGACCGACAAAACCCTGGCGGTGGCCAATGGGAGGACGCTTGAGGGTGTGAGATTTGCGCCCGGGACCAATGGGCCGCGAGCCTGGGAGAGGTAATTTGAGCCGGGTGTGGGTGTGCGGTGCGAAAGCTTCCTCCTTCCACCCGAGCCGCTCGCCCACTGAGCATGCCCCGGCTGGCCGCGGGCGCCGCCGCCTCGCGGACGGGGTGGGAGCCGTCTCCGGGTTTTGGCTCTAGCCGTGGGGAGGTGGGTGGGACCCTCCAGTCCCAGCCCGGAGAGGGCTCGGGTCACCGGAGGCTGCCCCTTCCCTGTCGGGACAGTAATTCCGGCGCCCTGTTCTCGTTCCCTTTGTCCGCGGTGTGCAGAGCGGGCAGAGGCGGCCGGAGAATGCCGAGGAGGGTGTCCGAGGCGGTTTAAAAAAGGCTGCGCCGCGGGTGGGGGAAGAGGCTCCACCCGCCGCTCCCGCACCCAAATGCCCTCTGGGTCTCGGGCCCCGAGACGCACACCGCCGGCGATCGGGGAGTGGAGGCCAAGGGATGACGGGGTCGGCAAGAGCAGAGCCTGCTCCGGGCCCACAGTGCCCTCCGCGCGCGCACGCTGCTTGCAGAGCCATCGCCGTGTGCGCCAGCCCCAGGGCCGCGGAGGAAACGGCCCCCGCCGTCCCGCCCGAGCTCCCCCAGCCCCCTCCACCACCTCCACAACTCCCCGCGTTTCCCAGCCAGCTCCGAAACTCGCTCCCCGCGAATCCGCTCCTCCACGCTCAAATCGCGAGCCCCGCCTACGGCCCCGCCCCCGCCCGGCCCCCCGGAAAACCAGGAGCGTCGGATCCAGCGGGCGCGGCCGGCGGCACACTGGGCATGCTCGCGGGTGCGGGGAGGGCCGGGCTGCGCGCGGCGAGTAGGAAGCCCTAGCCCCGCGGAGGCTGCGGGAGAGAGCGCGATGGGCCGCGGCGGTGGGCGCACGCTCTGCGGGGACTCTTGCCGCGCGCGTCCCGGCTCGGCGCGCAATTAGCAGCCACCTCCGCAGCCCGCCACCACCACGTCCCCGCCCTCCCGGGCTGCAGTAGCGAGAAGCTGCAGCCGTCGCCTCGCACGGGCTGCAGGCATTGTCCTCCCGGTCCGCCGCCGAGGCTGCCGCCGCTACCACCGCCGCGGGTTGCTGCGGGGCCCCGGACCCGAGCCCCAGGGACGCGCAGCCGCCGGCTGGCCAGTCGCCCAGCCCCCGTTCGGTGATCTCTGCGCCCTGCGCTCCCCAGCCACCCTCTCCTACTTTTTCCCCGCGGAACCGAGGAAGGGGAGAACTCCAGCCTCCAAGCCTAGCCCTTCCCCGGCGCGCAGCCCCGACGGGGCCGCGGCAGGCGCGGCGAGGGCGCCGACGGAGCCATGAGAGAGTACAAAGTGGTGGTGCTGGGCTCCGGCGGCGTGGGCAAGTCCGCGCTCACGGTGCAGTTTGTGACCGGCTCGTTCATCGAGAAGTACGACCCCACCATCGAGGACTTCTACCGCAAGGAGATCGAGGTGGACTCGTCGCCGTCGGTGCTGGAGATCCTGGACACTGCGGGCACCGAGCAGTTCGCGTCCATGCGGGACCTGTACATCAAGAACGGCCAGGGCTTCATCCTCGTGTACAGCCTCGTCAACCAGCAGAGCTTCCAGGACATCAAGCCCATGCGGGACCAGATCATCCGCGTGAAGCGGTACGAGCGCGTGCCCATGATCCTGGTGGGCAACAAGGTGGACCTGGAGGGCGAGCGCGAGGTCTCGTACGGCGAGGGCAAGGCCCTGGCCGAGGAGTGGAGCTGCCCCTTCATGGAGACGTCGGCCAAAAACAAAGCCTCGGTGGACGAGCTGTTCGCCGAGATCGTGCGGCAGATGAACTACGCGGCGCAGCCCAACGGCGACGAGGGCTGCTGCTCGGCCTGCGTGATCCTCTGAGGCGCCCGCGCCGCGCGCCGGCCGCCCTCCGCGCACAAAAGCCAAACGCACCCGACTCTCTAAATGTGATTTCTCTTCTTGCTTTGAGATTGGAGACGACTTTGCATTGGCCGGTGTGTCCCGGGACCCCGGCTGGCCTCTG
Source organism: Miniopterus natalensis (assembly GCF_054644295.1). Taxonomy (NCBI): domain Eukaryota; kingdom Metazoa; phylum Chordata; class Mammalia; order Chiroptera; family Miniopteridae; genus Miniopterus; species Miniopterus natalensis. The sequence continues at coordinate 75,315,594 of NC_142086.1, read as the reverse complement.
CGGCGGACGCCCCCCGCCTCCTCCCCGCCTGCGAAGGGGTGCCGGGTCCTGACCATCGGATGCCCGGTGGCAGTGTGGCTCTTTGCAGCGCGTACGTTTCTCATTGATTTTGGCTGACGCACATTTCCCCCCTTAAGTAACCGTTAAGGGCGCTGTATTGGCGGCTTGACACCAGCAAGCGAAAGTTTCAGCCTGGAAAAAATGGGGTGGGGGAGGAAGAGGGCAGGGAGAAGGTGGAACCGGGGGAGGCTTTTTTTGTTTGTTTTTCAACAACCGTTTTCTAGTTCCAAGTTTTAAATACATGGAAGGAAGTCCGGGAGAACCAAATGAAGGAGCAGGAGGAGAGGAAGAAACTTTTGTTTTTTCCTTGTTTTCCAGGAGTAGCTGGAAATAATGATCGGGTTCCTTTCCTGCCAGCTTGGAAGGGCAGCCCCGTGACTGATTGCGATTCCGAGGATGTCTATGCAAAGTTGGATTCTTGTTTCAGTGTATCCAATCTGAAGTATTGCACATCTGAACTGGGACTGTTAGCACTGAGGCCAATACAGTGTGGGGTGCCAGAAAGTGTCTGCTGATATTTGTGGGGAAAAAAAAAAAAATCTATTTTGTTTACCTACTGTATCTAAGGGGAGTCTGGGGAAGAACGGTAGTATTTTTTTTTATCAGCTGTGAAAAAAATGTTACAGATCTGCACATTTTTGTGTGTACTATTTTGTGTGTGTGTGTGTGTGTGTGTGTGGTTATTTTTTTTTAAGTTTAGCTTTTTTGTTCCTATTGGTTGGCAGTAACAGATTTTAATGACTAGCTCTTTAAAATACAGTACAAAGACTTAAATGTGATTCAGGGCCCCCAGCACCCCTGTGTCTGCAGAGTGCCTTCAAAACTCAGCTGTTCCAGCCGGTGCCAACCTGTGAACTTCCCACCCTACCCCAGAATCTGCTATTCCCCAAACCACTTCCCAGTTTCCTTTCAGTAATCATCCCGAAGGAGCCAGGACAATAGGGCCTGTTGTTCTGTGAATTTCTTCCTTATTATTTCCAGCCTTTAAAATGTAATTTCCATGTCTTGCGATTTTTTTTTCTTCATTTTGTTCAAATGTTCAGGTATTTAGCTCCCCTTTTATATTATTTTAAAATATTTTTTGGTTATCTGTTAATAGGGTTTTCCTCCAGAAGCAAAGAGCAAAATCTTACTGTTGTGATGTACCAAGAGAATTCTAACCAATTGTAATTTTTAATTCCAGACATGCGTCTAATCATTGTCTCTTCATTTTAAGACTTTTAATACAAATGTCATTTTTAAAGAAACAAACCCAAAACTATTGTTTGCGTTTCTGTGTTTCATATTCAGTGATTTAATACAGTATCCTGGCTGAGGTGGACAGGGGCAGGTGGTGCCTGATGTCCCCAAGAGTTGGTCAAATTTGGACGACAGAAGGATTTCAGTGGCAAGTTGGGTGACAATACTCCCAAAGTCTTAAGTATGGGAAAAATCACCAAGGTCTAGGAAGCCCTGGGGTATGGTCATATCATTTGACTATAAAGTGAGCAGGATATGGAATCTCTTCTGCTGGCCTGGAGCAGTTTACCTCGCAGTAGGTAAGGAAGGGAGAAGCCAACTGCTAATACTGCCTTAGATCTGGGAAGGTAACCATCTACCTGACCAGGCTGGGGAACACTTTAATTTGTTTTGTTTAAATTAGGTCACATACCAAGTCAAAAGGATGTTTGGGGAAGATGCTTTCCATTCTGAAGTCATGCCTACTAGTGTTTTCTGCAGTAATTTATATGGGTTGTAGACAGTATGTCAACTCTTGAGGTTTTGATTTGGAAATAAGTCATTAGTTTAAAAAGAAGAAAAAAGGAAAAAGCTAAGAGAAAAACCCCTTGCTCTCATTACAGATTGTGGACCAGGTTGACCTCATGAAATTTTCCTTCTAACAGTAGGAGGCAGTGTGAGCTTTTTCTGTTCTACTTTTCTCAAGGGCCACTTTTCTAATAGAGCCTTTGCAGAATAAAAGGTTTATGGCTAATATATCAAGAGCATTTGATACACCTTAAGTCTATGAGTGCAGATGAAGTCTTCTCAAGGTCTTTGGACAAAGGGATTGATTCTGTTGAGGAAGCGGAAAGAAATGAGGGGCCACTGGTTTCTTTAAAGCTGTATTAGTATCTTGCCTTAAAATATGTCCTTTGCCCAGGAGACATCTCAGTATTCCAGGGTGAGGAAGAATAGAGGATTTTGCCTGTGGTGGTCCTATGGCCATTTTTTTTTTCCCCCTCTTGATCTCACTTAAGTTTAGTATCAAACTCAATTAGAAGGTAGTATATATATTCTAAATAGAGAACTTAAGGGAAACTACTCAAATGTGTGCCTTTGCAAAGATTCCTTCTTGCCTTGGAGTAAATGGAGTTGCTTCAATAGATCTAAAGTGTTGAAAATTCTGAATACATATATCAAGTATTATGAAGGATGTTTTTAAAAAGGCATCTGTTGACTTTTTTTTTTAATGGTTTTGTTTGTTTTTGTTTTTTGGAAGCCTTTTGAACTAAAATGGTGCCAAGTATGTAGCTAACTTAAGAAATGTATATACTCCTGACAGGGAACTTAAAAATGGAAAATTGGAAAAGAAATAGGTGGCTGGTGCATTAATCATCTCCACACAGGATTTAGTCACTTGCATGACTAAATTCTTAATAGGTCTGGGATGGCAGAGCAGCAGAATTTAATATGCTTTTACTGAGTACTGCAAAATAAATGCTTTTTGGATTCTCACTGAAAACAATTTTGTGTGTGTTCCTGGAGCAGGAAAATAGTAGTTCTGAGCCTGGTAGCCTTCTCTCTTACGTTCTTGACAAAACTGAGAGAAGTGGGGGACATGGTTTTTAAGAATGTCATTTTATTTGTCTAGTAAGAACCTTTTTTAGTATCTGGTATTAGGGTGTGAAGAGATAAGAGCATTTGTTTCCTTAGAAAAAAGTTGGGCTGACTTGAGTGTTTAAAGGAAGGGAGGGAGGGTGGGAGGGAGGAGCAGTTTGCTGTAAGGCAATCACCTGTCAAAACAGATACTGGGTGGGAAAGGAACCTTTATCTTGGGAGCAAAAGTTAACTTAAACTTGACCCCTGCTGTTTTGTAACAGCTTTTCCTTTTGGTCCCTGACAGTCATCCAGGCTTTATGTTATGTCAAAGGATTATTTTTGTACTCCCTTTTTTGTACAACTCAGAAAAGTTGAAGGCATCATCCTAGGTCTAACATTTTTTGTGTTTGGGAATTATGGTTCTTAGGTTGAACAATCTCATGTTGTCAACTGTTGATAGACTTCATTGAATCCCGTTTTAGGAAAAGGTCTGTTTGGGGTTAGAATTCTTTAAGTGTATGAGGCTTTATGCTCCCTGATTAGTTAACCATTCCTATAGGTGGGAACCCTAAAATGCCTCATCTATTTGAACTGCTCAGGTAGTTTTGTAAATGTTTTCACCAGCATGTGATTGCGCCCCTTTAAAATATCCAGTATTTCTCAGGTGGCAGAGTGAGAGAACACCTGATGCAGCAGCTGGTGTTGACAATATATGCAAAATGCCTGTACCTTAACTGTCATAAAAGAACGTATTTATTTTTCACAGCATCTGCAATATGAAGGAAACAAAGATCTGATTTGGAGATCACCACTCTTAGTTAAAATGATACCAAACATTTGTCACAGCGTCTACTTAATTGGGAAAAGTTTGCTAACAGGACATTTGTCCTTGTGAAAAAATGTCAGATTTTTAAATGCTATTAATAGAAGTGGTATTCTTGATTATATTTTACTTAGCCTACTAAGAATAATTGGATACATTTAATTGAACATAGTGCTAGTTCTAGAAGATACATTTGATCTGATAACAAACCATAGGGATTTTGATATTTTGAGAAGGCTTTAGGGATCACCTAGTCCAGAGGTTCTCAAACTTGCCCGTGTACTTAAATTACCTAGAGGTTAAAACAGGTATTAGTTGCTTGTTCAGTACGTCTGGATACGATCTCATAATTTTTCTAACAAGTTTCCAGATGATGGTGATAGTCCAGGGACCGCCCTTGAGATCCAAGGATCTAATCCAAACTCCAGATGAGTACTATAGGGACAGCCACCTAGTTATTTAGGGACACAGACTTAAGACCCATGCCATACATTTTAGAGTGCTCCCTACCACAGAGTCATAGGATATGTCGACTGAAAATCTATAGCTGAGACGACATAGCCCCTTCACACTAAGCCTGTTAAACTGTTGAGTGTGAAATGGGATAAACACTTTGCAGGTAGAAGGACCCGGTTTACATTTGGGCAATGGCTTTCAGTGTTAATTCACCAGTTGACCAAAATGAGAAAAATGATTAGATCAGGGCATGGCCTACATACTCAGAATCAACATTCCCCCTCCCCCCGCCCCGCCTTTTTTTAAAGAATATCTGATAAAGGAATACTTTTAAGTATTTGTCTTTTCTCTACTTCAAGATTAAAAGGCAAGAATTTAAATTCTTCCCACTAAAGATTCTAAAAACAAAATTATACCTGAGTGTTTAAATCTTCTGGTCATTGTAAGCACGTGTGTCTATATGTAAATGTGTGTATACGGAAATATGTACACTCAGTTTCTTAGCCAGACTTTCCAGGAATTAGTCAATTTAGTGTCATGTAGTTCTACAGTTCTCCATTCTGGGACAGTGCATAACATGAAACTGTGCTATGCATCTTTTGGAAGTATGAGTGCTGATCTGTTTTGTAAATTGGATGGGACAGCTATCTGTATTCTTCCAACAGCAGTCTCTGGGGAGACGTTTTTCTTAGATTAGCAGAGTAGAGAGTATGTGCTTTTTTTTGTCCAATTGACTAATCTTGCTATTTTTAAAATGAGTTACCTGGCAAAATTATGTGGGGCTAAGTTTATCAGAGGTTTGAAAACGTGTGGTTGGTTTATTTGTGGCAATTGTGCAAATGTAGCAAAAACATTTTTTAAATAGGAAAGAGGAAGACCATTGATGCGTTGAGAATACAGGTGCCCCCAAAGGGCCTGAGCTTGTTCCTTCAATATGGTTGTAGTGGAAATTGGTAAACGTAGCTAAAATTGATTCATCCATTATTCAAGAAGCATTTATTGAATGCTTTATACTGTGGTGTAAAGACTAATGCTTAAATGGGTGGGAACCAAGCAAAAGAGCAACAGCTTTGAACTTGTATCACCACAGGCTGTGAGAATAGCATATATTAACCAATAGGAGTATATGGAAAAGCAGAGCTACATATGCCGTCAGTTATAATATATAGTAATCCATGGGTCTGTCAGGCAAGCAGTACATTCATTGAAAATTGAAATTTTACTTTGAAAGATACTGTAAATAAAAATGGATCCCATGAGATTTAAGGAACTAATAGTTGTTTGGGTGCCTGTAGAACTCTAATTTTGTGCATAATTTCCAACTTCTCTTTTAAAATTAGGAAAGATTGAACATTTAGAAATAGGACATCAGTTTGCTTTCACGTTTTCATGTGAAAGGGAACAAGGGACAATGGAGGAAAGACATGAAATTTATTCACTGTCTTTTTTTTTTTTTAATGAGGAAACAAGCAATGGACGATTTAGGTTATATTCTTAAAGAAAGAAGCAGTTGTTGGCATATAGTCTTTTAGGGTTCGTCATGAAAAGAAGATTCAGGGTAGGGTATTTCTTTTATAAAAGGTAATGCTCTAAAAGTGAGTGTGCCAAAGAATTAAGCTGATGTTTTAAGTTTCCTAAGGTTATAGTTATTTTATACAAACGCTTGTTCTCACGCCTTTAGTGCTTATTGGATGGAAGAAGGCAACCAGCTCAGAGAAAGAAACATTGGGCATCAGCTGTGAGAGGTAACAATAATAGTGATTATTATAAAACCACATGAGTTGAAGGGAGTTATAATTATTAACCTGCAATTTGCAAAACAGTTTCTAGTGACTGTTTTGTATAGACTCTCATGAATTTAACAACATACTTTTTAAATGTTGAAAGTTACAGGATTATAGAGATAGTTCATCTGAAAGTACTTCATTGTTTATTCTTTTAAAAATCTGATTATTATAGAACCAATTAGGAGATGCAGATTTATTACTTATAGTTTTATAGCTTCAGTAAAGGTCATAATATTTTATATCTGTGATCTATTTATAAAAAGTTTTCAAAATCTGGTTTTAGTCATGAGCTCAGAATATTTTAATGTTATTAAATATATGTATTAATATTAATATTTTTAAATATTCTCTTTAAAGGCTAACATATTGAATCATATGTCATTCAAGAAAAGAGCCTCTATAGAGATCTATCATAATTCTATAAGAATGTTTATTTCAATAAAATATATTTAAAATATATTTTAGATAGTTTTGAATTCAAGATCATAAGAGAATAATATTACTAAGTTTGATTTCAACATCTTTCATCATCTAGTAGGCAAAGGCTTGAGTTTGGAGTTCTTTAGTCCAAGTTGGGTTATCTTAGCTTTACTTTGTTATACATACCCTGCTAACTTTTCTTTCTGTGTATCATTTCATTCATCCACATCTGATTTATGAAATGTTTTGCTCTGTCACAAATGTAATCCATACTAATTGATAAAAATTCCAAGGACTGATTAATTAATGGCTATACAAATGTATTTTCTATGTAATAATTTTGTAAAGAGAGAGAAGTAGGTTTCACACAGTTTGAGATACAGACGGAAACAGATCCAACTAGTTAGAGAAGATGGTTCACTCAGCAGATTGTTGCCTGTGGATTTGGGCATAGCCTTTGCTTTTCCTTTTTAAAACTGATAAAGGAAACTTTTAAAAACAAATTCAGTCGTACGAATATTCATTTAACACTCTTAGAACTGCCTAATCTTGTGCTGAGGTCAAAATATGAGAAATCACCCAAATGCATTCCCTTTAAGAGAATCTTATACCTTGAAGGGCAGGGCGGACAGCAAACAAAAACCTAATCCAAGGAGCAAAACCCTTTTCCTGCATTTTTTACAAACCTGCTTTTCTTCTGTCACTGGGGAAGCGTACACAGTGGTAAGGGCAGTGGGATCTGCTCCTTCGTCGCTTTGGTAGCGCTCAGCTGGGGTCCTGGCACTCTTGTTGCTGAGGCAGGAGGCGGACAGTTTAGGAGGGAATCAGCCGCGGGCTGGTGGACTTGCTCAGCCCGCAGCCCCCGCCCGCAGTCCTCCAGTACTCGAGGCTGTCCTTGTGCTCAGGTTCGTGACTCATGTGACTCAGGACCTACTGAGGCTCAGGGCTGCTGGCTAAGGGTGAAGAGGCCTATGGGAAGGGGTCATAATGCTACTGTGGTCAGGTTTCTCAGCCTCAGTGCTACTAACGGTTTGGGCTCCATAGTTCGTTCTTGTGGAGGGCTGTCGCGTACATGGTAGGAGGGTCAGTAGCACCCCTGGCCTCTACACACTCCGTGCCAGTAGCACTCTCATCACAGTCATGATAATGAAAAACGTCTGCAGACGTTGACAAATAACCTCCTGGGGGGCACAGAGCCCCTGGTTGAGAACCACTACTCTGAACTTGACCTTGTAGGGAGAGATGGAGGAGGCAGAAGCCAGAGGAGAGAAGAGCTGAACCTAGTCACGTAGGAGCAGTTAAGGCCTTCCTTCCAGAGCATTGCAAGGAGCGCTTTTCTTTTCACATATCAGCAGTCTCTGTTGTGCTTGGGACAGTGTCTCTTGGATTAGCTCGTTAAATTCACGCCTAAGAGGAAACCACAGACTCGGGGACTGAGAGTTACTGGGCCTTTCAGTTACCTGGCAGGAGAGGGAATGTGACTCAAAAGGAAGCTGCGGCTGGGGAGTAACGGGCCATGCTGGTGACTCGGGCGGGGACCTGGAAGTACAGGGGAATCCTAAAGGAATCCTAAACTCCTAAACGAGGTCGTGGCAACCATGTTGCAGTTTTGTCTGGGGCCCCCTGAACCTCCACCGGGAGACATCCGCAAGGTCCTCAGCTTCACTCAGCTTCCCCCATGTGCCTCACAATCTCTTTCCGGTGACTCCAGGGCCCTGTTTCACATCTGGGGACCCCTCACTTTGAGGGAGAAAGAATGTGTTGCATGCATCCCATCCCTCTTTATTTTCCCTTCCTTCCTTCCTTCCTTCCTTCCTTCCTTCCTTCCTTCCTTCCTTCCTTCCTCCCTCCCTCCCTCCCTCCCTCCCTCCCTCCCTCCCTCCCTTCCCTCCTTCCTTCCCTCCCTTTTACACTTCATGTCTCCCTCTTTCATTTCCTTCCTTCGCTTTTCTTAGCTGCCTTCGGGACAGATGACTGAGGAGTCCAGAGCAGACTCCTGCCTCTGACTGCACACGCCCACCTGTGCCCACAGCCCTGGCCAGGCTGTCAGGGGGCAGCAGAGGCCGCGGGAATCGCCTTGGAACGCAGCTCCGGGAGCTGGCCGCTTCTAGCCAGCACACTGCTGCGGCTGCCAGCCCCTGAAATGCAGCATTAAGTATCCTGTCAGCAAGTTCATTAATGTGGAATTAAGTTAACGACCATGAATGTTTAATTTACTCTGAACCAGACATGGTTGTTTTTGTCCTTAAGTTTTAAATGAAACAGATATTTTAATACCTGTGCAACATAGCCCTAAAAACTTTAAGCAACCAGACACACTACCTGGTGGGGCAGTTATAATTCTACATTAACAGGGTACACATTTGGAAATCTAATATTCCTAGGAAGTAGGAGATGTAACAGTTTTGTAACTGAGCGAGAACAATCTCCAAGTCCATCCAAAGGTTCTAACTGGCTGGAAGGGTCTCTATGAGAAAGGTAGGCAGTAAATGAAATAATTCCACACAATAAAATGTACTGTTGGGTGAAACTGGATGAGTGATTGGGTAGCTGAAACTTGCTTTTCAAATTTAAGAATGGTCTTGTCTTAGAATGGATGGTGTTGACAGAAATACTGTATTGTTTAGCATCTTTGTATTAAATTAAAAATGGAAAAGTCAGATTCAATTGATAATGTGATCACAAGATAGGGAAAACAGATTTGGTAAATATAAACTTCCTGTTCTCCTCTTTATAATCATCTGCACTGTTTGCAACTCCTCCCCCCCCCCCCCAATCTCTAGGTTTTATTGGCTTTGGGGAATGTTATGTTTTCTTTCTAATTAAAAAGTCTGTGACAAGAAAAATATTCAGTTATGAATCACTGTAGCCAGTAGCCAAGAAAATATATGTATTCATAAATATAAACAAGTAAATTGTGTAGGATGTTTTACAATGTCATTATTTGCATTTACCTATTATAGCTTAGAGATGATTTTCAATGTAGCATTTTTAGTGGAAATGAAATTCACCCTTTTCTTCTATTAATTACCATTTGACTATTATTTGGAAAAAAGTAGTAATTATTTTTTACAGTACTGTCATGAACTCTCTGGATTTACTTTTAGTAGCAAAATTATTAACAAATTTTCTTTGTAACGCTTTCCTCAGGAGAGTAGCACTTTGTGAATAGAACAAAATAAAGCATGTAGCCCGCCCGCCGGCATGGCTCAGTGGCGGAGCGCCCGCCTATGGACCAGGAGGTCACGGTTCCATCCTGCTCAGCGCACAGGCCCGGGCTTCGGGCTCCATCCCCAGTCGGGGGCGTGCAGGAGGCTGGTCAGCAACTGTCATCATTGCTGTTTCTCTCTCTCTCCCTCTCCCTTCCTCTCTCTGAAATCAATAAAAACATTGCTTGTTTTTAAAAAGGCATGTATGTGAATTTCCCAAATGTCATACAGTAGTTGTATTAATTTATCACGGTGGTGGCGATTTGGACCAAATATTTACCCCCTTAATTACAAGCAATATAGCCGATTTGTGCTAGCCTACAGGGAAGCGTCGCAAACACATGCACAGTGCTGTTCTGGTCTTGGCAATTATGGATAATGTATAGAGTAGATAACACACCAGAAATAAACTATAAATTGGCCTCCTAGAAAGTAGTTTGGTTCAGTCGTTTGAACATGCAGTTTTAAAAAATATATATGATAACAATGATCAGCATGAAAACACAGTGTCATGCAGTGAGCATCGCCAATTTTCCATGTTAAAAATTTTTCTGACCTCCTAAATTATCTTTTTTTCCTTCAAAATTATCTCCAAAATGGCTGGCCCACTTTACTATTAAAACGGTCTTTCACTTGACAGAGAATATGAAAAGATTTTGTTTTCTGCAATGAATTCCAAATGAAGTTTAAAGTATTACATATCAGAACTTACTAGATGACAAGAACCTGAGTTTTACATTTTTAGTATCAGAATACCAATTTGTGAAGAGTCTGGTTTCACATAAACAGGAGAACATTTTGTCAAAAATAATCAAATAATATAGTAGAGAAAGTGAGTGAATTTTATTATTACTGTCAATATCAGTGCCACTGAAATGTCATTTTCTTACTCAAGTTTGTGAAACAGGTATTTTCTTGGCTATCCTTGATGTGCATTTTGGAGTAAAAATGAAATCTCTGTAAATTTGTTATGTAAGACAATTGAACTCTCGGAGTATTTTTCTCTTGGCATTATTCTGTAAAATATAGTTGACCCGAGTAGAGTTAAAGCTTTTGCCCAAAATACTGAATTATGGTTCCCATAGCAACCATAATTTACTCTCTTATGTAACTCCCTGCTTCCTGCCATGGTAAGATATGCAATGGAACTCTAATTAACTTCCCTCGTTCCTTAGATTGAGTGTGTGGTTTCTCAGAATAGAAGGTGGAGGAAGGTGGGGAGTAATGCTGTGTTTGTAGAACCTGCAGATTGAGACCGGGGAGGGTTGCTAAGTAAGAGAAGAAGGGTTTACTTAGGATTTCAGCCATAATATTTTACTATGTTTTGAATCAGAGGGAAAAAACATATTAAAATGAGCATTTAAATTCATGATATATAGTATACATGCCTGAAGTTTCTTAACTAACATTATAGATCTTGAATTAGAGTCTCGTAAAATAAGTTATCAGAAAAGTTGCTCGCCTATTTTATTGGAATACTGGATTATAAAATGATGAGTTTAAATTTATATTTCAGCTAGTTACCATTATTTTTAGGATATAACCATCTGTAAACCATGAAGCATGCGTTCATGTAGTTAATCAGATACCGAGCACCAAATAAGCACTGTGTCAAAAGTAAGATACCATCTGTGCCTTCCATATATTTATTTATTCACTGAATCTTATTATTATTGATTTCCCCCACTAGAAGGTAGTCTATAAGGACAAGGACCCACCCTTTCATCCCCAGTGTCTAGGTGAGAGCCTGTCATGAGTCAGCATTCAGTATTAGTTGAATGAATGAATGAATGAATGAATGAACAGTTTGTCACAAGGGAAAAAGAAGTAAGTCTGACGCAACACTAACTAGGCCACAATTACCAGAAAAGTTGGATTATTTCAGAGTTCTGCATCAACTGCAGGCAAATATTATAGAATGAAAACTTGTGGCCTGTTCTTTCATTTACCATCCTGAAAATTTACATTTTGCCATGGCAATGTTATTATAGTGTTAATGGGACTTACATTTTCTATAAAGCTATCAGAAGCAAAGTCAATAGAGTTCCAGAACTTTGGAGAAATCAGTGTATTGTGTTATAAACCTGTGGCCTGCTTTGCATTGGTTTTCCCAAATGCAGGTATGCCTTGGTTTATGCAGTATATATGATTTGGGGGAAAAACCTGTATGAAATTAAATCATATTTAACATACAATTAAGAAACTATTTAAAGACCCACCTTTGAGTCATCAGAGAGGAGATAAATTATTTTACAATACAGATAACCACTAGCTAACAATTTGAATTTGTATTATCATACACTGGATTTTTCTTATGTTAGACATTTGTTTCTTAAATTACTTTGCCTGTTTAATTTGAACACCTGGAATTCTATTTTTCAGAATGTCAGACTCATTAAACTTGGTAGTAAACTTAGTAATGTTCACACAGTCATGTTGACTATATTGTTTCTAATCTATGACTTGACTTCTCACCTCTGTGTCTTCCCAGGCTATTTGCTGAAACTCAAGTCTGTCTGGCCTTAGAGGATGTTTGAATAAACAGTACTGACTTAAAATTGTTTTCTAAGCAAGACTTTCAGCTTTTCAAGAAACTGAAAAAGTTTGAGTGAGAACCTAGAAAAACATAAACTGGCAGAAAACAAATTGAATTTTCATATTATAATATTTTAAAAATAATTTAACTTATTATCCTTAAGATTTTTAAGAAGTTTCTTTGTGAGATTTGCCACTTAGAAAAAAAATAATAAAAGGATACATTATATTGTGCCTGTCAATGACTCTTAGTAGTAGTAAATGTTTCTATTTCTAAAAATAGGTTGCATATAAATGTTACATGTTTTATAAACATATAAGTGTACCTACTCTATCCTGGTTTCAGACTTTTTCTTAACATTTAAGTCTTATAACTTTTCTAATTTAATTCCTTACTTTTAGCAAACACTATAAGCTTTCTGTTAGCCACACAAGCAGTCAGCCATGTGCCCAGCGGGGTTTGCTGAGTGGTGGGGGTTCTCAAAACGGGGTCCCGGCACCTGCAGCATCAGCAGTACCCTTTAAAAATGTGCACCCTCAGACCTACTCTATCAGGAGCTCAACCATTTGTGCTAATGCACCTCCAGATGCCTTTATTCAAAGTGAGGTCTGAGAATCACTGTTCTATGGCATACAGGAAGGAAAACCTGTTAGGAACAGTGCGATGTGCAAGAATATGACATATACCCAAATGACAGGGATAACGGGGTGACAATAATAAAAGGGTGGTATTTGCCATAAAACAGTCTAAGTGTTACTGGAGTTTGTGGGGAGAAGACATTACTCTAGCATGGAGATGATATCCCCAATCATTAGTTTACTGAAGCATTCTAGGTCCTGGGGCTCAGTAAGATATAATCCGTGACTTAACTCATTAAGTCCTCGACTTAAGCTAATAAATAGGTAGTTTTACTTGCTAATTACCTCACAACTGGAAGAAACTTAAAGAGATCACACAGTCTAACTTGAGACTGCAGCAGAATCATCTGGCTAGCTTGTTAAAACACATACTGCTGAAGCCCAGCCCAGAGTTTCTGATTCAGTAAGTACAGGGAGGCCTGGGAAGCAGCATTTGTAACAAGTTCCCTGGGGAGCCAATGCTGCTGGTCCTCAGCTTGAGAATCACTGATACAGTCAATAACTTCAAGTTAAAGATGGTAATACTAACGCTCAGAAATATGACTTGTCCAACAACGTTAACTAAAGGCCAAGATGGAAATAAAACCAGCTGCCAACTCCCAATTCAACCTCCACTGCAGTTCCTTTGGGATACCCTGAAGAGGACACCTGCTTGACCCCACAGTAATTCCAAAAACCACTCTGGAGTAAAGAATTGATAACTTGATGAAATTTCATCACGCTCTTGTTCATATTGTATTTTCATTTCTTATTCCAAAATCAGCCATGTTCTTGACATGTACAATCCCAATTTTGAACCACTGGGCATTCTATTTTGTATATAGAGATATGACCCCATAAAAAAGTAATATTTGAATCACATTACCATTTTTAAAAGGCAGTTCTAAAACTTACTAATATTATCGTCCTGAGAACAGGGAGTTCTCAGGATAAAGATGTTCTATTACAAAAACACTTCTCTGTAGTACCTCTCTGTTAGCAGCCTGATTGTGGAGCTAACAAGAAACTTACTAGGTTTGTTGAGAAATTAAATATGTACTAGGAGGCCAAGCCAGGCGTGGCTCAGCAGTTGAGCATCGACCTATAATCCAGGAGATCACGGTTCGATTCCCGGTCAGGGCACATGCCCAGGTTGCAGGCTCCATCCCCAGTTGGGGGCGTGCAGGAGGCAGCTGATCAATGATTACTCTCATCATTGATATTTCTCTTTCTCTCTCCCTCTCCCTTCCTGCCTGAAATCAATAAAGATATATTTAATATATATATATATGTGTGTGTGTGTATGTATATATATATATGTACTAGGAGACAATTAATGGAGATAATGTGCCTTGAGTTCTTTGACTGCTGATAATTCACTTCTATTTCAGAAATGGGTGTGCTTTATCCATAAATCCACGATTACATTCTCTAATTCCGTAAATCAGGGAAAATATATTAATCTTTTAAGTAGTGATAAAGATAGATTCCCCTCAAATTTAATTAATCTACTTTGCATTCTTGAATGATTACATGAAAAACTCAGGCCCTTCAGCACAAATCATGTAATTGAATTTTAAGTGATAATGTGGAAAAATTGGGCATGGATAAAAATAATATATTCTGAATTGTATTATGACTTCCTCCGAAAATTTCAAAATCTATTCTTAATTGCCTTCATTTAAAATCAAGTCTTGTAAGAAAACCATTCCAATTACCTGGAGGTTAGCACTAAGGAAGCACTAGAGGTGAGAAAAAGGCGTAGCAGGCAGATGGTATCTTAGCCTCAGTGGTTAAGTTCTTGTGAATATTGGAGGGGTGATTTGCGATTACCCCTTAATCCATTGTGATTAATGGCCGATCAGGGGATGACAGCATGTTTTAGACACTTATTTCATACACACACACACACACACACACTCTCATTTCCTACCACTGAGCCAGTTCTCGCTTGGAGGACAGGGGAAATATCTCTCTGTCTCCAGGTCTCTCTTCCGTAGTTAATCTTTCCTTCCTCCCATTTTGTCAAATAGGGTATAAAAAATGTTCAGACTCCAATGCAGTTAAATCTTAGGCACTTGCACTGTCAGTCATCATCCAGTCTCCTAAATAAAGAACAGCTGTTCTGATCCTCTTGGGTAGGACATGATGAGCCTTATTTCCAACTTCCTGTGGAGCTCAATTTAAACTATTTCTGATTCTCTAGAACACCAAGTAATCATCCACTCTTATTAGGAGACAAGAAGTCAGTATTACTTTCTCGAGTAATTGGGATGACCACTTCTTATTTTCATCCTGAAGACAACAGGTTTATTTTGTCCCTAAAGATATCATTATTGAGTGTACCTGTATTGTTAGAAATTGCACAAAGTTGTTTCTTCCCTGGTGAAATAAAGCTAAATAATTCTGTGATCTCTTTCTTAATTAAGAATTTAAAGCCTTCAATAACCCTACTTCGGTAGAAAGCTGTTTTCTGATGCAACCGACTCAGTTTCCTGAAATTGGCTTATTGGGCTCTAAAAAGAAAAACTGAAGTTGATGTGAGAGAAAGGGTAGTTTAAACTAAGGATGAAGCAGATGTCTAATAGAACTTTTTCCTTCTACCTAATTCTCCCAGGGGTGGAAGTTTGGAGGAAGTTCTGAAGAGACTTCAACTCCAATTTCCCAGCTCCTAAGTATGCAGAGTGACTTCGTCGCTGAGTCAACATAATTTCATTACTGAAGATTGAAGGATCAGATGTTTCTAATATCGGTGTGCTAGACTGTTTTACCATCCAGACTCAAACTGGGATATGCACGTTAATTACCCTCAGATCTTACTAAAATTCAGGTTCTGCCTGAGTGGGCCTGTGATTCTGAGATTCTGACAAGCTCTGTGCTGCTGGCCGAGGACCTCACTGCGACCTGGGCTGTGTACAGTGCAACCCGCAAACGAGTTTCATAACGAGGCGTCTTGTTCTCTTTCCTGTCTTTTTTGATTTTTTATCTCAAGATAAAAAATAATGTCTCTGGAGTTCAAGGATTTCATTGTAGAAAACAAGATTATAAAAATAAAGCATTAAAAAATAATTGTTTTTCAAAGTAAAGAATTTGGACTTAGAAGGAAATATGCATATTTTCCATCTTGGAAACAAGATACTACCATTGAAAACTTGGCATCTCTTTCAAATTAAGAATTTTGAAATGTGACTCATTTCTAATGATTCATGTTGACTATCCTGCCTGAATTCTTCAGTTCTCATCGAGAAAGGAGTCTCAGCACTTGAAAATTTAGCATCACTCAAAATCAGGTTCCATTTTATGAATATTAGTGAATGATTTTCAGACTAAATTTGATTTCAGAATGTTAAGTTTAGGAGCCTGGATAGTAACTAAGTATGTCACGGTTCAATGTCAGTTGAATTGTTTAAGATGCTTTTATTTCTCTTAATAAAATATACATTTGAGGAAATAATAAAAACCCAGAAAATTTGGAGTTCCAGTGAAAAAAAAAAGGCATATTTTGCATCCAATTTATAGTTAAATTGTAAGCCATAATACTGCATAATTAAACTGTTATATATTAATATATATTATCATGTAAATAAAATAATATAATTAAACTATAAAGCCTTACGGATAAGATGAAGTCATTTAGGTTGTACTGTTCATAGCCAGGTGGCGATTTACATAAAGATAACAAACATCACTGAAATGTTACAGTTCTTTTAGAGGCAGGTAAGATTTTGATCATTACTAAAAACACAATTTAAGCCAATAGAACTATGGTGGCTTTTATTAATAATTTACATAACTCTAAAACTTAAGAGTCTAATCTTTTATGTCTTGAGCAATAATACACAGCTCACTATACTCCACAGAAAAATCTTTGCTTTTTGATAGGATGCTAAAAAAAATTAATTTTGCATTCAATTTGAGGGTACATTTTAAAGGACTTTGATGTTCCCAATATTTAGAGTCTAGTTACTTGACTGTTTGTGTTTGAGCTAAATCACTCTTAACAGTATAGGTATACACAGGGCAGGACAAAAGGAGGTTTACAGTTATTCATATGGAAAATAATATAATAAACAAATAATACAAGAATGAACTGTTTCCCATACTCACAACTATAAACCTACTTTTGCCACACACTGTATATTTTTAAAGGAGTTACATAAATCTGTGTTTATTCCTCCTGACATATATAATTCTCAGTTTTGTATTGGTGGAAAAGTTATTTTATGTGTCATTTAAATTCTGGGTGGCCCCCTGAACTGCCCTTTCTAACATCTAGCTGGTCCTCTGTGGGATTTCTGATTTACAGACACCTTTATCTATCAATTGCAATTATGAATTTCAGTGGTTTATTTAGCACATACTCGGTGCCAGGTACTTTACATATAACCTCATATAAGCCTCAGAATAATCCTACATGTAGATAACATGTTTTCTTTTAAAAACCCAGAGAAGTTAAGTAATTCTTAGGCTATCCAGATGAAAAGACACTGAACTGGTTTTTCTGTATCTGCTCTCTGTCTTCAGAGATTGTATTCTTACTCTGATGTCCCTTCTACTGCTGCTGAAAAGCCAAATAATTTTAAATATTTGACTACAGAGAGTCCAACTGTGACTCATGTTGTTACTGTTGCAGAAAAAAAATAGTTATATTACATTCTAATACCAAATACTTGGTATGTTGTGATTATGGTACTTTTGATTTTCCCATTTTATTGTTTTATTCTGTTCATTAGGGTATTTAATTTTTAAAAAAATTTTTCATTACACGGCCATTATAATAATTGTTTTAAAAATTCTAATCCAATGTTGGTACAATAGTCCACCCTTATCCACAGTTTCCCTTTCCACAGTTTGTTACCCGTGATCAGCCTTGGTCTGAAAAAGTTCCAGAAATAAACAGTTCATAGATTTAAACTGCACAGAGTTCTGAGCAGCGCGATGAGCTGCCCCGCTGTCCTGCCCTGCCTGTCCCACCCAGCCTGGGAACGAATCACCCCCCTGTCCCGCGAATCCACACTGTCCGCGCTCCCGGCCCGTTAGGCACTTAGTAGTCGCCTGGGCTATTGGATCCACTGCCAAGGTGTCTCAGTGCTTGTGTTCAAATAACCCTTATTTTACTTACTAATGGCCCCAACGCACACGAGCAGTGGTGCTGGAAATTCGGATAGGCCGCAGAGAAGCCGAAAAGAGCTTCCTTGAAGCGAAGAGGTGAGCACGGTAGAAGGTGTTTTGAGAGAGAAACCACACTCACTTAACTTTAATACAGTATATTGTTATAATTGTTCTATTTTATTATAATTTGTTCTATTTTATTACTATTTGTTAATCTCTTACTGTGCCTAATTTCTAAGTTAAACTTCACCATAGGTATGTCTTATAGGAAAAACATAGTATATATGGGGTCCCATCCTAGCTGTGGTTTCAGGCGTCCAAGGAGGGGTGAGGGGCTTGGAATGTATCCCCGGGAGCAGGGGGGACACTGCAGTTCATTAGAGGCAACCGTGCCTGCTGTCTCTGAGTCTCTGTCCTGGATGTCGTCGCTAGCATTTCTTCATGATATAATTGCCACGTTTTCTATTTTAAGAGTAATAAATGTTCAGCATAAAAAGAATTCAAACCTTAATTTATAAGTAAATGGATTTGTTTAAAGTCTCATTTCTCAAATGAAACTGTTTTATTGCAATTAACCTTTTCAGAGTAGTTTGCTCTACAGTTTCCTCTTTGAAACTTTCTAGGGATAAAGAGCTCTGTCTTGTTTATTTATGAAACAAGTGTGAGCAGAGAGTGACAAGCGGAAGGAAGAATGCAGATGATGTCTGGTGAGGTTACTATGTTTTCTGGTTGATTCCTCCATTCTGTTCACCTGCATTTAAAACCTAAGCTCGTCAGCCCCGGCTGGTGCGGCTCAGTTGGTTGAGTCTTGTCCTGCGCACGCAAAGGTCGCTGGTTCAACTCTCAGTTGGGGCACATACCCAGGCTGCGGGTTCGATCCCCATACCGGAGGTAGCTGACTGATGTTTCTCTCACATCCATGTTTCTCTCTCTCTCCCTCTCTCTCTAAAATCAATGGAAACATATTTAAAACCTAAACTTGTCGTACATCACCCCAACGAGCGAAGCCTTTGTAAAACCCTGCCACCACTTTTGAGTATAGCTGAAAAATGACTCAGTTAATTTACTTACAAATTAATTTAGAAAGTATTTAATTCCAACATAGATTTTGAAGCAAAACATCTCTTGTCCAGGAAGGCATTTTTCTAATTGTTTTTCCAGGAAACTTTTTTACACACCCAAGTAATCATGGTTAAAAGTGTGGCTGGAATATCTCCCCAAAAGCTACATCTGCTTTGCAAATATGAAACAATCACCTACCCTCAGGTTGCTGTGAAGGAGAGAAAGGGGAATGCCGTCTATTAAACATTTTTCAGCAACTTACACTTGCTTATTCACCATCAGACATACTGACCCGATATGTTTTATTCTGATTTCCCCATTAGCTTGTTAGACTGTCGTGTCGATTGGTGTCCCCATCCTCACTGAAGGAAAATCACATTTGTCCCCTGCTCACTTAGGCAAGATGCCTCTAATCTGGCTCTTTGTTTAAAGTCGCTTCACTGCTTGATGACTTCTTTTGCATTTATTAGTAGGGCTTTCCATTCTTTCACAACTTTCCCCCATATGATTAATGGAGTCACCATTAGTTTGCAACAATTATTTCAGTGCAATAGAAGTGTCCAGTTGTAAATACTGCAAGCATAAACTTTTTCTAAAAATGGAATTTTGGGTACCTAACCCTCATTAACAAAAGTGCTAACTTAGCTAAAGTAAAAAGATGAGTTGTGTGTTTTTTTTTAATCTTCACCCAAGGATATTTTTTCCATTGCTTTTTTCAGAGAGAGTGGAAAGGAGGGAGAGACATTGATTGGTTGTCCCCGCATGGGCCCCGGCCAGGGCCGGGGATCCAGCCTGCAACCAAGGCATGTGCCCTGGGCCCGAATCGAACCCGCGACCCTTCTGTCTGTGGGCCGATGCTCTTACCACTGAGCCAAACTGGCCAGGGCAGATACATCGTATTTTTTATTAAAAACCTTGGGTAGATGTTTTAAATATGACACACCTTTTTTTATTATTGAAGGAAGCTTTACATTTATTCTTCTGTTGACTCAAACTGCAAAGTGCAGTGTTTTAATTAGAGCACAGCATCAGCCAGTAACGTTTTAGGTTTAAAGAGGAACAGGAAATAGCTTATAAAATATTAATCTTAAGAATTCCATCCATTCAAGCATTTCAGATTTTAAAATAATTGGTGTCAACGTCAGATAACTTTGAAAGATTGTGATGCAAATGGTCGGTGTAACCTGAAATAAGACAATGGAATGATACTAAACACAGTTTCTTAATCTTTGCATGGGAAAATTGTTTGTAATTGCTTTAAAATACAAGTATTAAAAATACAGGTATACTTAACAGGAATAGTGGGGTCTCATTTTTGAAACTGAATATACACAAGAAAAATCATACTTTAAAAAATCTAAAATACGATTCTCCATGGACGAGCTGCAATACATCGATGTGTCCAATGGAACTATTTACCAGTAGTAATTACATTGTGAATGCCTAAGGAATGGCTACTTTCTTTTCTTTCCTAGGCAGGGTATATTCAAGGTCAGCCATTCTCATTTTCATCCCCATCCATTCTGGGGGGTCTCTGAGAGGGAAAGAACGGAGGTAGAGGGGGTGAGCATTCTGTGGACTGCAGTGTGAGCGTCATCGCTCCCGAGTTTCTGCAGAGAAATGGCAGAGAGCTGTGACGCAGGGTCACAGTAAAAGTGTCTTTTTAAACCTGAGATGTCCTATTGTGCAGAAAACAAAAGGAAGTGAAATAACTTTTACGTGGAGAAAATAAATGCTTACCTCTCCCTTTTGATCCATTTTAGTTACCAAAAATAGGCCTGAACCATCCCCATTTGGCTTCAGATAAATAGAGAATGAACCTTGAATAAAACAAAAGCCTCCAGTTTTTATATACCTCTTAGGTGAAAATCAGCAAAATTCCAGCAGGGTGAAAATGATTTTTAAATGTGCTTTAGCGTGCTGTTAAAAGGTAACAGGAAATATTAGCCTTAGCTCTGAATTCTTTCCTTTCAAATATACTTTAGAATTTGAATATTTGGAGAGAATTGTATTGCAGAAATTCGAGAAAAAAATTACCTGGAGCAAAAAACCCCACACAAACAAAAACGGGGCTTTTTATTGTGCGCTTAGGAGGGTATATGTTCATGTACCCACAAGTACAGCATCTGAATTAGATTTCTAGGAAATGAAATGTGTGGGAGAGGGTTATAACAGTATAGTGACATTACTTGTTGCATTCTTTTGTGAGAAATGAAATGTAATCCTGAGCTAATTTGAGAGCATTATCTTGAGGACTGCTGGAGTCTTTATTAGGTCTTCTATTGTTTCTCAAATGCTCAGATGGATTGAGTAAATGCCGAAGGGGACAGCACCCCACCCTGGCTCCGTAGGGAGTGCCTCCGCAGATATTTATCCAATCTGGAAAACACAAACCAACCCTAACAGCTGATAGGAGGGTTTCAGAAAAGCAGCCCACATTACTTAATTACAGAAGATGATTTATTCAAAAGCATTAGGAATATGAAATAAATTCAATTTATGAAGATTAGTTTCTTACTCTGTGCTGTTATATGTAATAAGGTATAAGGTTAAGTGGCTTATCCTCAGTGACTTGACCTTTCTCTTTATTTTCATTATCTTAACAATTTGATTTCATTAAAGAAACATTAAACAAGGCATTTTATGGTGAATAGCTCAGGCCTGGCACCTCTGAATTCATCTCTGAGACTGTTGGCTGCAAAGAGATTCAACTATACATCAGTAACTCCTACAGCATTTAAAATGTTCATTCAAAAATTCTTAAGAGCTTTGCTTCCTATCAAAGTCACTTGTGCTTTACAAATCATGGAGTTTTGTCAATGTATTTTTTTTTTTTTTGTAGTGGCAGAGGGTAATATGTTTAGGAAAAGCTGATTTATTATCTATATCTTGTATTAATCACTAAAAGCAAGAAAATGCATAACAGATGATCTTTGCCCTTTAATGCTACAGGACAAATGATATATTAGGAGAGCAGGTGGTACTATAGTCTGTTTCTGTTGTAAAATGATTTCCTACTTATTTGAGCATAGCTCCTAAACAGATTTGTTTAACCCTGGATAAACCCTATCCCAAGGTTTGTAATACCTACTTTGATTCATTTTTCCCCCAAATATTTACATCCTGTTGCTAATAAATCTGGTTGGAATGCAGGACTAACATATAGAACTCTTAATATTTTATTGATTGCTCATGTTCTACTATATTCCAGGACTGCCTTGATACAGACGTAGCTTCAGTGACCAATCAATCCATCTGCAAATTGGCAGGTGACAGAGCACGAAAAAAAATTTATTTAGAGCTTCTAAAGCAGGGATGTGAATTTTTAAAAAGCTACAATATTTATTAAACTAACCTAAATTTTTTTATGTAAATTACTGTCCTCAGTATTATCAACTTTATGTATTGCATCTTCAACTTTTATTAATTTTGAAGTCACTGCTTTTGAAATTAGCTTTTAAAAATCATTTTGCTCCACATTCTTTCTTTGTTTTTTTTGGCTCTTGGCCATTTCTT
This sequence comes from Miniopterus natalensis, assembly GCF_054644295.1. Classification (NCBI taxonomy): domain Eukaryota; kingdom Metazoa; phylum Chordata; class Mammalia; order Chiroptera; family Miniopteridae; genus Miniopterus; species Miniopterus natalensis. Next base: position 75,293,197 of record NC_142086.1, on the reverse strand, counting down.
CACTGACAACTTGCAAATGAACTCTCTTTTTAAAAAATGTCACATTCTCTATGTGACATAGAGAAATAACTATAGAAGATTCATTTCTCGATGCTATTTGTCATTATTATGGTTAAGCTGTGACTTGGATTCTCTTATATTTAATTTAGAAAGACCTCTTTTCACATGGATTTAGGTATCAAGAATTATGTTTTTCCGAAAATTTTAATTGATTGGACTGACATAATTATGACAGAGTTCATATATTTAGATATCAATAAATTGTTCCAGCTCCACAGAAAAGTAGCTAGAAATAAGTGACGCTGGTATTGTTACGGGTAGAATTTTGTCCCCTAAATCCATAGGTTGAAGTCTTAAGACCCAGCACCTCGGTATGTTACTGTATTTGGAGATCAGGTCTTTGCAAAGGTAATTAAGTTAAAATGAGGTCACTGGGGACCGGGGCCTTAATGTAATTTGACTGGTGTCCTTATAAGGAGAGGACATTAGGATGCGCAGTCACCGAGGGGAGACTATGTGAGGACAAGAGAGAATAAGGATCATGCTGGGGTGTGGCTAGGTAGGTAGGCGAAGGGTGAGATGGGGAACACTTAGGGAGGATCCAGTCTGGGTCAAAAAACTAAGAATTTGGTTTTGGTTAAGGCCAAGATACTTCTTAGACATTCACACAGAGATGTTGAGAAGGCAGTTGGATATATGGAGCTGGGGAAAGGTCAGGCCTGGAGAGAGAGCCGAGAGCCCTGTTTGCGTAGGTCACCCAGACCGGGTATGTGCAGAGCAGAGATCTCTGGGCTTCTGCGGCATCTGGAGGAGAAAAGCCCAGCGAGAGAGACTGAGGCGCAGGCCAGCAGGAGGGGACCATCCAGGCCTGGGCCACTCACCCGGCACGTCGCCTGCTGACAGCAGTTCGGGTGCCAATGTAAGAGCAGCGCCATTAAGGTTGTTAAAACGAGAGGCTGCGGGATTTCAGGTTTCGGTGTGGCCACGAAGTAATTTATCCCTGAAAAGATGCCCCCAAGTCCTTCTTTCTCCTCTGCCCACTTCAGGCCATGCTGAAGCTACCATTTTGTTTCAGCCACCGGCAAACTGGCAAAACCTGAACTGTTTTGACGTTGACACACGGGTGAGAAATACCTACCCAAAAAACTCATGAATATGTGAATATGCCAAGTCGTGAATAAGTGAATGCATAAAAATGAAAATTTTTAACTTATCTCGAGGGGCTTATTGTTCATCTTTGGCCCCTATTTTAAAGCTACTGTTAACGGTTGTGCATCCGAACAACCTGGGGAGCTTTAGCAAATACCGATGACTGGGCTCTACCCCAGGCCAATTAAATCAGAATTTCTGAGGCGACAACATTCTTTACATTTCTGAGGACACTCTCCAGGAGTTTCTAATACACAACCAAGGTTGAAAACTGCTTGTCTTCATCTGCGTATCACTCTACATAGCTGCAATTATTATTATAGTAAGTGCGATGTTTTTATCAGTTTCACTTAATATTATATCAGAAATATTTCTTTCCTGCGTAATCTCTATAATTCAAGGCTTGAATAATATAATGGTGATATACTATCATATACCTATCCATTGTCCTACAGTTAAGATTTAGGTTGCATTTAATACTTTGAAGCCATATATAATATGGCAATTAACAATTATTCACCTATCATACTGTATTCTTAGGCAGAATTTTAGGACATTATGTGCAGTTCATTATATTCATATTGCTTTCCAAACCTTTAAAATGATTTACAGTCCCCTGGAGTATTTTGGAAATCAGGTTTATTGCAATCTCACCCATGTTGAGTATAAGGATTTTCTTCTTTGAATTGCTAGAGTAATGGATTATATTAATAAGGGTGTTTTTCCTTGCAAGCAGTAGAAAGCAACTCAAAGCCCGGAGGGTAGAACTTCTCGTCTTTGCAAGAGCTCAAGGGTCCACCTACAGCGATGTCGCTGAGTGCCTGAAGAGCTTTAGAGGGAGCTGAAGCTTTTTTTCTGGGACACAAACAGTGACTTTGGAGAAGATGCTAGGACCAGTTAAATTTTAGCTACCTGTTCCCATAAAACTTGACATACCTTAGAAATTTGTTGAAGACTGTCTTTCAAGAAGCTAATATTGAAATTTAATTTTAGTGATTTTTTATTGACTCAATGGAACCTAGAAGTAGAATTTTACAAAAGGCTTCAAAAATTTTCCTAGCATGGTTCTTAACTGTGCTGAAGAATCACACGGATGATTCGGTCAATCTGTCTGTCTGTCTCTCTTCCTTTATTTGGAAAATTCTAATGACCATGATAGTTGAACATCCCTTGGCACTTTTTTTTATTATAATAGCTCATTTTCAGAATTAAGGCTAAAAAGCCCATCTAACTACCAATACTAATTATCCTTTTTTCTTTTCTATTTCTTTGGTTGCCTTAGTAAAATAAGTGATTGAGAAAAAAATAATTTTAAACAATAAATTTTTACCTAATACATTTTCAGTTGTACTTATCTAATATTTGGTACTACAGATCATGTCCCTTACACTGCCTGGTTTGGTAGTTGTTAGAAATTGATAGATTCATTGTCTTTGAAATTAGAACAGGTAGATTATAATCCCAGGTCTGCTTCCACCAGCTGGGTGACATGGGCAAGTTTCTCAAATTCTCTGGGACCAGTTTCTTTATTGAAATATAAGAAATGATACAATCAATAATATCATAATAAGGTGGGTACTAGACTTATCAGGGGGATCACTTGGTAAATTATATAAATGTCTAACCACTATGCTGTACACCTGAAACTAATATAAAATAATATTACATGTCAACTGTAATCGACAAATTTTAAGGCATGTATAGTTCCTGAGAATTCTAAGTTTTTAAAGGATTGAATATTTATTTATAAATAGCAATATTTAGCAGCATCTTATTTATAATTTCTTCAACTCCATACTACCACTATTTGCTGGCCTGTTTTTTGAATGAATTGTTAAATTGCCTTAATACTTCAATCCCATTTATGTAGAGAACTGGATTTAATTTTTAACCATTTATAAGGTTATATTGAATTCTAGATTTCCTCATCCCTAGAAAGGAAACAGAAGGTAATGGAGGGGGGACAGCAAGCCTTCCCTTGCTGGACTCCCAGCTTTTAGCACAGACTTGCTGTCTACGCAAGTGGTGTCGACCCCGCCTTTCACCTGCTTGCAAATGTGAAGACTGGCAGGGCCATGGTGGCCCATCTGGTTATTGACATCAGGCATTTCACTTCAGAGGTGATTGAGAGTCACCAAGTGTTCCAGGGATGTGTGAAAACTTTGCTCTAAGGAACTCTGTGGCCAATAATAGGCTGAATTTGAGAAGTTTATGAAGACTTCCCAGGGCAATAAGAGTATGAGCTGTGAATCTAATCCCCTGAACTAGCGTGGGTAACCATTCTTTAAATTCTACCCGTCAGACTTTAAATATCACATACAGTTTCCCTAACAGCAGAAAATTATGGGAAGGAAAATCTTGGTTTTGATGTCTAAACACCAATTAAATATTCACCTCTCAAATTCTAAATTTGTATCTACGGTGGTTTAGGTCTGCTTGGTTGGATCAGCATTTCCTCATATACTGGCTTCCAGAACAGTGTGAGTGCTTTTTGGTATTAAAATAGGTACACACGATTCAGAGGAGAGGTAAAAGCCCAGTTAGCCATTATTGCACCAATTGTATAATTTAAAATGTGCTTGGAAGGTGTCTAAAATTTTCATGCAACTGGTAGGTAGCTCAGTCTATTTACAGAACAGCAGGTCACAACTCTGTGCACTAGGACTAACATGAGATTTCCATTGCTTTCTGATGCCAATACTTATCTTTATAATTAAATCCAGTTTACACCTATCCAGACCCTTTAAAGAAGTATTTGGTGACTTCTCAGTTTATTCATCTATTTTCTTTTTTTCTAAATCCTCACCGAGGATATTTTTTCCATTGCTTTTCAGAGAGAGTGGAAGGGGGAGGAGAGAGAGATAGAAAGATGTGAGAGAGACATGGATTGGCTGCCTCCTGCTCACACGCTGACCAGGGCTGGGGATGGAGCCAGCAACCGAGGTACATGCCCTTGGCAGGAATCGAACCTGGGGCCCTTCAGTCTGCAGGCCAATGCTCTAACCACTGAGCAAACCAGCCAGGGTTACTCATCTATTTTCAAATGCCACAGTTCCTCAACCTGCCCCATCTCGTGAGAATGTACACAAAAACGAACAATGGCAAAAACAACTGAGGTTTGTCATCACAGGGAGTATTGAGCCTTATAACTATTTTTTTTCAATGATTGTTCTTTAGTTTTCTTTTACAATTAAAGATTAAAATACAGAACGGAGATTCTGGCCTTGCTCTTCAGCTCATCTACACACACACACACACACACACACACACACACACACACACACACACACACACACACACCCCCCCCTCCTGAAGAGTTGCTCTGCAGGCATCCTGTTTGTAAAAACGACGCTCCCAGAGGCTCCCCAGACCATTATTGCCCTCCCCTGTTCCTGTGAGTAACCGATTCAGGAAGCTTTCTTGAAGAACGGGTGTTCTACTTTATTATCCCTACTGCCGAGCATGTCACACATGGACTGTCAAAAATTTGATTCAGTAAAATGAATAGCAACGCGTCTATAATGAATATCATTTAGTCCTTCGGGATGGAGAGTCTGCCATTGTGCAGATGTCCGTTATGAAGGGCAGTGATAATTATATTGTAGCTATAAAAATACAGGAAATGGATGAAACAGCCTTCATCCTGTAATGCTCTGTAAGTTGTTTGATAGCAGGAACCCTTTCTATCCCTCGCTTTCTAGTCTCCTTTGTATACAGGCGAAGGCGGTGAGGGTGTAGGGGATGGGAGATAAAGAGAGAAGGGTCGAGGGGGGTGGGAGTGGGGGTGGGAGTAGTGCTTTGTTTTGTAAAAAAGTATCACAGTATATGAGCAGCAGTGACCTGAGCCAGCTTCCAAAGGATCCACCATAAATGTAATCAGAGGCAGGACACTGAGACAAGTCATATGGTCTCAGTGATGGGACAATGCCAACTTGTTCTCTTCTTTCCTAGGGAGCTTAAGTCAAGCAATAAGTGGAAGGCTCTCAAGCTTAGTCACCAGGTCATGCCTTGATGGTCAAATTGATCTCTCTCTTCACTTCCTTCCACCCCGCAGGGAGTCCTCAGGTCCCTTGGAGCTCTAAGCCAGCTAGATTGAGGGAAGATAGACACACTTGCAGGGCTAAAGCGCAGGGCCTCAAGTCATCCTGAGCTACCCCCTGGCCGCCCGCAGCTTCCCCTCAGGTCTGCGGATTCTCTCAGGAAAGCGTTTGGCAGTGAGCCGGGTGGCAAGGTTTTCGCATCACCACCTAGAGGGGAGAGAGCCCCTCACCTCTGGCCCTGCTTTCCCCTGGGTTAATTCCTCCCGGTTCTATTCAAATGTAATGTGATTAGAGTTTCTGCCCTGGGCTCCCAGCATTACCACTTTTTGGAGCAGGTAAATCAGGTAATTCTCACCAGCCCAGCTGCCTGCGGAGGTGAGGCCTCCTGGAAGGGCTGTATTTCCTGCGGGGTGCGGGGGAGTCCCCTTAATAAATAGCTCCTCCAGCTGAGACCATTTGTCTGAGGGATATCTCCATCCGTTACAACTGGATCCTGAAATATTTTCACCCTGGCATGCCGCAGTCTCCTTGAGCGCTAGAATTGTTTTCCTTTTCTTTTTGTCTTTTTTTTTAAAGCTCTGTAGTTTCACCAATGGGAGGAAGCCTCCCTGTAGATGAGCAGGACTCAGCAGGTCTGGCACAGCTAACCTTGATCCTTCCTAGCTGGTGTCTTATTGCTGCTTCTTGCCCAGCCTCCTTTCTGATTTTTCACCTGGCTTCTGTTTTATGTTCACTTATTTCATTACTTGAAAGAAAACAGCAGGACCTGGAAACTCTAGGCCAGTCATGCGCCTGGACTCCTGTCCTGCCCCGCGGTCTCTTTTGATCTAAATTTCTTTCTGGCTTTGACAAATGTGGGAGCCGAGAAGCCTGGGGAATCTGAAAGAAACCAAGGGATTGTGTGAAGACGTGTTTGTGGGTGTGCGAAGCCAGGTCTGTCTCCCCTGTCACCGTCTGATCTCGGGTTGGCCGCAATTCAGATGTGCAGCCTCCCTCCCCACACAGAGGTTTATGGCCACACAGAAGTGTGAGTTCCTACATTTAATTACAACATATGGTGAGTTACAACGAGCTCTGGTGCTGATTTAACACTTGGGAGGCAATCGCAGGGCTGTCCATCTCAGATGTTTAATCGCCTCGCGGTGGAGGAGTCCTGCCACAGGCCGGCCTCACGGTGCGGGGCCGCTGCGGAGACGCCCTGGGTTCGGCTGCCTGCTTCTCGGGCGGGGGGTGAAGTCCAGCCCGCCTCTGTAATACCATGTTTGATAGGCCGCTCTTTCACCTGTGCTTTTTGCTTTCTCAGGTGGTTCTTACAAAAATAGTCGATTTTTTTTTTTAAATTGGGGTTTAGCCTGGCTGGGTGTGGCTCAGCTGTTGAGCACTGACCTAGGATCCAGGAGATCACTGTCAGGGCCCAGGCCTGGCTGCGGGCTCAGTCCCCAGTCCTGGGCGCGCAGGAGGCAGCCGATCAGTGACTCTCTCATCAATGATGTTTCTCTCTCTCTCTCTCTCCCTTCCTCTCTCTGAAATCAATACAGATATATTTAATAAATAAATAAATAAATAAATAAATAAATAAATAAATAAATAAATAAAATAGAAATTGGGGTTTATATTGGAAATTGGCCACACACTATTCAGGCAGGCAAGGCACATATGACATTCTATTACATACACAGATACTATTTTATACATTCCATATACATATTTTTATTTGAATTCTTATGAGTGGCTACCTTTTTCTTAAATCTTTTAAATGTAATAAATGTCATTGAATAAAAATTAAAAATTTCATTTAAATAAAAATGTTGGCACCTATATAATATGCCAGGCATTAAGGGTTTTAAAGTTCATGTTTTGTCATTTTTTTTCTTCATGTTGTGCATTTAAAATCACATTTTGAGTTTGTGTTTATATAATATTTTCAAGCTGACCCATTTTAACTTTCTTGAAGAACTTCAAGATACAACTTTCATCTTCATTTAGACTGTTCAGTGGAATCTTAATGATTTTCAACCCACTTAAAATGCTAGGTTTTTAATTAATTTAATTTATTTTGCAGACAAATTTTATGTGTTAATTAAAATGTTCATTTGATACACACTTCAGTACATTTTGTTGCTATGGATTCATTCCTCACATCTACTTCCTAATCCTGGAAAAAAAACTTAAAAATCAAGCTTAGAGTATTTATATTCTGGGTGAGACCCAATGCCTTTTCAGTTCTGATTGTGTTTCCTGCTAAAACAGGAGATATGTTTCAGAAGGATGTGATTGACCTACATGATGTCAACGTCAAAAATCTATCAAGCTAAATACCATTCCCTGCTAAAAGGAACGAGAGCTTCATGAGATGGCTGATTCCTGGGCAGGTACAAGATGAGCCTGAGATTTTTTTTAATGCCAAAAACAGTGAAGTGCTCAGAACAGGATGAGAACATGTTGAAAATACACAGAAGCCAGCTTAAATGAGTCCCCACAGGCCAAATCTAGGATGATTTGGCCGTGAGAGTGAGGAAAACAGAGCGAGACATACATTAATGGAATATAATTGAATAAAGAGGAATTCATAAATTCAAACTGGCAATAAATGAATAAGAAAAGAAAGCTGTTCCTTACTGCCTGTGGATAGAGAAGGCTAACAGACAAAATAGAGTTAGAAAATTACCATTCTGCAACCATCCCAGTAAAATCGATTCAAGCTAGAATGATCAATAGACTAAATCTAGGGGGAAGTTTGATGAGGAACAAGGTATTTACATAGTCTCAAAGCATCTCTCCATAAATTACTTAATAATTATAAAAGGGGAAATAGTCTACAGTGGAGAAATGGGATAACACCTTAACCAAGTGGATTAACATTCACATCACCAACAAGGGGCAAAGTTACACCTAGTGCTTCCAAATGTGAAACCGTTAGAAAGACACAACATCATCCATGTAGCAATTCAACGCAAAATGGGTAATCTGAAGCTAATCACAAGGAAACAACAGAGCAACCCAAATCTTAATCGTATATTCAATGAAATAACTGGCCTGTGTTCACCAGAAACGCCAGTGGCATAAAAGACAAAGGAAGGCTGAAGAATATTTCCAAATTAAATGAGACCAGAGAGAGCCCACAACTAAGTGTGGTATGTCATCCTGGACAGTATCCTGAATTGGAAAGAAAAAATGTATAAAGAATATTATTGGGGTAATTGATGGAATTGAAATGTGGACTTTTTAAAGTGTGGTATTAATGTTAAGTGTCCTGAAGTTGATGATAATTGTTCTGTGATTATGTAAAGAAAAATCTTGTTCTGAAGAAATATAAACTCAAATATTAAGGAATAAAGGGGCATAATGTGTGCAACCTACTCTCATATGGGTCAGAAAGAATATGTATATTTTAAAATGTGTAATATATAACATACCTACATGACAGATTAGATAGAGCAGCGAGATAAAGAAAATGTAAAAATTAGGTAAATCTCGGTAATCAGGTGTTCTTTATACTGTTTTTGCAACTTTTCTATAAGTCTGAAATGTCTTCAAACACGAACTTAAAAGGAAAGATACAGAAGGAAAACAATAAGCCAACTCATTTTTATAGAATGCTTACTATAGCCCCATTACTCAGAAAGACAAAGAGGAACTAAGAGACATCGGACACCCCATTGTTAGACTTTTTAAATCTACTTGATAAGACTTCATTAGCATATAAAACAATTAACCAGTGAGTTGTATATAATAAAATAGTTACAACTGTATACAAGTTATAGAATTAACCTTTGCAAGTTAGGACTGCACATTTATTTATACCAATGGATATTCCCTGATTATATTAAACTAGAGGGTTCTAATATTTTTCCTGATGTCATGTAGATTCAATTTATTATCTGGACTTATTATATAATAATAATAATAGTTATTATTATTATTATTATTTGGCCATTTATCTATCTATGTCACAGAAAAACATTGCCCTAGAACTCAGGACACTTAGTTTTTGGACCAGTTCTGTCATTTAAAAGCTGTTTGACTTTATCAAGTCAGATAACTTCATGTGGGCTAGTTTCCTCACCTATGAAATGAGGGAGGTGAACTCAAGGATATACGAAAGCCCTCTCAACTTCAAAGGCCTATGAGTCTACATGGGATGGAAACTATGAGAACTGCATAGATTAGAATATTGATTAAAGTCATTGGGTATATTAAATATGCTTGGATGGCTTACAGTTAGGATGCACAAGCAAATGGTCAAATTTCCATAGAAGCTACACACCTTTATGATAAAGACACTTATTTCCCTAAGAGCTCCCATGCTTTTAATTTTTTTTTTTTTTTTTGACATTCATGGCAAATCTGCGATGAGATACATAAGGTGTACATCATCAATCCAATTTTTAAGGAAACAAAACAGGCTCTGAGAGATGGCCTTTATATCTGTAAATAATATTTATATTTTTTTCTTGATCAATTTCAGAAATTTGGATTCACAATCACACAAAATGAGAAAACAAATGCCTCATATGCTCTCCTCCATCTCTGCTCCATTTACATGTTCCGACTTTTTATATTGTCAATGCTTCTGTCACTTCGGTTATTCTAATGGTTGGTTATTCTACACTTTGCCGATAGGTTGAGTCAAAAAAATTGTAAGTATTCCCATTTTTACTATTATAACAATGTGAATATTATTACTTAAGTCTCCATGTAGCATGACTAGACCCATAAAGAAAGAGATACAGCCAGTGTGACTCAGTTGGCTGAGTGTTGTCCCAAGCAACTCAAGAGGTCACCAGTTCGATTCCTGGTCAGGGCACATGCCCAGATTGTGGGTTCCATCCCCAGTTGGGGGGTGTGCAGGAGGCAGTCAATCAATGTCTCTCCGTCTCCCTCTCTCTCTCCCTCTCCCTTCCTCTCTCTCTAAAATAAATAAAAACATAGTTTTTTAAAAAGAAAGAGATATAACTTTGTGTCAATAAACCTATACTAATTGAAGAAGAATATTCCAAGTGTCAAGGTCAAGTTGACTCTTTTCCAATTCATTAAATATCACACAGTATTAGAGTTTGTTTTATATTTAGACCTTAATTTCTTCATCTATGTTAGTTATTTAAAATTTCTAAATTTCTTTTTCTCTTGGACAGAATTTTAGTATTCTTTCATCTTGCCAAAGATCATTTAGTTCCTTAATAAGAATGTTTCCTACAGGAACATTTCTACTTGAGCAATAATTCTTCGGAGCCTTCTGATTGCCTGTTACTATTTGGACTGTTGATTTTCTAAGCTGGTTGAATGGTTTTCATCTAATAACCATTTTTCATAGATTTCTAAGTCAAGTTCACTTTTTTCTTGGCTGCCTTCACCTTATTTTTCTTGGATTACTTTTTTTCCTTTTGCTCTAATACAACCCTCAATATTTCTTCCTTGAAAGTATGCATGGAGAATAAAATTTTCTCAGCACATGCATGTCTAAAAATCTCTCTTAGACACTTGAAAAACAATTCAGATAGGTATACAATTCTAGTTTCAAAAGAATTTCTCCTCAGAAATTTTAAAGCATTTTCCATTATCTTCTAGCAACTGACTGTGCTGGAGAGGAGACTGACACCAGTCTGATTCTCATGTCCTTATAGATAACCTACTTCTTCTTTCAGAAAGCTTCCAGGCTCTTATCTCTTGACATAGTAAAATTTCAGAAAAGGTGCCTAGGTGTGGATCCCTATGTTTTTCATGTATCATTCGGTGATCCCCTTAAGTAATTATTCAATTCCGTCAACAAAAATAGAGACTACCCATTAAGTACCCACGCAGAAACCTTAGCCCTTCCCAGGAAGGGGGCTCAAGTTCTTTTCAGAAAACTTCTTGGTTTTTAGTTTAATTGGGGAACATATCACCCGTGCCTGCAGTTGTAGGATTAGAGAATGGGGTGCAGATGGACTCGCATCGTTTTTCTGTAGACATTAAACTAATACCCTTGACTTGCCTCACTTTCCCCTGGATTCTTACCAATTCTAAGCTTTGACCTTCCAGCTTCCTTCTGTGTAATTTCTGAGGTGTAAGTTCTTTGGCTTCTGTTTACGACAGCGAAGTCTAATTTTTATTGAGTTGTATTCGGGAAGTGTCCCAGGTGCTTCATATCACTTGGCGAATTCACACAACCCTATGAGGCAGGTCCTACGATTATCTACATTTTATAAAGAGGACTTGCTCAAAGTATACAGCGGGTGATTGGCCGAGCTGACATTTAAATCCAGACAGACTATGATCCCATCGTCCACACATCTTGGAGAAATATATAGTGATCTTTCGTTTCCTGAAACCGGGGTTTATTATGAACTTTTCCCTTTCATATATGTTTTTAAGTGGAAGGCGAGACGCAAAGGCTGAGAAGGAAAGGCAAGTGTCCTGTCGGCAGCCTTTACCTGCAATCTACCCACATCTCCTGCATGCTAAATACGCAGGCGCCGCTGCACAAATCTGGGCCTAGGCATTTGTTTCTGCTGTGAGGTTACAGGCACCGCAGTGGCAGACAAGGGATAGCCAGAGGCTCACTTCTAGAGGGGAGGCTGCTGTGGTCACTCCTCCCACCGCTTTAACTACCTTCTGCGGCCCCAGAGGGAACAGCCTCTTGCTGATATAGAACCTCATGATGCACATGAGTTTCCCCACTCCCTGCCATGCTCATTTCTCTCCCTGGGCTGTCCTTGACTCCCAAGAGGAGTATTTGGGATGGAATTGATATTGTACGTGGCCACCCTCCCTCCTTCTTTCTCAGTATACTCATAGGCACACACACGCATGCACACATGTGCACACGAATTAACTGTTTCAACCAATAGTTACTGAGCAGTTATGTGCTAGATATTTGGTGGGGTCAGGTGATTAATATACTCCCTTCCATGAGTCGAATCATGCCTCTGAAGCACACTGTGATGCAGCTCTTTGAGGGGAGGAGGGTGCGGTGTGGAATCTGTGCTCAGGCACGTGGTTGCCTCTAGAGCAGGACTGCAAGGTCTGCAGAAATGTGCTCTGCAGAGCAGCTCCTCATCTGCCACTGGGCCCGCAACTCTCACTCTGGAGGTCGCTTCCCTTGAGGTGAGATATTTGTTAAGTCAAGAAGCAAACCACCTTGTTAGGAGTCTTTATCACCTTAGTATTAAATGTATGTGGTTTCTTCAAAATGATAGTGCAGTGGATCACAAATGGTCACAGATTACTTAAATCCCTGTATGCACATTCCCTTTCAGTGGGATTTTGCCATGCCTCCCATCAAAAGGTTGAGTTTATTTCAGTATCCTTTGAACCTGGGCCTGGCCAGCTAACTTCCTTTGGTCAATGAAACATTAGAAAATGTGGTGCAGAGGCTTGAAAAGCGCTTGCAATCAGGTTTGCCTTCTCCTGCTGCTGGGAACCCTTCCACCACCATGTGGACAAGCCTCTTTGAAGGTGAGAGTCCATGGGAAGACAGGCCTGAAGTATCCCAGCTGTCCTGGCTGGAGCCCAGGCATGAGAGGAAGGCCATTTTAGATCATTCAGCCTCAGATGAGCTGGACCAATGCAGAAAAACTAGCGAGATCACTCACAAAATTGGGAGACATTATAAATTTTTTTTAAGTCAAGTTTTCTGGTATTATGGGGCACTAGCTAACTGATAGGTAGGTAGGTAGGTAGGTAGATGATAGATAGATGATAGATGACATAGACAGATAGGTAGATAGATAGATGATAGATGATGATTGATGATAGATAGATAGATAGATAGATAGATAGATAGATAGATAGATAGATAGATAGATAGATAGAACTATTTGAGGACTCTAAATGTTTGGGTAGAGACAGGGGAGCCTCCGAGGAGAGTGAAGTACAGAAAAGGGGGAAGGAATACATTAAAATAACTTCACTCTTCCTCAGAACTGAGCTTTTTATAGCTCCAAGAAGAAACGTTTAGAATGTGAGCACTGTTTCCCAGTGTCAGGGCTTTGCTCTAATTTGAACAACTCAAAAGTCATCTGATCCCCTTGTTTACTTTTTATTTAATAGTCCAGCAGAGATAAATAATTTCTCAATGAATTCACTGGGTTTCATCCTGACTCAGACCTCTTAAGTTTAACACAGACATTATCTGAAACGGTGAAACATCAGAAGGGGAAGTGGACTCAGTTTGTTCTCTGTCAAACTCCTGCCACTGTGGTTTAACATCCCACTGTGTCAAAGAACAGCAGATCCTAATGCTCTGATCCAGTGCTGGACAATCTGCTTTCTCCCTCCTCTCCCCTCAGATATAATGCTTTCTGTCTCTTGTGCAGTGTGAATAATCTATTTTGCAGTCTTGTTATTTGACTGGATCTCTGTTGTCTTTCGAGACTTGAAGCTCTCTGAGGGCGGGGACCTTGCCTCATTCATTCATTCTCTCATTAGTTTATTCGTGCAGGGAATGATAATGTGTAGTGATGGCTCATCCCAGCTTTCAAGGATCTTATTGTCTAAGTAGAAGAGAGAAAAACACAAATTGGTTTTTAAAGACTGTGTTAATGTTAATACTGAGTATTGACAAAATGTTGTCTGAGCACAGAGAAGAATCTCCTTGACTCATGCACCTATATCCTCACTTGTCTTCCTGCTTCTGCATTTCACCCCCTAAAATCCAATGTACACTCAATAGTCAGAGGGCTTTATTAAAATATATTCGATTACATTGATCTTCTGCTTTAAAATTTCAATTGAAGCTTCTTACTGGTCTTGCAAAGTCAATGGGACCTGGCGGTTGCCTTTCTCTGTGACTGCATCTCAGTCAGGCTGGCTCCCTTCAGTGCTTTGGGAATCAAGCTTGGTCTCTAGCTTAGCACCTCTGAACTGGTGGTGCCTATCTCTGCATGGCTGGCTCCTTGTCATTCAGAGCTCAGCTCTGGTGGCTGGATCCCTGACACCTGATGTAAGTAACCACCCAGTCACCCATTGTCATATGGCCGGCCCTGCATTACTCTAATCAGGACATGGTAGTGGGTAGTGTCTCCTTCCTCCCTCCCTCCCTCCCTCCCTCCCTCCCTCCCTCCCTCCCTCCCTCCCTCCCTCCCTCCCTCCCTCCTTCCTTCCTTCCTTCCTTCCTTCCTTCCTTCCTTCCTTCCTTCCCTCCTCCTTCTCCCTTCCTTCTTTCCTTTCTTCCCTCTCTCCTCCACTCTTTTTTTGCTTTCTTAACTTTGTGTCTTTCTTTGTACTACAATGAAAGCTCTGTTACACCAATGACCAGGTCTCCACGTACGTCTGTTTCCCCCCCCAGCCCCCGCCACCTCCCCTTTGAGTGTATGAACAGCTAGACAGAATTCTGAGTGCTGGAGGAATTGTAGGTACTTGCTGGGTGAAATGAGGGGGGTGGCTTTTCAGAAAGAGAAAACAGCACCTTATTCAAAGACACAAAACATTGGACAAGTGCATTATAAGTATTTTGGCGTAGCTAGAACTCAGGGTGTGAGTTGAGCTCTGAGAGAGCAGGAAAATAAAAGGAGACATGAGAATGAAAAGGTTTTATATACCTAGCCCCCTGCTGTCCCCCAGTAAATGTTTTTCAGCCTGAGACTTAGTTTCTTCATTGACTCACAGGAATGCAGAATTTTGCCACTTCTGACACAGCCGCCAGCGCGAAGGCAGGGAAGCGGCTTTCAAAAGACACTGACAGATTTGCTTTGCCATAATACCTCATTTCAGAGATTTTATTTTTTGTAGGGAGATATATATATGTTTTTTACTGCTTAATGAATGAATTGGAAATATATTACTGAGCTTGGCCAAACATGGGAAATCATCATTTTGTGTCATTCAGTCATTCATGACAAATCATTGCAAGGGGCAGTTTTATTTTAGATATTTTTTGCGGGTTTTGTTTGAGCTTTATTTATTATTTTAAGGCTTAAAAGCTTAAAATAAAGCTGGGGAGTCAGCAAAGAAGCTTTCATTTACCCCTCACCTGGAACAGTAATAATGCTTATCTCAAAGGGTAGTTGTAAAACTTAAATGGCTTAAACTGTATAAAGTGCTTAGATCAATCCTGGCATAATTGTGAGCCTTTATCACCATTACATCATTTGCTGCTCTCATGAAGAGAAACGGGTGTAACTTTATTGAAGGGATTTTACACTGGATTCCAAAATCTACTGTAGATGTGTTTATATTTTGCCAGACAGACACATTCTGCCATTTTGCTACCCTGGAGGCATTAATTGATAATGATGATTAATGTCATTTCCCGCAGGCTTGTAAAAGTCGGTGTAAATGAGGCCCACGCAGTTGAATTGTGTCAAGCCCATTGTTTTCATGCTCAAAAACAAAACAAAGGCCACAATAAATCAGGGAGATACTGGGTAAAGGGGACTGAGACCTCTCAACAGAAACGGTATTTTCTAGGCTAAAGAAGAGAGCATGCTTTTCTAATCCACTTGGAGGGTTTACTGCTAGAGGCCCTGCCTCCGTGGGCTCCAGCCCCTCTCACCAAGACTCTAGGCTGGTTGTGGCCTGTGGTTCTGTAGCTCAGCTGGCAGGGAGGGCAGGAAGGAAGGGTGGGCCTGCTTGAGATTTCCTGTCGCACTGTGAGTCACTGATACTGAGCACTTTTCTTGTACTTCACTGCCTACTATCCGGAAAGCAGGAATGTGGCCGCAGAAAGTCACCCGGCAAGCATCGCTCTGGTCAGGAGACTGCTCTCCCTGCGGTAAACAAGGGGTCTGCGCCTCTGCAGGGAGCGCTCCCTCCCCTGGAAGCTGGAAACCCAAAGAAGGGCTCCCCGTTACCCCTTGTAAGAAGATAACGCAGCCTATGAGAAAGAACATCTTTAGGTATCACTTAGGCGCAGTGGAGACTGAAGGCAAAATTTCTAATTCTGACTCGGCTGGGAAAGACTGTAAGCCTGTCTCACTCCTACTTCCCTTCCATGCCCTGCCTGCCTGCATGGCAAACAGGCTGAGGCTGAATGTGGGATTTTGAAATTTCTGTAAGTAAATACCTTGCAAATAAAAATGTGAAAGTAATTTTTGTTTGCGGGGTATAACGTGAAAGGCACCAATCTTGGTAGAAAAAGTCTGTTCAAAGGGAATGATAGCAGCTGTACTGCCTACTTTCTAAGTCTGTTAGGAGAATCAATAGTAATAAGAATAGCTATTGAGCACTTGTACACTTGGTTTTCTATTTTATATACATTATTCCAATCCTCACAACCCCCACAAGCCCTCCATTCTACCAGCTGCCTTGATATGGGATGCTGTATGTGATAGTGCTTTGAAAATATTAGTCATTAAATAAAGGCATTTTTATATAAGTGTATAATTATAATTAACATTAATAAAATTCAGAGATAATATTTTACTTTGTTTACAAAGAGAATGAGCTTTAAAGTTACACACAACTAGGTTCAGATACCACTCTTGCCCTGTTATATCTGTAGGTCTATTGCTAAATCTCTCTGGGCCTCAATTTCTTCCCCTGCAAAATGGGTGCAATGACCAGTGACCTTTTAGGATTGCAGCATTCATAAGGAGCATGTGTAGAAATACCATAACTGTGTTTAACACATAGAAAGTTCATCACAAATATGGACTCCCTTTACTTTTCCATTTTTTCTAGAGATAATAGAACCGATGCAAAAATCTTTAGAATTGTTAATTAGGTATTTGATGATTTTTCAGAGTGCTTGCAGAAATCCTGAGAGAGAGGAAGGGCAGGTATAAGAATGTGGAATAACGGAATATTACAGATGAAGGAGTCTGCTGCCCATAAAGAAAATAGTCTGATTATTCTCATAAGGTGTATTTGAAATTAATTGTTTGCATTAGAGACTTGAAAAAACATTGTGATGGAAAAGAAATTGATAAAACTGCATTTTAAGATCCCTAACCTCGTCCGATCATAACAACATAACTTGATTCTAAAGCTTTGGTAAGGAGGTTGCAATGAATTCAGCTGTGATATGAATGAATTTAAATTGCTAGTGATTAAGTGGCTGCCTCAGAAAACCAGAAACCTAGCCTCTAATACTGTGCAGTCATTGGAAGAGAGAGATTAAGTTGTATAGTGGTCACTGTGGGGCTTTAGAGAATTAAATATTTTCAATATTTCATTTTGTTCACACAATTAAACTTTTTCTTTTATCCATGAAATCTGGATCAGCTCTCAAGATGAGAATTATTTTATTAAACAAACAGCTCTTTTTCCCAATTTCTCCCTAACTTTACAAAGAGTAGAAAATAACAGTGGTACTGTGTTTTGTTTTATTTTAATCAATACTGGTTACTTTAATGCACTCCATGGCACTCTCTACTTATCATAGAAAACTTTAATAAATGAGCAGTTTGTTAGTGCGTTTAAAACACATAGGCACCACCCTGCTCTACCCCTGAAGCATACTGTTTTCTGTTCAGGCAAGCTTTTTACAGACTTCAGCACCGTGTTATTGTGCTAGGCCTAAAGACTTTGTAAATAAATAGCATTCTTTTCCACAACTTTGGAAGCTTAAAACACTGGGTTCTAATTATAGCTACACAACTAAAAATAAAGTGTACTTTGCAAAGAAAATTCACAAAGACTAGAATCAACATTCTTAAATAATGATAAACTATTTACTACAAGGTCTTCATTTCATGAAGTATCTGCTCACAAAATTCGTACTCTAGCTGTAACTACAAGCTCTCCCGCTGGAAAGGCTCCAGTTAGGGTGACACATTGAGGGTATGACCCTGATAATTATCTTGTATATTATAGTTTCAGGGACTGAGACAGTTGTATTTTCCTATGGTAGTGGCTATTTACTGAATAAATATTTGATAAGTTGTTTGAAAGGTACTGTCGAAAAGACTGAAAGAAGATGAATGAAAGGTAATTCTCCCTTTTAGGAGCAGCTTATAGGGTATTTGTATGAACCACGTTAACTAATGACAACAGTGTTGGGTGTAGCTTTTATTGTTCATAGATGTCCCGAGGATATAGCATAAAACTATTTTAATGCTACTATTATTGCTAAGCTTAACATGAGTTTTTCAATCATGAAAGGAGATTTTCTAGTTGTTTAGTAGAATTCTAAACAAGTTCTACATGCTTATGATAGAATTATTCTTAGACTAAAATATAAGCTGTGCTTCCCCCCCACATATTTTGGGTATTTGATATCCCTGATCCACACAATGTAGAACCCACATCTAAGGCACAGCAATTTGCTGGTGAGTCACATGGAAAGGAAACTTGAGTGTTTTTCAGGGCAAAGGAATTTAACAGTGATGATGTAAAATAGGCAAACTGAACCTTGCCTCATCTCCAAAAAATATTTTTTTCCCCTCTCTTCCCCTTAATCTTCCACATGTTATATAAACTAAATCTAGAGAGGTTGGTCATTTTCAAAATAATTATGTTTAACTCAAGAAGCAACAAAGGACAATTTTGAAAAGTGAAATCATTTTCTTTTACTGGCTTTTATTATAAAACTAGAAATACTCCCCTTAAGTTCTCAAATATGCAGAGTTGAAACTTTTATTGAAGGAGTGAAGGTGGCAGTAAGGCTGTGGCTATAACAGACATAGTCATGCTTAAAGAATTGGAGTTCCCACTTTGATTCTGAAGTTAGAATCTCCCTTCCACTATTACCTCCTACTCCTACTAGCTGAGGCTACAGTAGGATATATCCAGTTGGCCTGACAGAGAGCCTCTATGGTCTGGGAACCTATATTATTTACACAGCATATAGAAGGAACCCTAAAATAGGAAATGGTGTGGAAGAGAAGCCTTTCACTCTACAAACTGAGCCGACTTATTAGTTTCACTAGTTCTGCCTCATCAACTTATCAACAACTCGTTTTCTAGGTTATCCAATTCCTGATTGTTTTTAGAAAAACAATATTCTGTTACCTTGATTACCAATTAGTCCCTGAATGCTTGTCACCTCTTTTTTATGTAGTAAGTTTCCACAGCTTCCTGAGGCATTGTCTGATTTATTGCTTAAGAAATTGTTTAAGCTGACCTACGCAGCTGCTCTCCACCGCCAATTGCCTCTTCCACCGTGAAAAATGATGCCAAAGCTCTGTAACATTTTATGTTGGAGTCAACATGGCTCTCACACAGCCATGAATAAAATTAATTCATAAAAAGCTACCATTTTTGTGGTAGTACCAAGCTGATTTTTATCTCCAGCTAGTCATTCACCTGTAGCAAAGGAAAAGCAGGTGAAAAATTGAGGTCAGTTCTTGCAAAAAAATAAAATAAATTAAAGAAGTAAAGTCCAGAAGGGACTTAAGACTGCCCTAGCTCTGAACTGAAGGGGGAAAAAATCACTTCCTTGGAGTTCAGTTGCATTTCATACTTCCCTTTCAAATTTCACCCTTCGGTTAATTAGTCATTACTGAGAGGGCTATGTTTGATGCTGGTTGGGCAAGAGTTTGAAATAGCTATCCCTCTACTATTTTTTAAACTTGTTTCAGGCATAAAAGAGTCTGAAGATCACTGTTATTTGATAGGAGAACTTTCCAGATGTACATTCCAACAGATATGGAATTCCTTTCCTTTATGATCCACATTGGCTTTATGTAAGCTGGCCTTCTCCTGCCCCTGAGAGGCAACCATCAACTTATAATTTGTACATTTCTACTGCAGAATATTATCTTGGTTTCCCCAAGAATATTACTACTGTTATTCTCTTGAGTGTTAAAAACAAGTATAATGTTCACAAGACATTTCTTTGCTAAGGGCCACTGCCACCATCAACACCATCATCTCCAAAGCTTCACCTGTCATCTCATAGTATTCCCTCTGGTTCTTGTCTACCTGCCTTTCAACAGGAGTTCCAGCTCCTGGAGGGCAGGGATCCTGTTATGCTGCTTCTGCATTCTTTCTAATGTTTAATAGAAAACTGAGCATCACATGGATATTTAATACTGTTGGGATATACATTTAATACATGGATATAACAACTGTTGAGTCATGTAGAAATAAATTAAAAATTGTCATATTCCTAGTGCTAATCAAGAAAGCAACTGGACCTACCCCTGCTCTCTACAGTTGAAAACTATCATCAAAAATAAGATAAACCAAGATTGCTGGGAGGGTAAAACCAAAGGGCAATGCAAAATAGTACAAAGAAGGGTGAGAAGAAAAATAATTCGCCCTTAACCTAGTCCTGTCTCTGCTGCTAAAGGGGATGTTTGGTAAACGTCTGGTAAAAGTTACAACACACATGGCGTGTTGTGATTGTCATGTGTACCCAGCAGCAATACAGCAAAACAGCTTTAAAAATTTTGTAAGCCCAAAATTCTAATAAAAAGTTCTATGTTTATTTCATATTATTTCTTTGATTTTTTGATTAGCAAGCTTGTGTATAAATAATGAAAAGTACTTCTCCAAGTCCATGACTAATTCCTAAATATTAACTCAGTGCTCAAGACACTGGTTTTTACTGCATTCCCTTCCCCAGTGTAAACCTTGTGAGTGTCATGTGCAGGAAGTAAGACAGAGAACAGAGGTCATCTGTTAACTTTAGTACCATCACATGGCTTCCCGGAGTGAGTGCTGTGTGCTTGGGCTCCGTATGCCATAACCATGATCTCATATTTCTGTCTACGATGCCTTGGCTTGTCTCTGGTTTTTTGTTTTGTTTTTTAATATATTTTATTGATTTCAGAGAGAGGAAGGGAGAGGGAGAGAGAGACAGAAACATCAAGGATGAGAGACAGCCATGGGTCGGCTGCTCCTGCATGCCTCCTGCTGGGGATCAAGCCCGAAACCCGGGCATGTGCCCTGACCCAGAATTGAACCCTGACTCCTGGATCCTAGGTCGATGCTCACCCACTGAGCCGTGATGGCTGGGCAAGGGAAGCTTTTTTTTAAACACTGAATTGTAGGCTGGAAGTTCTACCTCACTGTACTTGAGCATACCTGAATTATGGCAAACACCTCGATCTTGGGTTTATTTGACTTTCCTAGAGAACTGTGATTGCCTTAACAGCAGGGACCAAGATGTATTTGATTGGTCAGTCCACCCCTAGAGATATAAGGGCAGATGACATTGACTAAGCTCACCAAATGTTTGCTTGAATGAATGGTTGTTATTGAACAAATTTATGAATGAATGTGTAAATGAAAAATAAAACCAGCAAGGGCAGATTTAATTAGAGGAAAGGCAATCTATTTTTAAATGAAAATTTATACAATTCATCCCAAATTTCAGAAAAAAATAATTTTGATTTACTTGCACCATTGTTCTCCCCAATAAGTGTAGATAAAAATAACAATAAAACTAACCTACTGAGCAATTGTTGTGTCTCAGACACTGCAAACACATTAAAAATGCTACACACCTCATCTTCCCATGGCAGAGGAGACTATGAATTGTATTATACACCTACTGTTATATTAGGTAGAGTTTATTTTTATTATGGTTGCTATTATTATTACTCTTGTTATTATTAGTTCCATTTTACAGAGGAAATAATGCTCATGCTAGATATTTTAAAGCTGTTCTCTTTTTATTTTTTAAAATATGTTTTTATTGATTTCAGAGAGAGGAAGGGAGAGGGAGAGAGAGAGAAACATCAAGAATGAGAGTGAGTGGTTGATTGGTTGCCTCCTGCATGTCCCCTACTGGAGATGGAGCCTGAAACAGAGGCATGTGCCCTGACTGGGAATCCAACCACAATCTCCTGGTTCATGGGTCAACGCTGAACCACTGAGCCACACCAGCTGGGCAGCAGTTCATTTTTATAAGCTCAAGAGTCTCAGAAAGTTCCATGCTTACCAGGTAGGTGCAGAATAATAAATTCAAATGATGGGTTTGATTAGAACTAACTTCCTCTTGCCCTGCTCAAGGGTTAACAATTGCCAGGGGCAACCTTCTTGCCTCACACTGTTTTATAATTCAACACAGCCAATATAGTACTGTTTTGATTATAGGCTAGACTTTCTTCAAACCAGTTTCAGAGTTATATTTTCCAAACACAAGGAAAATCTGGGTTCACCAAAAGTGGTGAAACTTGGTTATTCAACAAATATTGAACCTTCTTTGTATATATTGCATAATGTTACCTTCTGGGGATACAGATGCACTAAGTCAGGATTTCAATCATTGAAATGTGATAGCTTATCTTGAATAATAATTGCCTTTTGCAACTTTGGAATCAATGACCAACATATACTAAGTCTTCTATTGTGTCTGGAATTAAAAATAGATTGACTTGGCCTTTGATAATTCTGTATTTGTTTAGAGTCTTTCTGCTAAGAAACTCCAAATGCTTTATAGATAATGACACTTACCTTCTTCTTATTATTTATTGATTTTAGAGAGAGAGAGAAAGAGAGAAACATCCATTTGTTGTTTGACTTATTTCTGCATTCATTGGTTGATTCTTGTATGTGACCTTACCGGGGCTCAAACCCACAACCTTGGTGCAATGGGACAATGCTTTAACTAACTGAGCTACCTGGCCAGGGCCACTAATATTTATCTTGGGCATGACTACTCCGTTTGTGTCAAAACTGAACTAAGTAATACTTTGATTTTATGTGTGAATTATTTTTTGCCTCATTAAGACTATTTTTTCTTTACTCTTCTGGTTTTCTGTCTGTAAAAGTAAGTTTTTTTGAGGACAGGAACCATTATCTATTTTTGTATCCAGGACCTGACATGGTTCACACACCTCGTAAGCACTATAAATGGTCCAGGGTTAGATGAGAAAAAAATTTTCTATAAGATATTTATTTTGTAGTGCGTTTAAGCATGATAAACTAGAAATAAGTTTGCAGAGTGGTTCTATATAAATTTTATCAATAAATGCATTTTAGTTCAGTCCTAAGAACAAATCTGCACCTTCTTACCTCCCCACCCCAACATCTTTTCTTCCAGACATAATTTGAAGTCGGCAATAAATTCCAATTCATAATGCTAATCTCTAGTGTTACATCCTGTCTGCCTCATTCACTAGCTTTCCAACAATAATCTGAAGTAGTCAGCATGTAGTAATCAGGAAACCTTTACTGGCGTGCTTCCAAGCCCCAGTCATCTTTTATGAGCCTTAACACCATTAAATCATATCGACTTAGGCTCAACCACATGAATGAAAATTCCACGATACTTTAAGCCACTATAGGCAGGTCCACAGTTTATAAAGAGGCTGTATTTTCAAGTCTGTTTTCACAAGAGTGTCTGCAATTTGGAGAACACTTTCACAGGTTCCCAAATCAGCCCACCAAATCCTTTTGTAAACTTCATTTAAAAGTAGCTGAATCATAATGCTAATAGTTCTATTCAAAGTCATCAAGTCTGGGGTGTGGTACAAAAATAGGGGAGTAGTGATGGGATTGTCAGTGAGGAATGAACCTATAGCCCTGAGTGCCTGAGGAGACCAGCATAGCAAAGCCTCCAGTCTGCAAATCCTGTCCAGCACACATGGGGCATAGACATAACACTGCTTCTAAGTCACATATACCTTCACTGGCCCTATGGCAGGATGAAGGACGAGTAGTGCTTTACCTACTTCTAGGTTTATAGCTTTTTTTGGACATTCCTGCCAACTTTTTCTGGAAAGGGCCAGTCAATATTTTAGGCTTTGCAGGCAGCCATACAGTCTCTGTCATGAGTATTTGAATCTGCTGTTGTAGTGTGGAAACAGCCATTGATGATATACAAACAAATGAGCATGACTGTGTTATAATTAAACTTTATTAACAAATACTGATATTTGAATTTTAAATAATTTTCATATATCACAAGTAGTCTTTTTAAAAAAATTTCCCCCTCAACCATTAAAAAGTAGAAACATTCGTAGCTGTGCTGTACAATAACAGACAGAAGGCTAGACCTGGCCCATGGGCCATAGATTGTCCACCTTACTTTAAAACAACCTCTGTTTAACTTCAAATTTGCTAAAATCTCTTTCTGCCTCCCATCGCATCTTCCTCATGTGTATTGTACTTCTATTTGCCTCTAAATTCTCTTTATAGCCTCCTTCACAGGACAACCCTACACCAAAGTGTCCCAGGATCTGATGGGCAGGGGACCTGAATAGACTTTTCTTCAAAGAAGACACAGAGATGGTGAATGGACATATGAAAAAGTGCTCATGGGGACATAAGAAATACCCAAACCAGCAGAGAATTTTTATGAATTTGAGTCAAACAGAGGATATGCCTGGAAACAAGAGCTCAACAAATTGTTGAGCTCTTATATGTATTTGGAATTAAGGAGGGAATGTAAGGAAGATTACCTGGAGGTAGGAGAAAGCAAGGCAGGGATTGGATTACAGGATAGTTAAATTATGTCTTCTCTTGAGGGTGGTTATTTCCAAGGTGTGTTAACCAAGATGAATAGAAACAAGGCACAGGGCTTGCTTAAGACAAAGATAAACCTTTTACTAAAAAGTTCTACGCCTTGGGAGAGACTACCCAGCATGAACTGCCCAATTAGGAATTTATGATTTGATCACCCTGTGAGGTTACTTTCCACAGAACCTCTTTTTTCATCAGCAACACAATGGAATATTACTTAGCCGAAAGAAATAATGAAACCTTGCCATTTGTGACAACATGGATAAAACTAGAAGTTATTACGCTAAGTGAAATATGCCAGGCAGAGAAAGACAAATACCATATGATTTCACTTATATGTAGAATCTAAAAACGAAACAAAACAAAACAAGTGAACAATTAAAATAAAACAGAAACAGACTTACAGATACAGAAAACAAACTGAAGTTGGCAGAAGGGAGGGAGGTTGGGAGGTGTGTGAACAGGTGAAGAAGAATGAGGTACAAATCTCCAGTTATATTAAAAAATGTAACTTTGTATGGTAATAGGCGGCTACTAAACTTGTGATCACAATGTAAGGAATATAAATGTCAAATCACTATGTTGTACACCTGAAACTAATATAGTATTGTATGTCAACTATGCTTTAATAAAAAAATTATCTGATTTCTCCTTGGAAACTTCTCAACCCATTAAACTCATTTAATTTGATATTTAATGAAGAAAAAAAAGTAAAACTAAAAGCAACAGAAGAAAATCTCATTAGATATTTTAAAACAGTTATTCACTTTCAAATAATAATTTATGAATTTTTAAATATATTTTTCTGATTAGCAAAGTAGTTTCACTTTCATTACTATTTTGATTTTGATAGAAATTCTTAAATTTAAGAAGTAGAGATTTGATTACATGTGGATTATAACAATTTTCCAAACCTAGTTTTATTTCAATTTACTAAACAGGACATTATAGTCTCATTTCATCTCTTCATTGCACGGTTACAAATTAATTTTAATTGGGTTTAAAATAGGTATTCATAAGCTGGAAGTTGTGATGCCCTTAAGAAGCCAAAAAAACCCACAAAAACAAAACAAAAAACAAAAAAACAACCAGAAGTGGTCCCGGCTTTTGTGAAACACTCCCATTTACTCCTCTGAATTATTTATACTCTAGTCTATTTGGATATCATTTCTGTATTATTCGGCCCTCATCAAATGTTGGTTGAATATTAATAGAGGAAAGAGACCAAGAGTTTTAAGATGCTGGGGGGAGAAACAGATACTAAATGTAGGTGGTTGCCACTGAACTAAAATCAAAAGGCTCATTGACTGCGATATGCAAAGTTTTTATTTGGGAAGAAAGGTGGATTCAATAGTACAGGGAAAAAGCATTAATTTTAGAGAGAATCCAGTTGAATTTGTATTTTTTTGGGCCCCTTCAGATATCAGCATGGATTTATTAGTCAAGTTAATGTGATGTCCCAAGCTGAGAGTTTAGATAGGATAAAGAAAGGGAGAGCAGGACAACAGCTGAGGGGAGAAACAGCAGGCAAGAGCAAGGTTGGAGGAAGAAAAATTGCTGAAAATAATTTCCCACTGGGTAAATTTGTTGAATGAGGGTAAAAACATTCTAAACTCCAGAATCTTTGGGTCTTTGAAACTTGGAAATGAAACCTTACTTTCTTTCTTTTTTTGAAAATGAATTCTAGTAAGGTAATAATGGTTTTGAAAACATTTGTTGTGATATGAGATGCCTTTAAAAACTTAGGGGGAGCCCGGCCAGGCGTGGCTCAACCTTTGAGCATCGACCTAGGATCCAGGAGATCACAGTTCGATTCCCGGTCAGGGCACGTGCTCGGGTTGTGGGTCTGATCCCCAGTTAGGGGCGTGCAGGAGGCAGCCGATCAATGATGACTCTCTCATGATCGATGTTTCAACTCTCTCTCCATCTCCCTTCCTCTCTCTGAAATCAATAAAGACATATTAAATAAATAATAAATAATAAATAAATAAATAAATAAATAAATAAATAAATAAATAAATAAAAACTTGGGGGGAGGAAGCAGTTGAGGTCTTGCTTTCCAGCATGATCAGTTTAAACTGAATTTATTTAAACCAGTTTCACTTAAATTCATAAAAATTCAAAAATAAACAATAACCAAAAAAAAAACAACAAAAAATGGGCAAAATCTTGAAACAAATTTTGATTAGTTTAACGTTAGCATGTCAGTTTAACTTTAAATTTTGCCTTGGGTCTCCTTTGAGTTGACTTCTCAAAAGCAAAATCTATTTTGTGTCATGTTGGGTTACACACTGTGCTAACACTATTTTAAAAGAATCCAGAGCCTGAATGAAATGAGAACTGTAATGGGATCTAGGGCATTATCAGGAACATTTGAATAGCTTTTCTTCAGCAGACTTGCCACATAGTTTAAATAAATTCCTGCAGGAGGTATGGCATAATCTTTCTGGTTAAGTGCACTATATCCAGTTAAGTACTCTCCGCTGATATATATTTTTAAAAAAATAAATAGAAGCAGTGAGGGCAGATTCCAGCAGTGGCCGACATGGCCCACTTTTGAATTCCTGGCAACCGAAGATTGTGTGATAAGCATCTTCAGGCCCAAGTTACAAATTCAAAGGTTTTTTTCAATGAGGGTGGAAAACAGGCACAGGGGTTTATCTTCTATCAGATGGCACAGCTACTATCTTCAGGGCCAGGGGAGTCAATGGAGATTAAGAGAAAGGAAGGTATTTAGATAAAGAAGAGTTTATCAGAACAGGAGTCTTACCATTGGACATTCAATCTAGCTTTTAAAAATCCAAAAAGAACCAGTTTAATCTGCCTTTCCCAGGATTACTAAGTGGTCTGTTGAGAGGCTATTGCAATATGCTGTAAGTCAAGATCACAAGGAAAACTTTGAAATTAATTCATTAATATAATAAAATTTCATTTGATCAATATCTTCTTTGTTCCCTCTTTAAATTCTTATTTCTGGTTTTTATTTTCATGGTGGTTGTTTCTCTTGTACTATAACTCTACATAGGGTTTTGAACACTGACACTCATTTTCAGTCACAATTTTTTTTAAAAAAGTGAATATATAAGGAGTATTATAAAAAAACACACCCTGTAGATCTCCTATATCTAAAAACACAGATGATTTAGTATATTTTTTGGCTCTTTCTTTTCCTTAACAATGAACTATTATGACATGATAACTGGTATAATTATGTCAGCTTTATTTTATTTTTACCACATTGCTTCATATATCTAAATAGTGTTCATATTTTAATTTTTTAAATTACCTTGTAATCCAGAAAAAGAAAATAATATAGTCTGTTAAAAATGTTTCTGGTTGCAGGTTCAGTTTTTACAAAAATTAACAAGTAAGTAAAGCTAACAGTAAAGATAATTCTGTATGTTATATTATTAAGGAGTCTGTATAACCTGACACTATCATAGAAAATACTCTTTTTTCCTTTGTAAGGAAGTTACTCCAAAGCACAAGATATGGTACAATTATGCTATTGTTTTGATTAATATTCTTGACTTTCGTGGTAATTAACTAGATTGTAAGTTCTAAGAGTATACAAAGAAAACATAGGAAGGTACAACTCATCACAGATCTTTAATTTGTCAACAACTATAAGTAGGCCACTGGAGACAAATTATAATGGGCCTTCACCTCACCTTTTTCAAAAAATTGTGTTTGGCAGGCTGCTCTGGCCCTTACACAGGCTGCCGACTCTTTTTCTTAATGACCAACTACTTATCCCACAGCGGTGTTTGCTCGCTGTGCCTCTCAGGCAGCCGGGTGGTATCTTCTAACTATCACTGTGAGGTCGTACATATTTATTAGGTTGAGAGGATAGTCTCATATAAAAACTAATTATTTACATTTGTTGCATGGAGGGAAGGAATATAGAGACATTTCATGGCAACTAGTAGAGTGAGCTTTCTGAAGTCTTCATTTTTAAGTCTTTTCTGACTATCCAGTAGTGACGATTCCTCCAGGGACGTGGGGAAGCCACCTTCTCCTTCCTGTGCATGTAGACCAGCAAATAGCAAAATAGCAAGTTCTACAGGCAAAGTGCTGTTCTGCCCACTTTACTTAAATTAATTATTTAATCTTTCCAACAACACTGAGGCAAGTGTTCTATTAACAGGGAGGAAAATAAGGTATAGAGAGGTTAAGTAACTTGATCAAGATTACAGCTAACAATAGTGGGGCCATGTTCTCTCAACCATGCTTTTCTGCCACATGTCCAGCACCTTACAGGCCAGGCCAGGCCAGGCCAGGAATACACAACAGAGCATGCTGCTTTTGAGTATTAAGTAAGAGAGTATTAATAAAAGATTAACACCATCTTGAAATGGAAAAGTGGACAATAAATGCATTTGAGGCAGTCAGTACTTGTGCTTTTCTCTTGCATTATAGCTTTTACTGGCACCATATGGAATCTCATTATATCACCTTCAAAAAATTTCCCTGAAAATATGTCTTCATGGGAGTATTATGATGACCTTATACTTGGAAGCTTGCACACTTAGGATACTATGTAGCTCTGCAATTCCTTAAGCCATGTTAGAAATTCCTTTGAGAAGGGGGATCACTGGTTTTAAGGTCACTTCAAAAGCAGCCATCTGTCAAATCTTTGGATATGAGAGAATATGAGTCAGTTATCTACAGCAGGGAGGGCAGATGGGCAGAGAGAGGAATCTGGAGCTGGAGGCCCCAAGGGGGCTAATGGAGGCTGGAAAGAAGTTCTATGTAACTGGTAGATTAGGACACTGGACCATGCAATGTTGTGAAGTGAAAAGGGCATGAAATTCAGAGCCAGGAGGCCTGGATCTGATAGCTGGTGCTACAAATGCTAACTAGTGTGATTTATTTAACCTCTCAAATTTCTGGATTTCTTTAAGGCTCTTGGTATTAAGTAAGACAAGAGATGTAAATATGCTCTCTGAACTATTACTTGTTAAATACATTTGAATTAATTAAAAGAAATGGACAGTGGGCACTAAATCACTAACAACCTGAGTCTGAAGCTCTGATGTGGCACAACAGCGATGTCCTAGTCAGTGGTCAAGTCTATGATAATTAATCCAGACCTGCGGAAGAGTTGGAATCTTAGATCTCAAGGACATCTGTGAGCACTTATCAGAACTGTGGACACCAGGTAGGGTTTAGGCAAAAAGCCCTAGTTTTAAATATGGAAGGAAAACTTTGGTATTTAAATGGAAAGAAACAACACCAGTACCCAGATCCTTGGCCATAATATTATCTGAGAGAACAGCAGGGAGTCCTTGAGTCTGTGTCCCAAGATTTGGGCTAACATGCCTTCAATCCTTTTGACTATTAGGTAGAGTTGAGTCTGAAGATAGTGCTCTGACCACGGGATATAAGGGCTGCCAATTCTGGGAACCTGATAATAGTCTCCCAAACTAATGGGCCACACATGATTCTTGGATTACAGAAATGGAGACAGCTTCAAGGGGGTGGAAAGTGAGGACTCAAAGGTGACTTTGTGGTTTTCAGCCAGAGTGGCTGGAGCCACAGATATCTCATTTACAAAGGTTGCAAGGTGGAGCCAAAGGTGAGAAAGAAAGGAGATGGGAGAAGAGTAATATTCTGGAAAGGCAGGATCATCGTTGGACAGTCATGAGATCATGTTGATATTGTAGACCTAGAACTCAGAAGGATAATTAGGACCAGAGGTGTGAGTTTGAGAAACTGTTCATGGATAGTTGCTTCCAAGCCTTTGGAAAATGTTTGGATTCCTGGGGCTGCCATGACAAAGTATCACACAAACTGGGTGGCTTAAACAGCCGAAATTTATTATCTCACAGTTATGGAGGCTAGAAGTCTGAAACCAAGATCTCAGCATGATTGCTTCCTTCTGAGGGGCTTAAAGGGAGAGCCTGTGACATTCCTCTCTTCCAGCTCTGGTAGCCCCAAGGTGTCTTTGTAGACTACATTTGTGTTCATATCTGTGTCCAATTTCTCCCTTTTATAAGGACATAGTCGTGTTGGATTGAGATCTGCTCGAATGACCTCATCTTAACTTGACCATCTGCAAAGACCCTATTTTCAAACCAGACCACATTCGCAGGCAGTGGGGAGAAAGTGTAACAGCAGAGAGGTGCTGCTTCCCGGAGAGTGAAGTGAGGCCCTTGGAGCTGGAAGCCTGAAGGAAGACACAGGAGGCCGAGGGAGGGGAGGGAGCTGCCTCAGGGGAGCAGGAGAAGAACCCAGGAAAGCAGTGGCCAAGGGAAGGAGCTTCGCAGAGAAAAGGGCATGATTTGAAACGACAGAGAAAAAGTTAGGCAGAGGAGTGGCGAGTGAGGAAAGGTAACGGATTTGGTAAGAGGAGGCTTCTGATGCCCGTTATAAGAGGTGTCCACGGCATGGGATTTCTGCAACAAAACCCAAGGCTGTGTCTTAGTCTGTTCAGGCTGCTGTAACAAAGCACCATGGCCTACGTGGCTTATAAACAACAGAAATTTATTTCTCAAGTTCTGGAGGCTAAATGTTGAGACCAGTCTGCACGATTGGGTAAGAGCCCTCTTCTAGACTGATGGCCGGCCACATTCTCATCTCCTCGCCTGGAGGAGAGAGGAGAGGAGATGCCCGCTCTCTCATAACTCTTAGGAGGGCATCGATCTGACTCATACACGCTCCACCCTCATTATCTCATCTAATCCCAATCGGCTCCCAAAGGCCCCACCTTTCAATGTCAGCACTCTGACCAGCAGAGCTGCGGCATGAGCTTCGTGGGGGACACAGACATTCAGTCCATAACAGACTCAGATCCAAGCTCCGTCATTACCACAGTGTGTTGGTGCGTTACTAAGCCCTCTGTGTCTCAGTCTCCGTACCTGTAAATGGGGATAATAATTACAGCCCCCACCTCACAGAGTTGTTATGAAGACTTAAAAAGTTGTGCTTCAAATACCACCATGTTACCTCGGTTTATCAAAAGATGCTACTAACAGAGTGAAAAGGCAGCCCAAGGAATGGAAGAAAATATTTGTAAATCATATATCTGATAAATAGCTGACATAGCGAATATATAAAGAACTCCTACAACTCACTGAATTGATTAAATGACTTAAGTGACTCAGTTAAAAAATGTACAAAGAGCTTGAACAGACATTTCCTCAAAGAAGACATATGAACGGCCAATAAGCACATGGGAAGATATTCAACATGGCCAAGTCAAAACTGCAGTGAGAAACCACTTCATACCAAGTAAGGTGGCTATTACTAAAAAGAAGAAACAAACACGAGTCGGCGAGGATGCGGAGAAACTGGAATCCTTAAACACTGCTGGTGGGAATGGAACATGGGAAGCTGCTGTGGAAAATGGTATGCAGAATATTCAGAAAACTAAAAATAGAATTACCATATGATCTAGCAATTCCCCTGTGGGCTATTTACCCAAAAGAAGGGAAAGCAAGGACTTGAACGGGTATTGGTACACCCATGTTCCGAGCAGCATTGTTTACAATAGCCTGAAAGTGGAGACAACCCAAGCGCCCCTCACAGATGACTGAATAAGCAAAATGCGGTCTGTACCTGCAATGGAATATGCTCAGTCTTACGAAAGAAGGGGATTCTGACGCATGATGCAAGATGAAAAAATCTTGAAAACATTATGCTAAATGAAATAGGCCAGACACCAAAGAACAAATGCTGTATGACTCCACTTAAGGTACCTAGATTAGGCAAATTCATAGAGACAGAAAGCAGATTCATGGTTGCCAGGGGCGGGCTTTGGGATGGGTGACTGGGGGAGACATTATTTTTTGGGGGGTACAGAGTTTCAGTTGGAGAAGAGGAAAACGTTCCGGAGATGGATGTGGTGATGGTTGCACAGCAATAAGAATGTGCTTACTGCCACAGAACTGTACACTTTAAAGTGATTCAAGATACTTATTTCATGTTATGTTTATTTTATCACAAGAAAAAATATTCTGAACTAAAAGGCAAAACAGTGCCGTGTAAGTGTTACTATGACCTATGTAAGGTAGATGACAGAGGGTGGCGGAATAAATGGGAGGCAAGGGAAGGAAAGTACTGAGTGAATCTGCCACTCGGCGAAGTGTTCTGGGAATGAGCACAGGAGCCTGTGTGAAGGGGCAGGAGGCCTGGGGAGCCTCTGCTCTTTCAAGCACACAGGGGGTAGGGCTTGTTCATGGGCGGATGAGAAGAAAAAGTGAAGGCATGAAAGAGCTGGACAGATGGAATGAGAGCAAGAGGGGAGGGACTTGGTGAAAGGGAGGAGGGGTGTGCTTATACAGATATATTAGACTTTTACAGTCTATTACCTTTTTAAGAATCTGAGGATTCTTTTGGAAACTTCCATTTCTTGTCCCTTTATTTTATGGGGAGCAAGTATTAAAATACACTTAAGAAATAAACCCAAACATTATTTAACCCATTTGTCGTTTCCCGAAAGAGAGAAGAGTTTCACACTAAGGCTATATTGGACCAAGGGAATTTTTTTTCTTCTCTTAGGTGGCATACTCACAATACTAACTGCAATAAATTTGGATGATGATTTGCTTAATTTAGGGAATAATTCTACTGGTTTATGTAAGGTGCAGCTGGTAGCTTCCTTAATATTGGCTTTGGGATTAAATGGCATAGATTTTACTCATCAATTGCATCTAAATGAATAGCATTAAAGGTCCTAAAACTCTAAAATCAAATATATTCCAAGTTATATGCAAATTTGTGTTTAGGTTGAGAAATACTCCTGGCCCAAAAGAGAAATGTAATAACAGTTATCATATGTAACTATCCTGAAAAGTTAAGCCTTTGACAGGGTTATTCTGAAACTAAATCTGAAGAATTAAACTAACCAAATGGGGAAAAGAAAGGAAAGCTCTAGGGCTTTAATTATTTGTGTACTGTCATCATTTTGCTAAAATATCTTTAATTGGAGAGTTAAGATATTTTCACCTTCTTAGTCAACTCAAGTAAAATAAGTACAGCTCTGTTTTTCAGTAATTTCAGTCTTATGTTTACTGAACTGTGTTTTAAGGTTAAATCCTTCAATTAATTTTCAGAACCTTTCACAGTTGTTGAAATATGGTAAAACAATGTTAAGCTCTCTTATTTTTAGATATAAGGGGTCGTTACGTGTCCAAATGTTAATTCAGGCAAAACAAATTTTATTAGTAAATTCACAATAAAAAAACCCACTTTACATTGATATGCTTAAAAATTAATTTCTACAAAATGTATAATTTCATGCTCCTTTCATTTAAGAGGATGATAAGTTCTTTATTCTCACTCTATGTTCCTAGGATTAAGATCCTGGATGATCCTGCCAGACTTAAAGTCCTATCTTGGTATGAAAAGAAATTCAGATTTTCAGATGAGATTAGTAATCAGACTTATATTTTCTTTATATAATATTGTAGTAATTTCTATAATGGGTCCTAAAGATATTAGATCCTAATCTCTAGAACTTTTCCCTTATCTTGTTTGGAAAAAGCGTCTTTGTAGGTGTGATTATGTGAACATTTTTGAGATGGGGAGATTATCCTAGATTACCTGTTTGCGCCCTAAATGCCATCACATGTATCTTTATAGAAGAAATGCAGGTGACAAAAACACAGAGGATAAGGGCTTGTGAAAACAGAGGCAGATTATTGTGAAGGGGCCACAAGCCAAAGAATGACTGCAGTCACCAGAGCCTGGTACAGGCAAGAATTTCCCCTTAGAGCATCCAGAGGGATTGCAGCCCTGCCGACACCTTGATTTTGGCCCAGTGATGATGGCTTTGGACTTCTGCCCTCTAGAACTGTAAGAAAATAAATTTCTGTTGTTTTAAGCTACCAAGTTGTGGTAATTTGTTACAGCAGGTACAGGAATCTAAAACAAATTTACACTGACAAATTTTCACACAATCACTTTAATATTGAAGGAAATTCTGATGCTTTCACACAAAAACCTGGAAAGGAATAAGCAATGAGTTGAACTCCAAGAATTTCATAGTTAGGGAGATATAAAGAACTAAAACAATGTTGTTTACATGAAAATGAATAGAAATGGTTTCAATTGTATAAAATACTTCATTAGCTTGTATAATGTCTTTGTAAGGCTAAAAACAAATTTCTTGAATGTCAGACAAACACTAATTGAGTATTTTAATCTTTCTTCCCATTAATTGCTTTAAAAATTAGTTTCCAAATTATAAAAATAGCATAATCACATTAAATAACGGCTGCAAAATAAAAGGAGCGAACTCCTTTACAGCATCCTCAGTGCAACTATTAGCATCACTTTGTTATCATCACTTACATTCACTTTCTTTTAAAAATGGTAGTAGTCATTCAGCGCCTACACATTTGTATATTGATTTTTTTTCTACTTAGTACGTATGCAGCTTTTGCTATTGTTACTTAGTCTTCATAACTATTATTTTAAAAGATAGCTTAAATTGCTGTTGAGTGGGTACACTATAACTCAAGAATTATCTTGTCACAAATATTCAGACTACCTTCTATTTTTAAAGGAATTATAGATGTCATATTTTAAAAATACCCTTATTTAACATTAAAGAAATTGAGACCTATACACTAGGCTTTCTTAATCTCAGCATTATTGATATTTTTGGATGAATAATTCTTTGTTGTTGGGGGCTGTCTTGTGCACTGTAGAATGTTTAGCAGTATCTCTTGGTTTCTACCCCACCTGATGCCAGTAGCTTCCCTCTCACAACCAAAAACGTTTCCATACATTGCCAAATGTCACCTGGCAGGCAAAGCAGCCCCTTGTAATAAGCATTGCCATAAAAAGATAAGTTCACATTCAATCATGGGACAATCCAATATTAAAATCCAAGTTCAGTGATTTTTATTCCACCTTCAATGGTCTTACATTACCACTTCCCTGTGGCAGATAGGATTTTGGAATTTGGAAGCTGCTAAAAATGTTTAGTCATATATATGTGAAGTCTTAGTGTGCTGTGATTTATTATCTAGAAAGTGCTTCATGAAAGGATTCCAGCTGATTGATTTTGTGACTTCTCTATTGTTTCTCTGAATCAGGCAAGTGTATTCACCTACAAGTGGTGTCACTGAAAAGGCCCAATTAATTTCAGCGAGAAAGGTCACTGCTTCAAACTAGTAGTGCTTTAACCAGTTGCAACAAACATGCCTATCAATTCATATCATCCACATGCCAACATTTAGAGGACTCATATTTGGTTTCATTTCCCATTCAACAATATTCAGCAGTGACCCAAGGTGCTAACTGCTAGCTGCACTTGAAGATGAAGAGGGCACAGAAACATCAGACATACAATAGGGACACGATACAAGCAGCAGCACAATTCACGAAATAAAAGTAGAACAGTCTGTTTCCTTATCTACCAAGTAACTGAGAAATTTTGTTTAATTATGCAGTTTTCCATTTCCACTCAAAGAAACATGCTCCTACTTAAGTGTTTGGGTTGAATTGTGTCTCCCAAAAAGATGCATTGAAGTTCTAGCCTTGGGGACCTGTGACATTATTTTAAAATACTAGACTATTTTGACAGATGTAATCAAGTGAAGGTGAGGTCATTAGGGTGGACCCTAATCCTTTATGGCTGGTGTCGTTATAAAAGGAGAAGAGACAGAGGCATCCAAGGAAAGCACCATGTGAAAATTCAGGTGGGGGTTGGACTGAAAACAAGCCAAGAACCATCAAAGATCATCAGCAGCACCAGAAGAGAAGAGCATGGAACAGATTCTCTTCTAGAGTCTTCAGAGAGAGGATGGCCTTGCCAACACCTTGATTTCAGACTTCTAGCCTCCAGAACTTTATGTGTTGTTCAGAGCTACCCAGTTTGTGGTACTTTATTATGTATCCCCAGGAATATAATATATTAAGTATGGAAAAACAGTAAATATTTGCTGATTGAAAAATCAGATGAAGCTTCTATTAGGCTCTTCAAAAGATCATTTTAGACAAGTCCTCCCTTCCTTCCTTCCTTCCTTCCTTCCTTCCTTCCTTCCTTCCTTCCTTCCTTCCTTCCTTCCTTCCTTCCTTCCTTCCTTCCTTCCTCCCTCCCTCCCTCCCTCCCTCCCTCTCTCTTTTCTTTCTTTCTTTCTTTCTTTCTTTCTTTCTTTCTTTCTTTCTTTCTTTCTTTCTTTCTTTCTTTCTTTCTTTCTTTCTTTCTTTCTTTCTTTCTCTTTCTTTCCTTCCTTCCTTCCTTCCTTCCTTCCTTCCTTCCTTCCTTCCTTCCTTCCTTCCTTCCTTCCTTCTTTCTTTCTTTCTTTCTTTCTTTCTTTCTTTCTTTCTTTCTTTCTTTCTTTCTCTGTTTCTTTCTTTCTTTCTTTCTTTCTTTCTTTCTTTCTTTCTTTCTTTCTTTCTCTGTTTCTTTCTTTTTAAACTCCTCTATTCTTCATATACAGTCTCTTTCCTATTATTTGAGTGGCCAGTTCCCCAGTGTTAATTTCCTTTCCTTTGCTTTTATCAAATGACAAGATCCTTTTTAAACTGAACCCCTTTCAAGAGGAAGGACAGATGTGGAAAGCACCATGTGAAAATTCAGGCGGGGGTTGTGCTCAAAATCAAGGTAAAGGTGGCAGAACCTTTTCCGCTTTGTATGATTATGGAGCATTGGGATGCCTGTGAGAGAGAAAGACTTCACCCAAAAGCTCAACAGAATGGAACCTCAGAATGGATTGTGTCATAGTTGGGTATCTGTGTTAATTGGGGCCCTCTGAGAAGAAGACATCAAGCTAAGATTGGATGTGCAAGAAATATATGTGAAAAATGCTCGACATGGATAAAGAAGGAGAAGGACCGGGAGAAGGCAAGGAGAGTCTTCAGGTCACAGTGCTAATGCGACTCCCGTGAAGAAGGCAGATAAGGAAGGAAGTTTGGAAAGGAAGAGTCTCAGGCTTCAGCATAGTTCCAAAACATGTCTGGCCAGGTCAATGGGAAATCTTGCACCAAAATTGCCCATCAAAAGAGTCCCACATCCCAGGAATGGGCTCGCACTAGCACCCTCCCCATGCTGAGTCACTGGCTAGGAGCATTCGCAGGAAGGGTAGCCTGAGATCCAGTGTGGGGTAGATCCAGAGCGGCAGCACCCGGGCCAGCAGTCAACCATGCTCCCAGCAACAGAAAATCCGAGCGGTGTATTTTTGTGGCCGTGACTATTCAAAACCAGGACAAATTTGGGTGTTGCCAGAAGTTCACAAGGGGGCTAGAATTTTTGAGTAATAAGGCAACTTTAGTCTAATTCACTTATTAGTCCCTAAAATGTTAAGTTCCCTTTGGCAAAGGCTAGTCAGTGGCAGTGTTCTTGCTTGCTTGCCTGGTGGTTCCAGGTTCCTGACCATGGCTCCCAGCTGTGCTGCTTGCCAGTAGCTTGTCCTAGGCATCTCCCATTGAGAAGGGCTCTTTGTGGTGTCTGGTCCTTGGCGAGCCCCAAGTTGTGCCACAGAATGCCTAAGGGTGGCAGTCCCTGACTGCAGTAGCTCCAGCTATTGTCTCCCAGCTTCAGGAGTGGTTTGACCCTGGTAGTGATTCCTGGTGCCCACCACCATTCCTTTGCTCACATAGTTCCCCTGCCCAGGCCAGTTTCTTCTCTGCCCATTCAAATGCTGCCCAAACTTCAAAGTTTAACTTAATTCCACTAAGCACTTCTTTTCCAGAATTAGGGTGGGTGTGGGGTAGAAGGGGTCAATGGGGACAAAAGGGGACATCTGTAATACTTTCAACAATAAAGATAAATTTAAAAAGCACACCCACATTGTATAACCCATCCATCATTCAATCAGTATTTCCTTGTTTATTAACTTTTGATGGGGAGTCTATTTTATTTCTCTAATAATAGACATGATAGAATCTTAAATGTACCAGCCATTATAAGCAAATTTCTGTAGGGACACAATTTTTTAGAAAAATATTAACACTGTTGATATTATTCAATAATCTCCAATGAATGCCTACAATGACAATGCGTCCAGTCACCCAGTAACAATTCCTGTCTCCCTAGCAGCTGATCCACGTTTCCAGAAACTGATGATTCACTGTGAGTTGATATTACAGTATTCTGGAGGCTAAAATGTATTCCAAATTATTTCGTTGTCAAAATAATTTTGCAAATACTAGATTAAAAATTACATATTTTTCCTCTGCAATGTATTTCAGAGCTTTTATTTAGTGTTCTTTAGCATTGTGGATTTTAAGAAGTTAAAGAATAGAGCATTTACCAAATTTCTTTGACTACAGAGCCTTTTCTTTTCTTTTTCATAAAGCATCTTGAGGGACTGGAAATATATATTTTTGGAAATACTGAATTAAATATCTAATGTTCCAAGAGGTGATTTTTATTTTGATGGGAAATTCTAGAAGACCAAAAAGACTTTATGCCCTAAAAGAATGACGCTCTCACAGTGGAATTTCAGGCATTGAGAAAGTCAGGAAAGCTATGAAGAGGAGGAGAAGCTATTTTGGCATGGTCTGATGTATCCTGCCTGATAACACTGACCGTTCCAGTGACCTCATGGAAGTTCACAGTAAGAGCTCCCGCTGTGCAGCATGCTGCTGTGAGGTGGATTCTAACTGAACTGTCCTGTTATTCACAGCCTTCATGTTATCACTTGTCCCCCTCCCCTATTCCGAGCTGAGCTCCTTTCCTGTGAAACTTCTTGTTGAACCCAGAAGAGCAGTGAGAAATTGCATGATTCCTCCATTCTCAGAAATGATATCCTTAGTTTTTAGCCAAGTCAGGACACACCAAGGTTATCAAATCGACAAATATCCATTGAGCAACCCAAATGTGCAAAGTCCTATGCTTTATGTTTGTCTAAGGCTGTAGTTTTCCCTGTTTCTTGGGGGCAATGGAGATTAATGGAACAGACTTAACTTGGTCGTTCAATTATTTAATGTTTAACCAAATGTCATGGTCTTATTTCAAATGCAAGTAGAAAGCAAAGTAAGATCTTTGTTAAGGTCTCCACTAAAACTATTGTCTTTTTAAGTTATAACTGTGTCAAGATCTGTCCACATAGCTTTCTGCTTCAGAAGATTGCTGTGTAGCCCATTATTAAAAACTCCCTTCAAAGATATGGGACACACTTGCGGAACATACACCCTGAACTATTAGGCTGTGATCATTAGCTTTTTATAGATTACCCCCAATCATTAAATGTTAGCAAGTGTGGCTGATATATTTGTTTTAAATAATCAATATTAAATAAATTTCATGGATGTTTTTCTGATAAGAATATGTTATTCTCATCCCAACTTCTCTTTTGAAGACAACATTATTCTTACTATTAATGTAATTTCCTTTCCCAGGGCTCAATAATGCTATATAGAGAATATTTCACCAATATTGCTTTGTTGTAAATTTTTCCAGATACAGGGC
This sequence comes from Miniopterus natalensis, assembly GCF_054644295.1. Classification (NCBI taxonomy): domain Eukaryota; kingdom Metazoa; phylum Chordata; class Mammalia; order Chiroptera; family Miniopteridae; genus Miniopterus; species Miniopterus natalensis. The sequence goes on along the minus strand of NC_142086.1, from coordinate 75,253,366 downwards.
AGATGCAATTATCAATATTTAATGACAAAGAGAAGGGAAATAATCAAGATTTCTTTTTCTATACATTCATAATAGCCAGACTTACTAATTGGCCATGGCAAAAGAAGTTATCCTTTCTGGTGTTTTTTCTCATTGGGGTAGTATGTTGATTACTGTGCTGAGACTGGGCTCATCACCCTGTGGCATTTTACTTTTTAATTTACTTTGGGTATCTTGGCCCAGGCATGTCTTGGGGCAGGAGACCTGTGAAGTGGAGGTTGCTGTGTAGGCAGCTAGAGCAAGGCCAGTGGACAACTGGGGAGGACAACGTGGTGTCGGCTCCCCACCCAGCCCTGGGACTAAGTCTGAGGCCTATGAAGAAAAAGAAGCCAAAGGAACTGTTTTGATGCAAGGACTGGTGAGGGACCAGGAGGCAGGCCCACTGCCTGAGAGCCCCGTGTGGAAAAGGAACAACATATAAGTTGACTATAGGTCCCGGCTTGCCTTGGATAGGCCCAGTTAGTCTCCTGTCTTGGGGTAACTATTAATTAGAGGCCCCTTTTACTTTCAAAGCTGTTCAAGTTAAGAAAATAAATTATACATTCACCCTCCACGTAGAGTAAGGCAGAAGACAGCTCCTCAGTGAAAGGAAGACACTGCATCTCTGAGGTCAGAGCTGAAGGTAAAACACAGAGAGAAATGTTGGCATCCAACAGAGGACCTAGGCAGTGGTGACCAGTGTCCTCCAAAGGGCTTCTGAGTGACAAGCCTCACTAAGAGGCTGCAGTGCTAAAGAACTGAGGTGAATTGTCTGGGACACATGGGGAGTTGCCTGGAGGATTACTTGAAGTAATGGGGAGAGATTTCTGTTAGGAGGGAATTTTTGTGTGACCTCGCTTGACCTCCAGGCTGGTGGGGCAGGAGTAACGCAATACATGGACTAGCAGCAATTATGTGTGGAAAACGAGAGCACTTAATAATTCAAAGAATTTTTTTGTTTAATGGATTCAGCAACTTTCTGGAATGGGTGCAATTCAATTGCAGTGAATCTTAAGTAGTTTTTCCAAGTTTAATGGATCTAAATAATGCCAAACCCTTTATCAAATAGTAGGGTTCAGCAATTTATCAGTCTGAGTCTTGGTCTTTTGAAATCCCACGGCTCCTGTGTTAGGCAGTCACTCAGAAACTGTCACAGTGATGACAACGTGAGGGTGATGACTAAGTTTGCTTCCAGGTGCGCGGAGCCACTTTGAAAATAACTAGAGCGCATTTTTGACTGATTAGCTCATGCTCTCACTTTAATATGATCATGTCTGTCTGATTTATTTTTATTGTTATATAACCCCAAACTTTCCCACCATAGGAATGAAAATGGAGAGCTGCCACGGTAGTTATGCATTAGTGGTTCTAGGGGCGGTTTCATATTTGGCCAGTTCTCAGAGAACTGCTTTAAGTTGACTGTACTTCATCATAAAAATGGTTAAAGACAAACTATTATCCTCACTTTTGGTTTTGGTGATTTAACCTTTTTATTAAAAAGGGCCTTTGAATTAGTATCCTGAATAAGTTTTATATTGTATTTTTGTTTCTTGAGTTATTGACTCTAAATATTCTGAATTATTCTATTTTTTAAATAATCTGTTATTTTTATCTTCCTAATGTTTTAGTATGTTTATATTTTCAGTGTTTGGGTATTTTATATTTATATTATTTTTTATTTCATAATGTCTCAAATGGAAGAAGACATTTTTATTATTGATTTTTTCCCATTGTAATCTGAACTTTTTTTTTAAATAAGAAAAGCAAATCAGTGAAAATAGTTTCTTAGTGTTGACTGAAATATTGGGGTGTAGAAATTATCTGACTATTGCATCTTTGCAAAACAATAATGATCTAATTATAAAAGAAATACATACCTCAGGGGTTTGGCTTTTCTTATCTACAGTAACCTGTTCGGCTATGCTACTTAACATTTTTTTTTTTACCTTCTCCAGGACCTTCCTCCATGAAATAGCTTCTCTTTCCTGAAATGATCAACTCTTGACTGGCTCCTTCCCTTCTACCTACAAACACCGTCAATGCTGCCTTATTCATAAAAACAAACAAACAAAACCCATCACTTTGCCCACAGTCCTGCAACTTCCTTTACTACTAAATATCTTGCAAAACCTATCCTTGCCTACTTTGCTTCAACAACCTCTCTCTTCCTAAATGACTTGCCCAGCTCTCAAATGTCTCAAGGGTCTCCAGCAACCGTCAATTCTCTGATGTCTCTGGGCACCTGGTGACTTAATCACACCCTCCCTTTCCTGAAACTCGGTTGCTCTCCTCTGACTGTTATGGTCATGATCACTGGACCACTGTGAATCATCACTACTGCCCCCAACGTAATATGATATGGTCATCCAGACTCTAGCTCATCCCTTTGGAAAAATAATAATTCAGTTATGCTAACATTTAACATCGGGGCATAATAAAAATGGCATAGGGTTTTCTGCTTTTGAACACTTTCATGATCAAAGTTCCTGATAGTTAAGGTGGCCTCAGTGAGGCTTCTAGCTTTGCAGCTAGCTGGGTACCCTGGGCCCAAGTCCCTAATGTATCACAGGGCACAACTTTCAGTGATTCAGTGGCAGAACTGGCACAGAACTACAGGGAGGTGGTGTAATTTTAATCATCCCCTGAGCATTCTTATATGTTATTAAGAAGAGAGACACTGAGGTTTAACGAAACTTCTCTGGCAGATGTCAGCTGAGTCATAAGGCGGCAGTATCTTCTTAGAAACATTTTCAAATTGATCTACAGGTTAAGAGCTACTTTTTCTTAATACTCCCAATCCTTTGCATGTTGTCTGGCGTCGGCAGCCCCTGCACTCACTCGCTCTGCTGTGCTTCAGGACTTATTTCAGCACAGTTTATCCTGCCTCTCCCCTTCCCAGATGGTTATTTACATTGCTTCACATCATATTTATGCAACAAGCATTTATTGAATGCCGACTATGGGTGAGGTCCTGTACTGGTTACTGAGTATATAAAGATTAATAAGATACAACCTTTGTTCGAGCATGTCTTCCATTAGAGGAGACAGACACACAATAAAATATTCATAACATACTTGAAGTGACACTTTTGTCTGCACAGTGAATGCGCCTTTGAAAATCAACTGTTCCATTATGCCATGCTTTCTTCATAGGACTGTGAGACTGGCTCAAGGAAAGGAACATGAGCCTGAAAATTCCAGTCAGGGTCCCTTCATGAAATTTTATATATGATTACCAGGAAAGACAAGAATTCTCCTTTTGGAACACAAATTTGGAACTACTCCCATGTAGAGAGGGCTAGCAACAGAGGGAACTATAGGTAACAGACAGAAAGAGACCAGGTCATCGGGACATCATTGGATCACTTATACATAGCGTTCCTACCCTCGCTTCTGTGAACCTCCAAGAGCTTCACAATACAATAACATGATAAGGGGGCTAAGAGATCACACACGGGCATTCTGGTATCACAGCCACCAAGGCCCAACCTCGGGGGATAAGGCTAGGCGCGATGGAGTCAACAAAGTCTTCCTGAAAAAAGTAAGTAGCATTCTTTGGATAGAATCTGAGACTCTCAGAGTGCGATGTCCAGAAGCACCAACACACCAAACTATCTTGCTACACACTCAAACTACACTTATTTTAATCATCAACTGAAATGAAAAACATCATCAGTGAACAATTTGAAATGCTTACTTCAACAGAAATAGTGGAACATGAAGGTTGATGTATCACAGATAGACTTGTTTACTAAGTGTCTAAAACAGATTTGTTCTGGGGTTCTTTGCACCTAGCCAGATCTCTGTAGTCCCACTCATGGCAGGACTTAAAGGTTGCTTTATGCTCCCCTTAGCTTCCAGCTTCTCTACCTCTCGACCTGAATAGAACAAAAGGCTGAATAAGGGAGAAAAACTCTTTCTGCTTAATTGTTCTTTAGTTGAGACATCAGTCTTCTGCCTTTGGATTTGGACTTGCACCACTGGTTCTCGTAGTTATCAGACCATTGGACTTGCACCAAACTATACCATCAGTTCTCATGGGTCTCCATCTTGCCAACTGCATATCTTGACTTTTCAGTACACAAAACTGCCTTGCAGGCCAGTTTCTTATAAAATTGTAATAAATTTCTTTACCCATAAATATATATATGTATATAATATATATAAAGTGTGTGTGTGTATATATATATATATATATATATATATATATATATATATATATATATATATATATATATATAAAACTGGTTCTGTTTCTAGGGAGATCCCAGCATGTGTTGAATAGTTTATTATTATCATAATATGAATCTATTGCATAAGATGAGGTGAAAGACATCCAGTTTAGCTAGTAGAAATGAAGAGAAGTTAAGCTAATAAATTTAGAAATCACTGCCCTGAGGTCAGCCAGAATTTGTGGGGAGAGAGAGAGACAAAATAATAGAATAAACATGCATAATTCTCGTCTGGTTTGTAGTCTTTTAACTATAAGAGTGAGTATAGCCTCGAGACAGTGGGTTTTTGACCAGGTCTACTTCAGGCTTTGTCAAAATTGCTTTCTTTGCACATTCCCCTTTGTTGCTCTGCCAAGAGGATCTCTGCCTTATGGCAATTGCATGAAATGCAAATAAAGTCAATAAGACATCGAAGAGATTTTCCAGGCATTGTTGACCTGTTGCTTTGGTTGCTGACTTTGGCTGGCGTCTTCGTTGAATAAATAAACTTGGAGTATTGTATCTACATTGTCTTGTCTAGACTCCTGTCTTTGGTGTTTATAAAGGAGTCCTAGAGAATTTCAAAACCCAGGAATTGGGAAAGGTAGAAAGCCATTCTCCTTGTGTCTGCTGCTGGGATTGCTGACTTGTGTAGAGATATACAGAGAGATGAGATCGGAAAAGTCAACAAGGAGCTGATTGTGGAGGGTCTTGAATATAAGATTGAGAATTCCAAAAGAAGTGTGTGTGTGTTGCTTTGCATTGGAGGGGTTATATGTAAAATCAGGATTTAATGATAATCACATGAAAAATGAATGACTGGATTAGAGAACAAAAAATCACACAAATTTGCAGGCGCGAGCCACATAATCCTTCAAGATAAGTTTATTATGTATAGAATACTGCATTGGGGGATTGAGATGTGAAGTGTAAGGAATATCCCATTCAACAATAGCTCTTTCCTACCATGGCACTGATACATAGAACAGCACCTGTACTACAACAGCACTTGCATAATTAATGCACTATTAAAGTACCTGAATGTACTCAGAGTAAAGTGGCAAAGACAAACAAATGAGTAAGTACTTTCATTGTCAATACTGTCTTTCCAAAAAGTAAGTGACAAGGAAAAGCAGTTTGAGATGAAATGACAGAGAGTTAGTGCTACCAAGTCTCAGGGGGGATAAATGCAGAACAAAGTAAAGTAAGTATAGATAATTGGGGGCTATGGTTTTGCTTTTTTCTTTAATGAGCCTTATAAAAATTTAATATTTTTTCAAAAAATGAAATGATTCCGTTTTAGTTTCCCTTGAGAAATGATGTTTCCATTTAACACTGGATAATAAAACCCGGTTGAGTATGCTTCATGATTTAGCAACTCATGAGGCTGTCGTGGTTGAACTCATGTATTGCCTTACACTTTACTGCCACCTCACTTCTGGTAATTTCTGAGAGTAGAGATATACTTACTGCCTAAATGCTGTTTACTGGCTGTTCCCCTATCAGTAGAGCAGACTGTTTATACGGCAGTCAATGTGAGTTCACCGTATCAGCTATTGGCACTTCATGCTTTGCTCTGGAGTCCGAGTATAATTTGGGAGTACGCAGAGAACCCGGGGAGAGCGGACGGATGGCTGCTATGACACTACTCAAGTCCTTGGTTGGTTCTGCACTAGTGGCTGTGCCACATTCACACTCCTACCCCTTGGGTTCTTGACGTCCTGCTTCCATGCCTGAGAGATGCGAACTAGCAGAGCTTCTCTGAGAGGCAGAGAGAGAGGAGGGATTGGTGGGTGGGAGGCAGAGAGGATCTTCTGTAAGGCATATGGACTTGGTTTACTACGAAATTGAAGAAAACGAGCTTTCATCTGGGGGCACAAGGATAATGTTTGCAAAGTCGTGTTGTACCCAGCAGGAGGTGGCAGAGGGAATGATAACAGGAGGCCGAGAGGAGAGGGGTAAAATGTGGGGTAAAGATTTCCAAACTGGGGAACCCATGTGCAATAGGTTGCAAGGCGAGAGAGCAGCAACGACGTCCATAAAGTAAGAGAGGGCGTTTCTGAGATTACAGGGAGATGCAGCCCTGGTGATAACGGCCACTTAGGAGTCGCATCTTGAAAACCGAATCACTGCAGGGACTGCAGAAAACTGTCACGTGATGATGACTACACATCAGAAGGGTGCCTGTCAGCGGGAAGTGCGCTGAATTCATTGTGTCTGAATAGAGTTGGTGGTGAGAGGAGTTAGGAGCAGGTTCCTGTAATGTCTTAACTTACTTGGACATCAGCAAGGAGGGAGAAGAAATAAATTTTGAACTATAGAAAAAGCATTTTTTATTCTGCACTAGAATTAAATGACTGATGTTGGGCACTGAATTGTAAAAGATTTATTCAGATATAGAGGTAATCAGGCATGCTTCTGACACTGAGGAGAAGTACATTAATAGAAAGGGAAAATAGCAAAGGACATTATTTTCTTCTCTTGGATTATTTAAAAATTAAAAAGAAAGGTTCAATTATGCTACAAATAACAGGTGCTGAATAAGCCAAGGGAAGCACTTTCTATAACGATTTTTACAATAAATCCTTATTTCCACAGTGTTTAAAAGGTTTTGAAGATCTACTGTCAATATTGACAACATAATGAATGTGTCCAAAGGGTGTAATATTTTATTGCCCCAAATTTAAAACCTCAGCCTACATCACTCATAATGTGATGTATTATAATTGTGTTTCAAAGTAATAAATAATTTACAAAATTAATTTGCAAATAAAGAAACAAATGATGCATAACCAAGTTATTTGTTAATGTGTAAAAAACACTGAATTTGTGGAATTTGCATCTTTGAATTATAAACGTATTTTTTTCTCTCCTCAGTATATTAAAAAGTCAAATTTGTGTTCTACTTTTCTAGATGAATGGGTGGTCAGGATAGGAAATTATAGAAAATTTAAAAATCTTCATTTAGCTTTTCTTCTTACAGAGCATTGTGCCATCTAGAAAAACCTAAAGACACATTCTATCATATGAGACATCTTTTGGCTGAAGAAAACCTTCGTGTAGGAGGCAACTCCCCCTGCTGTGATGTCTGGGAACAGGAAAACAGAAGCCTGTGGTTGAGAGATGTTAAAATGTGGAGGTTTTCGTAGAATTAACAGTGCTAAGACTATTTTCTTTTTATATCCAGGACCAGATGAGGAAACACTTTCATTGTCAATATTGCGTTTCTAGAAAGAAAACTGAAGCAGTCTTCAATATTTGAATATGCAGCTTTTTCTGTGACTTTCAAGAGTTCTTTAAGTAGACTGTTGCTTTTTATTTTCGACCACCTAGTGCATTTCACTTCTGCTTCAGCTTCAGTCACTTATAATTGCATTAAAACTTTCCACCTGGCTGGCAGAGCTTCAGGATAAAACACATTTTCAAAAGAACATCTGCTTTTGGACACTGAAAAGACTGAATTGTTTCAAAATGTCATCTGCTATTTTCTTGAGCGAGTGCATATATTTTAATGATTTTAAAGAGATATTGTTAATGAACCATATAAGTAGTCAAGACAGCCCCTGGAATATGCTAAGAGTAAAAGGACAGAGATAAACAATAGGCTGTAGAGTACAATGCACTCAGCGTCTATGGTATTCAATTGATAAGAATGCTCAGTTTCTAAACAGCAGGCAATGCAGGCATCTGTGTTCTTCAAAAGCTTTAAACATGCGTGTCTTGGATAACATCACACTGGGATAACATACAGAAAACATTTTTTTCTTTTGATTTTTCTTTCTAATTATGTCGGGCTGGTTGGTGGATGGAGTCAGCAGAGGGAGCCAGAGTTACCCAGCCGGTGGTCCTGACCTAGGAGCTTCCATCAGGCAAGAAGAAGGGATGAAGCTGCAAAGGCCCCTGGGGTTCCAAGCCAATCGGAATAGGCGCAGTCAGAGTAGCAGAAGTTTTCTGAATCAGATATGGCCACACTTTTTCTAAGCGTTTTGGCATTCTATGATGAAAAAGCTTACCATTTGCAAATAGGATCTTCATGATTTCCCATTGTAAAGAGCAAAATGTGCAATTTACACAAATTAGGCATTGCAGAATCTACTTATATGAGTTCTCCTAGGAAATATACTGTGAGTTTGTGGAAACTGTAATTGCCATATTAGTCACTAATGTGCGAGTTAGTGTATTAAAGTAGTAAATTGCTAGATTTTTGTCATAGTTCTCATTGTTTCCTACGTAAGCATTGTTTTTTCTCTTCTGGATGCCTGCATTAGCCTCCTGACAAGTCTCTGTGCTTCTTACTCCCCTATATCAGTTTTCAACACGGGAGCCGGAGTGATCCTTTACAAATATGCCACTCCCTTCAGGGACCTTCCAAAGACTTCCCAACTCAGAGAAAAAGCTGAAGCCTTGCAGAGGCCTTGAAGGTCCTCCAGCCTTTGTTTTTTTGCAGTTGTCTGACTTCATCACTTGCTTCTCTGCCTCTGCTCCAGCCAGATGGTCCCTTGCAGCTTCTTAAACACTCAAGTTCATTCCCACTTTAGAGGCTTTGCAGTGGCTGTTCCCACCACTGAATGCTTTTCCCACAGGCAAACTCTAAGCTCCTAAGTCTTTGCCCAAATATCATCTTCTTAATAGACCCAGTTCTTCTTCTTGGTTCTTTTCACTTTACCCTATTGTTTCTATAATACTTAATAACTTTCTAACCTACTATGTAATTTACTTATTTACTATGTTTGCTATTTTTTTGTCTATCTCTGGCCACTAGAATTTAAACTCTGAGGGTAAGAAATGAAAAAATAAAATTCAGATGACTGCAGATTCACGTGCAGTTGTAAGAAAGAATACAGAGATCCTATATACCAGTCACCCAGTTTCCTCCAGTGATAGCCTCTTACAAAACAATAGTACAATATCATAACCAGAAAATCTGCCCACCTTATTCAGATTTCACTAATTTTACATAAATTCATTTGTGTGTATTAGTTCCATGCAACTGTATCACCTGTGTGGATTGTGTGACCATCGAGATACAGAACAGTTCCCTCACATGAATCAGAGGTAGAAATTTTCATTTGCTTAAATCATTAATGTATTCCAACGGTCTGGCTCAATAAATATTTATTTAATAAGTTAATCAAGTTACTTTATGCAGTAGAACTTATATAAAAACATTATCAGCATCGGATTTCCAAACAATTTGAAACCATATTTAACTTGGTTTCTTTTTTTGGTTGTTAATTGGAAATGTGTTCATAAATATGATCCTTTTAGAACACAGACACATTGCTTTCTTCTTTCTAAAATGCCCCTTATTATGGTGTGGCGGCTGGAAATGTGATTAATACAAATCCTAAAAGCCTTGTTGCTCAAGGGTTTAGAACAATTATTTAATATCCTTGATTTTCTAACTCTCCCTTTTAATGTAGTATTTTTGAGAAATAAAACAAACATTTTATTGATAAGCTCACCATATTTCAAATATATACATATCGAAACAGTGGTATGAGAGTGAGTCATGTAGGACTGGCACGCTATCAGGCCATCTTCCTGTTCTTTGAAGCAATTTGTTAATACAGCAAAACTGGTTCAGACCAAGGCTTGTTCCACAGGGACAACAGTCTGATCGTTAGTACCTATCCATTTTCTTGTTATGTGGATTCACTATGGCAACAGTAATGGTTGCTCAATTTCATTTTATTGTTAGTTTATGAAATGGCTGACTGCATGGCTTTGTCTGGGAACAAGGAAAGTTTTCCTTTCTGTAAAGTTTCTGGGCATGTTCAGGCATCGAACTCAAATTTTTAGCTGTATCTAACACCACAAAGTGACAACAGGGGGTGGCTGGAGTGGATAACCCTAAAGAGGCCCTTCTAAGTTCAACACGTTCTATCAAAATATGCCCCAACCAGTGGAATAAGTGAACCGTAGCCACTTACCAGATTTTTTACAAAACAGTAAGCCTCTCTGTTTTGTCTCTTAAATGCAAGAGTTAAAGATTAATAATCTAAAAGCAACCTAACTTCTTACAGTTTTTCCTGGGATTTCATTTCTCTTGTGGTTTTGGAGGATGTGATTTACTTGATCCGAAAACCAAAATGAAACAGACAGAAACTGAGGGCCCTAGCAATCTTGGAATGCAGCCTCTATACTTAGCCACTTCTTAAGTATTTTTTGTTTTCAGCTAGACACACAGGAAATTTTTATGAAGCCTAAACTAATATTAATAACTTTGATTTTTCATCCGGATCATTAGTCTCATTAGCATAAGTAGAATGTTAGAGAAAAATGTAGCTAAACCATGAACCATGTGGGATTAAACATAATCTAAGGTCTAGGCTTAAAACTATTAAATGAGGAAACTGAATAAAATATTAGGTATCCAGCTGGGGAAGGGTTTCATTAGATAAAGTCTTAAAGGAAATTATAAACATAAGCATCAATGGATGTGATTAAAATGTAAAATTTTACATTTAAAAAGAGACTATATATGTGTATGTGACGTGTGTGTGTGTGTGTGTGTGTGTGTGTGTGTGTGTGATGAACCACCAACAGGGAAATACTTAAAACAAATAAATAGATAAAAAGCTAATATCCTGAATATATGAAGTATTCTTCTGTGCCTTCAGTACTATTTCAATTATTTTACATGGCTTATCACATAGTAATTAGTAAATACATGCCAAGCCCTTGCCTGTTTGTCTCAGTGGTTAGAGTTAGGGTCTCTGGTTCAATTCCAGTGAAGGGCATGGAAAAAATATCCTCTGGTGAGGATTAAAAAAAAATTAAAAATATGTTAAAAGTTTTAAAAGCATTAATCATTTTTGACTGAGTACTTGTATTTCTGGGGCTCTACTCTAAGTAAATAATTACAAGTAAAGAAAATGATTTAGTTTAAAAAGGTAATCATTACACCAAAAGAATAGTGAGACATGATAACCTATTTATAGAATGGGATTTTATACAACTATTAAAATCATATTTAAGGATTTTGAATAATGTAAAAAAATTTACATGATATATTAAAATGTCATATAATTTGATCGCAACTTATGAAATGAAAAGCATAGAAAAATTTTGTAAAGAAAAATACTAACTACAAAATATTTGCCTTTTAGTGATTTTTTGGGGAATATTTAGAAAACCTTATAATTTAGATAATTACATAAACTATAATTATATAATTTCCCTAAATTATGCAACATCTACATTGTTTTTATAATAGAAATCCATAAAAATACTTTGTTGGTTTAATAACTTAGGTTAAAGCCTTTAGTTCAAGGTTTTCATGAATATGAACTCAGAGCTCTAGTTTCAAATTTTTTCCTAAATTGTTATAAAAAAGCAGCAGCAGCAACAAGAAGCCCATGACATTCGTACTTTTATTATCTTCATGTATAAATGGAACCAAGGCACCGAGAGGTTAAAGTAACTTTTCCAAGATCACGCAGCAAGTAAAAGGTAGAGCTGGGATTCCAAAGCCTGTATTCTTTACCCTCATGTTACACCCTGCCAGAGCTGTTTGAAAGGTATTAAATCCAAAGAGTAAATAGAACTTGGCAATCAGAGGATTTGTCTTCATATATCAGCTCATATACCACTTATTAGCTGCTTGACTGGTTAATTTACTTGTGTAAAATATCAATTTCCCAGTCTAAACTTAGTAGGCATAATTAACATTCACTTCAGAGGAATTTGGTAATATAAAAGAAGATATAAAAGTATTTTGTATGTTAAATATTTGACACTTATACCTATACCAGTGATGAATGCATATGGTGTCACTTAATTATCTTTAAAAGATATTAATAGATGAGGGAAACAGTATACCTTTACCCTATCTCCCCTTTTTCTTTTTTCACTTCCAGCTATTGCTATTTTTAATCATTTCTATATTCAACCATAATTCCCACTTTTTTTGGTTTTAGTTTCTGTTGATAAAAGCAATTAATACTCACTGCCAGTCAGTTTGCTATGATGTTTCCAGGCATCTCTTGTTTGGTTGAAGTTTGTTCTCTAACAATTTTTAAAAATTAATTAACTTTCCAGCTCTATTGAGATATAATATACATAATTTTGTGTATATTTAAGGCTTACAGTGTTATTTGTATAGTGCTATCTAACAATTTCATGAAGAACTGATAGAAAATATATTCTTTGGGTTCTTGCATATTCAGGATTTTTTTTTTAATGGCCTTTCTACTTATATAAGGGTTTGGCTAAGAAGACAATGTCTGGGTCACTTTCTTCCTCTGAGGGTACTTCTTCAATGTTTTATTATTTTTTAATCTTCACCTAAGGATTTTTTTCCATTGCTTTTCAGAGAGAGTGGAAGGGGGAGAGAGAGAGAAAAATCAATGTGAGAGAGACACATCAACTGGTTGCCTCCCGCATGCACCTGGACGGGGGCCTGGAATCAGGCCTGCAACCGAGGTACATGCCCCTGGCCAGAATCAAACCCGGGACCCTTCAGTCCCCGGGTCGACGCTCTAACCACTGAGCCCAAGAGGCTGGGGCTTCCCCAGTGTTATTTAGAGTTAAATATTTCTTTGTAGATTTCTGAGGCCAGCTGGCTTTTCCCTTCATAGATGACATGATCAGTATGCCAGCAGGTTCAAAGGATTCTTTATGTTAGAATCCCCAAATTTTCCCAGGACATATCTCAAAGTTAACCATCCTGGGCCCTTTTTGTTTGCTTGCTTGGTATACAATATGCCCTTTTAGTCAGTAGATTCAACTCCTTTCTTTCTGGAAAGTTTTCTTCATGTTTACCCTTAAGTATTTGTCTTCATTTTGGTGGTTGTTATTGTGAACACCAATTATGCACACTTTATCTATCTTTTGCTGGTGATTCATTCTCTTCCTTCTAAAAAGATTTTAAATTATTTTGTTCTCTTACAGTTCACGTTCTTTGTTTTCTCGGTTCTGTTCTATGCATGCCTCACTGTATTTCTCGTTGCCTGCTTTCTATGTTTCTTGGCCTAATTTCTGTAATAGTTTTATCTTCTCTTACTTGAGTTCTGCCAGCTCATGTTTTATCTCCTTTTGTTATCTCTCCATCCTGAACTCTTATATATCAGTTAATCTTCTTTTAAATTTTTAAAAAGAAATTTGCAACAGTAAGCTTGACTGCATTTTAATCTATTTCCTGGCAACTGTCACTCCCTGCCGTTTATTTCTGCTAGTCCTTTCCTCCATTTTCTCTGACCTCGTTCTGTGTCATGTCTGTGTGGGTTCCTGCTTGGTTTTCACTCCTATTTAAATTAGGTACATTCTTCCTAGATCAGCTGTTTGCTGGAGGATCAGGTAAAAAAGGGGGCCAGCCATTATTTCCCAGCAGCAGACATTTTCTGTACGCCTCAAGATTGGCTTGTGTGAGTTCTTGGCGCATCTGTCCCCAAGCCCAGCCAGGGTTAGCAGCGGGGGGCCGCCGGCCGGGGAGGGGCTCCCTGGCAGCAGCCTCGCAGATGGGGCACCGCCTGCACATCTGGGCCCGTGGCTTATCTTCAGAGCCACGCTGGGGGGAGACAAGCTCCCACCACCAGATTTCCTACACTTTTCCTGATGTCATCATCAGGGTCTTGTTTGTTTTAAAAATCATTTTTAGTTTTTTTAAGGGTAAGTTCTGCCGTCAGTTTCTGACAACGAGAAGCTGTGGGAATATCTTCCTTTCCCATCGGCCGACGCACCTGTTTGGACCTCACTGTTTGGGGGAGCCCTTCCGCTGATGTCCTGATTTGGGGTTTTATTTACTTTCTACAGTCATCAAGTATAGAGTCTGCATTTTGTTTCTGGTTCTCCTGGTGGGTTTTGGGTGATTTCTAAGCAGGAAATGGGGAAAATCCAAATTTATTGAAACTAGAAGCCTGGCAGTAAACATAAGCGAGTGCTTTTTGCTTGCATGAAAAATACTTGCATAAGTCATAATACATCCAGAAGAGTTTTCGGAGTTTTCACTTGTTTCAAATTGTTCCCAAAAGAACCAGCGACACTTAAGATCTGCCTGCTTTTTGTTATTTAATAGTTCCTCTGACTTGTTCTTTGGGTGATAATTTCTTGGTTTTCTATTCACTTATTTTCTGTCTTCTCTTTCTTTTCATTCTATGGGAAGTGTAGATATCGTGCCGATGTCATGACAGGCTCGAAGGGAACAAATGGAATGAGGGTGAGATGGGCTGGAGAAAGTACCAAAAATGAGCACAAAGGAAGCAGGTAGCCTTGACTTGTGTCACTGCCAAACATGCGTAGGAGAAAGACGCGGGTGGCAAACATCTGAATTGTTCTCAGTGGAACCCTGAAGATTGGTGCTCAGGTAATGAGCACAAATTGAATGCTCGCAAACCAACTCTAGTTTTTGCAAGCTCAGAAACAAGAAATCTCAACATCAAGAATTTTTTTTTTTACAAAGATGTCAAAACAATCATTGAAGGACATCAGACATGGAAGTCTGATACATTTCCCATGCATTTGCTATTTATTCAGGGATGGGCACTACATAATATAAGCTTATCCAAATAATTTACCTACACCAGAACCCAGAAATTGAGGGAAATTACCTGAGTATAGATAGACAGATGATAGATAGATAGATAGATAGATAGATAGATAGATAGATAGATAGATAGATAGATAGATAGATGATATAGATAAAATATAAAATAAAGACTACACTTGTTTATCTTGAAATAATTGTCTGAACTCCTTTATTCACTTAGGGTTAACTTGTGGGCTGCTCTTGGAAGTAGGTTTCTCTAGGGACGGACATCCTTTGCAGCTAGGACAGACCTGAGGGAGCAGGTGGCTGAGTGTGTTGCCGACCTCACCCACAGGCAGCAAGCCCTTCGGTGGAGGGAATTCTGGGCAGCACATCCCCCTGTCTACCACAATAAGAAATCTGAGCTTGCCCCGTCCTTCAGCAAGGATCTGGCAAAGTGGCAGGCTCTCAGTTGGCTTTTTCAGCTGTGTGATTTCTTTGTCTTTGGATATTGCTTCATTCCTAATCACCCTCTGACCACCTTTCTCTCTTGCTCCACTCATTTAGAGCTCACTGCTACCATCCTGAAGCAATGGACTGTTGGCCTGTTCTAATAATATGTATAAATTCCAACTTTGGTAAGAAATCACATTCTCCTTACAGTGGCTCTGTTGTTCTTGTTATAACCTACAGCTCTTGGTACTTCCAGCACCATAGCTCTTATCTTATGTTGTTATTGGTTATTTAATGCTCTCTCTTCCTAGGGTTAAGGGTGGGACCTTCCTGTTCATTAAAGTTCCTAACACCTAGGAGGGTGAAAGAGAATAACTATTTATAGCATGAATAAATTATAGTGTATAGTTAATAAACACTCCTTACCTCCCTAGAGCCACGGTCAATAGGCAGAATAGAGTAATGTTTAAGAGAACAAACCTTGGAACCAGCTATGATCCTGGGCAAATCTCCTGCCTCTCTGTAACTTAGTTTCCCTATGTGTATAATAGAGGATGCTAACAACACTAACTTCCTAAGGTTGGTGTGAGGGCAAAATATATATGGGGTGTCTTTAGGACAATGTGTCATGATATGGGTTGTTGTTGCTGTTATTATTATCATTAATGTTGTTGCTGTTATCGTTATTTGGCAGAAAGGAAGGAGAAATGGAAACTGCAAGTTTGATGGGTCTTACGGACATAAAATAAAAATCAACCCAACACTGATTCCTTAAAAATAAGAGGCAGATGTCCTAAGTGTATGGCATCCAAGAACATCAAATAATTAGTTTAGTCATAGATAAGTAAAAGTATTGTATCAGTAGATGAAAAATGCTTTCAGGGATAAACAGATTATTTGATGAACTCTTTCCTATTCATCTGGAAAAGTTAATTTCCATAACTAACAAGCAAGACGTTTTCAGGCAGAACTTAGTTTTCAAGCCCTTTAATCCTACAATTTACCATATTTAAAAATCAATCTCATGATTTCTCTTTCTTTTAACTTTAAAGTTAATTATGAAATATTTGACATGTACATAAAATAATAAAAATAATATGACCTCCTCTTTAAAAAAATTATTCTCATACTAACTTTTGCTATGTTGTCTTTAGGTCTCAGTCTCTATCATTGTCTCTCTCTTTCTCGCCTGTAAATTATTCCATCTAAAGAATTTGTCTTATTTCATAGGGCTTGTATGGATCTCACTAATGCTCCTTCTACTTCCTTAAGATTTTATGCCATCATTTTAATGATGAAGATTGCATATCATAGTTGTTTTCCTTCCCAACCTGGTTGAAAGTTTTAATTGACAAGTAATATTCCAAGTCTTGTTTCAAACCCATTTGCTTCTAGAGTTTTAAATTCTTGTATCTGGAGGAAGGGGAAGGGTCTTTTAGGGAATCCAGTGGTAGTTGTATCTATTTCTGTCTTAAATATCTTCACCTAACTTGAATACTAGTACATGCTCTTTATCTCTGTGATAAATTTTGACATAATAATGTAAAGAGAAGAAACAATCACCTTTGGTCACTTAAAAGATGAAAAGAAGAACTTCATGTCGCTATGAATAATGGAGCCTTGCTGGCCTTCTCTCATTAAAACACCAATATTGTAACATTCTAGCCTAAACTTCCTTATTACATAATGAATTAGTTAAAAATATAATTATTTCAAAGCTTTAAGGCAGGAAAATGCCATGGTTCTTGCAAATCATCACACATTGCCATAAAAGCTCCAGAGTCAAAGTAAAAATATTAACTTTGGATTCAATGATTTGCAAATATGCTTAGGGCTGCCTTAAAAATAAACAGAAAGCATTACTAATCTATCCTTTTGAAAATCAGTCAGGCCTCTTCTAAAATATATGGGCTGTTTGCAGTGAAAGAAATGGGTTACATATTCACAGGCTGAATCAATGAAATGTGTGAATTATGAGCACAGATGCTTTATTTATTCATTACAAAATATTTATTAAGCACTTACTGTATGCAAAGCACTGTCTAGATGCAAGGGATATATTAGGAAACCAAACAAAAAGATAAATTCCTGTCCACATAGAGCTTATCTTCCAATAAGGGAAGACTGATGATTAATAAATTAGATGATTATATGTTTTCCTCCAGCCATGGTTACCTGCATCAAAGCAGTTATGGGTCAGGCAGACAAATTCAACCAGAATAGAGGTTTTGCCAAGGAAGTACAAGGAAGAGAAGGAGAGAAAATTTCAGGGTGTGTGCAAAGGAATTCCATAGGCTTGGCCATAGAAATCACTCTTCCAGGCGAGAGGTAAATAATTTTTTGGGGGGACGGGAATAATAGGGCGAAAAAAAGGACAGAGAAAAAGTATTTGGATCAATGAGTTGTAGGTCCCAGTGAAGTTGAAAGACTGATGCAGTAACATCCTTGAATGGGTACTTGGAATTAAGGTTTTAGAGGGATTGCTTTATTAGTAGTGACAGGTCTACTATTCAACCATGCAACAAGTGGCTGAGGTATTCTAGAGAACATGACCATTGGAGCAAAGGAATTTGGAGAATTAAGTGAAAAGAAGATTGGACAAGCAGATTAAATCATTAAGGGATAGTGTTGGAAGGAGTGCCAATAATCTAGGAGCTAAAAATCTTCCAAGAATGAAGGGAAATAATAAGGACCGCAACAAAGAAGTAAGTATAGGACTATCTAATATTTTATATATGAGGGAACTGAGGTCCAGAATTGTGAACTGATTTACCCAGGGTTCTTTAATTTATTAACTCAGCCATACAACTTACTTTTAAGCAATCTGTCTCCAAGATAAATATTTTCCTCAACATATCACACTATCAACCACGATCATTCTTGTGAATTCAACACTGAATGGAGATAAGAAATACCAGGAAGTAGGAAGTTTATTGTGTGGTAGGTGGGGAGATGACAATTTTTTGCAACTTGAATTTGGAGTGCCTGGGGACACTATAGTGAAGAGGGCCATTAACTAATTAGAGGTTACACATTCAAGGGGAGGGGCTTTGTAGGCATTTGGGGTCGCAGAGATCTCAGAGCTACAGCTTTGAAAGCCATCAGTCTACAGTGGCAGTTGAAACAATAAATATGGGTGAGAGAAAACAAGGAGAGAGTGTAGAGAGAGAAAAGAAGGCTATCAAAAGATTGGAAACAACATATAAGGGGTGAACAGATGAGGAAATCACACAGGAAACCAAGAGAAGAGAGTCAAAGAGATAGAAGAACCAAGAATTCAAGAATTTCAAGACATAGTGAGTGATCAGTAGCATCAAATGCACCCAAGAGATTATGGAACAAGCAATGGAAGAGTCCTTTGGATTTGTCACTAAGAAGGTCGTAGGACTAGATATAGGATAAAGTTATTGTTTAATGATACATAGTTTTTGACAATGAGTAATAAGCACTAAACTTGGAATTTCAGGGATCAAACAGAAGGCAGAAGAGACCAGTTATAATCACCCCTGTTCTGCTGAAATTATTATCCTCTCTACCAGTCTAACCATCACAGTTGTCACAACAAAGTGTCAAAGGTTTGCAGATAATGAATTACAGAAGCATTTTCTGGAACACTTGTCCAAAAGATATTCCTTAAAATAATGCTTCAGTAGTCAGATAATTTGGGAAACTGACAGTTAAATCCCCTTGGAAATGCACAATTCATTTTAGCATATTTAAGTCTCTGAGAAATGCTACAGCAAAGAAATTAAACTTTGATCAGCTCAGAGTTTCATTTCCTAAGTTTATTGACCAATTAGCATTATTATTGTTGTTGTTGCTATTGTTATTTGCGAAGTACCTTTTAACACTGTAAGATTCTGTTCTGCAGAACTTGGGGAAATGCTGATTTATAGTGTCAGACCAGAATGCACTGGTGAAGAGAAAATACTTCAATTCATTAACTTTAGTGGGTGAAAAAGATGACTGAGGGATATAGAAGTACTAGAGCAACTACTAAATGTGGTATGTTTTCTTTCTAATCATACCTAAGAATTAAACTTATTAATACTTTCATTTATTTTATTTTATTTTATTTTATTATTTCTATTACTATTTACATACAATATTATTTGGAATTAGTTTCAGGTGTACAGCATAGTGATTAGACAATCTATACTTTACAAAGTGTTCCCCCTCATATTTCTAGCACCCACCTGGTACTATACATAGTCATTACAATGTTATTGACTACATTTTCTGTGCTGTGCTTTATATCCCCATGACTAATTGTCATTATTATTATCATAATTTAAATTCTTAATAAACCAGAGTTTAGGGGTCAATAAAATTATATATACTTTAGTTATTAAATCACATCATATCATTTTCTGTGTATTAAGTTTAAATTAATGACTGTGTTAGAAAAGTCATTAAAAGTGGCCTGATTTAAGTTCATAAGACTGATAGATTTAGATAAAGAAAAAAATAAGCCCCAACCTATCTAGAATTTTGATCAGTTCCCCCCCTCCCCCAATCTGGGGCTTTGATGGTCCCTGCTGAGTACATTAAAGAAAAATGACATCAGAATTATTTGTGGCTGATATTCATCAATTTTTAGATTGGCCTCTTACTAATAGAATATCTAGCTAAGAACACTCTTGCTGATGACAAATGACATAATTATTGAATTTAAGCTGCCAAAGAGACCTTACACTGCCAAATGGCCTTAAAACCAGTATCAAAGGGAGATATTTTTAAACATTTAACTTTAAGTGGGTAATTTTGAGATTAAGAATTATTTGAATAATGGAAATTAACCCAGTACATAAAAAAATGTAATTTGTGTTTTTAGGTAAAATTTCTGATTGTACAATACTTTACTACACGGTACAGATTAGGTAGATTTTTCTGAGTGCTCATTTCTCTGCTCTTAGCAATGTTAACAGAAATATTTTAGAAAAAAATCAGGGAATTTTTTTTAATTCCTAAGAGATATGGGATAAATAAGGAAGGTCCGAGAAACATTACAAATGAAGGGGATCCTAAAAGTGCAACACATCTTTGAATACGTTCTATGTATTTGTTTATTCAATCAACAAATGCTTACTATGTAACAGACACTGAGACCCAGAGGACACAGCAGTAAAGTATACGAAGTCCATGTGCTCATGACACCTCCATTCCAATCAGGGAAGCCAGCAAGGGAACAAAGGTAATTTCCATTGCAGTAAGTGTTATGTAAAAAGTTAAGCAGGGGGAGGGAGGGCTGAGGAAGTCCTCAGGATGATGCTTTCTGAGCAGACACCTGGATGAGTTACGGCAATAAAAAGTTGTAGGGAAAGAGCCTTCATGGAAGAAGGAAAAGCAGGGGAAAAGGCCCAGAGGCCCCTAATCTTTGAATATCTGAGAAACAGCAAAAAATCCATTGTGGCTGGGCTTCTGTGAGCAAATAGGGGTGGGATAAGAGGAGAGGTTGGAGAGGTAGACGGCCAGGTCATGATGGTCACGGTCAAGAATTTGGAGTTTGTTCTAAGCTTGGTAGGAAGCTATTGGTCAGTGCTAAGCAGAGGAAAAGACATGATCTGATTTACATTTTTTAAAGACCCCCCTTGGAGTGTTTAGTGGAGAACGGATCTTAGGAAAGCAAGGAGAGAGGGAATGCTGGTAAGGACCAAGATGGTACGGGGGAAGGTGATGAGAAACGATCAGATTGGGGATCTCCTCTGGAGGCCCAGGGGACAGGTCTCGCTGTTGGACTTGGTATGAGGCCCGAGGGAAGAACAAATAAGGATTCTGGCTCGGGGCCGGAGTGACTCGGCCAGTGAGTGAGAGATGGGGTGAACTAAAGAAAAGGCAGCTTTATGTCAAACGTTCAAAGAAAAAGGATCTCATTCTCACAACTAGGGAGTCCCTAAAGATTCCTTAAGGTTGGTAATTTACTTTAATTAAAAACACCCCACTAGAATTTCAATCATTAATTATGATAAATATCTTCACTGTAGTAACAGGCAGCAAAAATGTATATCAGGTTAAAAGATGCTATTTATAAGGATTTTATTATTTTGAGAACATAAGGAAGGACAAAAATGGCTCATAATAAGATATAAATGCATCTCTTAACATGAGAAATCTCCGAAGTCCTCTGTGCCTATACTCCTCAACAAGCTTCATTAGATAGTGCTTTTTAGTAAATACAAAAGTGTTTATTTTCCTCCATGGACCCACAATAGGAAAAACAAGTCAGCAGCTAGAGTGTGTCACTTGCCTTGAAAAATAAAAGCAGCTATATTCATGCTGAGCTGTATATGAGGAAGAATATCACGCTGACCACCTCTTTTACTGACAACATAAGAACAAGTTATAGAAGCAGTGGCTGGTGTTAGGCACAGACAAAGAGTTTGGGGCAGTAAATCAGTCTTGTAAACAAGTAGATGCCAGAAAGAGCCATCTAGACCGGATTATAATGAAACATTTTTATATGGCAAGCTGATAAAGAAACAATACATTTTATTTTATCTCCACAGGAATCTGTTCCTAAAATTACTATTACATAAGAGAGGAGTACGGAATAATTTTATTTATCTGAAAATATAACCAAACTTTCTTCAGTATGCTGACAGTTTCTTGACAATGTTTGAGGGCAGTTATATTTGTTGAAATAATCCAAGGTACTACATATATGAAGACTGCTTAGTGCATAGGTAAATTTCAGCAACTCTTTCTCATGGTGTGTTTGATTGTCTCTCCCATGATTAAACCAATACAGGGGTGGGCAAAAGCAGGTTCACAGTTGCATTGTGACATTCTTTTGCGTTAATAAAGCTACTGTAACAATCATAACCTGCATGTCTTTTTCTACATAAACAGCAGTAAATCTACTTTTGACAACCCCTGTATACTGAAGTTTGTGTTTTGAGTTAAGAGGTGGACTGGACAATCTATCACGAAGCTTTCTAGGTCAATGCCAATGTTAATTTTTTCTTAGATTCATGAATTTTTGATATATGACTACCTCTCATAGGCCCTGACACTGTAAAAAAAAATTATTTGATTTTTCATGGGCTTATGGCTTTAAAAACAAGTAAACAAATCCTGTGTGATCATAGCTTTTGTTGAACCCATTGTATTTTAGTTATTTTCAAGTTGTCTTTATGAGTACAACTGAATTATGAAGTGTTCAAGCCTTTGAAGATTCAGAAATACTTGGAAAGCAGAATTGCAAGATATTTCAGAATGCTGACCTCAGGGACATTTGTGAAGAGATAAAGTCTACTGCTTTTCTCTAAACTCACTGCAGGCAGTAAATATTGATCAGATCACCTTTGCTTAGCTTTGGTCAAAGATGTGTAGTACTGTATACACATATTTTGAAAGAAGAGAAATATAAGAAAGAGAAAAAGTACTTTTTCACTGTGAAATGCTCCCAGGAACAGGGAATATTGCCACAAATTGTGATTTCAATTTTCCTAAATGCCACTGGCAAGGTCAGTATGGAAACTTAAGTTTATTTTCTATGAGGAATTCACAACTCCCATTAAACTTGTAGAGGCAATCTCAGCTCTAGTACAACAGCGTGTGATCCCAAGAATTGAATTAATACTCCGAAAAATGTTTCCATTCATCTATATGTAATTTATTACTTTATAACAACTTCGTTTTTATCTCTTGGCTTTTATATTCATTGAAAGCATGTAATAGCAAAGGATTGGTTTAATTCAGCATAAATTACAGGATGAAAATCTAATTCAATTTGCTATGTAAGAGAGTAAGCCAGCACAAGATTGTTTTTTTATATTCAACCATCTTTAAAGTGGTGTCGAATGCTTAATTAATTCATACATTTTATGCAAAGAATTAAAGTAAACAACCCTCTTAGTTGTTTCTGTGCCTTATGTTAAATGTATTCAATACTCAGAACTAGATTTTCAAAGGAATGATGTCAAATTCTCATGATAAAAATTTGTCCCCACCTAATTTTTTCAAAATTAGCATAACTGCAGATCTGGAGAGCCAGCTAATCCCCCCTGGGCCACCATCCTCAGTGAGACTGGATGCGCAAAGTTAGATTGGTCTTGTTTGGCAGGCAGCCTTGTCTGTTGTGTGGTTGCACCACTTGGGCGAAAAGGTAGGCAGAGGTGATTTTTCTCTTCTCAAAATATAAACAAAGAATGACATCTCTGTGGGCTTTGCAAACATCCTATGCCATAGCAATATTTGGCTTAAAACACGCACATTTTGATTCTCATTTGAGAACCTGGATTTAAAAACTGACAACCTTGATAATGACTGCCAACCAAGGAGCCATGCCAAGCTTTAGAAGATGCCAAAGGGCAGGGCAGCCAAGAGACACTTGAAAAAAGTAAATCTTCAAGGTAAAGTTGACAGACAGTGGAAGGAAGCATGAAAATGGGTTGTATAACAATCTGGACCTGCCTTCTGGCGTTAGGTAAAGGGACCCTACAAGACAAGAGCCTGGAGGATGTGTGTAGGAAATCACCCTGTGGGGATCTATAAACACAATTTAGAGTGAGCCAATTCCTGATGATAGTTCTAAGGAATATCTGCCTGCTCATAAAAGGCTTACCTAAACTAAACTAATTGAGGAATGTGATGGAATTGGGCTGGGAAGCTGCGAGCTATCCTATCTTTGAGAGTTGCCAAGGCAACTCAGAAGAATCAAATTGGGTATCTAGGGGTAGGTTTTTAAAATGAAACCTGGAGGAGGTAGAGAAGGGGGAGGGCCCGAAAGAACAAACAGCTGGTATTAAACAGAAGCTGAAGGCAAGAGGACCGGGCGGCCCCGCTCATGAACAAAGCTGACTAGGTCCTGCTGCTCATACTGAGCCTTTGAACTCTGTACATGAGAGGAATTTAGCAAGTCACTGGCTGGTTGTGCATATATTCTGGACCAAATAATATGCAAAAGCAGGACTGCGTGTTAAATGTGATAAAGTAACTGGACTCTGTTTGGTTGTTATTATTGGTTGTACATGTCTCCATTTTTCCCCACCCTTTTTCATGTGTCTTCCCAAGAATACTACCATTTGAAGTAGACAAAAAAGAACTGCTAGAAACTGGTCCACATTTCAACCAAGCAAGATAATGAAAGGTAATTAAAAAAAAATCTATTGTGCTTTATCTATCCCCCAAATTTAAAACCAAAATGGTTTACAGCGACAGAGTACATGTCTAGCCTCCAACAATTTCCTTTCTGCGCTGCCAAATCCCGCTGTGCTTTACCCAAACTCCCCCTTTTCCCCTTGACACCCCTAGGGCAACAGTGCTTTTTGTATGGAAGCGTGTTTGTGTTGGATATTTTTTCCTGAAGTTGAAAACTAAGTCAATTAAATAACAGTTAACTTCTTTTAACATGAAATAATATTTGTAATTATTTAAAAAATCCAATCCATTTTTCCTCAGGCTTATTTTCAAAACAGCTTTTTGTAGGTGTGTATGAAATTTTAATTGACTACTGTCCGAGGAGGCCTATTCATAGACTCTATGAAAGGATTTTATTTTAAACAGCTAGTCCTAAAAAGCATGTATCCAAACACAGAAAAGATGATGCTGGGCTTAAAATGTGGCCTTTTGCCATCACCTCCCTGTTCTGAATTGACCTCTGCCTATCTGGTTCTACGCAGTGCATGGGTTCTTTGGAGCAGACACATCAACAGTGTCTGCTAATGAAGTCTGGAGCTGAGTGAGCAACAGTTATGCTCCCATAACTCAGCAGTATGCTGATAAATGTTAAACAACGAGCTCTGAAAAATGTGTGTGTGTTATAGAAGATATAAAGCACACTATTTACAAATAATAAAATATGTAATGTTCATTATTGTAGATTCCACATAGCCAACTGATTCTTATGGAATGCCTTGTTGGTATTGGCCAAACTCTGGCATCTGTAGGCTACCGCTGGCCGCAATTGAATGAATAGGTCCCACATGACTATTAGATGATATTTTTGCTTTTGCTAATGAATAAGACAGGAGTAAAACATTGCAGTCTTCTGTTGAATTTCATTCAATGACATATATAAATTTGCTGAATCATGTACGTTTTTGATACTGGAAGAACAGTTTTTGTTTTTTTGTACTATTTATAATGTAATGGCTATAGATATAACAAGCACTTAAATTTAATCTGCACTACTGACATCTTCTCTCTTTTTTAAGACAATAAAACAATAAGTAAAGCCCTGACTTGTAGGAAATGACTGATGAAGATACAGGAACAGAAACACTTCTTGCAGTAAACACCTCTGAAGGACGGTCTTCCCGATTAGAAGGAAGGTGGGCCAAACCACCAATGACTTATGCTTCAACAGTTTACAGCTTTAGGATTGTTGCATAACCTATACACAATATCACACTGTATGTGTTAAAGTATTTTAATCTGACTTATAACTACTGTAACACAACCATTTAATATCACTGAGATTTATAGGTTATGTCTAACATGTCTGTAATTAATTATACGTGCAAATAAAGAGGTAGAAGGTCACAATATATAAAAAGTGAAGCCCTAGAGACTGCATAAAGTCCTGCAACAGTAATGTGTACTTTTGTAAATAAAGTAAAATGGAAGCATAGGAAGTAAAAAAGTAAGTTACTACCCTCTTGCCCACTGCTTTAAGAGTAAGCCTCCAAGGTAACCATTCTTAATAGCTGACATGCATCCTTTAAGTTTTTCTGACCACATATTTTTTTAAAAGATTTTTATTGATATTTTAGAGAGAGAGAAAGGGAGAGGGAGAGAGAGAAATATCGACGTGAGAGAGAAACATCGATGAGAGGGAAACATCGGTCAGCTGCCTCCCGTTTGCCCCTACCCGGGATCAAGCCTGAACCCTGGGCATGTGCCTTGGCTGGGAATCAAACTGGCAGCCTTTCAGTGTATGGGGCGATGCCCAGCCAACTGAGCCACACCGGCCAGGGCTCTGACCACATATTTTAATAAGATTGTATTATATATTTTACTTATTTTAATAATACTATATTATTTTATCTTTAAAGGAACACATTTATATATTGTTAAACAACATTTTTTTTTTCCTGTTCATAATATATTCTCCTTGGTCAGGACACATAGCCCTATTTCATATTCTGTAAGAGCGGTGAAGTATCTACAGCTATAATCACTACCCTGCTAATAAAAGTTTAATCATTGTAATCATTCTCTTACTAACAGAAGTTTAGGTTTCTATAAAGTTTTTCACTCTTTTATATTTCTTTTGCTTTTGCAAAAAATACAGCAGTAAGTACCACTGCATATATATCTGTGTACATTACGTGAATTTCTGTAGGAGATAGAATTCTAGGAATAAAATTTGCAGGTTTCTTTGATCATTAATCATGTATTTATTTACTTTGCAGTTACTTAAATAATCCTGGCTTCAATTCTAAATTTGTATACAAATATTTGCCAATTCACCATCCCCAGTCGGTTGCCAACTAAACTCCACAGGTACCCCGTCCTTTGAACTCAGAGAGTTCTGCATTATTTTGCCTTTGAATATTCTATCATTCAAAATCTTTGGTTCTGGAACTCACATTAGCTACAAGTTCTTTCATTTATGAATTATCTGTCCATTAATTTTAAGAAACAGTGGAATGATAGTTTAGATCATGTTTATTATGAACAAATCAGAGTAAACTGAATTCTTATATTTCAGGGTCCATTGGCACATCTTCAGAATGAGACCGTCAGTGTCTCACTTATTTGGGAAAGAGAGTGTGTGTCCTCAAGGTGGGCAGCTTTGTCCTTGCTGAACCCGTAAATTTTTTTTTTTCTGTTAACTAAAACAGAGATTAGACAGTTTTCTTTTTAGTCTGCCATTGTTAAAGGGTTTTCTTATAGGTCATCTTATTTTAATATGCACAGTACTACCAAAGTCCCAGCATTAGGCGGGCTGGGTTCAGATCTTTTTATCCTGCTCGGCACAGGTGCCTGAGGTGCCAGGCTCCCTGCATGATCCCATAGCTGCCCTCTGGTTACGCTGCGCTCGGTTTCTCATACCTGCTGGGATTTTCTGCTTCTATTTTGCTCCTGGCTGCAGGGGAAAGCTCAAACTTTTTAAGATACTAGTCTATCAATTTGAAAATATTCTATGTGACATTTTATCCCTATAGATGAGTAATTTTAGGATTGTTTGGGTATCATAACAGTTGAAAGAAAACACTAGAAACCAAAATGCAAGGCATTTTTGAAAGCTATGAGTTATTTTATCATATATATAAAATGTAAAGCATAATATACGTAACATCCATGCTCCCATCAACCATCTTAAGAACTAAAACATTTTCAATATATTTGAAGTTCCCTGTTTGCTTTCCATGGTTACATAGCCCTCCATCCCTAACAGACTTAGTTATCCATCCCTAGTTATCCTGAATTTTGTAATAACAATTCCCTGGTTTTCTTAATAATTTTACTTCTTATGTGAATATCCCTTAAAAAGAATGTTCACTTTTATATATCGTCAGACTTTATATAACAATCATACTGCTGCAATTTATCGACAACTCGCGTTTCTGTTCAACTTGTTGAAGATTGTCTGTGATTCTGTAAAAAGCTTTTTGGTTCCTCATGAATAAACTGACCATTATTCACAGAACTGTCATGTCAGTGAATTAGCAGCATAAAACAAATAATTACTATCGAGCTTGGGAATTTCTCTGTTTTCCTGTTATTTTGAAAATGAAAGTTCAGTTGAAAAGCTTAATATTGACAAACTGCCCCCTTAATTAGAAATAAAATATGCATCATGGTTACACGGAAGGAAACTGGAATTCTTTTCTAGCGGCAGCAGTTTTACCTTGTGTTTGTTACTCTTCCTGCGAACCAGTGTCAGCCACACAATTCCAGACGGTTAGCAGTTTAACAGGCTTTAAAGATTATAAAACTAGGCAGAAATGAAGTAATAACTAACACTAACAAGCCTCCTGCTTATTTCTATACAAGGGTACACATAACATGTTAAACTGTGAAGGGTTTTAAATGGGATAAAATGCTTCTACTTTTTATTTACTTTTCATTCCAATTCAAACAGGCCAATCAATCTAACATTTCCTTCCTTTTTGTTTACTTCTGTTCGGGGAGGGAGGCTGAAAAATTTCTTCAAGAATTATATATCAGACAAAATCCCTCCCTTCTGCCCAGTCTATTTTCAGATATCCGTGAATTAATTTCTAAATGATAAGGGCCAACTGCAGAGAACAAAATAAGGAGGGAGAGACTATTGGTCTCTTTGTTTTAAGTAAATTTCAAGTTTCCACTGAGATTTTTCACCTACAATGGCTCCTTAATCAAACCATAATACAAATTCTGTAACACACATGTTAAAATACACTTTATACTTCTCCCTAAATGCCATCTAATAGGGGTTCTATCATTACAGAGATGCTTTAGTATAAAAATTAGCCCTACATATTTCTGGTGAATTTGCCATATATTCAACGTTGGGAAGTTACAATATTTTCCTGTGGAAGTTACCGTCTTGACAGTCCTTCTGAAACACTTAGTGTTGGACACCCTATCATCCAACAAATATTGATTGAGCATCGTTTTGAGGGCTCAGGGTAGAGGGAAGAAAGACAAATACTCTGCTCTTAGGTAACATGATATACAGGGTGGGGCAAAAGTAGGTTTATGGTTATGGGTACACAAAACACGACGCTTATTCTTGTATTACTATTTATTAATTGTATTATTTTCCATACAGACAACTGTAAACCTACTTTTGCCCCACCCTGTATAAGCATCTATTCTCAAATTCTTATGACAAAAATCCTTACCATCTTTATTGTTCTCTTACTAATGAGCTAAAAACATTTACCATTCACTCAGCATTAGTATGAGAGTCCTGATTTTAACTTTTTTGAAAATAACAATGTGACCAGAGATAAAGGAAGCAGTTTTCTGCAAAAGAAGCATTTGTGCTCAAATGTAAATGGCAAGGAGACAGCCCCGTGAAGCACTGGGGACAGAGTGCTCCAGGTAGACACAGCAGGGCCTTTGAAAGCCTGGAGCAGGAGGAGCCTGGCGTGTGGAAGGAGCAAACACAAGTGTAGAGGAGCGAGTAGGAGATGAGTGCAGAGAACTAGCCAGAGGCATAGCATGTGGGCTCAGGGGACCATGAATAATGATTTCAATACAGATTTTTAAATTATATTTTCTAGAAACCCTCAATTCATATGTGTTTGTTCTCACACCTAAGAGAAGTTCTTCAATTCCTTAAAAAAAAACGGAGTGGGAGGAAACATAAGGATTCACACAAACAAAAGAAAGGGAAAAAAAATAGAAGATATTTCCAATTATAAAGATATATTGAATAGCGCTCTCTGAGTTGTTGGTTTTATTTAAACTGAAGACTTGGGTCGGTGCAAATATTTTCTACAGATCCCCTTTCTTCTTTAGTGAGAAAAACAATCTTCCTTGTTTTTCTCAGTAAAGAAGAGAAACTCCAGGCTCCAAATTATCCGAGATCTGTGGGGGAGAAAATAAAAGCAGGGTTCTGTGACCAATTCTGCCTCTGATTGATGGTGTTTATTAATAGTGTTTTGCTTCCTCGCCTCCACAGTGAGCACGAAATTTCCGAGAGATCCGTATGGGTCCTTTGTGGAAAGGTTTCAGGACAGATAAAATTAGCTGGAAATCATCTTGACTTTCTAAGAGAAAGGTTCCAGACTGTGGCTGAGTGTTTGCCTCTTGCATCTGGCTTCGCCCCTGTTCCCTCACATGGCAGGAGGAGGGACAGAGGCCAGAAAGGGCAGCCCCAGTTCCTTAATCTTCTCCTTGTGCCCACAGGGTTCTGCGCTATCAATGTTTCACTTCTTAATTTATAAAAGGTCACAATGTTGTGATTGTTCTATGTGGTCTCATTTTAATAATTTATCTCATTAAGAAACAAAATGCAGAGAACTAACGTAAAATTACGGGGTATTTTATCTTTTTTCCTTTTTAACTTGCTTGCTTATCCTAGTTTCTTTATTATTGTGTGTTGACCTTTTGGCAGTTTATTTTCAATTTCTATTTTGTTTTCCCAGCGTCACGGAAAGGTCTCAACTGTCATCCAGATGACAGAAATCCACCAGAAAACCCAAATGGGGAAGTCCCAGAGTTGAAAATAAAATATTTTTAAAAAGAAAATATTACTAAAATAAACATGGGATAGTGTTGTTTGCTGGCAAGGAGATCTGTAGGAAATTCTGAGATAAGAGATGGTAAAAATAAGAAAATGCAGGCACAATTAATTATCAGAATATCAACTGATATCACAGATGTTTTAAAGCCCAGCTTCTGGATGAAATACATATTAGCAAACCATTTCATGTCTTATGTTCCTTTAATTTTGTTTTCAAACATTCTCATGACAGTATTAAGGTATCCACACCACATGAGGATACATTTCATGACAAAACCGGTTTAGGAATTGTGCACATCAAAGGAGGAAGGTATGCTGCGGCTGAGACAGGCACTTCTAAGACATCCTGCAAGGGTAAGTTCAGAGCTGCGTGCTCTTGTGAATGCTGTCTGGATACTGACAAGAAGATTCAAACAGGCTCTGCAAACAATGGAGCCTGGGGGATTGTGTACGTCTTGAGGAGTAATTTGAATGGCATGTATTTAAGACAATCCGTTCATATTTGAGCAAACCCAAGCAATTTATATTTCCTGGATGTCAGCTTGAACGGGAGGTTGAATGAATAGTGACACTTCACTCTCATTTTAGATAAAAATCATGGATAATCATGTATTTACACATTAATTTATACCACAGAAGTATGCAAGGTAAGAAAATAGGACCTCCCTATACTCCTGTTGAGGATATAAACTGCTACAAACTTCCATGGAGGACAATTTGAAATTTACATCCAAAAGCTTAAAAATATTCATGATCTTTTTACTCATCAATTTTAAAGGAAATAGGAAGATAGGTGTTCAGGATTAAATAACTTATTTAGTATATTGTCTCTGTATTTAGAACAATGAAAATCTGGAAAGAGCCAGAAACAGAGATTAAACATGCTTCATTCACACAATAGAATACTTTTCAGTATATACAGATGATAATAAAGATTTATAACTATTGACATGGAAATACATTTTTTTAATTATAAAATCAGGCTACAAAATGGTGTTTAAAGCATGACCCCATTTTGGTAACAATATATTTTTATTCATTGCTGGCATATATGAATAAAAACTCTTTCAAATCATTGGATGCTACTTTGGGCTTTTTCACTGGCTTAAACTTACATATTTCCAACTCTTTCCAGTTAGAATCTTACAATGCCATGTAAGATTTTATTATAGGTTGTTACTAATGAATTGTAAAGTGTATGTTTCAGCTATTAATTATTTCATAAACAAATGTTGTAGCTAAAAAAATAACCATTTCCTATTTTTCAGGATTCTGAGAAATTCTGTGTTTGGGAGGCTGGAAAATCTACAATGTCCATATCACATGAATGATAGTTGGTGTTGGCCACCAGATGGGTGCTGAGCTGTAGCTTTCAGAAGCCTTGGTCCTCCTACATGAGGAACTCTCCACATGGGTGCTTGGGCTTCCTTTCAGCATGGCAACTAGATCTCAAGAAGAAGCATTCCAAGAGTCAGGAAGCAGAGACTACCAGTACTCTTAAGATATGAACTAAAAAAATCCCAGGAAGTCACTTCTGCTATTTATTTGTCAAAGCCAGCCACAAGGCCAGTCCTGAGTCAAGGGGAGAGAAGTGGTAATCATACAAGAGGAGAGGAATTGCTGGGGTCATCTTTGGAACCTAGCTACCACAACGTGAACTATGCCACTTAGAAGCACCCTGGAAATAAATGTCCATAAATATATGAAAAATTGAGGTGAATTTTAGACTGCAAAGCAACCCTTGGAGGTTACATTATTACCTTTACCAAAAGTAAAGAGACTTCTATTATCTTTCACCAGATCCTGACTGGGCAGAGAGGAGAAGGGCAAGGAAGTGAAAGAATTTCCTTCCTGAACCAGGACCAAATATTTAATTTCCTCTACTCTATACCAGCATTACTCCACACAACAAAAATCTATCATCAGCTCTGTACTGAGGAATGGGACAGAGACATTTTACCTATTTAGTTCTTTCTCCTTCCCCATCCTCTGAAGAAAAAAAACTTCCTAAATGGATGGAGTTCAAAGAGAAAGGCATTCAGAACCAACGGAATGTCTCTCTTTAGGTGCTGAGCACCAGCAAGTCAGGAATTGACCCAAGTATATTGTAAGAAACTGTGTTTTGTGGTACAGGTTGGGAAGGATGACCAAGGTGTAGAAACAGACCACATGAGAGAAAATTTTGCTTAATAGAAGAGGAGACTCCTGAGAATTTGGGATGGTATACATTAAAAAGTCGATATGGTTCTAGTATCTATATCTCCTTAGAAGCAGAGAGAGACATGAATGAAGATTATATTCCTTTCTGGGTTCAAAGTCTACAAGGAGGACACTGCTCCTGGACTGAATTTAGGGGTTATAGCTTTCTAAGCATTACATATGTATCAAGAGAATTCTGTATACATGCTCCATCAGAACAATTTGAGGTTTTGTGCTTGGTTCAATTTTTTAAACACTATTCTATATCAAAAGAGGTACAAGAATATTTCTATTCCTAATCAGTCTCCTAAAAAGATAAATCTAGGGCTTCATAATCAATTGTGGAACATATTTTTCTTCCCATTATCATACCAAAGATTTGTTAGCAGTTCTTTAATTGCAGTATTTAGTGACCAAGATATGCCTTCACTAAAATAAATGCTAAGAAGTAAAATGGTAGAGTTTAAAAATAAAATCTCCAGGGGAATATAAGCATGCTTTCCACATATGAAATTTAGGAAAACTAAGGATAGACTCAAAAACAGAAAAGGCACAAACAATTGTCTTTTTTGCTAACATTGATCCTTAGTTATCCCACGGACTGCAAACGCAGTCTTAAGATATATTAAAAAGCTCCTTTTAATGTTAATAAGTCATTGTATGGTGTTTGTAATACAAAGCCCAAAT
Organism: Miniopterus natalensis; assembly: GCF_054644295.1. Lineage (NCBI taxonomy): Eukaryota > Metazoa > Chordata > Mammalia > Chiroptera > Miniopteridae > Miniopterus > Miniopterus natalensis. The sequence goes on along the minus strand of NC_142086.1, from coordinate 75,220,203 downwards.
ATCACCATGCTTTGTTCCAGTTGAATTCTAATGTGTATGAAAATTAAACTCTGCTACAACACATAAAAATTTCATAAAATATTTATGACCAGATCAGCCTTTGTTGAGAATAACAAAACATGTGAAGTGTAGAAATTAGCTATCATATGGTTAACAGTGTGGTGTGTGCCTTTAAATTTATGGAAGGATTTAGCCTACAAATAAATGTAGGTTTTCAGCAAACTTGATCCATGGTAGGGCCACATAATTTTAGTCTGTTCCATTTCTATAGGTCATTGTGTTCAAGGTATCGTGCACATGTTTAATAACAAAATGTGGAATATTCTGATATATGGAAAATCATTCATAAATGAAATATAAAAAAGCAAAACCCACACTAGGATGCTTACTCTGGCTCTAACAATTTAAAACATTAGCCACATTTACATTACGATGATTTTAAAATGGTATAACAAAATAGTCGCATTTAAACTTTGTGGATATTTTCTATGGATATATCAAATACAATATTCTTAAGAAGTATTCTCTTATTCAGAAGGAAGCAATCCTCTTCTCACTCACACTGGTTATTCTGAACATTTTTGTTTTTCTCAACCTAACTGATAGATTCTTCAGAGAAAGTACCCTATTTCTTAATGCAGTGTCATCAGTTATACCTACCAGCTCGGGGCCTGAAATAAAGTAAAAACTCAGTAAAAGTTTATTTAGTGAAAATGTTATATTTATTTCAAAATCTTTTCTAGACTTAATTGTTCAATATCAGTTCTTGTCTTTTTGAATTGACTAGGGCCTTCAGCAGAATGTTTTAGTGGAAATAGTGGATATCCTTTATTTATTCATGATCTGCTACAGGTTGGGTGCCCTCAGGAGCAGATCTTGAGATGGAGGTGAGTGTGCAAGAAATTTGTTAGGAGTGTTCTTGGAATCTATCCATGTGGATGAAATGGAGTGAAGGAGGAAAGGCCTGAGAAAGAAATTAGACTGTGATGTGATCTTAAGGAATGCTCCCGCCAACCTCTGAGGAACTCTGAAGCTGAGATCTCTTTCAAGTTGCTCTAAGTGGGGAAAGAGATCAGGCTTTATATCTCTGAATAAGCCAGTAATTGGCTGAAGGCCACCCAGGTGAGGGAGGTCGCGTGACTTTGGGTGAGGTGACTCTCTTCAGTTAATACATTTCCTAAAGAGGGTGGATCACTAAGAGCTCTCTGCTGGAAGTAAGGCTGGGGCAGTGAGTCCTTCAGTTCTGAAGGGCCATGTGGACAGCACCCCCTGTCCAACATTTATGTGGGAAGGTTTTATCTTCACAATATTTGTGCCTTAGTGTCCCTTAAACAATAAACATAACATCGTAATAAAAATAACGATGATAACAAGAAAAAGAAGAAAATAACCACCATCCCTGGAACACAATGTAAAATGGTGCTTTCGCCCTGTCTCAGAGTTTCAGTGAAGGCCCAGGTGAGCCTAATGAATGGCAAATCGTGTATTTTAAGAGTGACACTGCCATGCACATCTTTCTGAAAGGAATGTGGCCTTGTGCCCATTACTCCACACAGCCTAGGTAAGAGAGAGATTATAACAGCACCAGGCAAGTAAGGCTTTGACCTGTTCCCTCACCTCCCTGCCCACTAACTATCCCCATTCTCACTCCCACCCCTATGACCCCGAGGGCACCTGTACCAGGTCAAAAAGGGGAGGAAAGATGAAAGGGCAACCGACCCTTTTAAGCCACAGACACGGCCTGGGCTGATGGGTGCAGGGCTATAAGAGACGAGGGGTGGCATGGTGGAGATTGATACTGAATTAGATATGGTATTCCATTTTTGATTTAGTCTAGATTTTTAGAACTGTGGCTACTCTTCAAGTTGTCATTTTCTAAGCAAGTATCGTCTCTGTTCACAAGCTTACCAAGAGGTAGGAAAGGGTGCTCTCACTTACTGCTTAAAGGCGGTAAGAGAAAAATACGGCCTTGATTTCCCACTACTTTCAGACAATAACAACAGTAGTAATAACCAGCAAAAGTATTCACTAACTCTTGCTCACGGCTGATTTTTTATGAAGCACTTTCATATGGCCTAACTTATATACATTAGATTCTTGATCTTCCTTGGTACAATAATCAATATTGCTTTTCTTTCCACTTCAGGATCTTGTGGCAATGTGTGGCCTTTTCCTAGAATGCTCTTTCTCCTATTTTAGCTTCATTAATTTTCACTGGCATTTCAGTGCCCAAAATCAAATGTTTTTGCCTCAAGAAATCCATCTCTAACCCATTCCATGCTTTCAAAGTACCCGCTATTTCTACTTCATAATACTCTTCAAATTTTACCTTAAAAAGTACATGATTAATTAGTTAATACCTATCTCCCCAGCTAGATTTAGCTTCATAAGATCAGGACCATAGTGGACCTTGTTCAATATTGATTTTCTGGCATCTACTAAATTCAGACAAGAACAACAACATTTTTAATAAGCATCAGAGCATTACACATAGTAGGGGCTCAATGGCTACTGAATAAATGGAGAAATGATAAAAGAACTGATACTGATATGGCTTGAGATTCCTTGCTCCTGACTAAGAAGAGTTTTTTGTTTTGTTTTTTTTTAAATACCATGGGCAGTCAGGTTGCAGGCCAAAATGCCTTCCTGACAGTGGCCATTTGAAACTGGATTTGATACTTTACTAAGGCCTGCTAAGGGACACTGAAGTGGGTTGGGACAACCATCACTTGTCACGAGCTACATGTGGGATGGAGAGAGGATGTACATAGCTGAGGAGGGTGTTACAGGTGAACTTGTTGTGTGTTTTTTGTTGTGTTTTTTTTTTTCCAGACAGCCACTCTATTCATTAGCAAAATTGTAAGTTCCTTCCACCTTCATCTCTATAAAGATAATGGGAGATTAACATATTTTTAAGGCAAAATCTTTGGTTCCTTTGAAGGAAAGTGCTACATAAATCCATGACTAATCAAAAGGAAAAATGTCAGGCTAAGATCAAGGACAATGTTTTTGATAATTTTTAAAAAGGTTATGCATACTATCTTTTATTCTGCAGTCAATTAGACTCTTTCATTTTCAAATATAAAACCGAGCGGCTAATATTTCTCTTTTTAATGGCATTTTCCTACCATGAAAAATTTAGCATATTTTTCCAAAGAATTATTAGAAAAGATCAAGCACCCATATATAAAAACTCATAGGACCACTATATCCTTTCCTCGGCATTTTAAAACATTTTAATTAGCTTGGTAATGGTTTTCAATTCTACTCATTTTAGAGTATTTACAAAAATACATAAATAAAGGTTCACCCTGAGTCTTCCAATTAGGCTAAAGCAAGTTTTACTTCATTGAAACATGACTTCTTCTTTGACTTTTGAATATGATGATTGTTAAAAATCCTTTCCAGGTTCAGAACATTATCTACCCACTCAGTCTCCTTTTTAGACAGGTTGGCTTTTTAATCTTCATTTGTTAAATTCAGGTTGGAGTCCTCTGTGGAAATAGGCCATAGCAGTCTGCAACTTTCTTCATAAAGTTTTAAATATCATTTGAGTTGGTTGGTTTGATTTTTGATAGCTACAGCAAATTGGATTTTTTCTGATTTTGTATTTTAATTTTAATTAATTTGTATTTCATCAATTTCTCAAAGCAAGCAAAAATTTGGACACAAAAAAAATTATTGAAGCAAATTACAATAAAAAATAGATACAAGAAATACTAAAAATTAATTTAAAGGTGACAGTTGAGTGGGGAGTGAAAAGAGAGAATTATACTTTAAAAAAACACATACAACAAAACTAAGAGGTTTCAGTGTAGGTTAGCTACTATAATTGCAAGTAAAATAGGTTTTGAACATTCTAGTAGTCAAATCTAAGGGAAAATTATGATAGGTTATATTATGCATTTTTTGGTGATATTATCCTCATTTTAAATTATTGTTTAACTCTTTTTAAGGGTTTTCTCTTATAAGAAAACACAAACACATCATTTAAATAAGTCAAGCAGTACAAAATATATACAATAAAATGAGGATTCTCTCTCCTTCTCTGTCAGAAGTACTTTTTACATGTGATATGTGTCTTTGTGTTTTTCTTCTATGTATTTTTGGCTGTCAGTATATAAGAATGAGGCCCCAGAGGGATAGAGGAGAGAAAGCTTCACTGTAAGGGTCCTGTCTTGAGTCAGCTTTCTCCTTGAGAGTTGGAGTTTTTATATATTTTATTTTAAATTAGAAGCTGATAACTAAAATGCTGATTTTCCTTGAGTGCAGAAGAATAAAATGATTTAGAATTTTTCAAAGATTCCTCTACATTCTAAATATTCTATATTAACTATGTGTAATATTATTATACTTTAAATTTAAAAACCAGTGTCAACTGAAGGAAATGATGCCAGTCATTTCCTAAGGGCACAGAGACAAAAAGAAGACTTTAAAGCAGAGGCTGAAATTTTAGGGCAGCTGTTAATGTTTGGATGGTCAAAATCTTTTAGAGTTTGACATAAACTGTTTTGCAGCACTAACATGCTGCATACAGCTTGTTGTTTCTCTGTTTTATGAATAACTGGATTTCTTCATAGTTGAATCAGAGCCCCGGTTTAAGACTGATTTTCTTCTCCATACTCAGATTGAGATCCTGCACAAATAGCTTATCAAGCATCGAGGGCCCACAAGCCAACTGAGAAATCATGGCATTGGGAATATTTGTTTATAAGTCTCTGTTAACTCTGTAGAGATCAAATAGTCATCTATATCCAGTCCTTGAATTATTTACAACAAATATTTCCTGAGTGTCTATTATGCATTAGACACTTTACTAGATACCAACAATATCTAGCAAAGGTAAATAAATAGAGACTTTGCTTGCAAGTTGAGAGATAAAAGTCAGTTACTTAGATGACAGGACGATATTTCCGAGTGGCTCTGGAATAGACAAAAGCAAAAAAACTCAAGAAAGAGAGCTAACATGAATTCTAGAAAGGTAAAATTGTCTGTATTCTGGCTTATTTTTTTTTTCTCAGTAACTAAATTATACATTCTTCATTATAGGATTGGTAAAAATATTTGAAAATTAAGAAGGTATCTTTTATAATTTTCCTTTATGTTTGGAGTCCTAAATGTTATGCTTAGGTTTTGGATATAGATTTTTTTTCCTGTTAGTAACAGTTGTCTAGACTTTGAATCAAAATTTGCTCTAACAGTTTCCTTTTTTTTTTCTCTCCCTAAAGATCAGCCCAAATTTGAAGCATAATTCACGAGTGTGGTTCCACCAAAGCCTTCATTTCACACTGCAGTGTAAGTTAAGGTCTGATAGCACCATATTGTGGACTGATGTTTGCACAGCTTAGTTTTGCTGCAGAGGTTCACAACCAAGCTGTGATCTGCATGAGATCAAAGTAGGGAGCTAGTTCATTTGAAAAGAATTAAGGTCCAATTGAGAATTAGCTGATAAATACAAAAGATTTGCTCAACCAAGTATTTATAGGGCAGGGATTACTTATAAGAGTTTTATCCTTTATGTTTAATATTCATAAGTGCTGATCCATGCAAGAGTTCTCTTAGGAGGCTCCAAAAATACTAATTACATGACAGTAGGGATATCTATCCGCTGTGGCTACTTTCTGACAGATTACACTGTGAAAATCTTACCCAGAATGAATGTTCTAACACCTATTCAGCACACTAGCAAGAGCAGTTCTTTTCCAGAAATTCAAGTTCTGATGGAAGCATTTTCCAAGCTTAAAAAGCATAGCACCCCTAATAAGTTCAAGGAAGCCCACCTTATCTGGGGAAATATTTGCAGCGTTGCACTGCACTAGAACATATGACTTATCTGAGTCATAACAAGGCTTGAACATCTGAAGAAGTCATTAAAGTAGCTGTGGATCCTTATTTACTGTTCTAAGAAATACATTTTAAAAAATTATTTTAATTTCATTAGTTTTACAATGTAAATGTTCTCATTCATGTCTTTCTTGGCAAGGGCTTGATGAAACATTTTAATTAATGTCATTTAAAATAGTGAACTATTCATCATCTGTGTATTTTAAGCTCTACATCCAAATAACCTTTAACTTGAAAAGTTGAGTTGGGAGTGAAAATCAGTATCACATGGCCTCTTGTTTTAGCCTGAGAATTAATGACCACGAAGGACAAGATTTACTGTTTACACTACAGAAATCAAATATTCTCATTCCCTATCAAAAATAGGACATGTAGCAACAGATGAAGGAAATAAACTCTTAAATAAGAGCTAATGGGGACTATGGAGATAGTAGGATCCATAAGATTGAACTGAGGTTAACTGGTTTTAAAATAATTCCTTCCCCCATAAGTCAAAAGTGATTTTGAATTTACGGGTAAACACCAGTGAGTTCAGATATTGCAAAAGAAGATAGTATAAAAATGTCCTTATTTTGCTTATTTGGGAGTGTGGTCACTTACGGGCCGCCCTAGAACTCAGTTGCAAGTGTCCCCGTGCGAGGGATCAGGGACTGTTTTGTCTCCCTGGCCTGTTGGAGGAGTCGTCTTGTTCAGGCACCACCGGATAAGAGCTGGCAACGCCTGGAGGTGCCTGGCACCGCTCTACCCAAGAACAAAGGTGAAGGAGGTAGAAGCAGGTGTTGGGGTGAGAATCAGAATGAATCTGAAAAAAGAGAATTGGTCCTTAAAGAAGATGGACAAGAGAATGCTCAGGTCATCAAAATGTTGGGAAACGGATGACTAGAAGCAATGTGCTCTGATGGTGTGAAGAGGTTGTCATATCAGAGGAAAACTGAGAAAAAAAGGTTTGAACAAACACCTCCGACATTATATTGGCTGGTCTGCGAGACTATCAGAAGAACAAAGTTGATGTAATTTTAAAGATCCAGGCAGGTGAAGCCAGAAGTCTGAAGGCCTATTGTGAGCTTCCAGAACATGTTAAAATCAATGAGATGGATACATTTGGTCCTGGAGATGATGATGAAACCCCATTTGATGATATTGAGGATGATGATGAAGACACTGATGACATCTAAACTGAACTCACAGTTTTTGAATATTGTCCTACAGTTTGGATTTTGGCCATCACTGTTAGGAAAACTAAAACTTCAGCACAAATGCAGTTTGTTAAGGAACACTGATTTATTTTCATTGTTTTAAGTATTATATTTCTTGAAGTGAAATTTTAACACTTTATTCTTTTGATGCAATAGAACTTAGTTGGAAAAGACCATGTTATCTGCTGTTAAAAATATGGAAAGAAGAGAGGAAAGAGAAAATAAATAAAAGAAATGTTAATGGATGTTTTGAATAAACTGCTTATCATCATAGTCAGTGATAAGCTTAGTTCCAACTAATTTTTTTCAGTCTTTCTGTATGTTCGTTACCTAGATGTTCTCTTTGATTTTTGATAAAATTTAAGGAAGTCAGAAATCTACATTTGCTGTCAAGAAAAGAGGCTATTTTCATATTTATGTAGCTTTATTTTATACTATGTTTTATGCCATTCTTTCCATCATTTTATGTTGTCAACATCATAAAAAAAGCATTTCCAAAGTACAGATTTTAGAACATGGATTTGAGTAGCAATTTTGAATTTATAAGTAGCTGCAAAAATTCAATGCTAGGTAATTCTAATCATTAAAAGTACTGATGTACTTAGTTGACAGTGCATTTTACTTAACATGTAGAAAAAAAATTTCTTTAACAAGGCAACTTTTAATGGCAAAATAAATAGAATAGTTTTTACTATAAAAATAGGTTGTCCTAAAATACATCATTTTATTGTCAAAACTCATATGCTTTGTAATCTATGGCTTTGGGCTTTATGAACAATTTTGTGAACCAATGTTACCCCAATAAATTCAACAAAATAAATAAAAATTACAATGTATAAATTAAAAACTAATTTCATAATAAACTTGTGTAAGGAAGAGGAAAGTATCACGGCTAAGAAATATAATAAATGTCACATTGAGTATTTAAAAAAAAAAAAGATATTCTAGATGAACATGGGGGTTCTGTAGCATGCTGATCGTGGGTCTGGGAGTATCGTAAGTTCCTCTCAGGAAAAGAGGGTCCCTGGCCCAGAGCAAGATTTGTACCAGCAATTTTAGGGGGGTGGGGAGGGCATGTTGTGAAAAGAAATGAGGCTCTTCAGATTTAAAATTTAGGCTCAGGTATGCAATTTAATTGCCAATCTGGTTTGGCAATTTGTTAATGGGCTCAGTGGAAATGTTTTAAGAATATAGATGAGAAAAAGGAGATACCAAGGGAAAAGAAAGGAAATACCAGATAGAGAACATGCCCAGGAGTCAGTGACCGTAACAGCAGCTTCATCTTAAAAACCTCATTAATAATCTTATCAAGGTTCCTATTTATGGGCTTTGAAAACTCTGCCCAAATTCTTAAATAGGAAGGAAATGAGGAGTAGGTACGAATATAAATTACAATCTACATGAAATAGCTGATTTAATCATGTGTTGGCTGATGCCTATAATTACAACTTTAGATATTTTCTGGTGGCTACTTATTGTATTTAGGCATGCTTTCAAGCATGATAAGTTAAATTCCACGTATGAGGCGATGTGGGGAGGACCTATGATACCAGAAGTTTCACTTCTTATTGTGGCTGTTTCCCTATTACTTTTATGTGATCTAAATCTGTGACATGTTGGCAACTGTCCATCTCCACTCTCACAGAGTACATACCTGTGGTATTTGATAGGTACTGTGGTTTCAGATTGTGAGATCTTATTTTCACTGCGCACCCACCCACGCACACCCCTATCTGTACTCATTCCAAACCGGGGACTTTCTCCAGGAACTGCTGACTTTTGTTGGCTTTTGTTCATAGTTTCAGCTGACTTCATACTTGAAGTCATACTTTGATAATTCATTTTCAGAAAGTTTCAACCTGAAGCCAGAGGCTCGGACAAGGAAAGGCTCTACTGATTGGAGACTAGGAGCCTGCAGAGAGTGCCAAGTCTAGCCTGAGGGAAAAACAAACTTTAGATGCAAGAGGATGGTGACAAGAATGGAAGAAAACTAGCAGGTAACATCTGAAGGAGACTGCCCCCTAGGGATCAGGCCGAACAAGTTTAATCAAATGGAGTGTTCATCATTCACACAGTGTGCATATGAGTTTATTACTAATGATTTCCCTGCCACCTCCCATTTTTTGTTACCTTTCTTACACGGCCTTTATAGTGATTTCAGTGTATGACTGCTGGTTTATTGCTCTATGCTGAACTAAACAACACAACTGCCCATTGATATATAGTCATACCTTTCATTCCATCATGCTATAGAATATAGATATGTAATTGAACCAAGTATGTATAACTCTCTCATCTCCTCTCAACCCTCCTTTCATTGTCCCAACCTTGTCAAGCTCTTGAACAGTTTTAAATCCTTCTCTCTTTCCTGCTACAGGTCATTATCAGTTCAAGCAACTCAGCATAATGATGTTTTCTTTATATATTTCTGCCCCATTTAAAAATTTACTGCCCAGCCGGGAGTGGCTCAGCGGTTGAGTGTCGACGTAGGATCCAGGTGATCAGGGTTCCATTCTCGGTCAGGGCCCATGCCTGGGTTGAGGGCTCCATGCCCAGTTGGGGGTGTGCAGGAGGCAGCCGATCAATGACTCTCTCATCATGGATGTTTCTATCTCTGTCCCTCTCCCTCTCCCTTCCTCTCTCTGAAATCAATAAAGATATATTTTTTAAAAAAATTACTGAGACTCCCTGTTACTTATATTTCTAACTTGCAGCCAGTCTTGAGAACGACTTACCTAAACTAGTAGTTCTCAAAGTGTGGTTCCAGACCAGTAGTATCTGCAACACCTGGGAACTTGTTAGAAATGCCAATTTTTGAATTCCACTCCAGATCTACTTAATCAGAAGCTCTGAAGGTGGATACCAGCAGTCTATGTTTTAACAAGCCCTTCAGATGATAGTGACCCACAGTGGAACCTTGGTTCTCATACTTAATTCATTCAAAAGGCTGTTTGAGAAGCTATTTGTTTGAAAACCAAATCATTTTTTTCCATTAGAAATAACATAAATTGAATTAATCTGTTCCAGACCCCCCCAAAAGCAAAAATTATGCTATGAAAGGAAAGTATTCATAGCATAATTTCCTGAGATGTTAACAACTCAAGCTTTAGTGGTAAACTGACTCATACTCACACATTCTCTCCTTTGTTTGTCTCCTGAGAGATGTGTTGCAGGTATCAGCATGAAAGGGTTGTTGGATTGAGAACCAAAGTTTTGTTTGACAACTGAGACATTTTTTCCATGAACAACTTGGTTGAGAACCAAATTGTTAGATATGGGAGACATTAGAGAACCAAGGTTTGACTGTACTTCAAAGCTGTGCTGCCCAATATGGTAGCTAGTAGGTGTGGCTGTTGAGCATTTGAAATGTGGCTACGTTGCTGGTGGGTGTGGGTTCTTGTGGTATTGCGAGGAAAGCATTTCCAGGAACTCACAAGAGAGGATAATTTACTTGGGAAGCAGAATTAAAGGAGTTCCCCAGTGTCCCATCTCTGTCCAAAACAGAGTCAACGCCCACAGATTCTGTGCTGTTAAACTTAGTTCTAGTTCAGCATCTGGCTAGCTTAGCTGATGTTCCCAGCTGCAATCCACTGCTTTGCTGCTGTACCTAGGCTCCTGCCTGGAGTCCACAAGGAAGTGGGCCACGGGACTGCTAATGCCACATGGCTATGGAGAGAGAACACGCGAACGCATCGGAGAGGGCAGGTCACTGGGCAAGAGAGGGAGAGCTTCTTTGTTTTCATGCAATTATATATTTTCAGTCTTGGGAGAAGTCAGAAACTTTTCGAAATGACCAATAAGCTTCTCAAACTTTCATGGGCTTACAATGGCTCTACGCCCTAGTCAATGAGCTTTTTCCCAGGTGAGACTGATAGGCCTCTATAGTTAAGCACCTCCCTTGTGCAATTTTGACTTTATTACACATGTCTTTATGTCTCCCTTTCCCCCACCCCCCAAACACACACATACACAATCCAGTACTGGAGGGGGAGGAGAGGGGTGTTAACCTCCTTGGAGGGACAATGCTGCAATTTCTTGGGGTGTGAAACTATAGCTTCCTAGTGAAGCAAACAGGCTCAGCGTCCCCAGTTGACCATATTTAACAATGTCTGCCTCTCCCTTTGCTTCCTTTCCTCTTAATAACTGGCTAAGGGTGGTAACAGCCAGTCCAAATTGAGATGAGCTATAATGTCAAGTGTACATGGCTATCAAAGATGCAATACAAAAACAGAATACGAAAGTCACGTGAATGATATTTTAAACTAATTACATGTTGAAATGATAATATGTTATATAGGTTTGGGTTAAATATTATTAAAATGAATTTTAACTATTTCTTTTTTAATGTGTCTACTAGAAAATTTAAAATGACTTATTTGGGTTACATTACACTTCTATGGGGGAACACTGGTCTAAAACTGGAGAACCACTGATTTATGTCATCACTGTCTTCCTATGCAGATTTTTTTCACAATAGCTTAATCAGAACATAGGCTGATTTTTTTATTCTATACCTCTGCACCTTTCATGTATCATCCCATCTCTAGGAGCTCCTTTCTAGTCCTTCATACTTGTCTGACTGTGGCTGACTCTTTTAAGCTGAGTTCTTAATGTCTTCTTATTTCAGATGTACCTCCTAGTGACTCCAGCCTATGGTGAGTCCCTTCTTTTATTTTGTAATTCCTAATCCAGAACATAAAAGAGATTCAGAAAGGAAACCATAATTATTAGAGAACTCACAGAAAGGGGACATTTGTACTCAATCTTCAAGGATGCTGGATTCATCAAAAGGTAGAAGAAGAGAGTAAAAAGTCCATCAGACTGAGTAAGGTTGGTAGTCCCTGGATGTCAGAGGCCATGTGTCCCCTTTTCTGTATCCTCCGTAATATAGTATAGGGGTTGTGCCCCACAAGGCAAGAGCCCAATAAGTACATATGGCTGGTGAAGTTGATGGACCTTAGAGGCTAGAGTGAGGAAAGGACACCTGCTAGAAAAGCAAATAAAAGCCACAGGACCTAGGAATAAGGTCTCTTCTTGAAGGAAAAAAAAAAAAATCTCCCCATGTTTCCATTTTACTGGGATAATGACAGAAAAATTACCAAATTAATTGGTTTCAGTAACTCGTAGAAATAAAATTACCTACTTGGAACTTTTGTGATTACAGGAAAGGGGCAGAGGTAGGGAGAGCATTTCATTGTAGTTCAGTAATACTTTAGGGGACCTTTCTAATGCTTCCTGTGCTTTATCTTACATGGGGACCGATTTTGCTTAAAGGATAGAAGGGAGACTAGATAACCTCAGAACACTACTTTTTGCTCAGGACTCTACTGTCTGTATCCTACAAGGCAGATTGATAACAGTGGAGCAGAGGTGATCTCTCTAGTCCATTGAAAATCTAACAACACTGCCCCCTCCCAACATTCTTCTACTTTCCCAGCATTCTTGACATTTCTCACTACCATGCACCATTAAAACAGAAAGAAGAATGACATTGTTAGGGACGTGAAAGGGGAATTTCTAGAGTGGAAAAATAAAAAGCAACCAATGTTTCTCCCTGTATGTAATTTTTTTGCTATTTGTCAGACCACTCTAGGACATGAATTCATTTCATTCCTTCTCTAATCACACATTTTTAGAAAGTTAATGTTTAATATTTCTCAGAAAGGACCAGTAAACCACCAGATACCCCAGATGCTTTAACAGTTGCTCTAAGTACTTCAAGAAGTTTTTGTATAAAAGCATGGACTTAATCTTGGTAGGCTCCTGATGGGAACAGGCAGTGCCTCTTGAATTGATCAGAACTCCTCCAGAATCCTTTAACCCATTAAAAAGGAAGAGAAATATCTCCTTGCAAATATATTCTTAAATTCAAATAGTAGTGTTCTAAATTCAATCAAGAAATATGAATCCCAAGACAAAGAAGCACCTAAGTATGATATCATCAAGTTATAAATTATCAATTTCTCACCACCACCTTTAAATAAAAGTTAAAAAAAAAAAAAAATGAACCAACTTGAAAATGGACCTGTAAAATATAGTCAGCCAAGCATGGGATTGGGGTAAAGTATTTCATCAAAATGTCCATAGATCATTTCTTTCAGATGTAGATGAGTATCTTGCAAGTTATCACACCGTGCACATTTTCATAGTCACAGTGGAGAGAAATGTTATAATAGATGTTTTTGTGACAAGAGGCAATGTGATCAATAAAAATATAAAAGATTACATTTAAGATACAGAAATCAATTTCAAATGGGGAATGAAAGAATAAAAGGTTAAGTTATTTTGTTTCTAAAACCTGTGTGCTTTCTTGGTCTATTTTACTTATGTATCTTTTTTACCCAGCTGTCATTTGGTTTCCATTTCCCAGGAACCATCTATGCTATTGTCAAAGCTGTGTTGCCGATGCTGGTTTTCACAATCAAGAGTGGCTCTGACAATTCTTTTTCTTTTCTTTTCTGAAGATTAAATGTTCTGTTTCCCCTGCCTCCCCCTCCCCATGTGCTGTAAATAGAATTTTACTCTTTTAGAAAATAGCAAAGGTAAGTAGTTAGAGGGGTATCTGTATATCCTCAGAACATGCACCAGGCATCAATGATAAGAACTGTGCCTTATAGATTTTAAAATGTGAGTGAGGTACACTTCCTTTGGTGTTGCAAAGTGGTTCTTGAGCTCCTAGCCACAAGTGGTTTGCACAGCTGCCAATTCAGAGACGTGGTGTCCTAACCAGCTTCCTTTACCCAGTTTAAAGAGACACTAAATGCAGAAAGCCTGACATCTGAATACTCTGTTCTCAGACAGCTGAGTTACTGCTCACCCTCCTAAGAGTAGCTGCCCTCAATTTCTCTAGGGGGTGGGGGGCACCCAGTTAATCTCACGTTGGCTTTGAGGTCTGTTCCCCAATCTTTTCTTGCTCCTGTTTGAGTTGCAGGCTCTTGGTAGGTTCATCCAATGGGAGGCAAGATTGAAGTGAGGGGGTGGAGAAAATGGGAGTGGTGTTTTCCTTTTTTTTTCCCTTCTTATTTTCATGGCATTTCTGGAAGCATCTTTTCCATGGTTCCTATTTGTTCCAGGCAGCCTCTCTTCCTGTGGTCCCAGCTCCCTGTGGTTAACATCTGCCATGTGTAGGTCTCACAAAATGGCCTGGCTTGGGGGCTGTGGTAATACCACCTCCTCTGATTGTCTCCCTAGGCCTAAGAATGATGGCTTCTTCCTGCTCTTGCCAAACTCTGGGTGGCTCACCACCCCCTTATTAGGCCTATCTGTCTTTTCATTAGCTGTTGCAGGACATATTCTCATTTCTGTCTAGATCCCCTTAGTGTCATGGTCACCCTGCTACTATGAGCTTTGACTGACGAGAGCTCAAAGCTAGCCCTCTTCTCGATGAGAGCTGACAGAGCAGCCATGGCCAATGAGGGTGGATACAGGTTATGAAATGCTGACCCCCTTGGGTCTAAGAAGGGACAATACGTGGTACAGTTCATGCTCCAGACCCCTCCCCGTGGGGGTCAGAACAAGGCTGTGCCTGACCTGAGCCACATCCTTGCGTGTTTCTTTCCTTTCTCCATCCTGCTTTGCTCTCTCTCTCACAAGCTTTTTCTAAGGAGCACACCCTTATAAAATCACATGCATCCCAATGCATAACCCATGGACACAGGTAATAGTGTGGTGACGGCCTGGGGCCGGAGGTGGGTGCGAGGCAGAGGGGTCAATGGGGGAAAATAGGACGTCTGTAATTCTTTCAACAATAAAGATAAAAATTTTTAAAAATCACATGCATCCAATGTGACTGGATCCTTGTCTCAAGCTCTCATTTCTAGGTGACACACACTGAGGAAGCTGTGTAACCAAATCCCTCTTTTTGAAAGTTTGAGAGTGGTTCGTGCTTTCCTGGCATTGTCCTGAATGAAATGGAAATCTAACAGGACTCTCAGCATTTCACCTGCTAGGAAAATGCCACAATGATACCTGGCAGGGTCTCCTAGGACAAAAGCTATTTCATTCCCATTACTCATTTGATTGTAACCACTCTCTGAGGTGTAGCCTCCCCTCATGTCTCCTCCAATTTCAGTGGTTTTCTTTTAGTGTCATTCATACAGTATAATTTTTTTCTACCTCAAGTTAGTTCCCAAATGCTCTTACCTCTTTCTGGAATGGATGCAGGTCAGGGATATTAGGTGACTTGTCTACATGACAACTAATGTAGCAGATAGAATAGGGTCAAAAAGATTTTCTGAGACCCAAAACAATGAATTTTCTATTGCCTAACAATCTTTTAATTAGGAAGCTGCCACACAGAAAATCCTTTATAAGGAGAAAATTAACGCAATAAAGTACAAAGGCCTTGGAGGTTACACTGCTAACTTCCTGTCCTTGAATTGAGGGTAAAGGATAGTTCTCTCCTCGATGCTCACCTAGAGACCTGCGGTCCTTCTCTCAGGAAGAGTAGGAGCCAAGGTAAAATGAGGCTCCCAGAGGTGGTTCTCAGCGGCTTCCTTATATCGTCTTCCCGATGGGGGAAGAGACCCATGGATGCAGTTCTTCCAGAGCCTGACAAGTGCGCTGCTGTGCGGTGGTCATCCTTCCATGAGGACGGCGGCCAGCCCACTACCTTCCTCTCCACCCAAGTTCCGCCACCATCCTGCTTACTTTCAACTCCAAATGGATGACCTCTCCAATGCCCTTGCCCCTCGCGCTTCTCTAACTCCACTGACTTTCACATTCACATAGCTTTGTCGTGATTTGGTAGCTCCTCCTTTGAAATCTCAAATTTCAATAACTCACCCTCAAACCACAGCCTCCTATCTTTTCAGTTTTTACTCCACCACCCCAGCATACTCGTTAGCCTCATAAAAAGTTATATTTGCTTGATTCATTTTTTTCAATTCCTAAACTATTTGTCATCTTCACTTTCTTTCTTACCTTGCTTAGACTCCATGATCCATGGTGTTCAACTATAAAGAACACAGTAATCTAAAGAGCTGAACTATGTTTTTGCCAATATCCTCAGCTCCTGTACTGGCTTTCCATCTCTACCCGCATGGCACTATTCCAGCCTGCATATTTACAATTTCTCTTCTCAGCTCCTATACCCAGGTAATATACTGAGTACTGCTTGAGGAAGTCAGTACTCACTGTCACACTATAAGCAGATAGAATTGTACTCTACTTGAAAAACTGCACTCATTAAATGTGAATTTACCTAAAACACATACATCTTCACCCATGTGTCCAGTCTAAGGATAGCCCTTCTTCCTGTTCAAAGACAAGCCAGCCAGGACAAAACATCCCCTCTTACTAGCTCACTGAGAACATGCATGATGTTTTATTCCTATTTTATGTATATTAGAACCTGGGACATGGTGGATAGTTAATTAGTGTCCTGTTTAATGACTCTCTTTTCTATATTTACTGTAGCTTGTATCATATTTACTTATGTCTACCTACCCTACTAAACTGTGAGTTCCTTGAGGACAGGAATGGTTTTTTAGTCATCTTTCATCCCTTCTACTTTGGCAATGTCTGCAACATAATAGGTGTGAGTGAGAAAGGTGAGAGGAAGCGGAATACATTGGCAACATATTTTTATGTATTCAAATATGATTAGTAGTATTAATAAATAGATTTCTAAGTGAGGAATTTAGTAACATGACAAGTCCAAGTGTACAGTTATGGCAACTCAATGAGTTCTAAGTCACTTTACTACCAAAAGAATTCAGATAGTTCTCTTTAGCTCAAATTTATGTCAATTCATTAAAAAGCAATAATATCTAGTCTAGAAAATAGATGATCTGAGAGCCCTACATGCTCTTTTGCCATGCTTCCCTTTAATGCCACTTGATAGAATCAAAGATAACTAACTGTGCCCAGATGTTTCCGTTTTCACTCTGAAATCTACTTTATCTTTTTCTCTTTGATCATTTAATTTAGCTGTTTATATGGTTTTCTTTAGGATACTCTGCCCTTTGTTTCTGTGTGTGTGTGTTTTTATAACAGAAATCATCAAAGAGTTATAACTCTTACCTTCCTAACCAATTACTTCAGTTTCTTTATTACTGGCCATTGCCCAATCATAGCCTCTCTCTCTCTCTCTCTTTTTCTCTCTCTCTCTCTCTCACACACACACACAAAGTATGATATAGACAATAAAATTAAGATTTCTGAACACTTACAACTGCCTGAGACACAAACTTCCAGGCCCTTTCCAGATTTAGATAAGCCACGCTGAAACCTCCAGACACTACATTTGCTTACCTGAGGTCTCCAGACCACTCAATAAATGTCCTTCAGAAATCTGACTTCTTTTTTAACTGCAAAACAATATCACTATGAACTCCTACTTTACCACAAGCTTCAAAAGAATGTCAGATAAGAACAGAGTTCTCCTTTCCTCTTGTTATAAAACTCCTGAGTTTCTGGCCACTTGTGAAATAAGAAACCATGTTCTTTGCACAAGGGCACTTAATGACTCCCCAACACAGTCAATCCCTGGTTATTCAGGTGTGTAGGTTATATACTTCTGAGTTTTCTATAGTTTGTAATTCTAGGTTGCATTTTTACCCTGAATAATTCTAGATCATCTTGAATTGTTTAAATTGTTTGTGTGTGGTCAGGATTTACAGGCTTTAAAAGAGTTAATCTAGTAAAATATAATTAGGGAGTTACATATGTTGCCCACAAATCATATTAGATAGTCAAAACCAAAAGTGTAGTGTTTGGTGCACTGGCCAGATTCCCCTTCAGGACAGAGGCATTCATTCTAAACTCAAGGACTGTGGCCTGTTGAGAGCTCACAGCAGAATCTTTCCATAGGAATTCCCTGGGATGAAAGGAGCTGCTTTGCCCAATGTTATGAACCCCCTGCCCCAGCAGCCCACCTTTCATCCTCTCCCCTCAATTTGGGTAGGCCCTTCCAGCTTCAGAGCTCCCCATGTGATCAGCTGGGACTTCCGTGACAACTGTTTTTAGTTTAATTATTCTCTCTGCCCAACTCTGTTTCCTTTACTCCCTTACAGGTGGTCCAGTAAACCACCTAGATGCAAAACCCCAGCTCAGGGTCTGTTTCTTGGAAAATCCAATGTCAGACTGTTGATGCCAGGAGTGCTCCTAGGAAGGAAACTGATGGTTTTGGAGCTGGATCACCTATCAGCTGTTTGGAAATAAGGATACTGCCCCTGGTGGGTAGACTATGGATAGCCCCGGCCTACTGCACTGGTGCAATTGTTAAATCTCTTGTAGGTTGTGAACTGGTATGGGAATAGGAAGATGTAATATCTCAGATGTTGTAAAGATCAGGGAGAATAGTAATTATAAGAAAAGGGGAATCAGATGGCTCATTCCATCAACACATTTGAAGTGTAGCAGAATATGCCAACCCCAAATATTACTGCAGGAGTTCAGAACATTCCGCCCCAAAATACGCCACTTTGTTTTGTTAATTATTTTGAGATGTAGGCACCTGAAAAACAGCAAATGCAACAAGAGGTTTTTTCTGAATTCCCCTTATCAACCTAAAGACAGATCCACCAAAAGGGGCTCAAATGTTATAAATCTTCTCCCTGGGAGTTTCATCAACCAGAGAAAATTGACTCTTATCATAAGAGAAGAGACTAGAAGTCGACACCAAACCTAGACAAATTTTGTCACAAACTATCATATCTATTCTTCTAAGGGGCCATTCATCTTTCCTAAAAATCATTTACTCTTTCCCAAGAGGCCTGCGTCTCCCTTCCCCTTTCCCTCTGAAGATGATATTTAAGTCTAAATTCTCAGCCACCTCCGAGAGTTCCTCTTTCCCTGAGTGTTTCCCATGTGCACAGGAGGCACACATGTTAATAAACTTCTGCTTGTTTTTCTCTTGTTAACCTGGCTTTTATTGCAGGGTCTCAGCAAGAATTCAGAAAGGTAGAGGGAAATTCTTTTTCCTCCAGTACACACTGGAGAAAAATAATGAAGGGCTGAGGGCGATTAATCATCAGTTTAAGGCAAAATATGAAGTTACATAGTCTCCTTGGTGGCAAATTAAAAAAACAACTTTGCCTCCTTCTGTGAAAGGGCAGAAAAACTTGAAGAGTTAATAATAAGGGTAATAGATTTCTGGAAAAAGTTGAATTCTCTACCCCTGCAAGATGATTCTATTATGCTAATGTCAGGGTCTGTTAGGAAGGTGTGAGACCCTGAGATTTATCATGGGGATGTCTGAATTGACAAACTATAGAACCCTGAACCTGTAAGTTTTTCTGGACACTCTGGTCCTGCATAAGTGGACCAATTCTTCCTGTTAAAAGTTATCATTTCCTCTTTGCATGGAAAGCAATTCAGAAGCCTTTGTCCTGCAAAGTAACATGTACCTTTCTTTCCTGGAGATTTATCTCCACCTTCTCTCTTGGGCAGGAGACAACAAAGACTAGAATCAAAGGCAACATAGTCTGGTCTGGAAAGTACTGGGTCTGCTAAGAGAGGAAATGGACTATTGTAGGTAGGACTTAGAAAACATACTGTCAGGAGCTGGGACAGTACGGGGGACTGGATCCTGAGAATGCTGTCAAGAGGGAGAGAATACAAAGTTGGGTAAGAAAGAATTTATTGATATGGGGATGATACAGGACATAACACACTGGCAAGGACCCTGGAATCAGTGCCAGTATGCTATTCACTGGCTTTTAGAAGCCTGGGAAAAGTGATGGCCTTTACTAACTGAGCTAAAAATTCCAGAACTGCCATGCAAATAGTGGCGAGATTAAAAGGCTTAAAGAAGTGGACATGCTAGAGTGGATATATTACATAAGGTCGAATACCTATTAGCTGGTTATGTTAGGTATGAGGACCAGAGAATAAACGATTTACTGACAGGATAAGACATGGGCTGATGAGAGGAGTTCCAGTATGGTTGAATAGCTCAGTAGTGTCTTTTAGTAGAAGATCAGGGCTAAAGGTAGGCTTCCTCATAACAATGGGGATGATTGGATATCAACATATAAAAGGCAGGTAGTGACTCCTGACAGTTAGAAACAATGTGGTTCTATCATCATAATGGAATGGTACCTGGGGGCTGGATCAGTGAAGAACCATGGGGATGGTTAATGGAACATGCATCCAACCAGGGATCACTCACTGAATACAATGTGCTAAAATTAATTTAAACTTGGTCAAGCAATGGGTGAATGTTTCTTGCCATGTCAGGAAAACAAAAAGCCAAATACAGCCCTCTTGTGAAATAACTACTTCTATATAAGAGAAGTTTAGCTCCTTTCTAGTTACCACTGGAATCTATAGCATTTCATGGAAATTCTGACACTCATTTTAAGGATTAAAATAAATGGAGAATTTTGCCAGTCCCATTTGTTGTTGAGGCCTCATGCTAGGACATACTGGAGGCTCTGAGAGGAAGTCAATGCTCTTTTTATATCCATGTTGCTAAGGTGATTTTGTGGGATGAAAACACTCTGGCAACTCACTGTTAATTTGTTTACAAAAGAATATGAATGAGTTTCACCTCCTACAGTCAGGAGCACTTCAGCTTCTGCTTAACTCTTTGAATCCAACTGTAGGGGGCAAGGTCATTCCCTAGCAAACCTTGAACCAACCAGCAAATTAAGCAAAAACTCCTTTGGTTGTTGTTAAGATACAATTACTCTCAGCAGTCACATATACAATCTGTTAAATAGTCCCAATTAACCAACTATTTAGAGCTCAAAGTGAAAAACAGAATATATGTGAAACTAAATGAAAAAAAGATCATTCTGTTCCAGAATGAAATTCACCTTGCTTTTCAGAGCAAGCATCTTAACTCCCAGTAGATGGAAATGGTTTAGAAAAATGGTTGGCTTGTTGGTTTCTGTGTGTGTGTGTAAAGCGGACATAATATCTTGTCAAATAATCAGTTATTCTTTAAATACAATTGTGACTTTTTAAAAAAAAATCCTCATCCGAAGATATTTTTTCCCCAATGATTTTTGGAGAGTGGAAGGGAGGGAGGGAGGGAGGGAGAGGGGTGAGAGAGAGAAACATTGATGTGAGAGACACACATTGATTGGCTGCCTCCACACGTGCCCTCACCGTGGGGTTGGGGATCAAGCCTGCAACCCAGGCATGTGCCCTTGACTGGGAATCAAACCTGTGACTCTTCAGTCTTTGGGCCACACTGACCAGGGCACAACTGTGACCTTTTGGACATATGCATGAGGAATGGGGCAGGGGGTGTGGTGACTGTCTGGGTTTGCATAAATAATACCAGAGAAATGGAGTGAGGGGCTAGAATCCAGGCCACTGTCTCCTGGTAAAGGGCCTGGCTTTCTTGCCTTGTACAGCTGCTCTAAGATCTTGTACATGACTGTTCACCACTGCACCAGAAGCAGGCCTGACCGTGGGTCACGGATGCTATACTATGAGCCCGGGGGAAGGAATTCCCACCTTGTGAGAAATAAAGCTCTTATGTTGGTGTGGGAGCATACTATCATAAGAGGCAATACAGTGAAGTGGTCGTGAACATGGACTTCGGGGCTCAGCTGCCGAGGTCTACACTCCCTACTTCATGAACTGGGGGCAGATGGCAACCTCTGGGTCCTGCTTCATCCTCTGTGAAACAAGAATAACTAAAGTAACCGCACCCAGCAGACTTAATCTGTTACCGTGTGCTGAAGTGGAGCACAAACATTGTGTCGCCCGGCCCAGCGTGGCTCAGTGGTTGGGCGTCCACCCAGGATCCAGGAGATCACAGTTTGATTCCCGGTCAGGGCACCTGCACCAGTTTCGGGCTCGATCCTCAGCAGGGGGCGTGCAGGAGGCAGCCGATCAATGACTCTCATCACTGATGTTTCTCTCTCTCTCTCCCTCTCCTTTCCTCTCTCTGAGATCAATAAAGACATATTTTAAAAAATAAAACAAAACAAAAAAACATTGTGTCAGTGTTTGTTATTATTTTTAATATAATTAGAATAGCCTGAATTCTTCAATTAGTACACAGAGAAAATTACCATATGCTTTATATTCCAGGGCCAGAAAGTCCTGTTTTCTTCATATGAAAAAAGTGTATTTTTTGCGATTTTGATACAAATTTCTACCAAGAGCTTCTGTTTCCCAACTCTTTAATGAAAAGAACCCTGTGTTTTTACTAAAGAGTGACTCCTCAAATTATCTGATTGGCTAGAAGCTAAGCTGTATTGCCCACAATAGACTAAAAGTCTAAGAAAATCCTAATAAAATATGACCATTTTCCTGCTCTTGCACGTAAGCTATTCTAATTGAGGAAAGGAATATGGATTTATAGGACTTTAGAGTAGAAAGGAATCTTAAGAGGAACCACTGCACCTATACAGGGTGTGCCCTCACTCACTCATACATTTATTCTGCTGATTATTTAGCATACCTTAAGGGCAGGGACTGTGTCTTATTTTAATTCTGAATATCTTGCTATTGATGCCTGCACTGAGGCAGTACTTACTTGGAATACATTTATTCCTCCATTAAGCGCATATTGATTATCTAATAAATGCCAACGCTTAGATAAGCTATGGAATTATAAAGATAATAGAATAGAGTTTCAGCTCTTACAGATCTCACCCTATCAGAGTGTTGTACAAAGTAAATATTATACAATAAGTGCTAGGCAAGATTGCTGGGTTGTAAATGAACTGCAGTGTTCTCTTTAAACTTCAGGAGGGGGGAATGGTGCCCTTGGTCTCACACTTGCCCTCCAACAGCATGGCCTGCACCCTAACAGTGGCCAGTGCTATAGCATAGCAGTGGCTCGTTCCTAAGCATGGCCTGCCATGTGAAAAGGGGACCGCAATGCCTTTTGACAGGTCCCTGTCTTTTGGAATTTTGTAATGTCCATCTCATGGTGCTAACAAGAGTCAAGGGGTGGGCTGGACTAGAAAAGAGAGGTGTCCCCATGTTTGGCAGTCTTGAAAGCCTGAGTCTATGGGCTCTAGAGAACTGTCCATTAGTGTCAGCCCTCACCCCTCCCAAGCAGTCCTTCAGCAGATGCTTCCTACCAGAAGTTCACTCCAGGGTAAGGTAGCCCATTCTATTGTGAAAAGGTACTTATGTTGAACCTATCCACCTCCTTGTAACTACCAACATCAGCGCTGATTCCACCACCTGCAACAACATGTGAAATTAAGCCCTGGACTATATAACAGACATTATGTAGAACAAGAGAGGACATTATTTGAACAAGAGAGGATCCCATCAATTAGACGTTATTTGAACAAGAGAGAATCCCCTCAATTATTATGATATCTCCTCTTCTTCAGGTTGAACATTCTCAGTTCCTTCAAACTTTCCTCTTATCATAACTTCTACAAACTTCATCACTTTCTTATCAACACTTTGAGGCACTCTGATTTGTCAGTGGCCCTATTAAAATATAGAGCTTGGGACTGGACCCTCTGTAGGGCTCCCCACAGTGCTGGAACAGCCCACAGGAGGCCTCGGCTGCATCTTGCAAAACAGAGCATGGTTTGTAGAAAGAACACAGAAGCACTTTGCAAACCAGAAATCCTTGCTACAAATGCATTCATACTTTTATCGATTTTTCTCTGATTTTGTTAAAGTACATATATCAAAGGGGTTAAATGACTTTGTTCAGAGCCAGTAGCTTAGCAGTACCTATAATAAGAAAAGGCAACCTTAGTTATTTCTTAATTAAGACTCTTGTAGCATAAGGAGGTGTTGGGAAATTAATTTGACAGCCTAAATTAATGTGCATTACTTTAACAATTATCTCTGATTTGTTTTTGAGAAGCTAAGCAAGTATTGATTCATTTCTCCAGCCTTTTATGAGTAATCATATTCAAAGCAAACAACATCAATTATTAAAAATCTGCTTTGCATGGTAACTAACTTTATACTGAAAAAGTAAATGTCAAAATGCATTAGAAGAGAATGTCTGAATTGATTTTTTGGATATAAGAAAATCTAACCAAAGCTAACTTATTTGTAGTGCATGTCTATTTTCAGAGAATCATCATATTTTAGTGCCAAAAGGAAACTCAAGGATCATCCAGCCCAATCCAAAGAGAAATACATAGGTAAGAAATATTTTATAATTGTGAAACCTGGATATTTAAAAGCCTAATTTATTTTTATATCACCAACATAATTTTTTCTTAAGCTGGAGCTAAGTAAAATGTATACTTATTGTCTAGTACTTAAAAATTAATACTTAGACATTATGTCATCTAATTGTGATTAAGTTGTAGTTAAGGACCAATACTTGCTGGCCTTAACTAAAAAGAAGAGGGTGAGGGGACACAGTAGTAGGTAATGATCCATTTCCTCTATATATAATATCCTGATATTTGCAGTTAAGAGTCAGTTTCATTGGCCACTAATATACATGTTACAATGACTTGCTGATGTACAAAATGGTGGTGATGTTTAGTGATAATGGGGTTTTTTATTTTCTTTTTGTTTGTAGTTTTCTATATCATCTAATATTTTTTTGCATCAAGTGTACATTATTTGTAATTGGAAAGATCATGCACTAATATTCTAGAGAAATATATTTTCTGTTTCTGATTCTCTGATATAAACAAAAAACTAGGAGGTCACAGATGGCTACCTATTAAAAGGCTAAGTAGATTACAACTTATCAAAGGATACTTTTTATTTTTATATTTAACCTTCTATTCCAAGCCTCTGGCCAGGTGAGAGCTGAACTAAGGGTACCCAGGTGTCAGTGCCGAGAGTGCAACTAGAGAGCCTTCGCTCTGAGTTTTCCCACCAGATCCTATCCTTCTCAGCCCCACGGTTCATCTCCACCTACAGATCAAAGAGGCAGAGAAGGAGCAGCAGGGTTGGGGGCTGTCCTATAGGTTTCTTTTCCATAATGACCAGAAAGTAGCTAAGGAGGACTATATATAGAAACTTTTGCAACAGTGTACTGGTGGAATTGGGACTCATTTAGTTACTGTTTTTTCCATTTATATATTCTAATTTTCCCATATGGTAATATTATTTAATACAAAATCAGTGAAAATTCTATAAGGTAGTGAGTAGGAGTGGTACTGTATGCCGCTCATAAATGGCTTTTTAAATAGCTCAATTTTTATTATCTGCATTGTAGGAAGATGCAAAATTTTAGAAGAGGTTGAGATTACTGATTTGCCTGTGATTACATAGAAAGAAAGAGGAGGGACTCTAAAACAATTTTCACTAAATAAATATCGTTTCCTGACATGTTTTTTTCTTTTTTTTATCTTTTGTATTCAGTCTTAAAAAGTTGACACAATTCAGTAAGAAATGGAAATAGCCTGGAACCACTTAGCATTTAAGAATAAAATGCGTTACACGGTGTATTCCTCCCCCTTAAAAATCAGCATTTGCTCATTTTTTTCCTCTCTCTACTTTAATAAACATTCAATGCTAAATTGCTTTCGGAGAACTGAATTTGGAACACTAAGATCTGAGGGATTAAAAACTTATTTTGCAAGTGTATAGTATAAACAGGAACAAAGCCAATATTGGCAAATGCTCAGTGTAGGAAAATGCAGAGGAATGACAACGACTTTTTGAAAAAATTAAATCAGTTGCCTTGCAGAATATTCCATATTCTGGTTTTGAATTGTAAGCCAATTAAAAAAATTTAAATTGGTAAGTTTAGCTTATGTACATTTATCAATATAAGTAAGTTTTGCTCTTTTATAACATAAAATTACACTTACTATGTGTCTTTCACTAGTCTATTTTCTTTGTCTTTTAATGAAATTTCCTTTTATTTTGTAATACTTTTGTTTAAGAGGATGTATATTTAAGAAAAAGTATTACCTTATTTTAATACTTGTATTTAATGTTCTTAGTCTCCTTCTTCCTTAGTTTACATAGCAATTATTTTGCCAACTTTAAATAATTTTCTTTTACTTCTACCTATTCTAAAGGTCAATAAGTGTATTCTATTTTCTCTTTTCTTCCATTTTTTCGTCTATTTTTTTTTTGGAGTGGGACTTTGACAGAGCCCAGAATATCTGCACACTAATTTTCCTGTCTCATTCCCACCAGGCTATAGTCTATGCTCTGCAATGAAGCACATTTAATCCTCACTAGTTCTTCTGCTGGCTTCCTTACTCATGTCTTTGTTAAATAAAGTTCACCCTTTAGTAGACTGCCCAGGAAAAACTCCAGGGTAGACTTAATATTTAGAGAAGAGCTTGGCTAGATATAATCTTCTTTCTTTCTTTAGATATAATATATTTTAATTACTCCTTTCTTTAAGTTTCTGGAGAGTGTAGTTGCATTGCCTTCTTGCTTTGACATTGCTGACAAGAAGTCTGACGCCAATTGGATTTTTTTCCCCTTTCCAGATGACCTTGATTCTGTCTGGAAACCCAAAGGGATCTTGTCTTTATTTTTAAAGTTCAATGGTTTTACTAGAATATGTCTCACATTTTACTGTTCTGGATTGTTGTTGTTTTTTGAGATAAAAGATAGACCCATGCAATATACAGATCCAGGTCTGTCTTTATTTCAGAGAACTTTTTTTGAATTATAGTATTAAATACTCCCTTCCATTGAAAGAAAAAGTTCAGTGGAGGGATGTGATTACAGAAAATTCTAAAACTTCATAATGAAATCTGCGATGAAAGGAGGACAGATATAGATATACTAGCTAAAAAGGGAACAGAGAGAGAAACTGAAGCATATTTGTTAAGAAAGAAAAAGCAGTCGACAAAGAGGGAGAGATTGATGATGGAGCAGGATCTGGAAGAGATGTTTTGAGATGAATATAAGAGGGTTGAATGTGGTGGGTGAGGATGAGTATTTAATGTATCTAACATTGTAGTTGAAGAAGAAAATGTGAATCAATTAATTTCCTCGAGTATTTATGTTTTCCAGAAAGCGATATTTATTCCTCCTAGAGGAGCAGACTAAAGGCATAAAATGGCTACTTAAGTGAATGGGAAAGATATCTGAATAGAGACAAATGAAAGGATTGCCCAGAAGCACCGCGGACCAAGTTGAGGTTGGAAACGGTGCATATGTAATGTGTCAAGCAATCCAGTTATTTGCTTCTCCAGCATTGCTGGGCAGCTGTGAAGTATCTACGGAGCAAGCAGATGGTTGGATTGATCATAGGTTAGGGGCCGGTAACTTGGATGGGCTGGAAGGACAAGGAGCTGAGGGACTGAAGGATACAGACAAAAACTGATTGCACTGGTGGTGCAGGCTAAGTAGAGAAGGAAGAATTGAGCCTATAACTTGGGAGATAAAAGTAATCCCATAAATGAAACATGACGCTGAATGAATGTTATACTTCAACGGACAAGGTGTATAAATGGATTTTTGAGAATAAGTATGCAGTAAGATGAGTTACCCATAACCTGGGTGTAATGTTAATGCCTGGGCATTATGCTGAATGGAACTATGAACTCTAATTGGCTCCCCTTAGCTCAAGGCTTATGCCTGGATGCAGTGAATGAATTCTGGAAGCGAGGGCTGCAGTCAAGGAAGCACATCAGGGGCTATTCAAATAATTCAGGAGAAAGACTGAGTGCGAATCAAGGCAGGAGTAACGGACTGGAAGGGAAGGGCAGGTTTGAGAGGGCCTTAGGACATAGAGCTCCCAGGGCTTCGGCATATGTCAGAAGTGAATACGGACATGGAAGCCATGCTCAGGTCCATGTCTTGGAGGAGAAACAAGCTTCGAGGAGGTTGCTGAGTGTGGTGAAAAACATTTGGTTCAAGATGTATATACAGGCAGAACTTCCAAGTAAGCGTTTAATACTTTCACCAGAAACTCAGGGGAAAAGTCTGGGTAGAAAACTGTGATTCAGAAGTCTGGGTACGGGGGTGTGCATTTTTGAAGTGAATAGCTTGTGGTTAAAGCCATTAGAATGGATAAGTTGTCAAGGAGGCGTGTAAAATCAGAAGATGATTCATAATTACTTTTGGAAAATACTACTCTCCAATTATGCAACACAGGAAGAAGATACAAAACTAGGATATTCCATATTATTAATAAAAGTCATCGAAAGACAACTTTATGATATCTCAGGCTAGAAGTTTACATAATTCAATGCTGCAATTCAGTACTACAATATTCTGTTTAATCACATGCTGAATACATATTATGAAATACCTATTATTTAAAGCAGGTTTTGAAGGGAGGACCTTTTCTAGCAGTGCACAATACTACAATTAATTACATCCCAAGGAATCATCTTCTAAAAGCAATATCCCTGGGAATCATTAAAATGTCATCTTGATTAAACCAAGGCTAAGCCCTATGTTAATGCTAAATATAGTTTCCATTTCTATGTTTCCTCTCATATTATTTAACTTACATTTTTGACAGCCATTTATCTTAAATTATAATAGTGTAATGGACCATGGCAATATTGCTCCCAATGGAAAAGCCTTTGCATCTGTGGACATGAAAACATAAATCATGACAATTCGTCATAAAAATGTATTACTTGAGCAGTTTGGTGGTTGAGTGATATTCTGAGTGCCTTTTATTTTTACCATTTTAAACATGATTTACACTTGGTGCTACCAGAGCCCATGTTACCTGGTAAAAATAGAAGATATTTGAGAGTCAACTCTTAAATTAGAATAGAATCAAATTATTTTCCAGATTATTTGTTTAAAAACAATACTATGGGTCATGTCCACAATTTACAATTACTTAGGCACATGTCAGTGCTATATTAAAAACATGTTTAGAATAGCTTCACTCATTACAGTGTCATAGAGTCTCACCAAGTTCCTCACAAAACTACACGGATTAAAATTAGCCTAGCAGTCCCATGATCTGAAATCTTGCATCTTTTTTTTTTTTTACATGCTTCACAAAAGGACAGAAAAGTTGCAGAAAATTTAATTTGGGTGGGATGTTAGAAAATAAGATTCAGTCAAGGACTCAAAAATGTTCATTTCAAGATAAAACTGAATGTAAAACTGCTCCAAAAGCTATTAAAAATAAAAGGAAAACCTTTGTTCTAACACTGGTAATTTCAACTGCCTAAATGATGGCCAACAAAAAGAACAAAAGTGCTTTATAAAGGTCTGGAAAGCAACAGTTTAAACTCATTAAAATTTGCTTATAAAACGTTCATAAATTTTTTTTTTTTTAAAGCTTTAACAAAATTTCAAGGCATTCCTAGACTAGGCCAGATGATTGAAAAGGTTATTGAGATAGAACCATCTCATAACTTACAACATAATACACATGATATATATTATTTTTATCCTTTTAAAAGTCAAGACATAGGAAATGATTGGCAGGAATTCTTTATCAGAAGATAATCTCTTAGAACTAGCAACGAATACCTTTCTCCACACGCAAACTCCCGGGCTGCATAAAAGTATCCATGGAAACCCTTACCTGTTAGAGGTTCTAATATGCATATACGAGGTTATTTTCTTTTACCCTTTATTTCAACAAAAACGTGAACAGAATGGAAAGCACTGAACTACTAAAAACCTCCGAGGCCTTACATAACAGTTTTAGACAAAAAACATACACACCAAAACCAACAAAAACCCCACAACCATTATATTTTTATAGTTTCTATTTGGGACACGACCAAATGACTTATATAACAGAGATTATTAGACATCATACTATACTTATGGAAACATTTATAATTTTATTTTTAGCTTAAGAGACACAGTTGATGCATAACCAATTGAAATAAAATTTTACCATCTTTAGTCAAATAAAACATAACAAAAGAGGTTCCCTCTAGAGCCTCCTAAAAGATCATTTGTTTCTGGGTAAAATGGTATTAAAGGGAGGAGTTGGAGAGAGCTGATGCCTCCAGAAATGCCACGGCCATGGTATGTATTCAAAGAATTTCTGCGCTGGCAAGTTCATGGGAGAAATGAAGTGCACACACACGAGACGCAAAGGCTATTTATTAAGGGCTCGCTACAGCAAGGGCGTCAGCCACCCTCCCTGGTGTTTTGGCAGAGACTCAAAGGCAGGCAGAGTGGGAAAGCTTTACGGTGGGAAACGGGAGGCTTCAGATGTGCCCTGACTGGAGGCTGTGGGGAAGCTGGAGGCCCGCTAACTAGAAGCAGGGCATCCTATGTGACTGGGTAGGGGAGCATATTTGCCTTTCTCCAATTGGTCCTAAATTGGAAGCAGGGACAAACATTACCGAAGCTGTCAGTTATTAATCGAGTCCTGACTGGGGCCAATTGCTACAGGAATTGTGGTTTGGCTTTGGCTTCCTGGACTGGTTGCTGCAGATTGACGGTCAGAGCTCTATTTTTATATATGATCTGGCTGTTGTCCATTTGTATATTCAGTTTCTCAGGACCAGAGCTGGTTAGTGATTTCACAAATTAAAAAGGTTGACCCCTAAGGCAGATTATATATATATTTTAAAAGTAAACTGAGCATAGGAAAATGAGTAATAATAAGAGAGAAGAAAGTAGAAAGAAGAGAAAATTAAATAATGGAAAGAAGTAGGTGTGAACTGTAGTTTGGGAATAGGTGTAAAGGGGGGCAAAGAAAAAACCAGAAGCAAACAGGTTAAGAGTCTTTTTTGTGTCTCTCTTCTGAGAGTCTATTCCCATATGCAACAACGGACTTAACATAGCAGGCGCACATGTTTTAAATGAATTAAGAAATGTTTAATTAAATGGAAACATCAAATACATAGGATGGGCAATTTAATGAAATATGAAATCCCTTTGACATTTTAGTTGATATGTTTTAACATTAAGTCAGTGTTTGTGTAACTGGGCTCTTCTTTCAAAACTATATGAAATTGTATGTTTTTCAGGCTAGCCTTGGAGATCAAAATGGCTTTATTCAAGGGCACAGGGGCAAGGGAAGAAGCACATCTATCATGGAGTGTTCAACAGTCCTTCACTGTCTTATGCATCAGATCTGCCCAAACTTCCCACAGATTGCGCGGTCCTGCCGATCGGCACCATTCTGTGTTCCCAAGCCCATCTGTGCTGTGCTGGCAGCTGAGAATTTGCATACTGTAAATTCTCATGCATGTTTTTAAAAAATACCCAAACATAAAGAATAGCACAGGTTTATCCATTTTACTTCTGTATGTGAAAAGTTGCCAGGTTACAAATGATTCTGGAGTGGTAGGAAACTGAACATGCACCTGAGGGACCTCAGGTCAAAGGTCAGAATATGGGCTGTGGTCCAGTGTGACTCTCACAACCTTCAGTAGAGATCAAGACAGGAGCACCCTACACTTACTCAGTCCTATCTCCAGTAAGAGGAGCATAAGCTAATTGCTTTCATTATATATTCTTTCATTTTGAAAGCATTATTTAAGTTTTTCAGGACTTTTGAGGACAACCTGGGTCTACTTTATAAATATTACATGAGCCATATGGACATGTAACAATGGAGGGAATTAGCAATGAGATATGCTATTTGTTAATCATTCATGATGTGATTTTTTTCCTCATAATTTTCTCAATATTGGTAATTAGTAAGTAAATTTTTTTTTTTTTACTTACCCCATAAAATATGAGTCTTGAATTTCAGGACAATTCATGGTTCAAGGGGGCATTTCCTTTGTGCCCTTTCCATCTATGGGCATCAGAGACTTGGAACACACAGGCTCAGTCTTGCAGGGCATTTTCTATGTAAATCCTGACCAGGACTATAAGTGTAGGTGGATAGTCATTCTTACCAGTAAGGTAGAGTTGGAATTAGCCTGGCTTACAGAGGGCTCGAAGTAGTTACCTGTTATATACATTCACCAGGCATCTGTCTTCCAACCAAACCTTACCTTATGACCAGATTTTTATTATGATTTATTGACTGTCATATGTGCTAAGCTCCAACACAATTTCAACTAGGGGCTCTGCTCCCTTTTGTCTTGAACTTAATAGTAGGAGGTAAAGGAAAACTCTGTTCTTCAAACTTCTAGACACTGGATCAAATCATGTTCAGACAGAGCTCCCTGAAGCTATACTAAGGCCCTCCCTGAGAAATAGCTACTGACCTGCCTCTCCTAGCAACTTGCACCCCATGGTTAGTAAAGCCAGTCTCAATTGAATGTGCAGTGATTTTCAACCAGTCATGAATGCGACTGACTTACACAAGGGATGGGGGTAGGCCCCCAGCTTGCACTGTCTGTTCATCTTGGTCCCACTCATTCGTTGCCCATTACCATTTTCCCATTAGCCCGCTGTACAGAATTATCATAGTATTTGTGTCCTTCCAGAGAAAAAGACATGTCCAAGGGGATAAACGGAATGGCCATGGCCCCTATCCACAACAGAGAGACAAAATTCATAGCGACAAGAATTCAAATCTTGGTCCCAGCAGTGACAAGTTATGATCTTAGAAGAGTAATATCCTGGATCCATTTTTTCAGTTGTCAAAGATGAATCAGAATTCTCTTAATGATTTTGTAAAGATAATGAGATAATAACTGTAATATAAGGTAAAGATATGTAATGTATGTTAAATACCTGGCCCAGAGAAAGTAATGAGTACTGTTCATGCTTTATCCCCTCCTGTAGGAAAGACCTCCTGAAGGATGTTTTTGTCATACACACACGCTTTTTAAGATTCTATAGCTACACTATTCATGTATAGTCAATTTTCATTATTTACTGTAGTTACAGCCTATAAAGTCTCTGTGAACACTGATGTAGCAAATAATGAGCCATTGCTCTTAGGGAAATACAGAGTTAGGTTCCTACAAGCTTCTAGTCACAATATTTTTATCAACGGATCAAAACATAACCTTGATTTACATGCATTTTTGTTTAAAGACATCTTATTTAATATATATTGTTAGTTCATTAGCATGAACTACAGCTATAGCTACAGCGCTATAACTCATGCCTGAACAATACTTAAAGAATACGCATATTTTCTCTGTAAGATGAATGACAAGTGTTCTCATGCTTAAGGACATCAGACAGAACTTCAGCAGTGTGGCTGCGGGACATTTTAAACAATAAAATTACCACTAAAAAGCAGAAAGTACAAAAAAGTAGCACTAAATAGACTGCAAAAGGGACTTGTTCACAGTATGAGAGCTGAAAAAGAGGCAGAGAGTGGCCTTATTTGACCTGCTGGGAACATGTGTGCTGGGCCCCTCCAGTTTTTTGCCACTCTGCCCATATCCACAAATGTCTGTAAAAGCACCATCTATGCATACCAATTCTGGGATTGCAAATAAGTTTCAGTGAGTAAGTGGGCAAATTCACAAATGTGGAATCCACGCATAATGAGGAGCTTATAAATTTATAAAAATACAGATACATATTATAAGACAGGCAAGTTTCCCTTTGCTCCTAAATATACATAAATATGATTGTCAATCAAAGGCATTTATATGGAATATCCAATCTCCCATGATGATATGCTTCTTTATGTCATTTCCCTAGATGGACTCTGATTTAATCAATAAAGTTGCACAGGACCCAGTGCTCAGAAGGGCCCCACACTTGGTTTAATGTTTAGCTGTTCTCGTTTTTAAAAATTCTGATTGTTTTTGAACAAGAGGCTCAACATTTTCATTTTTCACTATGTCATGAACATTATCTAGCCAGTCCTGCCTATGACAGCCCATGAAGGCCATAGCATCAGGAAAGGGGGACTCTGGAATTCAGAAAGATTGAGGAATTCACAGGTAAGAGGGAGCTGGGGGGAAAAAATTCTTTAAACCTATTAAGAATTTCTGAGCTCATTATAAAGCTACATATATATGAACCTGACTAGAATAAACAGCAAATACTTTGAGAACTAATTTGTAGTACAGATCACTGTCTGGGTTTCAGACTGACCCCTGGGTGAAACACAGGAGAAGCCAAACAGAATAGCACCGTACACAGACTTTGAAGACTACACTGATATTGGAACCACAGCCCAAGACTCACAGCTTGAATCTAATCAAGTTAATTGCTTGCTAAGACAAAACAATTAAATATTCTTCAGAAGACTGTGATAGAACCCAGAGTCTCATAACATAATAGTCAAAATATTGAGGATACAACAAAAAGTTACTTAGCATATAAAAAGAAAAACAAGAGAACTTCAACAACTCTCAAGGGACTACACATGGACTACTTATTACGTGAGTGACTTTATTTGACTCAAAATACACATGATTGAGTCATTAAGACTGACACCCTAAAACTTAAATAATTCAGTGACAGATGTTTATTGAATGCCTAGCCCACCAAGAAATATTCAGGATACAGAGGTATATTTTTTATTTCTTAGCAAAATACTGTACAAAAAGGAGGGCCTCGGTACTCAAATTGATCGAGTGTATTGGTTGCTAGTATTGTTTGGAAGAAAATTTCCTGAATTACACTTTGTACCACTGAAGTCAGTATGATTTAACTTACTACTTTATAACTGTATTCCTTCCTAATCTCCTTTTCCTACTCCTCGAACTCCTCCCAAACAGGTACATACAGGTATTTAATAAATGTTGGGCTCTATTAGTCTCTTCAATCTACCAGAAGCTTCTTGACCCAAATGCAGACTAGTTTTTGTTTTGTTTTTCTCCTGTGCCTCGGTCATTGGTGTTCTTTGCCAGTGTGGGAGGGTACAATGTCCCTGGACTCATTTCCCTTTTTAATCAACAGTATTTCTTTTCCCATTTTCTATTGACAAGTCTTTTTCATCTTCTCTCCTTTTTCTTTTTCTTTCTTTTATTAGCTCTCCTTTGCTTTTCTATTTCTCACCTTTCATAGTACTTTATAGGCAATGAAATCACATCTTTCTTACTAGAACCTGAACAGTGCACCAGATTTATTCATTCAATAAATATTGAGGACCTAGTATGTTCCATGTTGGAGGGCTTGTGTACATGTGTGCATGAAACAAAGATCCCTGTTTCCATTAAGCTTATAATCTTGGGGCCTAGGTGGTTTTCTCAGCTATTTTCATTGTTGGTCTTATTATCACAGAGAGATATTTTTCTTTATATTATTATTTGTTTAATTCTCAGATTCTATTCTTCCAGACGTTTGAAGCTACAAAATGACATTGATCTAACAGAAGGCACTAAACACTAATGTTTTTAAATTAATAAGGAAAATGTAATTTTTATCTTATTGAAAAAAATTCTAGACTTTTTCAAAGATTTTATTAAACTCAGATGTCCTTATAATTAAATAATTATTTAAACCTTTTATCTCCTTTACATAAATAAATGGAACACAGAGATGGGACACATAAGTACTAATAACTCATTCCCCGATACCAATTTACAGCTCTTAGATTTTCCTTCTCATTTGAAGATAATTATAATGACCACTTAGGTGAAGGTTATTTTATTTACAGAGGATTATTTCCTGCTGGGTTGATGAACCATTTCTACTGTTAAGGATTTCATTCTGCACATGACTGTAGATAAAATATGAGGTATAGGGACTCATTTTTGCTGTTTTTTTTAATAGTAAAGTAATTATAAAAAGGGACTCTATTAACAGAAAAGTAAAATCACAAAGCATCAGCAAAACCAAGATCTCTGTAAAACTTTAATCCAAATGTTACATATGAAAGTATTTTGTTAAACATTTAGCTGATTATCTGAAAATTTAAGTATTACCCATATAATGAATTGGTATTATAATAATAAAGATGCATGAGTGTTTAAATATTTTAGAGTATTCTAGCATTCCATACCATCAACATGAAAAGTTCTATAAGACTAGAATATTATTCATTTTTATTGAAACTCTTTAAATTTTTTATTTAATTGAACCAAACCATATTAAAAGGCAGACTGCCCCATTAGACAGCAAAACTGAAAAGACTAGTAGTGATCAATACAAAATTCTTCTTTAAATTCCAAATTTTCTGTTCAGTAAAATCAAATTATATTTGGGAATAAATATAGATCCCTAGTATCTTTCAGCCAAAATGACATGTATAGATGATGAAGATGTTCTGCATGCAAAAAGCTATCTATGTGTATTTGCTTTAAATCAGAAGATAAACACTAAGAGAAAGAAAGTCAAACAAAGGATATTAAAATACAAACTAAAATGAAATGAATAGCTCCAGCTTTACACTTCAGCTTCAAAGCAGTAGTGGCCAAGTTTTAAAGTAGGAGCTAGCTGGGCTGTAGTAGGAAAGAAAATTGAGATTCTGCAATGAGAAAGCACTAGAATTCTCTATGAGATCAGACAATGCTTTCCTAGGCTCTGTTACGCAACTCTGCTAAACAGAAGATCCTCATATGGCCAATGTATTTGATCAAAAAGAAAGTAAACCAGTAGTCTACTAATAAAGCACAACTAAGTTTTGTTTTCATAATTGCTATAGTGAACTAAGGGGTTGAAAGGGGTTAACTGAATCAGAAGAATATACATTTGGCTCAGATTGCCTTCCGGTTCATAGGACTGTTAGAAATTCAGTTTAATTTTAGTGTAGTCTTAGAACTTTCACATGTTCACTAGAGTCCAAGGAGGGAGTGAAACATTAATTACTAACCTGTTTGCTTTAAATTCCTGAACAACTTTGGCCTGTAGATTCACTGAGAAAGCCCACCGAGGCCCAGATATGAGGTTGTGTTCCAGGCACGACTTATCACCTGACAGTGCTTTTACACATAAACACCATATACTTGAGTGTTCCCACCATTCCTCTCTTTCCAGTGTTCCCTCCACAAAATTCCAAAGAATTACTTCTCACAATGAGATGAGAAATAACAAGTGAATGCTAGCTGTGGGTGAATAGCTAAGGAAGCCTATCAGAAGAGACTAGTCATAGAGGGTAAGCCCAGGAAGTTTCATTAGACTAAAACAGCTAAAATTAAGTAATTTGAATGGGATGGTGATGGATAGCAAGGGTTAAAATGAACTGAAAATAAATGTGTAAGCAAAAGCTTGTCCTTTAAAAGTGCTTCAGACTGAACCAGTAGTCAGTTGTTCTCTTAGAGGAGTATATTCAGAGAGAAATAAAAGACGACCTAAATAAATGGAGAGAAAAACTGTGTTCCTGTGTTGTTAAACTCAGTATTGTTAAGATGTCAGTTCTGCACAAATTGATCTATAGATTCAATGCAATTCCAGTCAAAATCCCAGCAGGCTCTTTTGTTTTGTTTTGTTTTGTTTTGTTACAGAAATTGACAAGATAATTCCAAAATTTCTATGGAAATCTAAAGGACCAAGAATAGCCAAAACATTTTTGGAAAGAAAAATTGAACCAACTAATCTTAAAACTCATTATGAAGCTACAGGATTTAAGACAATGTAATGCTGGTGTCAAGGCAGACAAATAGATTGATGGAATATCATACACATCTGAATATGTATGAAAAACTGTTTTGACAAAGGTACAAAGACAACTCAATGGAGAAAATATACTCTTTTCAACAAATGGTGCCGAAACAACTGGATATCCACATGCAAAAAAAACCAAACCCTCCAAAACTTTGAACACACCTCACAATATATACAAAAGTTCAATCAAAATTCATCATAGTCCCAAATGTAAAACCCCAAATTATAAAATTTATTGAAGAAAATCTAGTAAGAAAATCTCTATGAACTCAGTTTAGACAAAGGCACTCTTAGATATGACATGAAAACCACAATTCATAAAAGAAAAAATTAATAAATTAAACCTCATTAAAAACTTCTGCTTTTTGAAAGGCACTGTTAAGGGAATGAAAAGACAATCTACAAACAGGAGAAAAATATCTGCAAGTTACATATTTGACAAAGGATTTATATCCAGAATAGGTAAGGAACTCTCAAAACTCAATAATTAGAAAACAACTCAATAAAAATTTAAGCAAACAATTTGAATATACATTTCCAAAAATAAGATCTATGGGTGTTAAATAAACACATAAAATAGGTTCAACATTATTTTTCTTTAAAGAATGAAAAATTAAAACCACAAAGAAATACCACTACACAGCAAAGAAAAGCTTAAAATTGAAAAGACTCACCATGACAGGTCTTGGCAAGGATGTGGAGGGACTGGAGCTCTCTTACAATGCTGATGGGAATATAAAAATCATACTTTCAATACCATATAAAGTGGTACAACCCATTTTCTTTAAAAGAACCTTAAAATGTTTAGTATCACACTTATCATGTGATCTACCCATTCCACTCCTAGGTTTTTACTCAAGAGAAATAAAAGCATATGTTTATTCAAAGACTTGTACATAAATATTCATATTAACTTTATTTGAAAACAACTCAAATTTCCATTTACCATTAAATGGATTAACAGTAATATACCCATATAAGGGACTACTATTCAGCAGTTAACATGAATGAGCACTGAATGTTGTGAAATGTTTTTTTGTGTGTGTGTCAGTTGATATGATCATACGATTTTTCTTCTTTAGGCTGTTAATACAGTGGATTGCATTTTAAATGTTAAGCAGCTCCATATACCTGAAATAAATCTCACTTTATTGTGATGTAATATTCTTATTTTACATTACTGATTTACCTGTATCATTGACTTGATTTGCTAGTCTTTTGACAAGGATTTTTCTATTTGTATTTATAAGAGGTATTGGTCTATAATTTTCCTTTCCTGTAAGGTCTTCCTTTATTTGGTTTTATTATTAGGGTAATGCTGGCCTCAATGAATAAGTTAGAAAGTACTCCCTCTGCTATTATTTTCTAAAAATGTTTGTAGAACATTAGTAATATTTTTTTCCCTTAAATTTTTGGTAGAATACACCAGTGAAACCATTTAGGTAGCATGATATAGATGACAATACTATCTTTGCAACTTTTCCATAGATCTAAAATATTATGAAACAAAGGCTTGGTTAAAACTATAGACTCAGAATGTTACCCCACAGAATTACATCTCCATGTATCTGTCTATCTATATATCACCTGCCAGTTATATGAATGTGTGTAGTGATATGTAGAATGATGTTCGCATATAAAAATGATTATTTTAGGGTTGAGTATTTGCATATTTTTAACTTTCCTCTTTTTGTTTTCATTATAATAAACATGCACATTTTTTATCAAAACAATAATGCCATGCTAAAATAGTAAAGGGTAGCTGCTAACTGCTGATTGTGGGGAATTATGTGGAGAAGTGAATTAAATTCTTCGTTTATTACTTAGCGAGTAATAGACTGTTGGAATGATTATGACTTTCATTTTGCTGCAACTACTTTATGTCCTGACACTCGCTAACCCCTCCAGTCAATTTATCATCGTTTCCCACCCCCAAACTGATGCTTCAGGCTACCGTACCAAAGACACAGTATGTGGCGATCAGGAGTTTAAACTGCGTGATCCAATATGCTCAGGGTTAGAGCTCAGCCCTGCTGCTGCGAGCACAGAGCAAGTTCTTCAGCTTCTCTAGTCCTCAGGCCCCTCACTGGCAAAATGGAAGTCATTAATATTAC
Source organism: Miniopterus natalensis (assembly GCF_054644295.1). Classification (NCBI taxonomy): domain Eukaryota; kingdom Metazoa; phylum Chordata; class Mammalia; order Chiroptera; family Miniopteridae; genus Miniopterus; species Miniopterus natalensis. The sequence continues at coordinate 75,180,866 of NC_142086.1, read as the reverse complement.
CTGCCTTACAAGGTTATCATGAGGATTGAACGAGTCCCTGCATCTAACAGTTTTAGCACTTAACAAAGATAGCTTTGCAATGACTACCGTCACTGCTGCAGTTACACCACCACCACCTCCACTGTCACTGCTACTACCACATTTGCCACCCCCACTAACAGCATTGCCCTCCTGCACCTTCCCCACCGTTCAGTGGGCCTCTGCTCAGGATAGTCAGGTTTTCATTGTCCCCGGGCCCTGCTCACTTCCCCAGTGGCGTGCTAGTAAAAGTTTAAAGACTGACCCTACACTAGGACTAGCTCGGCACCACCGGAAGCGACAGCGGAGCTCTTGTTTGGCAGTGCGGCCCTCTGGGCTGTAAGCCACACTCGGACGGCGACGAGATGCGCGCAGGTGTCGGCGCCGAGCAAAAAGGGAAGATGCTGACAGGCGGCGGCCGATGAACATAACCTTTGGCAAAGGGCTAATGTTTCTACAGCATAAAGCTGCCTGATTTTTGTGAAAGGATTATTGTAAGACATTATTTTGACATTAAAACTTCAAGCTAAAGAAAAAATAAAAACAGACTCTAAGAAAAACAAAACAACCCTCTGATTTGTAAGGTTTCCAAGTTCCATGGTATAAATATTTTCACCATAGCTGAAGCAGTAGCATCATTTTATAGTATTTCCACCATACAGATTCAGATGTAAATTACCTCAAGAGTGTAGATAACAGAAAAACAGTGTAATAATTAGGAAGTGATGAGTTTTGAATATTTATTAACTTTGTATATAATGTAATTTATTTATTACTTTATACAGGCGTGGACAAAAGTAGGTTTACAGTTATAATACAAATAATACAATAATGAATAAATAATAATACAAGAATAAACCCTGTTTTACATATTCACAGCTCCAAACCTACTTTGCCCACCCTGTATAAACTAATTTTTAACAGAGACTGGACTTAACAACCAGTTTTCAAAATTCCTAAAAATTTAATAGTCAACTCTCATGACTCAGTACTAATCAGCTCCAATATACTGCTGGACTTACTAATTTTGACTTACTAATTGATTCGCACCTTGTAATCTTAGCTCAGACATTACCTATGGTAGTTAGCCCTTACTGACTGACAAAATGGGACACTGAATAAAAGGATCCTTATAACAAAATACAGACAGCTTGTGATATTTTAGGCCCGAACACAAAATCAGAATCAGGATTGTTCTTGGCCTTTGCTTGCACTTTCCTCCCCAAATCCTGTCCTTCAAGTCTGAATATTTAGCAGATTTTATAGACAACTTACAGTTGACCCCTTAGAATACTTACTCAAAGTTTTTTCCTTAAGTAATTTTAAAAATATACTAATTTTCATCTAACTGACAAAAACTAAGATGAGTCACTGATAGAAAAATACTTATTTAATTTTCTAAATTTACATGTGTAAATATAAAATAAATGTATTATTAAAAATACAGAACACAATATCTATGTCTACATTAGAGTTACCATGATTAAAATTATTTTGTGATATTTAATGATGTGGAAACAGTAAATTTGCTTTCAGTTCATTGTCTTGTCAATAAGTTGTGGCATTATCAAGCCTGCTGAATTTCTAGTATGTTGTTTATCCCATGTTTTTGAACTTTAAATGTGGTTACAATATTCTTGTTATGAATTACAGCATAGAAAAATCCAAAGATTGAATTGCATAATCTCATCCTGTTTGTTAATTAAAGCAAAAACACATAAAGCCAATCATTTATAATTTTACATGGATTGGGTTGATACTTTCTAAATGAGAAAAGATATATAAATTTATTGCATATAGGTACATCAAAATCCCAGTGTTTCTGAGTTCAGTAAAGCAGTGAATTCACTAAAAGGAATGAAACTTTCAAATGGATAAAGAAATTGAGGTATTTGTGAAGAATGCTAGACTCTCCTCTGGCTTTATTAGCCACAGGTAGTAACTTCTGAAAATTCACGAGGTTGGTTTTGTTTGATTTTTTTTCTTGTAGCTTTGTAAGAGTCCCTGTTCTTGTGCTCTTAATAATTAATGTAGAGAGGATCTTTCATTTGTGAGCAAGATATTTGCTCACTGCCTTGAGGGCTAAGAAATGAAACACTGGATATTTTAAAGATTTAGCTAAGAAACACTTTCACTACATATCTCTTTTATGCATTTAGTTATTAATTTACATAATTATACTTTACATTATTATGTAAACTATATAAATTTTTGAAATATTTTAAGTTCAAAGAGCAGTTTTAATGCTGAATTTATATCTTTATCTATTTCACAACCAAAAAGCTTAGTAATTGGTAGGTTTTAAGATGTCCTGTGAGATAGTGGAATGTCACAAATCAACACATTCCATGTTAACAAATTTCATGAGTAATTTAACTTGTTCACTATTATAAAAAATAACGATAGATGTCAGTACTTTGGATATTTTACTTTTATCATATACTTGCTCTACTCTGGAAAACAGATACAACTTTATTTTACTCATTAGAAATGAATTAATCTGCAATGCACCAGCTTAGATAATAATCACAATTATCCTAAATTTGATGGTCATATTTCTCCTCTGCTTCAAGAATTCCCATCCAAGATGAGGCTTATTAACTTTTTATCATCACATTCTTATCAAGCTCTCAGTTCTTTCTTTGACTTTTAATATGCCTAGAAGTCTCAACTGCAGATACATTCCATTCAGAGGCCAACTCCAGGATCACTAACAGATGTCTGAGCTTGTAGCATTTCTGTGTCAATATATGGAAACCATAGTTTGTCGCAAATACTATTTGAAAATTTTCAACTTTTTTCTTCATTAATTGAACTACAACAATGAATCTTATTGCCGATGAAATGTATTCAGAGGTATTTTGATACATTTGAACTCTCTTTTTACTAAAAACGTTGTTATTAGATTTTATAAAGCCTTTGTTTCATGAACCAATTAGTTCCAAACCTTTATAGCACCATGTACCTTCATAGAACTTAGCACAGCTTGTATTTATATAATTATTTTGTAATAATTTAATTGATGTGTGCATATTCTAGTAGACCAAGAGCTACAGGAGAGAAGACTTTTGTTTTTTAATTCTTGCTATTATATCTCCAGCATCTTGTGCAGTGCCTGAATTCTAGTAGTCATTTGATTGATATTTATTGAATCAGTGAATAAATCCTTTGTGTTGTTACTCTTCCAAACCAGTATCTACATAGTTAACATACACGGTCGCCCCCTCTTATCCACAGTTTTGTTTTCTGCAGTTTGTTACCCATTGTCAACTGTGGTCTGAAGATATTAAATGGAAAATTCCAGAAATAACAATTTAAAAGTTATAAATTGTGAACCATTCTGAATAGCATGATGAAAACTTGTCTTGTCCCGTTCGATCCCACCTGGGATGTGAATCACCCCTTTGTTCATCGAATCGATGATGTATATGCTTCCTGCCTATTAATCACTCAGTAGCAGTCTCAGTGATATGAATGACTGTCATAATATAAAAGTACTTATGTTCCAGGATCCCTTATTTACTTAATAATGGCCCCAAAGTTCAATAGTAGTAGGCTGCCTGGCCGATGTTGCTCAGTGGTTGAGCATTGACTCATGCACCAAAAGGTCACTGGTTTGACTCCTGGTCATGGCACATGCCTGGGCTGTGGGCTGGATCCCCAGTAGAGGGAGTGCAGGAGGAAGCTGGTCAATGATTCCCTCATCGTGGGTGCTTCTCTCTCTCCCTCTCTCTTCCTCTCTCTGAAATCAATAAAAACATATTTAAAAAAAAAAAAATAGTGATGCTGGCAATTCAGATAGGCCAAAGAGAAGCTGTAAAGTGCTTCCTTTAAGTAAAAAGTTATATATGTACAGGAAAAAAAGAGTATACATAGGGTTAGGTACTATTCACAGTTTCAGGCATCCACTGGGGGTCTTGGAACATATCCCCCATAGGAAAGGGGGACTACTGTATTATCCTTGGTAATTTTGATGCGCTCTTCCCCATATTTTGAGGCCAAGTCTTTCAGTGACTATCATCTTTTTCAGAAATAAAGTTTTCTTTTAGTTATTATGATGCAAACTAAATTCATGTGAATTTCCAAATTTGCAATGCACCAAAAAATGTCTCCAGACAAGATTTTATGAATCTCATAGGAAGGATATAAACACATTTCTTTGCCCTACATTTTACTTAAGTGAAATTTTAGATACTGATTTCTTAATTACATATTCTCAAAACATTCTGCATTTCATTTTTTTCTATGGGGAAATTTCCAGCAATAGAGACAATTTTTTGGTTGCTTTTGTAATACATAATTAAGATTTAATAAATTAGATATTTTGTAGTGTTAAGTAGATTATAATAATTAAAAGTGACTACACATTTTATGCAGAATTTGAGTGCATTTTAATAATGGGATTAACAAATCAGATATATTCCAGTACTGGCCGGTGTGGCTCAGCTGATTGGAGCCTCATCCTATACACCAAAAAGCCGGCAGTCCGATTCCCAGTCAGGGCACATACCTGTATTGGGGCTTCAGTCCTCGGTTGGGGCACATACGGGAGGCAACTCATCAATGTTTCTCTCTCACATTGATATTTCACTCTCTCTCTCCACCTCTCTCTCCTTTACCCTCCCTCTAAAATCAGTGAAGCATATCCTCAGTTGAGGATTTTTTTAAAAAATCAGATATATTCCATTTTTATCATAATATTAATGTGCACACTGCAGAATTATTTGTATTTTAAATTTTAAAATTTTATTTTGGTCATTCTCTTTATTTTAAGGTCATATGATTAAAGTTGCCTTAGACAAAAATTAGAATTTTAATTTGTGGAAAATATACTCTCTAAAATAGGGGGCTATAATAAAATGTTAAATTTAATGTCTCCTTATGTTTTTATGAAATTTGAAAATATCTGATCTTCTACTTTGGCAGACTATTTAGAAGTACTTTACATCCCATGTCAGTTAAGAATCTATGCAGCAGCCCTCTTCACCAGCAAGGATTCTTCACTTGTGCCCTACAGTGTCTTCTGGGAGAGTCTTTGAGCTTTGTAAGTAAATATTCTAGTTTTAGAGAAGTGCTAAACACAGTTATGGCGCATAAGGACATAGAGATGAGTTCTCTTTTTTCTGACCTTGAGGAATTCATATTCTCTGTAAATAGTGACATATTTTGTTCCTTACTGATTTTATCTTGAAGAAATATGGCAAAATATTATTATAATGTTGCTTTTCAAGTGTGAAGGAATGATTGTCTATTTTTTCTTGATGAAAATTATGTCTGTGATTGTCACTATTGTTTGCTAGATCATTAATTTTGAAAAACTATTGACTACCTTCAAAAAATGAGAAATCCCAGAATGGGTCATTCATTCTTTCCTTAGCTGTGTGAGATTGACTGATGAATCCATTGAAGACATTCTTGATTTCTAGCATTTCCATATGATTCTTCTTATAGGTTCCATCTTTCTGTTGAAATTTCCCATTTGATTTGCATGGTGTCTATCTGTTCCATTAGATTAGCAGATTAACATATTAATTATAGCTATCGTAAATCTCTACCTAAAAGTTCCAAGAACTGTATCATACCTGAGTCTGGCTCTGATGCCTGCATTGTTTTTCCCCAAAGTGGCATCTACCTTGTCATATGCCTTGTGATTTTTTTTTTTTTTTTTAAACAGAACATCTTGCAGAGAACAATAGATACTTAGGTAAATAGATTTTATGTTTGGAAATGAGCACACCTTTCTGTTAGGGCCAGTGGTCCTCAATCTGGGATAATTTTGCTCCCTAGGGGACATGTAATAACGTCTGGAGACATTTTTTTGTCACAACTGAGGAGGATGCTACTGGCATCTAGTGGTTAGAGATGGGGGAGGGCAGCTGCTAAATATCTTATAAGCCAACCCCCAAACAAATAATTATTCAGCCTAGAATGTTATAGAGCTGGGGTTAAAAAGCCCTCATTTAGAGTGAAAATTATCATTGTCCAGACAAAAAAAATTAATTTGGAGGACTATCACACTGAATAGACAGTGTTAGCCTGGGCCCTGATTTCAATATGAACCTACAGCAAATCCAATTATCTTGATCAATGATTCCGTCAAGACAGGATTCAGTATGGCCTATTTTCTAAATAAAAACCAATTTGAAATAACCACTAATGCATTATCGAGGCAGAGAATGGAGAGAAGGGCATTGGATATAGGTCAAATACCACTTAAACTTTAATAAAGCCCCATGACCATGAATACAAGCTACTCTAAAGATTTTCTTTAAGTGTGTGACTTCTTGTGAAGTTTATATTTGCAATTTAATTTGACTGTTCCTTTCAAACTCAGGTTAACTCCTTTAAAGAGTTTCTTCAGCTATTTCGGAAACACCTGGCCCTCAAGGAAGAAAGTGACTTCCATCCAGCCACCTTCTGAAAACTTAGATTCTGAACCGCCAGACCTCACTCACTGTAAAACAACTCCTCTGTGATGGTACTCCCATTTTATGTATTTATAGAACTGAGGTCCTAAGGGGTTTAATGCCTTGTCCAATCTTACTCAGCCATGAGCAGATGATCCAGGGTATACACCTAAAATACATGCTCTTTAAAGGAGTTGTTGTTGTTGTTGTTGTTGTGGGAATAAGAAGATGAGAGAAATCTTTATTCTAGTTTTAGATTTGGGAAGAGGGGACCTTTGAGGAAGAAAGACATGGAAATTCAGGTGGTTAGTAAGCAGGGCTTTATGAAATAGAGGATTCTATTTGTTTGTTTGCCAAAATATGGAAAATAGGGACAATGTGTAGGTTACAGTCTTTTGTTTGGTACTATGGCCCAGGGTTTTCAGTTAATAGAGTCAAAAGATTTTTTAGTTGCAATGGTCCTTAATAGGACATGCCTTATCACAGCATCCACAGATCTTTCAGTTAGATTGGTCTGTAGCCTAGTCTTTCTCATTTTGCAAAAAAAAAAGGGAAGAATTGTTCAAGATTTGATATGTGTCAGCTACTGAACTGTATACTGAGAAATGAGTAAGATGGTAAATTTTAACTTATGTGTTTTTAGTACAATTATATAAAAAAGATGGATATGCAATCTTTTTCAAATACCTTTATGTAATATAGATATAAACTAGTAACATGTAAATCTATTAATATACAGGGATGGGCAAAATTAGGTTTACAGTTGTAAGAATGTAAAAGTTTATTCTTGTATTATTTATTTATTTATTATTGTATTATTACTATGATATAATTGTAAACCTACTTTTGCCCACCCCTGTATAAAATAAATACACATAAATTATATACATATAAATATAGAAAATATACTTTAAAATCCACAATCAGCTTTCTGTGATGATAGAAGAAGCATGGTTCTGTTTAATGGCAGGGAAACACACCATAGGTTTCTGTGGGCCTCCAAGTTCTGAGGCTGAGCACAATATTGAACTATCTCTACCAATCAAATTATGCATTGCAGTTTAATGTTTTTCTGTGCTCTTATTTCTAAAAAGTTTATTAGCTTTTACTTCCATGCTCATCCAAAGCTTCAATTTTCATCAATATTAACAAGTGAATTGTAGGTCATCAATCAGTCTGCAGGAAATATTGACTTCGTGGGAAACAACAAGGCTTTGAAATCAGGCTCGATTAAATCTTATTTCTGCCACACTCTAGCTTTGCAAATTTGGGTAAGCCATTTAACCTTTCTAAGACTCAGTTTCCTCACTTTTAAAATGAAGTAATATCATTACCTGATAGGATTACTGTGAGATTACATAAAATGGTGCCTGCAAAGTGCTTTTTAGCACAGTCCTTGGAACTTAGTATGTACTTGAGAGGTGACTGCAGTTATTAGCACACACGTCAAGGTGCTGATGATAAAAAACGATTTTAAATTCCTTTTATGACTTCAGATCTAGGCACAAATCTCTGCATCTTAACATATTCTCTTCTAGATAGACCTGTAGCCCTGAAGCGGTGAAATGGATAGAATAATCTAGATGACTAATTCAGAGTGGCTTTGTCACCAGGAAAATAATAATACCTAGTTTTAATACCCATTGAGCAGACACTCAATAAACAAAGTACTTAAAGCTTGAACAATACTAATAATAGCAGGTGAGAATCATAATATAAAATGTAGCTCTTAATAGGCCAGTTCGGGTTTTCAGCTCTGTTTCACAAACCGTCAGGCTCCATACTCTAATGGACTCCCTTTGATCTTCAATTTATTGGACTCCTTGACCTTTAACATTTATTGACTTGCAAACAAATAAACAATACAAAACAGTATAAAATACATAAAATATACTGAAGGCTGTGGGATCAAAGAAGTCAAATATTATCTAGGTTATGAATTTAAGAGATATGTAGCAACTTTAAGAATAGATCAGGAAGCACACTATCATGAAAATTTGGAAGGAGGAATTCTGAAGCATAGAGGCTACTTAAAAACTCTTTATTTGGTAAGAAAAAATATATAATCATTATTTCCAGAGAAGGCATCGTTCTGCAAGAAATAACGTCTTTCATTAAAATAGCTAAACACCAGGGTGAGTGGTGACATCTTTTTTAAGAATAATATTACTTATCTGTTTTGATAGATGTAGGGCAAGTCTTTTCAAAACTAAAGACAGAATGAATGACCTCTTACAATTTTTTCTAATCTGGTGTTCTGTAAGTCTAAAAAATGCATTGCTGACACTTGGCCAATAGTAACTCTCTAAATTCATGAATCTTTTAAATAAAGGTAATTTTCAGGCAATAATATAGACATAGTTGAAAGCCTTAGGCCCTATGTGCTCGAGAGAAAATTGTGTCCCATGAATTTTTAATACACTAAACAGTGCTATTTCCGTGAAGAAATAAGGTATGCTAAATAAGAGTGACAGGAATTCCAAGGGGAAGAGCTGAAAAAAGACAGTATTTGGCACTTTCATCTTTCACTGGAGCTGGGGGGAAAAACTGTAGGAGCTTATAACAACAGTACCAGATTTTATTTCATCAAAACGGGGGAAACTGCTGATTTGTGTTTTTTGCATAAATTTACATCATAATTTGGAAGTCCTATTTGCAAATATTTAAGAGAGGTTTAATTAATTAATATAAAATCTCACTGTTCTATATCATTCCAATATGCAGAGTATGGCCCATGAAATACAAATTATATTTTAAAAACCAATATTTTCACATATCAGATATGCTAGATTGCCAAGGTCAAAGTAGAGATAAGAAAATGTCAAAAGGAGCAGTGGACACAGGATCAGGAACTTCTGCTAGGACAGAGAGAGGATATGGGCAAAGCTAAGGGCGGTTTCTCTCTCCAGCCTCCACCTCTCCCTCCTCTCTCCCTCTCCCCCAATGCCCACCCCCCTCTTTCTGGGCTGTTTCCTACCCACATTATTTTATTCTTTCAAAGCCAGCCTCAGGGCCACTTCTGATATTATTTTAAGTAGGAAAAAGCAAAATCAAAAATATATTCTGTTCTCTCAACTTAAATGCGTTTTAAAATATTAGAGAGAGAGAGAGAGAGAGATGTCTGTAGCATCTCCCCAGTGTGGCGAATAAAAATGTTTCCAGGTATTGCCAAATGCCCCCTGGGGGATAAAATTGCTTCTTACTGAGAATCACAACTGCCCAAGTGAGAGAAATTGTGGAAAACTGGAGACACCACCATCTCCTCCATACATTGACTCTTGACTCTGGAGTTTGAAAGGATAAAGGTGAAATGAGTTTCCAGACATTATTTGAACATGGAGTTAGTGCTAACAGTCCTTTTTTTCTGACTTTCAGGGTAAAAACTAATCTTGACGAGGCATAAATTTTCTGTGTAGGACATAAAAACCCATCTTTGTGCCTTAGAAATGGTCAACACACACAGATGGATATACTAGAGATACAATTAGGTGGGAGGCTCTGAGGAGGAAAATGTTATTGCAGCTTTGAGTAAAAAGCAAAACTTGGTGGAAATAACTAATACAGAGGAATTCTCATGACTTCCTGTGGAGTAGCAATTCTAAAAGCAAAATAATACCTGCTGTATTACATTTTTTTACACCTACTCATTAAAAATTAATCAAAACCTTTACCAAATAGAATTAGGAAACTATCTTATAGTTCCGCCAGAGTTTTTCTGTTGGTGTTGTCCAAGCTCTGCTAACTTTGTGTGTCCCATTTTGATTCTGCCCATGACTCTTTTCATTAGATCAAAATTTTCATTACTAATAGGACAAGATCTCGAGTCTCTCACCACAGCTGTTCAGCAATTGTGACACTGAGACGAAGCTTCCTTCAGTATGTTCTGTTAAATGCCTATTCTCAGCAAGTCATTCTAGAAATATCTGTCTGTGTATCTATATAGCATCTATCTATCTATCTATCTATCTATCTATCTATCTATCTATCTATCATCTATCTATCATCTATCTATCTATCTATCTATCTATCTATCTATCTATCTATCTATCATCATCTATATCTATGTATCTATCATCTATTATCTACCTAACTATCTATCATCTATCATCTATTTCTCAAGCTATAGTATAACTGGGAGAGAGTGGGCAGTGGAATAATTTTGAATATTAATGCAAACATGGAAAGTCAGTAAAGAATAGAACCCAAGTATGAATAGGCTAGGGAAAGAAGCCTATTCATTTTATAATTCATTCATGTATATGTATATATTTATTCAATCATTTATTCATTCATTTACTACATGTATATTGAGCCAAGTATATGCTAGTCAGTGTGCCTCTGAACTAATGTCATGGTGGGAACCACACAGAGTGGGCTTATGTGAAAACTTAGGTTAGGGCCCCAGGAGGGTCAGGAGCAGGGAGGGGTATTACTGTCTTTGTGGGATACAATGAAAGATGCCAAAACCCAGAAGGGAAAGTCACTAAGGGAGAAAAAGAAAAGAAGCATGGTTCCTACTTTAGTGATGTGCCTGAGGTGATTATGTCTGGATGAGATTAATTACTGCTCCCAGCATAACCTTCATTTATTCACATGACCCTACAAGTAGTTACAAGGGCGTTATTTTACGTTTATCATATGTGTTGCTATGATGTCAAGTGTCCTCTGATGTAGCAAGGACTTGTGGTGTCAGAAGAAAAATAAGAACTAGACCAGGATTCAATCAGAAACACCACTTAAATCAACTCTAGTTGGACCTCTTTTGACATTATTGGTCCCTGTACTAAGGTCAATCCAAGCAACTTTATAGAAAACCTGAGTTCAATATTTAACCTTTTAATTTAATTATTAGAAAACTTAGAAATTATTAATAATAAAATTCATTTTAATCTTGAAATATTATTTTAGGAACTCACAGGCCAAGTGGGGAAAATTTATAGCACAATAAACCAGTCACTGTATTGATGTGTTACTAAAATGGGCTGCATAATACTGCATACATAAGAGACTTTTATCTTAATTGTATATAAAATAATCTGCATGACCTATATGCAATTTTTTTCTAAATCTCCTTAATAATTTTAGGGGGTTTATAGTACTATTACTGTCAAGTGATTGCTACTATATGTGCTATCTGGCCTGGGAATTGACAACAAATAAAGTGTAAGTAGCAATTCAAGATATTTTCTCTACACAATGGTGATGTTCATTAAATTACCAATAAGTATTGTGAAGTAATGGGAGTTTGCAAACTTCGGGAATTTAAAAGGACTAGTGCACTCATAGGTATAATTTTATCCCTGGCCAATGATGGCATATCTGTTTATAGTCCTAAGGTATTGTAAGAACACTGACTCATAGGTAGTTCTCATGGGAAGATGCTATAGCTTTCTAACTTTCCCTAATTGCTGTTTCCATTAGAAGCCAGAGCTATAATTACCAGGGACAACCCAGGGCCATGTCCCTCCTCTCACCCCCACTGACTCTAAATTCATGTAACTGAGTCCAGTTGCCAGAGATGAAGTTCTCATCCAGAATTGGTGCCCTGTAGATTCAGAAACTCCAGTGGTGTTTCTTTGGTGATACAATACCTCCTCAAATCAGCCATAATGTCAGAAAATCAATTTGCTTTCCCTAGAGTGGGCAGAAGACCATTAAGACATACAGACGGCCAACAGATACATGAAAAGATGCTCAACTTCACTAGCTATCAGAGAAATACAAATCAAAACCACAGTGAGATACCACCTCATACCTGTAAGAATGGCCACTTTCAACAAGGCAAGAAATAAAAGGTGCTGAAAAGATTGTGGAGAGAAAGGAACCCCCTCATACACTGTTGATGAGAATGTAAATTGGTACAGCTACTATGGAAAATAGTATGGATGTTCCTAAAAAAGTTAAGAACAGAGTTACCATATGACCCAACAATCCCTCTTCTAGGTATCTACCCCCAAAATTTGACAACATTTATTCATAAAGATATATGTACCCCTACATTCATTGCAGCTTTATTCATGGTGGCCAAGACATGGAAACAACCTGTGTGCCCTTAGACAGATAACTGGACAAAGAAGATGTGGTACATATATATATATACAGTGGACTACTACTCAGCCATAAGAGGAAATACTGCCATTTGTGACAACATGGATGGCCCCTGAAAATATCACGCTAAGTGAAATAAGTCAGATGGAAAAAGTCAAGAATCATATGATTTCACTCATATGTGGGATTTAAAGCTGAAAGCAACAAATGAACAAACAAGACAAACAAACAAATAAAAAATTCACAGACACAGACAACAGTATGGTGGTTACCAGGAGGGAAAGGGGAGGGGGAGGCACAAGAGGGTAAAGTGGGATCAAATATATGGTGACGGAAGGAGACCTGACTTTGGGTGGTGACCACATAATGCAATATACAGAGGATGCATTATAGGATTGTATACTTAAAACATATCATCTTATTAACCCATGTCACAGCGATAAATTTAATACAATTTTTAAAAATTAAAAAATTCTAAATTTAATGGGAAAAAATGTGATGCATTCCATCCCAACTAGCCACTTCCCAAGGCATTGAGAGGATGCAATACTCATATCCTCGCTTACATCATACATGTTAATGAATCCAGACTCCATTCATTCACAACATATGATGAAATGGACCTGCAGTGGGGCTAGAATTTGGACACATGAAGAAGTCACTGAAAAGGGTGGATAACATTATAATGTTTAAAACTCCTGAAAAGAGCACATTTGACTCCCACTTATAAACATCTTTTTTCTTCTTCTTCATAAAATTAGTTGGTGTAATTATGTATGATCATTTTGGTAAGTTCCCTGCCACCCCAGTAGGAGCATTTAATCAACATAATTCTAACCAAAATATGACAGGTAATCAAATCTAAACCATAAGGTCTAATATCACTTCTTATATTTATTTAGTGTAGCTTTAGGTATAATAGCTATAATGAGATCAAAAGGAATTGTTGGAAAAGTGGTAGAACTTCACAAAAACCAATATTTACTGTCGTCTATATTTATAAGACATGCCAACCTCAGGGATCTCAAGATAAATAGAAACAAAATCTCTGTAATAAGGTTTGCTGTTTAGTGGGGGAAATCAGGAAGTATCCAAAGTGTTTAGAAACAAATCAAAACATTAATATGGTTCTCAGGGGATACTGCTGAGCAGTTTATATTTTTGCATTCAATGTACTGACTTTTAAATATTGTACAGTGAATCCGTTTAACTTTTATAAGTAGGAACATCTGTAATTTATCCTCACGCTACCTAATTGGTGCAAGTTAACAACAGCTACAAGTAAGTCACTGAGCACATCCAGTATTCATCTCCAGTTGAAAGCTGTCTCTTGCTACTCAGAATTGGCATTGTACAAGGGTAAGTTTCATCCCCAACGTAAAGCTGCCCTATCTTCTCCAGCGTAGGCCTGCCCCTCCAAATCTTTAGTCTCTTGTGAAGGTGAGATTATTTCAGTTTGCCTGTGGGTTCTGGTAAACTCCTTAGTAGTCCTAAGGGATCACAGAACTTTTGACAGCAAAGAGCTTTGGAGCTTAAAAGTAACTTAACATTTATATTGCAAGTAGGCAAATGGAGTCTGAACCAATGACGTGAGCTCAGCAATGCTGTGAATTATTGGCACCGTACTGAACAGAAACCACTCATGTTTTTTCCTAAATAAGGATCCCATTTGTGATTCACAGAACCCACTGCAAGATATTCTGAGACTCCCAGAGCCACCCAATCTGGAATCTGGATTAATGTAACAACTACAATCTAATCATTTCTTTTTGTACCTTCTGCATCTGCTGTAAACTCTGCTTCAGCCAGCTCCACCGTTTGGGGCAAAGAACCTAACCTGTGGGAATCTCCTCAGATTTGACCTTCCTTCTGGCTTTCCTGAGCAACCCAGTTATCTCTGGGAGTGACCACATCTTTTTGATGTTCCATGGGTCAGCAATCTTATACTTGGTTGCACAGGTTATTTTCTCTGCACAGATCACTTTGGTCTATGGTTTAAAAGAAAGCCCAGGCCTATTATTTTGCATCTCTCTAGCCCAGACTTGCTTCTAGGGCTTCTGTTCTGATTAGACAGTGATCTTAATGAAAAATATAGCTGTTGTGCAGTCCCTTCCTTCTCTACTTGCCCAAGCTGTTGTATTCCCCTCTGTCCCTGTATCATTTGCTGCTGGGGTACTCTTTCTTCCACACTTCCAACTCTTCTTCCAAGTTCAGGGTTATAAGTAGGGAACTCCAGAACTGCCTCCTTGAAGACTGCATTGCTTAGTCACTTGGGGAAAGTTTTAAGATCAAAGAAACCTGCTCTATGTGACCTTGGAGAGCTAAACGCCTTAGTTCTACAATCCATACAATGAAGACGACAACAGCAGCAACTTATTGAGAGAAGTCACTGAAATGACTCAGGTAGGTCCTTAGCACTGTGCTTGGTACGCGGGAAGGGCTCAGCAGCTGGTCACCCTGAGCCTTGCTTTCCTCCGCTAGCTCCCTGGACGCTGACAGGACTCTCATTTATGGACCCTGTGTGCTGACCACTCAGTGTGCTCACTCAGTTTGCACCAAGTCATGTTGTAACTATCAGTTCGATTTTAACATTTATACTATCACATTGGTACGTTGTCTAGTGTTAATATTAGTGGACGTCTTTTTAGTTATTTTTCTTCATTTTGCTGGGTTTCAAAGAGGGCAGTTATTTTGACAAGCACTCCCTACATCATTTTTCTTAGAGTTCTCTCAAATTATTTTTCTATTTTAAAAATACGATTTTAAACCTTTTCCCTGAACATGTGCCAACTTTGCTTTTAATATATTGTAACATGAAACTGAAAACTATCTGGGTGCCAAGAACACAACATTGAGTATTTGTCACCTTCTTTTATTTAGGATAGGTGGCCAAATTGATTTTTTAAAGAAATCTTAAAAATCTCACACCAGTCAAATCCCATGATTCAATCGTTTTGGGGTTTTTTGTGTGTGTGTTTTTCTTGCCTTCCTGGCTGCAATGCAATGACTTGATTTCTCTTTAGCTAGTACTTAGCTCTTTTATTAATTCTTGCATTGTTTCTCAGGCAACAAAGTAGAACTCTGATGTGCTATTTCCCTCCCTTTTCCCTGAACAGGGAATAATCAGTTGGCTCATTTCTGGTAGTTTTGCCGATACCAGCAAGTCCTAGTGAAAGACAACCCAGTACAAACCTCAGCACGTCAGAGGAAGATGAATGGCTTTGAATATTTTGAACAGTGTAAATTGAACAGAATCTAGAATATCTGACATTTTAAACCAGAGTGTTTTCCGGGGGATAGAGTATGGCTAAAATATTTCATAGTGCAAATCAGCCTTGATTCTCTAAAAATCACTGAAAGAATGATGTTTTGATAAGAACAAATTGTTAGCTCTTAAATGACACTGTATATGAGTAGTTCAGAGCTTTATTTCAAGAGTGCTGATCAATCTATGTCTTTTACTGACATTAACCTTACTGTAAAATGAGATCATTTAGATTGGTCTTTCAGTTGACTGGCTGACATGAAAAGTCACCCATTCGGAGATTTAATCAAGTACAAACTGAAAGTGTTCTCTCTGGGTCGCATTACCTAGACTAGTAACCCCTGGAACAGGCCCCTTAATGCTGATGGGTGAGCTCACACTGCCCTTGGTTCATGGTTTTAACTCCTTGTTTCCTGAAATCTGCTTTTGTTACTGCTTTTCCCTGTCACCTTGTGCAAAGAAGGTGAGAGCTAACTCTATTGTGTGCTTTTGTTGTCATGGTGAAGAAAATAGTACAATTCCACAGTTCATAAAGAGTGTCAGGGTGAGGAAGATATTTCTTCCAAGCGCACATGATTTTCATTTCAATACAGTGGAACTAAGGAACATTGACAGGCCTGTCGAAGCAAAATCTTATGTTAGATGTAGTTCATAATGTCATGCTATTCACTCAGAATATAGAACTTTCCTTTGAGAAATTATTTAAAATGCTTGCGCTGGAGGAATGTTTTAAAAGGGGCTTCATGAGGTCATATTTCTTCCTCAACTGAAAAGGAACTGACATTCTACAGATTTCCATTTTGAAAACTGAACAGTCACAGAGAAACACTGTTGCAAAGGGCCTTATTAATTCAAGCTCTGAAAAAGTGATTTGTGGCTTTTCTAAAAGAAAATGTCTTCACTTAGCTATCCAGTTTAAACTTGAGTGTGGAAAGCATAAAGGATCCTTCATTTCACTACAAGTACAAAGGATAAAGCATTTTTAGTAATTTACTTGGTTGTGATCAGAAAAACCTCTCTTCTCACCCCTTCTGCCTACCTCTTCAGTTAACCTACTGCTCCTGCACCCCTAACCTCCCTTTACATGATTCAGAATTGCTAAATGTGTCAGTTCTTAGTGGGAGAGACTGGAAGCAGCTGAGGTCCGAGTGGAGCTGGAAAGTCTTTGCCCCATGAAACTAACTGTTAGCTGTGAGGAGGCGGCGAGCTGAAGTTGACCAGCGTCATTCAAACTGCCTGCCACAGCCGAACATTCTGGAAGAGCTCATGCCAACTTCACAATCTTTCATAGAAATGGAAGCAAGTGGAACGTTGTCTTAATTGCAATTTTTTTCTATTTATCCAGCTCGAATTCACTATGGTGAAATGCCCTCTGGTGAGCATTTAATTGTTTCAATAAAGACTAGAAAAACAAAATTTAAAAACCTACATAGAAGAGAAGTGAGAATATTTGAAAATAGCAAATTTCCAACTTTTAACCCCATTGTTAGGATGCCAAATCCTTTGTGAACTCTGAAATTGTTAGAACTGAATAAAGTAGAATAAAAGGTTGAAATGACTTACATTAAAGTCTGATAGAGAACACCAAGGTATGTTATATAAGGATTTTTCTGTCTAAGTAGGGTTCAAATCATAGAAAAAAATGTGAAAAGGAAGTTGTGTTCATGTGAGGGTTTCTTTGGAGGAAGAGAAGTCACCTTTTAACATAAATAGCAAACAGTTTATCATGAAATTTTTAAGAATAGGCACTATGGAGATGGGAGTGTGGGAAAGTAGGAGAATTAATTATTGGAGAGCACCCATGCTGTGCAATGCACTTTGCTTTACATATTTTATCTAGTGTAGTCCTGTGTTTATCAACCCGAGGAGATAGGTAGCAACATGGGCATTTTTACAAATGAAGAGAGAAATCATTTTCTCAAGCTCCCAGACTATAATGCTTGAAGTTTGTTCTGTATCTTATATCTTACTGTCTGCTTTTTGCTGATAAGGGAAACAAAGTTTCTAGTATTTTGGAAAAAATGGCAGAGGAAGACATTGCAGAGAGAGCAAATTCATGAATTTTGCCTGGGTAGCTAATTTTATCAATATTTTTTAACAAAACAAAACAGATATGATGGTCACATAACAAGGGGATTTATCTTCTCAAATGAATGTTATAGTATTTGTTATATGTACCCTCCAAATCTTGAGACATCGCTTCCATTTTATTACAATCTATTGACTATAATTTTCCATTTCACAATTACATTTATTTGTATCCTAATAGATACAAATCCATTACAAATCTGAGCAATTTTAAAGATTACATCAAAGGAGAAAAAGACTACACACTAAGATTGAGAGGAAGGGGGAAATATGACAGTCCCTTCTTAGAGGGAAATTCGCAGCGCACACTAATGTAGCAAAGTCGGAGAACTTCCACAGGAAAGAAGTCCCTTTAGCTTCGTCAACCCCTAAACATTTTTTAAAAAAACCCTATTAGCATCCATCCTGTGGAACATCCAAGGAAGATGTCAGCTCAGAGTGGGGCCTATTCAGCAAGTCAAAGACATAAGAAGGACAAATGAGCAGACGCCCGATTCTGGACAGCTAGCAGAAGAGCACAAAATTGTTTTAAATATGTCATAACTGCGGCTGAGAGACCAAGCATATTCGGAATAAAATCAGCTTGGCGGAGTACATTGGTACGTATGCTCTGAAACTACAGAAACTCTCTCACCTCCTTCCCTCCCTCCCTTCTTCGGGTCCAGTAAGGATTCAGGGCAAGTGCAGGGAGGGGTGAGGGCTCCCTAAGGGGCGATAATAAAGTCACACACAGGGTGCTGGAGCCAGTTACTCGTAAGTAATTCTCTCAGAAGAAGCCTGTGACTATTAAATTTCTTCAGGTTTTCTGTGTTTGAAAGTGTCTTTAGTTCCCTTTCACAACTGAAGGATAATGATAGCATTCTGGATTAAAAGTAATTTTCCATCAAAACACTGAATATGTTGCTACATTGTCTTCTAGCATCTGGTGTTAGTGATGAGAAAATGAAACAGATCCCCCCCCCCCCCCCCCCCCCGTGCCTCCCGCCCCGGTAATTATTTGTTTTATGATCCAGAAACTTTTAGAATTTTTTTTACCCCTGTGATTATGTATTTTTTTACTCCGTTCATTGTTTATTTTCATCTTGTCTCTTTTACCTTGATTAATCTTGTCCGTGTTCTGTTTTCTTTACTATCTTAGAAGAAAAGGCTTAGAATATCCAAAAAGCTAATAAATATGTAAACAGATACTGAACATCATTAATAATCATATAAATGCAAATTAATTTAATAACATGGTACTATTATTTTTACACCCAAAGTCTCCTTCTGTCACCATATATTTGACCTTTACCCTCTCCGTCCTGCCCCACCCCCCTTGCCCTCTGGTGGCCACCATTCTGTTATCTATATCTGTGTGTTTTTTATTTGTGCATTTGTTACTTTTTGTTTTATATCCCACATGAGTGATATCATACGGTTTTGCCCCTTTCTGCCTGACTTATTTCACTCAGCATGATGCTCCATCTGATAAAGAATATTTTCTAGAAATCTATCGGAAACATAAGTTTTATATATTGAATATTATGATTTGTACATTAAAATTTGGTTTCTAATAATTTGCTTCCTTAGAGCCATTCCCACTGAAGTCAGTTATGTTACAAGGACAATTAATATCATTGATACCATTCAGTGACATAGCAGGGATTCTAGTTAATGCATTAACTCTACCACACTATTTAGTGTCAACTAGCAGGCCATCATTAAATGATGCAAAGATAAGATAGCAAAATAACCAACACGAGAAGTATGCAAAATTTCCCCAGCAAGAAGATGAAAAGCACAAAATAAATGCATTTTTCATGTGGAGAAAAACCAGATAACTGCTGGCAGTTTTGTCCTATACTAGTTGGAAAAGAACTTGGCACACAGCATGAAGTCGATACATGTTTGTTAAATCGTAATTTCTTTCTGCCAGTGCTTATCTCTTGTACTGATTAAAGTATTTCCCAGTATGGTAAATGCCTGAGTGGTAATCCCTAACTACTTCCCAAGCAAACATTTTAAAACTGGGTTTAAGTTCTATGCTTTCACTAATATCCTGACTTGCTTTTAAAATCAATGCTTGACAAAATTCACCAGTTATTGAAAGAAAGCTTCATGAGCTGTTTTGCTGAAACAACAAAGAAATGAATGTTTTGAACAGAGGTGAACTTGTTTTTTCCGTGAAATATCTACCCAAATATGAATGAATAAAATAAAATTTTATTGGCCCCTGAAATCCCAGAGCAGCATCTGTGCTTGCCAAATACAGGAAGGCATCAGTGGGGAGAAGATGTTTGTCTTCAATTTTCCAACATAAACTATCTAGAGTGACCAGAGGAAATATGAAAATAGCAATTGGCAATGTTTGTTTAAATTAATGCCAGAAGGTTTTACTTTTCTCTCAGAAAAAAAATCTGTTGTTAAGATAAGCTTTGTGTAAGGAAGGGCAACTGTCTATTCAGCAAAACGCTTCCAAAGTTAAATGCCCTCTTGAAAAAAGTATGAAAATCTACTGTGGGTTGAATTCTAGACAGTATCACTGGTGGTTTGTGTGTAATAGGCTCTTTGGGACCAATGATAGCAAAATCTTGGCATTTGTGAATACAAAGGTAGGAAAGCTAGCCTGGGGTTCACACAGACCAGCTGCCCCTTCTCCTTTGGGCTCACTTATCTTTCACTCATGAACTGGTAAGAACCCCTGTATATTAGGATATTATTTCTTACATGTATTTTTTGTCTGTTACACTCTATATATGGTATGTTTATTTTCCATACAGAATGTTTTAATTTTTATGCAGTCAAACCATGTAATTTCTGTTGTTATTTTGGTTTCTGGCTGGGGTTTCATGTTGACAACACCCCAAATAATTAAAGTAACAAATAGTATTTCCTTCTGTTGATTTTATGGATTTGTTTTCATAATTTGATAAATCTAGAATTTACTTAGTTATTCAGTGCAAGGCAGTGATCAAATCTTTTTCAAAATGCTCTCTTTGTCAAGCATATTACTTTAGTGTCTGTTGGAGTAAACCCTTTTCACCCCATCGCTCTTCATTTTAGAATTCTCTTGGCTACTTTTTCCTCTTTATGTGTCCAGGTTGGCCTTTAAAAATCAGTTTAAAACTATGAATATATTCTCATTGTAAACATTTAAAACAGAAAGTGGAAAAAATATTCTTCTCCTACTATTTCCCTTATTTCTATGATTTTCCCCAAAAGTAATGATGGCTATTTTTGAGTGTATGTTTCTAGAGTAGTCTCTATTCATTTACTTAAACATATGATTTTGTACACATTTCAGAATAAATGAAATCATACAATTATTGCCTGCCAGAGTGCGTCTGTGGTTGAGCCTCGACCCATGAACCAAGAGGTCACTGGTTCGATTCCCAGTCAGTGCGCATGCAGGGGCTCCATCCCCAGTAGGGTGCATGCAGGGGCTCCATCCCCAGTAGGGTGCATGCAGGGGGCAGCCGATCTCTCATTGATGTTTTTATCTCTCTATCCCTCTCCCTTCCCCTTGCTCCAAAATCAATAAAAACATATTTTTTTAAAATCATACAATTATTACTTTTAAAAACACATGGTGGTTTCCTCATTGTTTTAAGATATATATATTTATCAAGATACTTTATCAAAGTACACATAATATATACATATATATATATTTTATTAATCTTCAAGTAGATATGCATTTATATTGCTTCTCTAGTATTTTGCCATGACCCACATAGTTCTTCATAATGGGATCACTATTGTACAAACATCTTTTTGTATTTCTGCATTTCTTTTAGATTCTTAGAAGTGGAATTGGTGAACCATGGAGTATGAACACTTTATAAACTGCCAAATTGCCTCCCAAAAAGTCTCTGAACATTTATAGTCCCATGAAAGATACATGGGAGTGACTGTTTCTCCATTCACTCACCAGTTTTCGAAAATTCCTTGCTAATATATGGCAGTTTATATTTCAATAGAGGAAAGTCAATTTGTTGCTTCAGAGGCCAGTAGGTTGGGAAAGTTAAATTGCAGCTGCAATTATTATGTACGAAAGCAACTAATAATAGTACAAATAACAGAATTAATACACTCCAAATCCCTGGTAGTGAGGTATACCTTAGCAAGCACAGATTCTGTAACAGAAAGAGTATAATGAAAATATTTCAATGCTAGATAAAAATGTATTTATTTTTGTGCTCTTCATCTTTTTGCTGAAGACATTTTGCATAGTTCTAATGTTGGTTAGTTTGCTATCTTATTTTTATGTCATTTAATAATGGCTTGCTACTTGATACTAAATAGTGTGGTATAGTCTTCTGATTTCACTTCCTGTTTGTCTGACAACCATTTGAGTAGTTTTAGCAGCCATAGCTACTCTTTAAAATGATAGAGATGCCTGAGTCCAGCTTAGCACCATTAAATTTCAATTTTCAGGGTAGGACTCAGGTAATTTTCTCATGCCATTGAGCTAAAGGCTAGATATCATTGATCTTTATTCTCAGCTCATGTGCTTGATCATGGAAGAGACAAAGCTGGGCCCAGGGGAAGCTAGAAGTAAATGAGCATGCTATAACTTCTTTTCTCCATTCATTGAAAGACTGGCATGAGGGCCACTTTCACAGAGTGGGCACAGAAGACCCTGTGGTATTTGGTTAGCTGTAACCATTCATTTCCTTCCAGTGCAATTAACCCTCCTTTGACACACTTATTCCTGTGCCCTCAGTTTATAATGTTAGTAATATAGTAGTTATCATCAACAGATATTTAGTGCTAAAAGGAATCTTAACAGTCAAATATTCCCGTGTGAGAAAACTAAAACCAATGGTTAAGATAGTTGCTCAGGGTACAGAGAGAGACTGGGTTACGTGAACAAGGAGAAATAAAACGTATCACACATTGCTAGTTGCTTTATCCACATGACATTATTTACTATATTATAATCATCTTTTGAGATAATTGGATGAATATTATCAGTTGCCTACTCAGTATTCACTCCCTATCTTTCCACTTCCTAATAATATCTTCCAGATTTTTCTTAGAGGAAACATCCTTCCCCCTATCCAAATGTTAGTTCCAGCATTCATCAAAAATCTCCTTCCATTTGCCAAAGTAATTAGTTTTGGGGATGGGCAGGAAACCAGGTACAAGCCAAGCAATACACAGCCTTCTCCTGGCTCTTCTGATTGTGTCAGATATATTTTGTCAGAGCAAAGCTCAGGCCTTTTAAGTGGTTGTGGGAGATAATGCTCTTTCTCTCACTCTTCTACTCGATATGTAGGAGAAACATACTCCTGTTGCTTCCAGCAGCCAGACTGTGACCATCAGGGAAACCAGCATAAGGACAGAGCCCAGACCCCAAAATAAAGGAGAAACAAGAGTACTGAGGATAACAATAGAGTGAAAATCCTGATTGAACTGTGCCTAACACTTCCCACTTCTGGGCTTTTCAGTTAAAATGAGCCAATGCATTCTTTTTATTGTTTAAATTTTGAGTTTTCTCTCCCTTGCAATTGAAAACATTATGAATCGAATCAGACCTAATATTACTGCTGTTTCATAGAAGAAGAAATCACCTGAGGCTAGACTGCTCTCTCCAGTATGGTAGCCACTTGCCACAGGTAACTATATAAATTTAAGTTACAAAATATTATAAATTCAGTTCATCATTTGCACTAGCCAGGTGTCAGGTGACCAAGAGCCACATGTGGCTAGAGGCTACCTTACTGGACAGCACAGAGATAGAATATTTCCATCATCACAGAAAAATCTACTGGATAGAGCCAATGTGAGATTGAAATGTAAATAATTGGCCTATAGTTACACACCTGTTCAGTTGTAAAACTATTATTTTAACCCAGGTTTTAGGTGCCTAGAGGAATATTCTTTCTATCATACTCCATTAAGTCCTTGTGGTCAAGGGTTGTTGACATATGTATCAGCATCTAATGAAACTGGGCCTGTCGTTCGGTGTTTACACTCTGTCTCTGTGAATGTAGCATAAGCAAATGGTCCAGACATATTCACTCATAGCTTAGGTTGCCCCATTCACACCATATAAATCCTTACTCATGCTAATTTTAACTTTACCACCAGGATTGGTATTTGTTGTTCTTACCCAAATTTATCTATGTGGTGAAACCTTTTCCTAACACTTCCATTTGTCACTGCTTTAATTTTTCTCAAGATTCTTCAGAGGTTTCCTTGCCGTTCTGAATCTGCTAAATGTCTGTCTTTGCCTTTTTATTTTCAAATACTCCCACATCAGAAAGCTTTCCCCAAGGTATCTAAGCTCTCCTCTTGACAGACACTGTGACATGCACAGAAAAATAGTACAAACTCCCCCATGCATGTCTGAAAATGAATTTGACAAAGCTTATTAATACCAGTAGCTTTCTGGCCATTTTTAAATCCAAGCATTCTGTTCATCAGCAGAAAAGCTTATTTCTTTCTGATTTTCTTTTTAATAAATAACCTATTGAACATTTGAAGTGCTTGCTGGTTATCAAATTTAGAATTAATTGCACTGCATATCTCCAGGCGGATTAATAAAGCAGCCTATTGCAGCAGAATTCTATTCTAATGGACATTTTGTGGTACAATTTGAAATAATACTGAACATAAATGAAATGAAGATTTAGTTTCAAGCATGACTACGTTCACAGTCACATTAACTAATGGATGATATGCGATTTTAATCTTTGAATCTTTAAAAAATTCTGCGTAATTTTTATTAAAATGGTATATTCTAGTTGCTTTTAAATATAAAGACACAAATGTTGTGTCAAAATGCTTTCCTAAATCACTTTATTATACAAATTGTATACATATTTTACTAATCCTTTCTGTATGTAATTTTTAAACTTTGATAGAAGATATAAGATTTTGTATTACAGCAAAATGCATTAGGCATTAGTATTCAAGTACAGGAAGTGCTGTTAATCCTGGGTTTTACCATGCTCTGTTATTTTTGTATCATTGCTAAGTTGTTTCATTGGAAATGGTGCTTCCATAACAGAGAGCTCAATTAAGGTTAATTAGCAGAAAGCTCTTGACATCCATGATTAATAACCTAACTGCTACGCTAATGTACTGAGGTTCTTGAACCATGCATCTAGCACCAGGTGTGATCTTGCTGGAGTAATTGAAGTAATAAAGTGTCTTTTCTATATGCTTGCTCAGCAGAAAGAATCCCAAAGTGAGCCTTAGTTATATGTAAGATGATTTTGTTATTTATTTTTGAATAATTGTGTTTACCTCTGTATCACATAGTAGGAGGCCAACACAGGAGGTAAAATGAACCTGAGTATGTGGTTCTTTGGTCACACCACCAGGGGATCCATTCTGGGCAGGAGGACTTGCCTTGGGCATTTATCCCTGTCATAAGCATCTTGGTGATTTTACTTATATTCAATACACGTTTCAGAAATCTCACTTTAGTAGTATTTTTTCATTTGCCCTAGAACAAACTGAATTCCTGAGCAACCATTAAAATATTCAACCAGATATATATGTGGATACGATCAGTTTAGTGGAAAAAAAACAGCCTGGGGAATCAGAGGATCTAGGCTGGTAAACTACAGGCGAATCTCCACTGGAGAATGTAGAAAGCAATAACCTTGTCTGTCTTGTTTGCTCTTGTGTGCTTGTGACTTAGAACAGTGCATGGCACACATTCAACAACATAAAGAGTCATTGAGTAAGTTAATGACATGAGATGCATGGACTGTGCTCTCTTCCAGTCTAATCGTAATGATTTCTATAGTAATGCTACCATGTGCTATGACTGTGTTAACCGTTCTTAATAGACATGGAAAAGGCTTCTCTTCTGAATCTTCTTTATTGAAAAATAGAGACTAATACAATGTATACTATGCAATTCTTTAAAGAAGTAAATATTTGAAATGCATGTGAAACGCCTGTAAGTTTAAAAGCATAATGCCAGTGTTTGCCATCATTAGGTCATCTATCTGGACGTATCTTGCTCCATCACCCTACATTTCCTAGCATCTGGGCACATGGTGAAAGATGTTTTGCCAAAGAAAGAATGACTATAACTAGAGACAACAGTGTAGAGAAAACAGATGCTTAATGGGGTACAAATGCAAATACAATGGTGATAAATTTATTTTGTTGTAACCAAATGAACATATTTATTCATGAAGTAAATCTGTGTAAAAGTTTCCGGTTTCGACACTGAAATGTACATTCCACAACCAATGTTCGGCGGCGATCAGAATACATCAAAAACACTCTGAAGAGTCTAAGTGACAATTTTACTACAAATTTTCCTAACAAGAACCTTCCACTAACGAAAACCAAGAAAGAAACAAAAGCCAGATTCCTTAACAGGGCCCACAGCAGGTCTCCCTGAAGTTCAGCTCCCTGACTGAGGAGCTGGCCCTTCTGCCCCAGTCCCGATCTTACACCTGACTCTTGGGCTTGACCTTGGCCTCTCCAGTGAAGTCTTTCCTCAGCCCCTGGGGCTTGAGTGCACTTCCATTTTTAAAATGCCGACAGTGCCCACTGACACACACCTATGTCTTTGAGAGGAGACATAGCTCCTTTTGTTATTAATTAGTGTTTTCCCTGTGTCACTTAAAGAACTAGGCTCTTTATCTCCTTGCCCCATTTCTTTAGCTGAATTGTATGCTTCAAAGGCAGAAACCATTACTCATAGTTTTATGTTGTCCCTCTCAAGTCATAACAAGGTTTTATACTTTAAGTACCTAATAAATACCTGTTGCTTTTATTTGAGAACTTGATACAAACCACAAAGTTTTTGAGCTCAAAGGGATGCTACAGTTATCACCAGGCTTCAAATTTTTGAATTTAAAGCCCTTGTAAAGGACGCGTGTCTCCAGTTCACCACAGTCCCCACCACTTTTGCCTAAACCTGGCCGCTTCCACATTTATGTGGTCCCTCCGGCATTCTTAGCTGCTGTCCTGGACTGACGCCATGAGGGGCCATACTCCCGAGGCCTTCACTGAGTTGCCTGAAATGACAGTGAGTTATCTTGATGACACTGCCAGGCCTAATCTAAAGGTTTTATTTATTTTATTGTTCAGAGCTCTTTCATTTCAATATGTTGCCTCCTCAAGAGGCTTTTAACTGGACGATTCTTTTTATTTGCCAACCAGCTTCCTGTTCCCAAATTCAGTCAGTGGTAAAATCAGCTGATTCAAAACTAGAGATACTACAGGGCTATTTGTGAGTACAGAGTACACACTATAAATCATGACATAAATGTCAGTTATATTAGATAAGATATGTAGCTCGTGTTAACCTTCCAAAGATATTTTCATAGCAATGCAGAAGACTGAATCTGGAATCATGAAATGTTTACATATTGGTAATAAGTTAACAACCGATAACATTTTATGAGACTCTTATAAGTTATAACTGAATAGAATATTTAACTCCACTCTGTGTAAAACATTCCTGGATCATGCTTTAAAATACCATCGAAGGCCTTCCACCTTCTAAGAAAAGGCTCCCACATCAACACTTTGTCTCTTCACCTTTTCCAGATGCTTAAAAATAAAAATAACTTATGTTTGCAGGATAGAGACACTATAGTTAACAAGATTGAGAGAGAGGTGGGGCAGGGGAGAGGTTATTACAGGCTCATTTATTAAAAAAATTGGAAAAGCTGTATATAAACTTTGGCACCTATCCCAAAGCCTAATACAAATCTTGCAAAGGATCAGTTTTATACTTTAAGCAATGCTATTGTTTATAGTTTGTTTTTATACTTATATAATTGCCTCCTAATGACATAATCTCTCTATATATAACTTCTTAATCAATACAATGTAATACTTGTTTGAAGAGATTAACTGAAAACTCCAAACTGATGCATTCCTTTGTCCTTGGTAAACAAAGCATTTCTTGGATTTATCATTTTAAAAAATTTAGTTAAAATATGAAAAAACAAACAAATTTGACCTCTAGCCCTTTCTGGAGAAAGTAGATTCTTTATCTGTCCATTACTATGTTATTATGCAGAGAAAGAAAAGATAAATGAGGTCCTATGTGAGTGACACAGTTAATATGTTGATAAAAAATTAAAATATATACAAATGTTAAGTAGAAAATATACATAAACTGGGAAAGAATTCTGAAGAAAACATGTTTGTGAGCTAAAAAGAATAAAAGTGAAACCATTTTAGGTTGTCTATTTTTAGCAGAAGATCAATCAACGGGAGGAAAGTTGCAACTAACTCACTCCCACAGGACCCTGGACGTCTTGAGGAGGCCCAAAGGAAACCAGACAAACCACAGAGTAAAAGATGCATCACAAGGAGGAGAGCTGCTCAAGCAGGCAGGTGATATTTGCTCTACACAAAGCCTTTGAACACGAGCATTATGAAAATAGGTCACCTATGTTTTCTACACAAGCATTCTGATTGAGACACTGTGTCGCACACAGACCTTTTATTTTCATGCACCTATAGAAAACAGCAGCCCCTACTATTCTCTACCCAATGACCCTGCTTTGTCTTTCTTAACAACACTATCACCTCTCGACATGTTTGTTTCTATGTTGTCTAAATTTCCCTACGAGAGTGCAGCCTTCACAAGGTCAAGGCTTGCTGTTATGTCCGTTATGACTAGAACCATGCTGGACACATTGAAAGTTTCTCAATAAGCATTTGTTGAAATAGGTACTGACAGACTCTTCACTTGATTGGTTCTATTTCTGCTAATCTCATTATATGACAATTTTCCTTTTGTTATTGAATTATAAACAGAATACTACAATGCATATAACTGAAAGTGGTATTTCACTTTGAAATGCAGAAATGCATATCCACACATTGTCTTGACCTAAAAGAACTTACTCTGAGCTGTGGGTTCACCTGAGTCTCTCCTTGGGTTGATTCTACATCTGGTGACCTGGAACTAGGCTGACGAATAGGGGAAGGAAGCTCTCTTAACTACCCTGAAAGGATAACTGGGTGTTTGATATTTAGCTTAGTTGTATGTGAAGTGAATTGAGATCTCTGAACTATAAGAGAAAACTGTTTATTTTTTTTATACTAGCAGGAAGATTACAGTCATGAGTGTTAGGATATACACGAGACAAATCAGCAAACAAAATAACTAGCTCAGCATTGAGTGATAAGGGCTCTTAAAATGCTTAGAGAGAGAGAGAGAGAGAGGGAGAGAGAGAGAGAGAGAGAGAGAGAGAGAGAGAGAGAGAGAGAAGGAGAGAAATGGAAAGAGATTGTGTGTTGGATGCACAAACTAGGGGATGTAATTTTCTAAAAGAGGAGAAATGTACAAGATATCTTTTTTGGATGTTTTAAACACAGTTCAAAAATATCTCAGTTGTTACAACAATGCAGAATTATCATCTAACCCTTTTTTTTCTCACTTTCTTTTTCATCTTTGTTTTTCAACCATGGAAGCTTTAGCTTAGGAAAAAAACAATTCTTATAAGGAACCAAAATCCAGACAAGCAGAAGTAGGTTGTGAGCCCAAGACATCTATCCAATCAGCATCTCCTATCCTCTGTGTCTGATGCTTTAGTTCTCTGTTCCCACATTCTTTGAAGATGACTTTTACATTTATAAAACACAAGTAATGATAAATTTCATTAGTCTAGGATTACAAAAACTTCCTAAATTATTTTAAATGCCTAAGATAAACGTAAAGAACAGTTTTCGGAACAAAATCAGATGCAATGAGCATTATCAGCTATATCAGAACAGTATTAGCAACAATATCAGACAATAACTGCCTTTGACGGGAATGTATTTCCAACTCAAAACAGGAAATATATTTTTTAGAATCCTTTTAATAATACTCCTCACAGTATTCTCATGTGGCAGTTATTGACATACAAGTTGAGAGAAAAGAGCTCAATGGTCAAAGGAAATTATATCATTCCAGCCAATATACAGGCTGGTCCCTGATTATCTTTTCACAATAAAAATGTTATTGCCTGCTTCATTGCTTTGACATTCAGGAAATCTCACTTTCACTCCGTGACCACCTAAGTCCAAGATTTCTCCCTGTGTCGTTCTTGTGTTTTCTCAAGGGACCATTTGTCAGGTTTCATCTGTAATGTCCTGACTTTTGAGGATAAATGTCTCTGACAATCATTTTAATAGTAACATTAATACAATTTTTTTTCTATTTAATATAATTAAACTTACATTTGTACATTTGATTTTCTAAAATTAAATAGCTAGCAATGAATTCTTAAAGCTTTAATTGTATTGTTGTCAAGGAAAACAATGCTTTATACGACAGATCCTCCCTTAAATATATGTATATTGGATCATGTATTTTAAATACATGAAGCAAAGAATCACTGCATCAGAATCCCAGGGTGCTTATTAAAAATGCAGGTTCAGGATTCTAACTCTGAGAATTTGGTATTCTTATTTACATACCATCATATTAGACAAATTTATTTTTAAATAAATCATCTGGAAAATAACTATTTTTCACACCCACCCACAATTTGTCTCTTATTTTAAATTTTGGAACGATATATCTGAGGTTCTTGAAATGAGGACAGTGTGGAAACACCCCTGAGGAGTTACACCTATGACCTTTGGGATAAGGCTTTTTCTATGAAAAAGCCAAAAGGGTGAGAGTTGTGATGGTTGAAAGTGTACTGCAGCCTCCTAATAAACAGCTGTGATATTACTATTTGTTGGGACAACTTCCAATGCAGGCCACCTATATGTTAGAGGCAACTGATTGACTATTTCCTTAACCCACAATTAATTATTAGAGGCTGTGGGGAGAAAACATGGTGCTAGGCCTTGAGAGTTAGAAAAAAAGAAAGCCCATAGCCCCATACCTCAAGGATTCACAGATTTAAAGAGAAAAAGAAAGCATTTGATTATGTTTGGACAATCTTTAAATAGCAAAACATTAACTTTCTGGTGTGATTATCTCCCTTTTGCAAGGCCAGCATCCAGAGGCCTTTCCCTTCCAGGGAAATTATGAAATATGGAGCCCTGGGTAGTCTGTGTCTTCCAAACTTTGAATATCTTATCTGTGCTTGTCAGAGTCAAGAGGTGCTTCTCAGGATACTGGGGAGCCTTGAGGGTAATCTTCTGTCTTTTTTTCTCCCCCCTACAATGGAGTTTAACATTGCTCACCACACTTTTTTTCCTGTTGTTCTGGCCAATTACAGGCCTGCCTTGAGCCCCAAAATTGTAGGTTTAAGTTTTATTGAGAAATTTTGCACGGAAAGCTACACGATATAGGAAAATGGACAAGAGGAGAAGGTGGGTGGCCAGAGCTTTGATTTTATTTCTATTCTAACTTGCTGATTTGGGTGGTTTTCGGAATGACATACCAGCTCTCTGAGACCAGTGTTCTCAGGTATAAAATGAGGAGTAAAGACCAGTTCACTTCAAAGGTACCTCCAGGAACAAACATTTCAACATTATTCTGAGCAGCTCAGAACCAGAAGATCTGCTCTCACTTCATTCCACATCTACTGGTATCATTATCAACAGCAAGAGAAATAAAAATACTGCTTTTAAAAGTACACAAATTGAATCTGAACAAATGTGTCTTTCCTGTACAGATTTTCAACCATTCAATTCTTTTCTCCATATTGTATTTCTCTTGATTTCTGAACCTTTTCCAGAATAGAAAAAGTACTATCAAACATATTTCCAAATAATTTGGTGAATTTTATAATTGCTCTCAGTCCATAAGCTGTCTTGAGAGATTTCCAAATTTGCAGAGATAGAAAGATAAACACCCAAATGCAAAGTAAGCTACCTAATTCAAATTGAAGAGAGAGTGAAAAACTAAGGTAAGAAACACAAAATGTACAGTGGCCTAAATTAAAACAAAACAGAACAGCTTTTGGATTGGATTTCTATTACATTTACTTAGCAGCTTTCTTCAGTTTTACTTTTTGTTGGTGAAAAACATAGATGCTAAACTATTCTTACAGTACTCTTCAAGCTTAATAAAATCTAATGAGTGTTACAAAAATTTGGGAAAATGAGGAAAGTGAATAGACCCGTGTTTTCCTTAACCTCCCTCAGTTCCACTTTCCTAATCTGCAAGATTAAAATAACACTGCTACTTCCTTCATGTTCTTGTGATAGGAAATGAATGTGATCATGTGCGTAAGGTCCTGTACTCAATACCTCGTAGGCATTAATGGTTTACTTATGAGTTTCTTGAGCTGACCATGGTGCTTGTTACTGTAAGTACTTTAAAAAAAAAAAAAATCCAGTGATTTATTGTGGAAAGGCAATTTTATGCTTATTTTAAAAGTGAAAAAACCTACACTAAATATCAGAGAATTTGAGGTTTTTATCCAACATCACACAAATCAAGGTAGTTAAGTTGGGACTTGACCTCAGGTCTGCATGGATTTAAGCTTTTTCTGTTGTATTATATGTGTCTTCCTGGACTTCAACCCAAATGTGTAAGCCTTAAAATGTCTATTTTGATATTATGGGGGGAACTCTGAGTTGTTAAAACTGCATGACAGAATCAGACTATTGGTTTTCATGTGTGGAAAAGTAACTAAAATTTATTGAGATTTTGAAAACTAACTGAGTCTTATTTATCAAAATGAATGCTAGTTTTCAAAATAATCTTGGGGTGCTGACTTGTGCCCTCCTTCCATTGTCCACAGTATTTTGAAGTTGCCTTCTCACTAGTGACTCAAGGGAATTGGTTTCATTGTAAGTCCTTCTCTCTCTTTCTCTTTCTCTTTCCTTACTTTCCCGTCCTTTCTTCCCTCTTTCAGAAAATATTGTTTTAACCAATTGATTCATTTGCCCATTTATTTTTGTTGTTTCCAAAGAATAAAATCATCCCATAAAGAATCAATCCTCACCAACTTTAAAGATATTAAAAAGCACACACATAGGTTTAAAAAGCATATCTAGATGAACAGACCTTAGTATTATTTTGTATAATGACACACTTTGGAATAAGTGTATAAAGTCCCCTTCTTCCTTTCTACATCCCTGTTTATTTTGAAAAGAACATACCATTGAATTGAAACAGTCTGATCTAGCATATTTGTTGAAAAATCTGACTTATTTCGACAAATATTTATTAGTTTCTACTAAGTGTCAGGCATTATTCTGAATTGTTGAGGTACATTGGTAAACAAAACAAATTCCTGCCCTTGTAGAGCTTAATTCTGGTGGGAGGGTGAGGGAGGCAGAAAATAAATATAACAAATATATAAATTATATATTTGGTTGGAAGGTGCTAAGTGCTATGGGAAAAGATAAAAAATGAGCAGGTTAAGGGGGGTTGAAAATATTAGGACAGGGAGCAGATTGCAATTTTAAATAGAGAAGTCAGGGTAGGCCTCATTAAGAAGGTGATATTTTTGCAAAAATGTAAAGAAGGTAAGGACACTGGTAATGTGGCTATCTACAAAAGATGGTCTCAAGAAAAGAAAATAACTAGTTCAAATGCCCTAAGTTGGGATTGTGCCTGATGGGGTTGAGACACAGCAAGGAAGCCAGTGGGGCTGGGACAGAGTGAACGAGGTATGTAGAATCAGGAGAGGGGGTCAGAGAGGAAAGGGCAGATTATGCTGGACCTTGTAAGGCAGTTTAAGGAATCCAGCCTTTATTCTGCAGGAAATGAGAGCCATTGCTGTGTTTTGAGTAGAGATATGACATAATCAGACTAACAGGATTCTTCTGGATGCTGCATTGAGAATAAACTGTAGGGGACCAGTTTGGAGGAAAGAGGTGATGGAATGGGGGGAAGCAGTGCTGGTGGTGAGAAGGGGTCAGATATATGTTCTGTACCTTTTATACAGTTTTTAAATCAAAATGTACTTTACAGAAAGTATGTAAATCATATCTGTCTTGACCTTTGTTGTATCCCAGAGTGCTTGATGCAATTGTTAATACATAGTAAGCATCTAATAAATGTATGTTTTGGATAGAAAATGAGTTTTTAGAAATAAAACTAGCCATTACTTACCTAGTATATAATCTCAGTATTTTACACATATTTGTCATGTAAACTTCAACACATCCCTATAAGGTTGGTGCTGTTATCGTGTTTACTTTCCTAATAGGGAAACTGAGGCACAGGGTGGCTACATAACTTCTCTAAGACTAGTAGGTGGCGGATGAGACTGAGCAATCTGGTTC
The DNA here is from genome assembly GCF_054644295.1 of Miniopterus natalensis. Lineage (NCBI taxonomy): Eukaryota > Metazoa > Chordata > Mammalia > Chiroptera > Miniopteridae > Miniopterus > Miniopterus natalensis. Next base: position 75,146,936 of record NC_142086.1, on the reverse strand, counting down.
TAAGATACCTGCTCTTGACACTATGTGACACAGCTTCAAAGAACTGTGAGTCATAATCCACTATAATTCATGGATTCAAAAATATGTCTGATGCTTGGCATCTGTTCATTTTCATAACTGCAGAAACATGAGAGATGAGGTAGACCCAGATACTAAGATAAAACATACTTTCTTTGTGAAATTAAATCGCCCACATTTAGAAAATCTAAAATGTGCCATCAAAAGGAGCAACTTGTTAGTGATGGCAGTCAAAATTATACCTTTTATTTTTATTCAGTACTGAGATATGTTGGAGTAGAAAATGTACCATGAGCCATTTGTTGTCTAAAACACCAAAGCATCTTTCTGGCACACGAAGCTAATACATCTTCTCAGTGTAATATTTTATTTCAATGCATAGAATTGTTGCATTTAAACTTAGAAATGCTACATTTTTCCAACTCAGCTGGTTGTGTATATTTTCAGATATGTGACTGAAGAATCCAGTTCTACACCTCAGGAAAAGGGCACCATGGACAGCCAAAAAAGGGGCTTATTTAGAAATACAGCACACCGTAGTTTTACCTCTAGAGGGGGAAAATTAAAGGCACATGAGGACTAATGAACTATATGCAAAATTTGCTGAATAATTTATTTGGCAAAATAGAGGGAACACATGAAAGAGGTATGTGAAAAATTAGCATTGTCATTTCTGCAGTGCTTAATATTGTATTAAAATGGAAATAGAAAAGGGGGTGTAGAGCTGGTTAAGACAGACAATTGTATCAGTGAAGAATAATGATCCAAACATGCTGATGTATTTTTGATAGCATAGGGCTGTCACAAGCTCCCCCAGGTCTCCAGGATATTAAGAAATCCCTAAAAAGAAAATTTCTTTGCCTAGAAATCAAGTTAAAACTATACATATGGCTCAAAAAAGGTAAACAGAGTGCCTGCCAATGCTTGAGAATGTCAGTTTGTTTGTTTTTTCAAATGTATATCTTTTTGCAAGAATGCTGTGCAGTCAAGGATATAAATGAGCCTTGCCTTACCAATTAGATGAGATCCTGAAAATGTGTCTCAAGGGAACACATTTCCCCCCATTGTTCTACCATAACTCAGGTTTGCATAAAATGTAAGAAATGACTCACTCAGAATACTTCTAAGCATGGTCCATGAACCTTTCCAAATGGCTGCAAAGAAAGTAATCAAAGATAGTCAAATATCACCATGTTTGCACACTGATCAAAACAAAGTGAACCTTACTCAAGGAGCCCCTCAGCCACAGGAACACTGAACATTCAGAACTGCTGGGCACTTAGGAATGGAAACTAGAACCATTGCTACCCAGAAATTATGAAAATTTGCTTTCACAAATGGCCTGATTAAATACTTTAATCAAAACAAGACAGCTTCAGAAGTTGTTATGAATCACATCCAGGCTTGATTTCAACACCCTCACAAATATTCCTTGGCTACCTAAATTTGTATCAAGAAATTTTTAAGGCTCTTGGAGGAGAAATTTAAAACTTGAATAAAATAATCTCCATTCTCAAGGAGCTTATTCAGTCAATCAACCTGTAGTGTTGCCAGGCACTCTTCCAGGACTGGGGATACAGCAGTGAACAAGATAAAGTATCTCGCCTCAAAGAGTTTACATATTAATGGTGTTGGCAATAAATAAGCAATGAAATAAATACATTTCAGGGGAGAATTACAGGGGCAAAAGGGTTCCTATTGTTGGCATAGCTGACAGGGAGGACCTTCTGAGGATGTGACATTTTTGCCAGAACCTGAATGAATTTCAGGAGTGAAAAGTGGGAAAACACAAAAGAAAAGAGAGTTCTAGCCCTGAAGCAGAAATTCCTTGGGATGCCTGAGCCCAATGAGGAGGCCAATGTGCTAGAACAAAGTGAGTAAGGAAGGGAATGGAAGGGCTCTGAGGTTAGAGAAGTCACCTGAAATCAGATTATATAGGGTCATGGTAAAGATTTTAGATATTGCTATAAGCATGGCAGATTGAGTGTAGGGAATGACATAATCCGATTTGTTTTATAGGATCAGTCAGCTTGGAATATAATTTTCAGGCAGAGTCAACAGTGCTTACTGATGATGGCTTGAAGTGAGGTATGGGAGAAAATGGGGAATCCAAGGGAGTAACATCTATGATATTTATTTTGAGAAACTTGTTGACTCTGGCTACCATGTGCCCAGGTAAGGAACACTGTGAGAGTTCCTGTGTTGGCGAAGGAAAATCAGGACTTGAGTCTGAATGTGCTAAATTTGAGATGCCAATTAGACATTAATAGGGAGATGTTAAGGAGGTCACTGGGTACACTGCAGGAGCTAAAAACATAAATTAGGATGTTACAGTGTAAGGATGAAGAAAATTTCTCCAAGAAGTGAATACAGATAAAAAAGAGTTGGAGATCTGAGCCCTCAGGATTTAGGTGGTGAGAAAAGAATGTGAGATCATAGTAACTAATGAAGTAGGAGTAGAAAACAAAATATGTCTATGTTGAAGGTTATTCTAATTATCTACTGCTGCATTACAAACCATCCCAAATTTAGAGGCATAAAACAACCACCATTTTGTTTCTATGGGTCAGCAATTCAGGCAGGACAAAGTAGAAATGGTTTGTCATGCCTGGAACCTCACCTGGGGTAGCTCAAATAAGTGGAGGTGGCTGAGGCCACACTCCTAGGGCCTCGGTTCTTCTCTACCCAGCCTTTCTACATGCTAGTTTGAGCTCTCTCACAGAGTACTGGTCTCAGGGTAAGTCAAACATCTTATAGGGTGGTTTGGACTCCAAGAGACCAAACTAGAAACTGCCAATTACTTTATGATTGGGCTACAAACTGTGAGTGTTTTTTCTGTCAATCTATTGGTCAAATCAGTATTCATATTCAGCCCATATTCAATTAGAGAGGAATATGCCCCATCAATATGTTCCACAGTGGTTAACTATTTTATTATTATTTTTTAATATATCTTTATTGATTTCAGAGAGAGGAAAGGAGAGGGAGAGAGAGACAGAAACATCAATGATAAGAGAGTCACTGATCGAGCCTGCAACCGGGTATGTGCCCTGACCGGGAATCGAACCCTGATCGCCTGGATCCCAGGTCGACGCTCAACCACTGAACCACGCCTGGCCGGGCATGGTTAACTATTTAAAAAAAGGTTGTTCAGTTCCTGAACAATCAATGGGTCAAAGAAGGAATTAAAGGGGAAACAAAAAGTATCTTAAGAAACCCAAAATACCAAAACTCACAGGATGCAGCAACAACAGTTCTAACAGGAAATTTCATAGCTATAAACACATACATCAAGAAAATGGAAAGATCTCAAATAAACGACCTAACTTTACACCTGAAGGAACTAAACAAAAAAGAACAACTAAGCCCAAAGGTAGCAGAAGGAAGAAAATAATAAAGATTAGAGCAGCAACAAGTGAAATAAATGGAAAAGCAATGGAAAAGAATTAGCAAACTAAAAGTGGGTTCTTTGAAAAGATAAATGAACTTGACAAAACTTTAGCTAAGCGAACCAAGGGAAAAAGAGAGAAGCCTCGAATGACCAAGATTATAAATGAAAGAGGGCACATTACAAGCGGGGTGTGAGAAAGAGCAAGGGGTTACGAAGGGCTCAGGGTGTCCCAGCTGCACAGGTGGTGAGGCCTGTGATCGATCCTTGGTCGCCCTGAACAGCACCAGTCTGCAAGTTTGGAGGATGAGATTATAAACTGGATCAGCGCGCTATTTATTCACTCAGTCTTCTGTTGAGTACTGACCAGATGCCTGGCATGGTACTAGGCTTTAGAGAGACAAAAGTGAGTGGCATGGGTTCCACCCCAGAGGGCCTCCCAGTCTGCTGAGCTGGACTTTGCCTTGCTGGGTTAGGGAGGCCTGGGGAATGAATGCCTTGGGCCTCTCAGCAGGAGCAGAGGAGTCACTGGGCAGTACAACTGGCGCGCCTGTAATCTGCAGGGGAGAGTCAGGACTCAATTCACATTTCCCTAGGTGTTCAGTTGCCGTCTCCTGTCTAGCCCTGAGCTTTCATCCAGAGAAATCTCAGTGTTTGCTTCGCAAAGTGAAAACACCAATTCGGCCTCCAGCCTGGATGCTTTCAGCTTACTGGGCCCTATAGGCAACTTCACATTTGCACTTTCTATCCCTGCCTCTTTCAACTGTAGGTCTTTCAAAAGGACTTTCCTATCAAACTCTGCTTCTCTGAACAACCTCTAGCTTTTTACGGTTTCTAGCCAACCATTGAGAAATGTCTGTCATATCTCACAGACTTTTGATGTTTTTAACCCTGTGTGATTTTATTGAACTAATCTTACTTTCAGATTTATTCTGTTTATCAAATATCAGGGACAGTTTTAAAGTGATGCTGTACTTGGTGACCTTGTTATAGATGAAAGATTTGTGGCAGGGAACAGGACTAAATTCTGCTTCATGAAGTTGTTTATTTTAGGGTTTCCAGGATCAGGAAAGCTTGAGTTTGATTTTCAGCTCTTAGTAGCTGCACGACCTTGAGCAAGTTTATTAATCTCTCTGAGTCCCAGTTTCCTCATCTTTAAAATGGGGCTAAAAGAGGGGATGCTGCTTAGTTGTGGTGTGCAAGAGTCCAGGCACATAATCATATAATTGGGTGCAAAAGTAGACACAATGCCCAGCTCACTTAGTTTATAATCTGTTATGGACTGAATTGTGTCTCCCCACCAAATTTATATGTTAAAGCCCTAACCCCCAATGTAACTGTATTTGAAGATTGGGCCTTTATCAGCATTAGCGGTCGAAACAAATTCTCCTTCCTTGTTACCCCAAATAAAATGGCTAAATTTCTTCCCAAAGTGTATGTTTGCAGGGGAGTAACTATGCCATGTAATCATCTGATATATTGAAATACGGCTGTCAGTTAATTCTTATTTCCTTGGGTTTGCATGTTCAAACAATTCTGCCCTTTTCGCCTTTGACTGAAGTATTTTGAAACTGGTTGGAAGAGCTCCATGGAAAACCTTTTCGAGTTAGGACCTAGTCTAGAGCACTCCTAGGTACTGGAGTGATCCTAAATGCATGTGTCGCAGGCAGTAATAGTAACAGCTCCCATGCATTCAGTTTTGCTACGCCGCTGTGCCAAGCATCTCACATGTATTATATAATTTCATCTAAACCATAGGCCATCAGTCCCATTTTAGAAATGAGAAGGTTTGCCTGAGAGAGATCGAGTATCCAAGGTCACGTAAGTATGTGAAAGAGGTAGGAATTTAAACCTAGGTCTATACAACTTTAAAAAGCTCCATAATTTTGTTATGAATGTTTCTATAAAGACTGTTAGTGTTTTTGTGTATGTTTTAAAATTTTAATAAATATACTATTTATTTATATTTATGAATAGTACAGTTATATACTGTATACTGCCCTGCCACTTATTTTCAATAAATAATGTTTTGAAATTTAATCATGTTCCACTTTACCTCTATTTCATTCATTTGATTATCTCTGAAGGATATGTTTAGACATGGGTTTATCTCCAGAGTACATATCTAGACTGACGTGGGTTATGGAATAAGCTCATCTTCACCTTCACTACCTATTGTCAGACTTCCATGCCAAATGTTTGCACAAATCTTCAGTCTCAAGAGCAGTATATAAATCTTCCTTTTTCCTAGTAGCCTTACCAACTATAAAAAATATTTAAATTTTGGCCAAATTCTGGTGGGTTTAAGATGCTAACACACTGTTTAATTTGCCCTCTTTTGACTAGTAGTGAAAGAAAGCATGATTTCGTAGGGTTCTCTTTGGAAAATTGTCTGTTTTTCAACCTGTTTAAATCCATTTTTCTGCTGGATTGATAGTGACCTTCTTATAGATTTGTAGTTCTTTATTATGTAAGCTTGTTCTCTGTGACATATACATCATGTCTTTACTCTATTGCTTATCTTTCAACTTTGTGTTTTTTTCATACATAATGTAATCCAAACTATCTTTTTTTTCCTTGGCTTACGCTTGGCATGTGTCATTTAATAATTCCTCCTACATCCTGATATACTAAAGAAAGCCTCCTAAATTTTGTTCTAAAACTTTAGAATTTGATTTTAAATTTACATTTTAATCCATCTATAAGTGCTTATGTGTATAGTGTGGTATTGATACGGTTTCACTTCTTCTGTCAGGATAATCATTTGCCCCATTATCAATTAATTGATTTATAACAATAGTTGTATTATATAGCAAGATTAAATATGTATAATGGTCTTTTTCTGGACTACTCTCCAACACTAATTTAATATTTTAATATCATAATAAATCTTAATATCTGGTAGGCAAATCCCTCTCATTTTCTTCAAGTTTTTTGGGCTGTTCTTTGCTATTCGTTCTCCCAAATGAATTTTACAAATCTATTTGTCAATTTTCATGAAACACTGGAAACATTGTTAAGACCTTTATTGGATTTATTTCAAATTTGTGGATAAATTGAATGGGAATATATCTCTACATAATGGTGAATTTTATCACCATCATTTTAGGCTATATTTTACCCTTCAATATTGTTTGTAAATTTTCATAAAATTATTACATATTTCAATAGTTATTTCTAGGTGTATTATAGTTTAGTTGCCTGCAAAAACAATATCTTTATTTCTACCAATCTTCTAATTGCTTATGTAGCAATTGACCCCATGTTGATCCTATATATATAACAAGTTTGATGAAGTCTCTTCTTCGTCATTTTACTATTAAATTTGTTGAGATAACATTGGTTCATGACATTATATACATTTCAGGTGTACAACTTTATAATATGGCATGATACGACATCTGTGTACTCCGTGTGCTCGCTACCCGAAGTCTAGTTTCCCTCCGTCACCTTGTACTTGACTCCCTTTTCCATCCTCGTTCTCCCTGCAGCCTCCTTTCCCCTCTGGTATTCACCATTCTGTTGTCTGGATGTGAGTTTGTTTTTTTGCTTGTTTGTTTGTTTTTTGCTTTTTGTTTTATATCCCATGTATGAGTGAAATCAGACGGTTCTTGTACTTTTACGCCTGACTTGGTTTTAAGAGCATGTATCAGAGGCCTTTGCAGTTCTCTATGTGACAGTCACAACATCTGGAAGACATGGAACTTTTCCCCTCTTTCTCTGGCAGAGATATCTTGCTTTGTAACCCAAATGACAATTTTCAGCTGGGCACAGGGCCACTTTTCTAAAAGACTACATTTCCCAAGTAATTTTACAACTAGCTGTGACCTCATGACTTTTACCCCTTTTGAGAAGTCACACCTGTTAAGTATTATAAACGTATTCTACTTCTCAGGTTGTGCGCAAATACTTTGCAATCCTCAGTCCTTAAAATCCGGTGGAGTGCCTGCCCACACGGGCCTCTTCGGTGGTATTTTAAACACACATCTGAATTTCGTGGCCACACGTTCTGGCGCCTCAGCTCCACATCACCTGATGACGCAGATGGGATTTGGATTTATATGATCTCTGCTCTGAAGAGAACCTCAGACCTCAGTGTTTCATTCACAAAGGAGTTGAAGTTACTACTTCATCACAACACTCAGCTTTATAGAAATACTACCAGTACCCAAACACGCTTTTTCCTGGATACAATGATATTGCAACTCACAGTTTCAAATCTGCTGATCTCTCTGTGTTGGCTGCATGTTTTTCATCTCCTGATTCAATTACTTAGAATATAGCCTGAAGGAAGCAGCTGGTAAGTGGGTGAATAAAGACGCATTATGATTCCATACTTATTTCGCCATCCAAGTCCCAGGCATGAGGGGTAAAGTGGGCTTCCTTCCCCTTCCCTCCACACTGCCCCCCGAGACGGCACATCTGAATCCTTTCCGAAGGTGCTCATACTAACTTTTATCTTCACTGGGCAATGGTGTTTAAACAAACCACATATTTCAAAAATAATTGTCAGGGATTTTTGTTGTTATTTCTTAGTGGAAATAAATATCATTTTGCTTCCACTTTTGAAAAAATTGTGGAGGTTACAGGGAAATTCAGACATAAATTTTCTTCCAAGAATTACATCAAGTCAATCATATTCCCAGATCACCTGTGGCACCTGTTTACATCAGGGAACTAGGAAAATACCACTAGATTCATGCTTTGACAGATGTTAAATTAAATCTTATGAAGGTGCTAATATTTGGCAGTCTGACTTTCAAACCAACAATAGCTAATATTTATTAAGCAGGAAGATTTTGTATGTATTCACTAGCTAGGCAGTGTGGTGGGTATTATAGTAGTCCTCATTTTATGGATGACAAAAATAATCTGGATGGGCTTAGAAATAGTCCTCTGGTCACACAGCTAGTAAGTCTTGGAGATGGGTTTGGGACCCAGGTGCCTGGCTCTGATGCACAGGTTCTTTTTTTATTTTTATTTTTATGCACAGGTTCTTAATCCCTGGGCTTCACTTATTCTATATTTAGACCACATAAGTTAATTAAGTTCACATTGCAACTTTGAATAACAAAATGTCCCAAATTACTACCCATTGGCCAAAAGGTAAAGCTGAGTTCCAGACCCACATAAATGACTTCCTCCTGGACAGCTCCACCTGGATATCCTGAAAACTTCCACTCAACATCTCTAAAAGCAACCTTACCAGCTTCCTCCACACTACCCAGTGGCCCATGCACAAATCCTGGGAATTTTCTTGTATTTCTCTTTGTTTCAAAGTGAAATCAGTTACCATGTTCAGTCATTGCTACTCCTCACATCTACCCTCTTCCCTCTACCATCACTATCAAAGTCTTTCACATAGACGATTATAATAGGCTCCTATTATCCTACCTGCGTCAACCATTGGTCTTTCTCAAGTTCAATAATGCATCAGTTATCGGGTGAACTTTTGAACAAGCACATCCGATAGAGCTAATCCTTTCCTTTTCTGCTGGAGAATACTTTCATAAAACATTTACCATATTGTTTGGCAACTCTTCATTGATTTTCCCTGTCCCTACCAGTCTTACATTCCATAAGTATTAGTTTATCTCTTCTTAAAGCTACATCAATATTCCATAGTGTTATACTATTCATGTGTGTAAAATTTAATTTAAATTCAATAATATTCCTTTATAATTGAGGTACTTGTCACCTATATAAATGTTTTCACCTCAGTTTCTTAGATTATTTGCTTGTTCATGTCTTTAAAATTACTCTAGGCCATTTGTAGGCAAAGCACTTGAAATAAAATACTCTGAGCATCAGATGGCTGCACATGACTTGTAACTGGCCTAAGGTTTCACTTTCTGGTCTAGGAGGTCAATCTTATTTGACTTATAACTCTTCATTTATTTCTAAGTTACTGTAAACTGTTATTTTTTGCTGTGCTATCCCTTCCCAGAGGAGAGTGAGTACTGAATACTCTTACTGCTTATTACTGCTTGAGAGAGGAAACGTAATTAAAAGTACGGAGCAAAAAATAGCGGTTCCTATTTGGACTATATGCAAAATCATTTTTGTTGTTTTATTATAATTTTAAACTGTTGGAATCACATTGTACCTAGAATAGGTTTCCTACACCTGGCTCCGTTGACTTGTTTTATATATTTTGCCCAATAAGTAAAAATTCTTTGTAATTAGCATACCAATGAGTCAGCCTGTACAGCTGCTTAACATTATATTTGCATTCAAATTTCATTTTCTTACTCATTTGCTTCAAGTTAAATCTAGTCCAGTCATTAGTTTTTTTAAAATTGTGTGTCTTAAATTGAGAACTTAATTATGTAGAATAAAATGACAAATAAAGAGAAGCCACAGATCTTTATTTTTATTTTTTAGTGGGTCATTAGTTTATTTTGAATCTTTAGATACCTCAAAAAATATACTTGGAAATTAAATAAGTAGAAATTAAAAAAAATAAACTGAGCACAAAAGGAGTTTAAGAAGAGCTAAATCTTAGTTGGTTTCTGAAATCAGTTACCCAAGACATTTGGTGTAATTTTAATCCTGTCAGTTCTAGCCATAATTATTGTAAAACAAATCATTGTAAATGATGACAACAGGACTTTCTTCAGAGAATTACTGTGGGGATTAATTAAGATAGACCAGAGTCTGGCATGTGATACATTCTTGATAAATGCCTAATAAATATACTTCTAGTGGAATCGTGGGAGAAAACCACTTTAGAGAAAGGTAAAACTGTCCCTGATACTGCGCAGGGGAGGCCTCCGTCACTGGCGATGCCTTTGGGGGCCGCGGGCACAGCTTTCCGGGCAAGGGGGTGCGGAGGTGCTGACACGCAACGCCGCGCGTGAGTGCGCTGTGCCCCAGGCGGCAGGGGGTGGAGTGGGCAGGCGAGACAGGCCCCGTGGAAAGGACCAAGATGAAGGGAAAGGAACCCACGGAAACCGCGGGACAGACGCAGGCACTGAGCAAATGATGCGTTTCTAGCTGAGCTCTGGGTCAGGAGCGGATGGAGAGCAGGCCCCAGGTGGCCCTGGAACTGATTTAGGATTAGTCAAAGTTAAATTGGATGCAGCACTTTTATTTACATTAGCGCTTACTGCAAGATACACCGTTCGATTATTCTTAAGCACACATTGCTCTTTCTAATTCAAAGCTTCAGTTAAAAATTCCAGGAACGGACTTGAGTTTTATAAACCTGACGATAACAGAAAAAGGAGGGAAAGTATATCTGATAATGTTAATATTTCATTTCTGAACTAATTCAGAATAATATCTGAGGAGAGAGTGGGATGTTCAGAATGAAAATAGCGAATAGCAACAGTAGTTACATAAACATTTAAACATCAAATTGTTCCTATTTTAAAAGTCATTTGTGAATGATTTGTCTTCTTCATCATTATGTTAAATGCTCCAAGTCATTTGATAAGTGATCAAATGTAATGTTGTTAAGTTATGTGGGGTCATTAGCGCACTTAAGACACACTCACGTGGGGGGCTAACCGTGGGGGCTCCATAAACTAAGGTCCTTGAGCTGTGTTTCTGTGAAGCACGTGGAGCAGGAGGAATGGAGCCCCCCCCACACACAGTGATAGGCCAGCTTCCCTCACCCTCTGCTTCCCTGCGTTCACAAGCCTCCTGCTTCATTATCTCTTCACGCCGCACGGTTCTAACCCACTTTCCCCGACATCATCACTGTATATTCATTCCTTTCCTTCTAAGAGGGACACTAAAGAGCAACAGTGACAAATGTTATAGAAAATTAGCTTGCTTTGTTTAAATGAATCCCTGAAATTTAAAGGAAGAGTTTCATTTAGAAAAATCAAACAAATAAATAATTTAATTTATTTAAGTTCATTTTAAATTGCTTCCTTTCCTTAGGTTCTTATTAGCATTCCTTACATATGTAATTATCTATGATTATTTTTAAGCTTTTATTTAATTTCTGGCTTTTCTAGAAGAGTGAGCCCTATACAGGCAGGCCTGCACTTGACCCATATTATGATTTTTAAAATATATTGTCTTCTGTGACTTTTCCTTCACAATTTATGTATGGGCTGTGCTTCATTCATTGTCACTAACGCAGAGTATCAAATTATTTGAACATTTTTCTGTATGTTTAGAGGTTCTCTTTTAAACACAAAGCTTTGCTTTCAGAAAAACAGGCACAGGGTGAAGCAAATGCGCTGGAACACGATTCAGTCTATGACATTAAGAAATAGCGCAGCTATATTTTATTCTTATAAACAAATTCACATAATAGGCATGTTCCCGGAAGCCTCCATGAATAGAATCTTATTTTATAATGTGACTGAGTGTTTTTTTAAACATAAACTAGAAAACCTTCATATACAAAGGAATCCTTACTTAAATATTTCTGGGAAGAAAGGATTCTTTTTAAAATAAATGAGTCAAGTTGAGTTTATAAGCTATATTTGATGCACTAAAGGTACTTAGAGAAGAAAGATTGGTATTTTCTTGTCAAATGACAGTAATCTCTCCACTCCTACACCTTCCCTTAAATTATGGAGGCAATGTCACAGTACCCCTGAGCTGTGTGTCTGGCATTCCTTTCGGATCCTGGGCTCTCTGACAGCTGTGTGGCTGCATGCAGCTCCACAAAGCTTCGTCAAGGGCACACCTGCGAGGCTCATCCTCCCGAGCCCGCCACGTCCTCCCACAGAGGAGGTCAGGAGGGCCCGGCCTTGTTTACTATGAACGTCCAGAGTGAGGATCTGATGGCACTGAGTGTATCCAAGCATTTCCAAGTAGATCCTTTTTCCTGTATCACATTTTTCCAACTGTATATTTCATATCTGAAATGTGTGTTCTGTATGTTTGTGTTGAGGTACACTGATCACACATACAGCTTCAAGCAGATTTGCAATAAAAAACATGTTAATTTCATAACTATAAAACCTGTTCTTAAAACTGTAGATAAAACTTTTAAAAGGGAGATTTGTCTTATGCGCTATTTAAAACACAAATTATTACTTTCACTAACTGATCCTATTAAAGGTACTGGCTGATTTGTAGGACCACTTAAGTATTGGAGACAGGTACTTACTTGAGTAGATTCTTATAAACTCTTTATGTATACTACGTTTTAAAAGACAAATAACTTGAAGGCACTGTGCACTTAATGTTCGACATGCATTCAGCAAAATATACATATAGTAGGAATCTGTCATAGCTTGCTTTATGCATTTATGGTAATTCATTGATTGAAAAAATATTTACTAAACATTAACTGTATGCCAAGCCCTACTCTTCATGATGAAAATACAAAGAAAACAAGGCAGCCAGTGTTTCTGCCTCTGAGAAGTGGATACCCTAACACAGGGACAAAGAATCAACAAATAAGCACAGCCAAAATTAATAGGTAGAAAATCATATATAAATATATGTGTTTAATATATATATATATATAGAGAGAGAGAGAGAGAGAGAGAAATACTGTGATGAGTGCCTGGGATGAAAGAGAGTACAGTGGTAGAAAATAATGGAATAATGGAAGGGACCTGCTTTGGAAAGTTGGCTAGAAATAGCTCTCTGAGGAAGTAATGTTTATAATCATGACGGTCTTTTCTAACAGCACAATGTGTACACTTTTCACCTTTTCTCTTGTGCTGTTCCTTTTCTGGGGACTAATTTAATAACACTTTTCATATGTATGCTATTTGAGCATCTGTTTAACTTGTCAACTTTAAGTTACAGAAAGATTTCATAATCCAAAGTCCTTTTCATATTATTATATTTCATATTACATATTATTATACATCTTTCACAGTATAATTTATTGGTGAAACCAGTATTTATCCTGTGTGCCTTAATCTGATTTATTTTAATCAATTATTGACATAACTGTGTTTTGTCTCCCCTGCAAGACTGTCAGCTCCATGAGGCAGGGAGTGGGTCTAGTGCCTACCACAAGGCTTTGTGTATGGTGAGGAGTCATTTTTTCAAGTTGCTGAAGTTTCTAAGAGGAATATTAACAGTATGACCTGTTATTATTATTACACTTATATTTTCCCAAAAGAGCCTAGCCTTGCAGATGTTAAATTCTTTCTACTCTTGATTTAACAGTCTTTACCCCTGCGTCACAACTATGAAGATTGGGAACCTTAAAAAGGAAAAAAGAGAAAAATTCTGATTGTCACATGCCAAAGAGTGGTGATGGAAAAAAACTATTTCTGAGCATTGGGGATTGTATATCATTTATGCTTTGTTTTTTCTATTCCCTTTAATATTTGTAATAAGGCCTCTCCTTTATTAGACAGGAGAGAAGACTCCAGGAGAAACTGAAATAGAGAGAGACTTCTTTACAGACAGACCACCATCAAACAGATACCAGTCACTCAGAACATCTGCTCTGCTGCTGGGATGCTGGGATAATGAGAGACATGTACATGGCAGCAGGTAAAATAGTCAGTGACTGTTAGGGACACTACTAAATTCTGAAAAATACAGTGTGCTTCAATTTCTCCACACTAAGTAATTATACTAATCAAGAATAAAAGCAAAAGAAATTTCATATACAGGGTGTCCCCAAAAGTATATACACACTTTGAATAATTATTAATTCCAGTGGGTTAAACCTGAAAAGAAAGAAACATCAAGTGAGCTATCAGCTGTTAAGTGTGGATACATTTTTTGAGACACCCTGTATTTATTTGACTTCATTGCTTTTCTATAGAAAATTGCTTTCTACAGCGAATTATTTTTCATGGATACACACACACACACACACACACACACACACACACACACACACACACACATTCCTGGGGAGAAGTTAGTGACATGGGCCTCCTTATACACTGCTATTGGAAGTGTAAATTCATTAATTCATTCAACAAACATCTTGTATAAGGCATAATCCTCAGTGCTGGGGCTAGGCAGTGAGCCAAACAAAATCCCTGACATCTTGGAACTTTTTGTTTTTCCTAATCCTCACATGAGGAAATGTTCTTATTGATTTTTCTGAGAGAGAGGAGGGGAAAGACAGAGAAAAACACTAATGTCAAAGAGAAACATTGATTGGTTGCCCTCATACATGCCCTGACAGACAGTTGAACCCACAACCTAGGTATGTGCCCTGAATGGGAATCAAACCCACAACCTTTTGGTGCATAGGATGATTCTCCAACCAACTGACCCATCTGACCAGGGTGGCACTTACATTTTAATTGGGGAGATACAAGAAAACATATAGTAAAAAAAAAAAAAGTATTCTATGCAATGGAGAAAAATAAAGCAAGTTAAGGGGGATGGGAAGTCTCAGGGTTTGAGGAGAGGGTTTTGCTATTTTAGTGTGTTAGGGAAAGCCTGACATTTGAGCCGAGCTCTGAAGGAAGCATAATAGCTATATCTGGAGAAAGATCACTCAAGATAGAAGGAACAGGAAATGTAGAGGCTCCAGGGTCTGAGCAGGCCCGGGGTAAATGGCAGCTGATGTTGCCGAGTGGAGTGAATGAAGGAGCGAGATAAGAGATGGTGCCAGGGTTCAGGTCTAAGTGAGATGGGAAGTCCCTGCTTTTTGTTCTCAAGGGGTTTTCAAGAAGGAGTGATATGACCTTTTAAAAAGACTCCCTTTGGCTTTTGTATACCATATGTGGGTAAAACTGAGAGCAGAGAGATGGGTCAGGAGGCCATTATAATCATCCAAGCAAGAGACAACAGCAGCTGGGACCAGAGGAGTGGCAATGGAGGTGGAAAAGTGGTCAACTGAAAGTATTGTTTTTAGGTATAGAAGGCAGGCTTAGTCAAGAATGACTCTAACATTAGATGAAAAGAGTTGCCATTCTATCAGGTAAGGAAATCAGCCGAAGAAGCAGGGTTGAGAGAAGAAACCAAGAGTTCGGTTTTGTATACGACCAATTTGAAATGTCTATTAGAAATACAATTGGAATTGTCAGTGCAGAAGTCTGGCACTCAAGTGGAGGGATTTGGGCTGGAGAAGTGATCTTGGGATTGTCAAAATATAGATGGAATTCAAATCCGGAAGAGTGGATAAAATTCCCATGAGGTAGATAACAAAGCTTAGTGATTAACAGATGAACTCTATGGTCAGAGTGCTTGCGTTCAAACCATAGTTTCAGCAGGGATTGATTCTTTGACCATGGAGCATAGGTAAAATGGTAGTTTTATAGTTACTTACCTCATAGAATTATTATGAAGATTACATGAGAACCTGCTCACAGAGTATTTAGCAAACAAGTGCTCAATAAATATTGGTCATCATTATTGAGAGCAGCATCTTCGTCATTGATAGGTGGCAACTTCTAAGGAAAGCTAGATGATAATATATTGTGCTAGTGATTTTCAAAGTATAAAAGAAAGTGGTAGAGAAGAGTTTAAGTTTTTACACCCATCACAGCACCAGGTTTCCTTCTGTCCCTATATGTTTTCTTTTACGTAGATCTCATTTACTTACAGGGGTTAGCCTTATGGTGCATATAGCTCCCTATGTTTAATTTCTTGCTCGCCAGTACTTTAAACGTTGCTGTATATATTGTAATATCATAGGAAGATCTAGGCTTTTCAATGGTTTGTATTACATGCATAAACCCAAGATTACACATATGCACCAGTCACTCACTAGTCAAGGAAACTGAGAACTAAATAGAAGGAACAAATCAAGACAAATGATCAATAGCCTAGGTTGAATAAGAATTAAGTGGCCAAGGAGCCAAAGTATGGCATTCACATGAATGAGAAACCAGAAAGCCATATGGAAAAGAGTTTTTAAAAAGAGTTCAGGGGGACTCCTTTGTAGAGAAGGGAGCTGGGAGGAGCAAAGGGGTAAGTGAGATACTCTCCAGAAGACCAAGAGTAAGAAGGGGCACTGATGATGAAGTCTGACCTGGAGGGGATGTTTGTTTCCAGTACAGAAATAAGTAATAAAATTGCATTAATTAGGGACCTCAACCAAGGAAACAGTGGTATTATGATTAAAAAACAGTGATTTTGCCTCTATGTTGGCTTCATTCAAATTCAATATTGCTAATTGCCATGCATTCCGAGTCTAAGTAAAATCAGGCAATGAGCCTAAAATAAGTCAATGCATTGTGTTTCTGTTTTGGCAAAGCTGTGTTAATAGTAAACAGAAATGAAGATTTTAAAGATCAGAAATGTAGCTGAAAGAATCCATGTTTCCTCCTCTATATCTAAACGTACAATAATCTGTAACATTTTGTTTCTAGGAACTTCTTGCCTATCTGAAAGGAATGACTGTCATTTAATCTTTTTCAGTCAATCATCAACTTATTTAAATCTCGTAAATTCTTATCTAGTAATGAAAAATAATAATTTCAGGTTGTTTCTAGGCAGGTAGCTACTGGAACTATTTAGGAGCTGTGGAGGACAAGTATATTAACCTGGAGTCTACAGAATCATAAGGAATCATCCATAGATGAGCTTCAGCCTCCCTGAAATTACATGAAAATTTGTGTATTTGTGTCCCTGTGAGGTTTTCTGGGGATAGGGTCCAGCGACATCATAGGATTCCCAAACATTCTTAATCTCCCAAAAGTTTTAGCCTGCTTTACATAAAACAATTTATTAATTATTTAAAATAAAACAGATCTCAGGACATTGATGCATTATAAACTGGAAGATCTGAAAAGCTATTAACAAGATTTTACTTCTATCCACACACCTCCCACCTTCTGTAGTCATTTTTCTCGAAAATTATTTATCCTAGATGGTTCCCTAAAGTTGTTTAGCTTCCACACTAGATAATAAGATGCTTAATTTGGTGTGTTTTTTCTAACCACTCCTTCTGTCTGGCAAAGACATCTGATCTAGGATCTGACATACCTCTGGGTCAAAACCCACATTTACAGGTTTCCTATCGTCTCATCCAAAGAGCTTTGACTCATTAAACTGGAAGGTGATTCTTAAAGCTACCATAACTCATTTATCTGTAAGGAAACCCTGCTTGCCTTAATTCTGATGAATTTGGAAGAATGTTATGGGGGACAGAAGGAGAGCAGCTGAGGTAGGTTGAGAAAGAGGCGGACAGGATGAAAGGGAAAGGTAAAAAGAAACTTAACTCATTTCCTTCTTTGGGACCTGACAAGTCTGCAAATACTATGCTACTAATCTGTTTAACATGAGGATTTCCAGTTTAGTAAATACATTTAATGTAATCAGTTAATAATTATTTATTACTTATATACAAGGTGCCTAATGAAGTCCTAGTCACTGAAGACAGCAGAGAAATAGAAATCACATCCTGATCCCTTAAAGGATATATCATTTGAGGAGAGAGTTAAAAAAAAGTGCTCGAATAAAGGTAATCATAAAGTCTTATAGATACACACACACACAATCAACTAAGATTATATTAAGGCTGGTTTTAGTCTTCTCAGTCATTAAAATTTTTAAAAATATATATATCTTTATTGATTTCAGAGAGAGGAAGGGAGAGGGAGAGAGAGAGAGAGAAACATCAATGATGAGAGAGAGTCACTGATCGGCTGCCTCCTGCACGCCCCCCACTGGGGATCGAGCCCGCAACAGGGGCATGTGCCCTGACCGGGAATCAAACCTCCATCTCCTAGATCATAGGTTGATGTTCAACTGCTGAGCCAGCCGGCCAGGCCATTAAAAAATTCTGAATTTAAATTATGAAACATTTTAAACACACAATTATAGAATATAAGGTAACAGGAAGATATCCAACAAGAAAGTTAAGTAGATACTAACTCCTGGCATATTTTGTTTTGATTTATTTTCAAAAAAGAAACGAAACAAACTGTTACAGTTTCAGTTAATTCCCATCCCTTGGGCTCCCTCACTCCCCAGAGATAAATGCTGTCCCAAAGCTAGTGTGTCTCGTTCCCACGCACGGCTATGCGGTCGTACTGAATGTGTTTCACATTGCTAAAAAATGCACTTTGGGAGTTTCAAAACTTTGCATAAGTACTATCATGCAGTTCGTGTAATTTTCTATATGTCTTATTTTCATTGTTTTGGTAGTTTTGTGTGTTAACACACTTGAATCCATTTCATTCACTTCAAATGCTATAGAGTATTGTGTTAACCCATTTGTATGCTTAAAGAACAGTTAGGTTATTTTCATAATTTTGCTAAATGAACATCCTTTCGTACAGGTATGAACTGCTCTCTAGAACAGGTACGTAGAAGTCAAACTGCTATGTCTGTATCTTCAAATTTTCTGGCTACTGTCAAATGCTCTCCAATCTGTTTGCACCAACACGGCAGGCTTCCCATTTCTTCATTCCCTCATCAACATTCAGGGTAATGAACGTTGCCAGCCTTATACCATGGACTTGAACTCACTGTTGTTTTAGTTTGCTTCATAAATGTAATCACCTTTCGGATGCTTGATGACCTTCAAATTCTCTGCTCTGTGAGTTGCCACTTACATTCCTTTCTTCATTTTTTATTATGTTGTTTGTTTCTTTCCTGAATTTTTCCCAGCTTAAGGCAATTCTTTTCACTTTGTTCTTAGTGTCATTAATTGAAGTTGTGAGTTTACTATTATGCATTTAAGAGTCTTTTCCTTTATGGTTTATATTTCTGGTGTCTTATTTAAGAACTACTCTGCAGAGTATTTGGAAAGAGGAGGGCATCCCAAACCTGGAAGCCTAGAACTAAAAATTAGCCTGGTGGAGGATGGCTAGTAGACTGGCTTGACTCCAAAAATACGGTCCTTGAAGAGTCATTTTCTCTACTTTTTTTAAAAAACATCAGACAGAAAATGGTTATATTTAGGCAACCTGAGTTAAGTGGCAGGGCTTGCGCAAGAAGGAAAGAGAGAGCTTCGAGGTCAGCTGTTCCAGGCCTACGCAGGCATTGCTAAGGCTGAGGGGGCCACTAGATTGGCATGTCTATAACCCTCTGAGGCACTGCCCTGTGCCCAAGCACACAACTGGGGGAGCTCTGACATTCTGCCACCAGAGCAAAATTCTCCTTGGCAGCCTTTTGCTGAATTGAGACTATCTCAGAGGTACATTTTTCACAGCCTCGCCCTTGCAAAGCCTGACAAACTTCCTTCCAGGAAATAATTCCTCCACCTATCACTCTTTCTATCCATGGTCATCCTCATTCTGAGGCCCTAACTTCATCTGATGTGAAGGCAGGAGTGTTCTCCGCCCCCACCCCTCTTCAAGCTGCTCTCGGGTTGAAGTTCCTGCTAACTGACAGTCCTTCTCAGTTGCTTCTTCCAAAAATATTTCTAATAATCAGGTTACGAGAGAAACTTCACACTGAGGTACAAAGAAAATACAGACTAAATGTACCCACAGATGCAAGAATTACTTATTCCACAATTCACTGTTCTGCAACCTTTTCTCATTATGATTCTGGGTCAGTTCTTTACACCATGTTGTACCTGAGCTGATACAAGCAAATGACAGCACATTTTTATGAAGCTATGAAATGAGAAAAAATGACAGTTGATACTGACATAACTTAAGAAGTACCTTAGTAAATATCTTGAAAACACCAGTGCATTTACTCTGCCGTACTTCTCCCTCAGGAGAATATCGGGGAAACACTGATAGATCACGGCCAACAATCCGAAAGGAGCGGGGAGGGGATTCGAAGGAGCTAAGTGATCAGGGATCAGGAAATAGCTGGCACCCAACCGGAGCTCGGTTCAAAGTCAGGGCCCACCATCCCCACACGCACCAAGCCACCCGAAATGGAAGAGCCGGAAAGTATTTCTCAAGATTCGTCAGAGTTTAACACACATGCCAACAGGAAAATCAACTATGACCAAATCTGTATGAAACCATTATTACGCCTTAGAAAGTAAATGCAAACTCCCTGGCATATGTAATTGTACATTTTGATTAGTGTGTGATTCCCATACCTTTACGCTGATGATTCTAACATTTTACACAGGTATTCTGCCAGTTCATACCATCCCTTTCATGCATATAAAATTTGGCCAAAATAATTTGCTGTAGGGAATCTATATAAGCCGCCCACATGATTCTCATGTAGGCTAAAAGTTTAAGGAGCACTGCTTTAGTTCAATGACTCTGGAAAGATTGTGTTGCCAAACATGTATTAATAGCTTAAATGATCATATGCTATATTATTAAAGCATTAGTACATCAGCCAAGGAAAACTGGGGTTCAGTAGTATCTATTCTATTGCATATGAGTCGCTGGTCTTTCTTTGAAGTATAACCCATACTGATCAATTATTTTAACCTGACAAACGTAATAGCAGAAATAAAAAGGAGAGTATAAGAAGATTCTGCACTGGTTGGCAGAGAAAACAGGAAATGAATTCTCTATTCAATTTTACAGAATTAATTTTCACAAAGCATATTAACCTATGGCATCAAAATGTTCCTTCTGACGTCATCAACAAATACACATAGACAGGAAGAACTATTCCATCTGCTTAATCAGAGATCTATTAAGCCTCAGCTAAAATTTAATACACATAAAACAGTAATAAAAAATGTCATTACCAAGTTTAAAGAAAATGTTATGTTTCAGAAATAACA
The DNA here is from genome assembly GCF_054644295.1 of Miniopterus natalensis. Classification (NCBI taxonomy): domain Eukaryota; kingdom Metazoa; phylum Chordata; class Mammalia; order Chiroptera; family Miniopteridae; genus Miniopterus; species Miniopterus natalensis. The sequence goes on along the minus strand of NC_142086.1, from coordinate 75,126,027 downwards.
AATGAGAAAGCAGTCATGCCTTGTGCCAAAATCCAGGATTAGGTCTGAAGATATATAAAACCAAACAACAACAAAAGGCACACTTGATTTATAACTAAAGTTATATGTTTGTATGTTGCTATCAATCAATCAAATCTTTCAAAAACAGAGTAATAATTGTTTAGATTCACAATTCTCATGGAAATATAAGCTGCTGCATTTTAAAAGCATAACTGAATATTTTTTCTTTAATTAAGAAAAATCAACATTAAAAATCTTAAGAATATTGTTTATTTTAAATATTTATTCCACGAATATATATTAGGAAAAATAATTTTTTTAAATATCCCAATTATCATTAAAAGCTTTTAAATATAGTATAAAAATATGATTTTGGTCCAATTGGGTAGATCACTTAGAGTTCTAATGGCGCTGCTTGGAATACTATGAGACTGGCGTACTTCAGTACCTTTATAGTGATTATCGCGAAATGCTGACTGGGAATAAAATGCTATTTTGTCCTAATGTAATAAAATTACGTTTGGTTGCGATTACTGTTTCCATAGAGGACTCCCTGACTTTCATTCACTAAGCCATAATATACCTTCATCGTCTCGATCATTGTTCACTGTGCATGTTCCTGCACGTGGTGTTGAAGTGTATGCCTTTGAGTTGGGTTTCTGTTGTTTATGTGTACTGTCTTACTGTCCACAGAAGAAAAACACATGAAAATGATGTCCTTCAAAGAAATGCTAATGCAAACCCAGGCTTTATCAATTCAATATTGATGCAGTTTATTGAAGCTGGTTTTCATAGTTAAAGTCAGTTGAATCATTGAACTTTGTTTTTACTTTTCCAGGTGAGTTACTTCCTAAATTTTTGAGATAGTTTAGCAGGAAATGGAGTAAGTACAAGTAGAATGGAGGGGCTGACTTTCTACTTCCCGAATGCAGAGAGGACAGTCCCTTACTTCCATTCCATCTCATCCCCCACTGCCATCATGAGTAGAGTGTCGGTGACATGCTGTGGGGGGTAACAGAAATGAATTTAAACCTCCACAGTGATGGTGGGTGAGATCCCAAAGCAATACCCCCATGCAGCAATAACTGGCACCTTGGAACTGGGGCTGCTTTCCCACCTGACTTCAGGCTGCCACGCGGTATAAGGGAAGGGCAGGATCTCCATATTTCTGTAGATGTCAGGGTTCTGAGCAAACAGTACTGGCAACCTGGGTTAGAGGTGAGTGAACAGAAAACAAGCCTCAGACATTAAAGATGGTGAAATATCCAGGAGAGATTTATAAATTTCTCTTTCCTGGAACAGTTTGTTTCTATTGTAACAACCTAGGAACCTTCCTCTTCCCTTTTAAGAGAGGGTTTGTTTACATTAGAGCAAAGGTCTCTCTCCCTCCTCAGCAGGGGAGTTTCAAAAGATATCTCTCTGCAGCAGCCCCTATACCAGCTCCAAAATTCATAATTTTCAGGTCCTCACATAGAGTAAAGAGCCGCTACTCTTAACATATAGGATTATATATGCCCTCATCAAATTGCCCCAAAAGGGAAATGAGGCATGGGGAACGAGCACTGAGATTGCTATGTAAGCAGTCAGTCTGTGTCTTATCTAGAAACCTCGTGCTGGCAGTCAGGATAACACAAATAAACACAGATATAAAAAGTTATCACTCTCTCTCTGCCCAAACAAAGGAACTGATCATTTTCTTTTATAGTTCTAGTCTCACCCCCTTAGAGACTGGCCTGGGTCCAGCTCGCAGGAGGGACAGCAGTCACATCAGGAACACTCTCTCCTCCACACACCTGTTCAGTCACTAATTTTAAAGGATCACTGAATCCCTCCTGGTCCTGAATCTTAGTGGCCTCAGTCTTGCCAAGATGGCAATTCTGCCTCCCCACCGCCCACCAACTTATTAATAAGTTTCCATCTCCATAAATAATCTTGTTACCTCCCTAAAGTATGAAAATAAGTGATAAAAATGATAGAATTAATATTTTGGGAGGGAGTTAAGTTCATGTAGTAACATATTTGAAATCATTGTGTAGTTTAAAGAATGCTTTGTTATTCTTTTAAACATGCTGGAGAACATGTTTACTCAGGAAAAAATAGGTTACTGAATTTTGAAGTTTGCTTTATTAGATTTACAAGGGTTGCTTACATGCTTAGAAGAATGTAGATACATAGACTTCCGAATCTGCCCTGTTAGTTGTTTAGAGGGCTTGAGAAAATCAGATAAACCTGAGACTACAGTTTGAAATATCTAAAGAAATTTAATTAAACTTTATTATAAATGCTATTAAATATCTAGGGGAATTCAGTCTGCCAAATTAATTAGGCATTTATCAAACTGAAAATGAATTTACTTTAACAAGAATTACTGGATTCATAAACAAAATAAGAGGCTTAATGATTTGAGCTATAAGGCTTAAGAAGAATTAGGTCCCTCTTTAAATATACAACTTCATAAGCTGAATACCAATCAAAGCAGAAGTAACAGTCAGGATTCACTTCTTTGTGCTAGAATACTCCTTACACATTAAAAATAGGATAACTCATTTCACTTGGAGGCTGTCATGCAATATAACGCAGTAGTTGGTTACTTGTATGTAACATGGCAAGATATAGAGATCTGGAAGGAAACCGCAGCCCTGTTACTTAACAGCTACGTGACTGGGCAAGTTATTCCTACCTCTCTGAGCTTGAGCTCCCAATATTAACATGGGGATATTAAAAGTAGTTACATATACTTTTTTAAAAAAATTTCTTTATTGTTGAAAGTATTACAGATATCCCCCTTTTCCCCTGATTGCCCCCTTTGGCACCCCTCCCTCTCTTCCCCCCCCTCCCTTCCCCCCCCCCCAGGCCTTCACTACACTACTGTGTCCATGGGTTATGCATATATGCATACAAATTCTTTGGTTGATCTCTCCCCACCCACCCACCTCTGCCTTCCCTCTGAGGTTCGTCAGTCTGTTCCATGCTTCTATGTCTCTGGACCTATTTTGTTCATTAGTTTATTTTGGTCTTTATATTCCACGTATGGGTGACATCATATAGTAACTATATACTTTTGATGGTTATGGTGAGTTGCTTTAGGTTCTGGTAAATAATAATAATGCAAGTGGTAATTATAGTAACAAGTAAAGTTAGTTAATAGTATCTATCCAATATTAAGTGTCCAATGAGACCTGACTTAGTAAGGAAAGACTTCATGGAGGCGGGTAGGATTTATATGACAAGAGAGGGGGAAGCAAAGAATTTCAGGTTGAGGCTAAAAAGCATGAAAACAGAAGGCAAATTTGAAGGTCTGTCCACTAAAGGTTTACCAAGGGTTTATGTTATGAAAAAATTAAGAGCAAATGGATTTGGCTCGGATTGTAGAGAACCTGTAATAACAAAGGAGTCTGAGTTTAAACTAGATGTTAGTCAATAATGGCTTAGGTATTAACATCTGTGAGGTATAAAAAGTACTAATATTGAACACTGGACCTAGATGGAGATGGAATGATTGTCAAAATGATACTTATTAATAGGCTAAAATATATGGAATGCAAAATTGTCTCTCAGTAGCATTTTCTAATAATAAAATTAAGGTTTTTTTTAAGTAGACATGCATTTAAAAATGTATAACATTATAACTTTCATGAATTCAATATTGACAAATTTATTTTGTTCAAGGATTTTAAATATTTAAATGATTTTACCACAAAACTACTAAGCTAACACAAAAACCTCAATTCCTAGTGATAATGCAGTGATTAAGTCCTGAAGGAAAAGTATCATTAGTCTTGGTTATGAACTGAGCAAATGGCACTGGTTCTTTGCTTTGTTTTAGGAAATTTAATCCCTTCACATGATGATAAAATCGTATATTGCCTGAACATGGGATCTTTAAAACTAATTTTGTTCCAAACAAAGCGGAAAGTATCAATCTGGCATCCTTTTTATGTTAAAAATAAAAAGATGGCGATGGGAAAAATGAAATTAAATTTAAAAAATAAAAGGAAGCTCTTAAAGAATAAAATATGTTTGATTGTTGAGAATTAGAACTACATACATGTTACTTTGTGATATGAATTCTTTACTCAACAATGATTTTCTTAGGAAAATAATGCTGAGTTTTAGAATGGACGTTTGTTTATATACTTTTCCTATACTTTTCTTTTATATGAAGTTGTAAAAATTGGAAAATCTAAAGTAAAACTGGTTTTATTCATATGTTTGTTTTTTGGGGGGGTTTTTTTGGAAGCGGTCCAGTTTCTTTAATGCACCTTGAGAATACTTACATCCGGAGAGGACCTAGTATTTACAAAGGTTGGTTTGGTGCTTATTTATCTGAGAACACTTATAAAAATACATTTTTCAATTACAGTTTACATTTAATATCATTTTAGGTATATATCTGAAGAAACCCGAAACACTAATTCGAAAGAATATATGCACCCCTAGGTTTATTGCAGCTTTATTTACAACAGCCAAGATACAGAAGCAGCCTAAGTGCCCCTCAGTAGGAAGTGAGTTAAAAAGCAGTGGTACGTACACATAATGGAAAATTACTCGGCCTTAAAAAAGAATGACATCTGACCATTTGCAAAAGCATGGAGGGACATAGAGGATTTTATGCTAAGAGAAATGTCAGAGAAAAACAAATACCATATAACTTCTCTGTGGAATCTAAAAAACAAAACACATGAACAAACTAAATAGAAACAGATTCAAAGATACAGAGATCAGACTGATGGTTGCCAGAGGGGAGGGGGGTGAAAAAGATGAAAGGATTAAGAAGTACAAATTAATAGTTACAAAATAGTCCTGAGGATGCAAAGTACAGCATAGAGAATATAGTCAATAATATCGTAATAACTACGTATGATGCCAGGCGGGTAGCTGAAATATCGAGGGGGATGTCTTTATAAAGTATGTGATTGTCTAACCACTATGCTGTACACCTGAAACTAACACAAAATAATATTGGAAGTTTACTGATATGTTTTGGAATTACTGAGGAAAAAATAAGCCTGGTAGCTCTCCAAATGTGGTTCCCATGCCAACAGCAGCCAGCGTGAGCACCTGAGAAATTCACAGATGCAGAGTCTCAGGCCTGCCCAGACCTGTAAGTCAGAAACTGGATAGGGGGCCCAGAAGCCAGTGTTTTAATAAACCCTCCAGATAGTTCTGATATACACTAAAGCTTGAGCTCTACTGCCTTAGACTATTTCCCACCAGATTCGTGATTTCCATAAACGCTGATTACGGCTGGATGTGTTAATGAGACGAGCGTCAGTCTCCTCTGGAAACAGTTTCCTGTCCGCCCAATCAGCACTTCACAGTCCCTTGAGGTTTTGGCTCTTGGTATTCGAGTGTGCCAAAGAGTTGAAGAGATGGTTGCAAATTTGGAAACGGTTTCTAAGTAATTCCTAATCAGGGCAGTGCAGGCAGCTCACACTTAATTGTACATTTCTTAGCACCTCCTGCATTTTGAAACATTAAGATACAGTACAACTCTTCCAGCAGATCCTCTCCTATGGAATCTACCCGCTGCTTCCATCTCAGATTTGACATTACTGCAAACTGGTGGTGTAAGGACTAGCTCTCTTACAAATACTATAGGGAGGTAGAAAGCACCGTGTCTTACAAATTCAGGTGGAACCATCTTTTCACATATTATTTTTCTAGTTGTGTCTAACACAGAAATGCATGACCACACACATGCACATACATGTGCATGCAATTCCCTTGCCAACACCTTTCTGACTCAGGAACATGAGTGCTGGTGTCCCTAACTAGAAGTAGTAATTTTTTGCCCCTACAGAAACAATTTTTATCAAGTGTTCTATGGTGGTGACATGAAATATTACACTTCAGGTGCCATATGGGCTAAGCAGGCTGCCAACTATCTTAGGCACCCCATAAACTCACATAACATCATTTCTCTAAGGAAAAAATGTCCAAATAACTACCCTTGCCAACAATTAATTTCTTATTTAAGGACATCTGTGGTCTAACCTAGTATTGTCCTGTAAAAATATAATGTGAGCCACAAGTGTAATCTCAGATTCTCTAATAGCTTCATTAAAAAGGTAAAATGAGTAATTGTTATTTAATCCAATACATCCAAAATATTACCAAGTCAAAATGTGATCGATATGCAATTATTAATAAGATATTTTACATTATTTTTAGTATTAATAGTCAGTCTGATTTGGCATGCAGTTTACACTTTCAGCAGCTCTCAATTCAGACTAGTGAAGTACTAGGCTAGTGGCTCTTGTATTGACTTCACAGTCTGGCCTCAGAGCAAGTTGTATCCCTGAGACATAAAAAAAATTAAAACCAAATTAACAAAATGATTCACCAAATCAAACTCTCCTATAAAAGACTATACTTTTCTCTGCAGTCTCCTTTCATAAAACCAAATATAAGAAGACTTTACATTTTATATATGCATATATATATAAGTATATATATATATGCTTGATTGTTTGGATGTGTTAAGTTGCTAAGAGAAGTGCTCTTTTTTTCTATACACTCTTCAATTCTAAGGTAGCTGTTCATATATCTAAATTTGCTTTAGAGTTTCCTATACTAGCACAGGGCCTAAATGTCATTTTTCTGTATTTCTATAGCTTTAGAACTGTTTTAAGCAACATAATATTTATGCAAATAGTTCTACATTATAGTAGTTGAGAATGTTTCCATGACTTAACCCATGATTACAGTGGCTGTTTATAGTTGGGCTCACTTTTAAAAAATTTTTATGTCTCTATTACAGTTTATGTTCATATTAGTTTGTATTAATTTCAGGTGAACAACACAGTGGTTAGACAAATCATACACTGTACAAAGCGATCCCCCAGTATTTCAAGTACCCACCTGGCACCATAAATTGGGCTCGTTTTAAAAGGGGAGTAAACAAATTGAATTTTGCTGAGTTGTACTGCGAACCCAGCTGAAGGAGCTGTCTACTGCCATAAATATTTGACCTATCTTGGCCAAATTTTCCTCCTTTTGCTTTTCTCAATAATTTTTCTATGGGTCTCAGGCATACTGAATGTCTTTATCATTAGCATAAAAAATATCTGAAGTTACCTTTATTAGCTTGAATGGTTTCATCCCTTCTTTTGGTCCCCTAAATAATATGATTTTGACACTTTCTCTGAACAGCCTTCATTCACTTCTGCAATAGAAAGTTTATAATCTTTTATAGTTGTCAAATAGTTACAGCGATTTTATTTATTTTTTACCATGAAAGGTAATTTAAAGTTTTTGGGAATTAAATATTCCCAAACTATTTCTGCTTTTTAAAGTGATAATATATTTATTTTGATTTTTGTAAATTGTATGTGAATTTTTTTGCCCTCTTGTTTCCTTGATTATTAATAGATATGCTAAATGTTATAAAGCTGCAACAACACCAAAATATGGGTTTAAGGGATTAAATACATTTTACTCAAATAAGTTATTTAAACGCCCTCAAATCACACACTTGACAAGATACACTCAAAGAATAAACCCTGGTTCAGTAAATTATAATTTTATCCCTTAATTATTTTTAAATGTTTTTCTGTATGTGTGTTATGATGAATCATTTTTCAGTCACTAATTTCTCCTCTACTACCCTCTAACATCTTTGAGTGAGAGAAAGCAATTTGGTTGGAGAACAGTGTCGAAACTCATTAAAAATGAGTAACTATAGCAACCTCTATGTCACATCCCACTCACTTCTGCAGAAGAAATAATGACAAAATGTGCCAAGTTAAAGCAAAAGAAAAGAAAACCAGTCATGATATCCCATTGTTTCCGATTTGAACTATCACGTGAAGCCCGAAAATGCACTCCATATTCTCTTGAACCCACTGTCCCATTTTCTTTTTAATAAGATTTGCTGTGGGGGTTTTCTTTCTTTCTTTTTTTATTTTATTTGCTGCCATATATTTTTAGAAGTCTTCAGACCTTTTAGACTATATTTCTTCCAGGAATACTGACCCCTAAGCATACACATGCTCCAGTTACTTTGATCTTACGTGTCTTAGTAATCAATCTGTAGTATTCCTTTTGCTTTTTCTAAGAGAAAGGAACCTCTAATGTTCTAAATAGGGATAGTTATAAAACTTAAGCCTCTAGCCTAATTTCATTTCTCCAACTAGAAATACCATTTCTAATTCCATTCCATTTCAAGCAACAAAGCATCCAGATGGCTTTTCTGTCTTTTTCAATATTCAACTATTATTTTTTCATCTTGTTCAAGGACTTAGAATTATAATCTTGTCAAAGACTTCAATAGTTTACTCTAACAAAAGGCTGCTCTTCAATAATACTCCATACACTGTTAAGTGAATCTTCCAACATACTCCAAGGCTCTTGTACACATGTGCTCATTAAAAACAACCAAATGTACTTATTTCCCCAGATCTCTAAGTCCTTCATATTATAAAATATTAGAAAAGGTACCTTACGTGTTCTGTATGTTTCCAGTATGCCAATAATTTCAGATTTCCTAAAGTTGGAATATATTCTATAATAGAGTATTAGGCCCCTGAGTATTGCCTTCTCAAGTCAGACTGCCTTTCCCTTGAGACAGAAAAAAGTAAAAGTATTTATAATATCCTCTATCAACAAACTCATACTATGTTCAAACCCATGCTGGTGGGGGAGGTGTTTTCCATCTTCCTAGGCCATCACAGATAATTTTCAAATTTCTAGTTATGAAAACCACCAGTGAGGTTAAGAATCAGAAATGCCACCTCCAAAAGCATGTAGGTTATCATGTTCCACGTTGCTGCTCAGTAGAGACTTCTGCAGGACACCATTTGCCTATAGGCCAAGACCAGAGACTCAATAAAAAAAATTTTTATTTCTTTTTAATTGTGTTTTACCCTAGAGGGCATTGTCCTCTTGTACCTGATGTACTATCATTAGATAGTCATTCTATAGGTTAAGGCTTTTCATCTTCAGAAGTTCTCCATCAAAATGCAAATTTCCCTCAAAGGGCTAGAAACAGACTCGCTAAGAGGCTATTCATTAGGAAGAATCCTAGGGAAGCTGGAACTCTTAGCTTCCAAGAGTATTTTGATGCTGATTTGAAACCTGAGGCAAGCAAAGAATGACAGAGTGTTCTCCAGGGCCAGGTGAGGCAAGGAACAGGACCTGGAGCAAAACAGGCAGCTCTAAAGGCTCTATAAATGCCTTCAGAATGAAATAGTATTAATGAGTCATCTGTCATGTGAAAATGCTCTTCTCATTGATGGCTGGAGAGAAATGCAGTTTGGTGGAAAAATAGAGGCCTTGCATTCAAAAGACCTGAACTTAAGTTACTCAAAGAGCAGTGTAGTATAATGTGGAGCCTTGTCTTGAGGCTTTAATGCCAGCCCCATCGTCACCTGCTGTCCTTTCTGTCAAAACTACTTCTCCCTAGTCCCTCCACCACTAGGAAAAGGTGACAGTCGTATCTGTCTCTGTCTCAAAAGGTTCTTTGGAAGATTGAACCAAATGAAACATGTGGTAAGCGATGGAAAAAATTGTTAGTTACTACTGCAATCCCTGCTATACCTACCATTACTATTATCTAATGTATATGAAGTTCGTACTATACACTAGGCACTATTCTAAGCATTTTATTTTGAATTTTTTTCATTTAATCTTCCCCTTCCTCAACACCACGAGGTAGGTTCTTTCAAAATTCCTACCTGAGTGTTGAGAAAACTTAAATACAAATATATTAAGCAACTGGGTCAAGATTTTGCACTTGCTGAGTAATAGAGTCAGGATTTGAACCCAGGCAGTCTGACTCCAGAGGCTGCCCTCTTAATCACTTACGTATTGTGCTGCTGGTTTTTTTCTTATTGTTATGATTGGTATTACTACTAAAGGCTCTATTCTTGAGGAATTTTAAGATTTTTTTGAATAACATGTCAAAGCCTCAATTTCCTCATAACCATACGAAGGATAATAGTAATAATCTGCCTCGTGGGTTTGTTGCAAGGCTTTAACCAAATTCTGTGTTTGCCCTAAGATAATACTTTTCAAAGTTTAATGTGCATACAAATCACCTGGGTCTTATTAAAATACAGTTTGAAATTTAGTAGGACTGGGGTGGGATATTTCTCATAAGAAATTCCTGCATTTCCAAAAGCATCCAGGTGATGTTGATGCTGTTGGTCCAGGGACCACACTTTGAGTGAAAGGCGCGATGCATCTCCTGGAAAATTACACACTTTCAGTTCCGCTGTCTCTTGGCTATTTGCTATGTGACATATTTTCCTTATCTTGGCAAATGGGGGCTTGTTAAATATCCTTAGTGTACTAAGGCAGAGTTCCACGCAGACTGGGCCATTCTGTTACCCAGAGATGTTTTGTACGTTACAGAAACAAAAGAAAGGTAGGTTGAGATGTTCTGCAAACATTTTTAGCTTCCTATCTGTCTTGAGACATTAAGCATGCTACTCCTTTGTCATCTTTAAAGAATAATAGGATCCATCTTTAAGTGCCTCCCAAATGAGAAAAATTATAATTGCAGATAATCACTCTCCATTGTCTAGGACACAGGAAGTGAAGTTTTGCCACCCTGTCCCTTGGAAACGGTGACCAGGTGTTATAGGAAGAGATTGCACCCATGGCTGAATGTCCTTGCTCTATCCACCTGCTCTTCTAATAAGAGAAGGAGCATTTCACTGTTTCTTTTAAACAAAAGTACCACCACCCAGCAGAGGGCTGAGGATATCGTTTGACTCTCAATCAATATTATCTTGGGAGAAAATTTTTAAAAATATCTTGGCTAAAAACCAAAACACTTTTCACTGCTCTATGTCCATTGGGATTCAAAAATCTCTCATTTCCTGTCTTATTTAAAAACATAATAAAAACAAAGCAAACAAAAAACTTGATTCAGAGTCTCACAGGGATAAGGGAATTTTTCTTGATCGCTGGCTAATAATTCCCCCAAAATGATTTGTAAGAATCCTTATGAACCATAAAATATTAAACAAATGTCAGTATAATAATCATTGCTGCTATGAGATTTCTTCACATAGCAATGAAGAAAAAAAATTATTTTAATCCAAACAGAACCTACAGTGTTTAGAGAATTGTTTCCTCCTACAAGTTTCTAGAGGGGACAGAAAATGTTGCTGTGATGAATATTTGCCTTTTCCCCTCAATCCATCCTGGACAGTTGTTTTAGCAAAGGCATAAATCCTATGCACTGTCAGTCACTGAAGCTCGCAGTCCCTCCAGTGGCCATCTGGATTGCTACCACATTCATGTGTTCATTCCTCCCACAGATGTCTGAGGTGTCAAGGAGAAGCAAGGTCATGAATAAATGGGAGGGTGTCTGAGAGACTAACTTAACTCTCTTTATGATTTTGCTGTCACTCATGCAAATAAATAAAGATGGAATTCATCTGAGAATGCCCAAAATGCTAATAATTTCCAAAAGAGAAGTGTGGGGAGATAATGGTAAATGTTACATTGTCAAAATTGTTAAGTCATATAAAAGTTAGTCATTATTTAGAAAATGTGTTTTTATTTGATTTACAACTAGTTGGAGGATTAATGTAACATTAAAATAGCAACCCCGTGATAAGAAATAATGTCAAAAAGTGCACATCGAGACTGATATTCATGCTCAAAGGGTGATTCTGCAGATAAAAGAAGATAATGTTCATGCTCAACTCTGGCATTTTTGGAGGACAACTTCGAAATGGTGAGGCGTGTCTTATCTTTAGACAGATGTGTTGTGGAAGGAGGGGAGAAATGTCTCTCAAGTGTGAAAATCAGAATCGTTTTCTGGTGTGTAATGTTCTGCCATACTGTGAGAATAAAACACTTTTTGGTAATATATAAATTATAGTACAATTTGGAAAAAATTAAGACATTTGGAATGGATAAAAAGACTCAGATGGTTTTAAGAACAGTAGAAATAACTTTTATATAAACATCATTCTTATGTTTAATGATAAACAGATTAGTTCAAGCAAAAGGCTTAAGATTCCTAAAAACAGAGATTCATTTTATAATCAAAAGATTATATTTGGCATTATTTTTGAATATTCTCAATTTTCAAATAGTTGAAAATTCCTTTGAAATGCTTGATGAATTCAGAACACAGCTGTTTAAATCTTTATTATGTGTATCATTAATTTTTTTAGTTTCGAGAAATTGAATTTTTTCCAAACAATTAAATTTTATTCTATACTTAGTATTTTTAAACGCAAACTTCTCTTCCTACCTTTCATCTCTAATTTTTTGAAGTCCTCCCAATAAAAATTTGATATATTTAATTATATTACGTTAAAACAGATTGTAAGAGCATACTTAATTTTATATTTAAGTCATTTAAAAAAAAATTTTAAGTTTACACACAAAGTAAACTTACAAAAATATTATCTATATGCTTCTTTGTTCAATAATGTGAGAAATATGCAATGTTGCAATGCTTATTTCTATATGATTTTCTTCTTCTAAGTCTCTAAAACAGTAAAAAAAAAATCTTTATTGAATTCATGCCTGCAGTCAACTTTTTGGTTTGAATAAAATGAGACTGGCTTAAAACTATTAGGCATTTAGAAACACCCAGAAGGAATTGGTTCTCTTTTCATTTCTTTAGTGATGTGCTGGATGTTGGAGACTATCCAGACACAGTAAAAAAATGTGATTTTAATTTGAGGAGATATTTCTCTGTGAATTTATTGTGAACTTATTTTGGCAAACATCTTTTACAGTCTTTGCATTTTTACAGAGATATTTAAGTATTTTCACGACCCAAATCAATGGCTGTAGAATTATGAGTTATACACATGTGATTCATTATAGGTTTTTAAAGTACGTGTAAAATCAGAGATTAAACAAAACAGTTCTAGAGAAGAAGAAATTCTTTTCCCTGATAATTAGAAATGGACTGAGTCAAGAACTGCTATAAAAAATTCTCTGAAGATATCCTGCTGGACTATTTCTAGTGTTTTCTAAATCCTACCAGCTCCTTTGGGGAAGTTAATTATAAGCACCGAGAAATAGGATTATGGTATATGAAATAGGATAATTTATACAGCAAATGCTTAGATTTCTTTCAATCTGTATATATGTTTATTAAACAACACCCTTTCACTCACCACAATCAAAATGCCTAAGGCACACTGGCTTCAGGTAAGAGTGCAGATATTGCCACGAAGGCCTGGTCTCTTTCTAGTCATCTTTCTTTCCTATGTCCTTTATACCAGCTTCTCGCAGGCAAGCACCCTGCACAGGATGGCCCCCAGAAGCTACAGGCTTATGGCCAAGCAGAAAGAGCACGTCTCCTTCCCACTAGCGCCAACAGCTGTTTCAGGTGGTGTGCTGTTGGATCAACCAAGATCCATGTTTCTTTCTAAACCAGTGGCCATCACCAGTGGGGCAGAACACACTGATCAGCCAGCCTTGGGCCATGAGCCCTCAACCCAGCCACAGGCTCTTAAAGTCTGGGGAGGCTGGGGTACCAGGGAGTATCAGCTCACACACGGGCACGAACGGAGATGAGAAGGAAGACCTTCCCCAAAGCCAAAGTGTGTTGTTACCAGAAGAAGATAAAATAATTATTAGGCAGGCAAATACTGTGCAGGTCAACATCACATGGAATATAAAGTAATATAGCATGTGCATCAAACAAAGCCTTTAAAAACACACCTTCCTGAATGCTCCAAGTAGTCTAAAGAAAAGCTCCTGATGTTTTGTGAAAATGAAGGTTTTTATTATCAAATCCTCTCTCAAAAAGTATTCTATTTTTATTCACCAAACTTGACCAAACCTTGTAGTTTCATGATTACTAGTTTGAAAATGACCAGAACAAAAGAAATCTGGCAAAAAAAAAAATGCCATTGATGGACATCTTCAAACATCTGGAAAATTATGCTGAATACAAAGAAGGTCATTTGAAAATTACATTAAAATAATAACTTCTTAATATAATAATGTACAGTGACGATTTATCTTTTTAAAAATTTATTAATTTTTTCTAAATTAAATCAAAATATAGTTTATGAAAGTTTTAGACAATAAACATTAAACAGGATTCTAATTATAGAAAAATTCAGAATTTAATTTCTAAAGGTTGAAAGTGTTGCAAAGTAGTCATGAGCTATAATAAATTAAAATACCACTGCTGCTGCTCAGTTGCCCTATAATCACTGGCAATCTCTAGTCATCTAGGAATAATCTGGGAATAATAATATTTATATCATGGCAGCTCTATGTGAAGATTAAATGAGAAAATATATGTAAAAATGCCTGACACATGGGACAAATCCCCCAAAATGTAAGAGTTCAAACAGAGTAGAAAATTATTTCTCATTCATCTAACAGTCCAATATGGTGCAGTTGGTCGGCAAAGATGACTCTCCTCCACTCAGTCATTCAGGAAACCAAATTCCTTCATTTTGTGTCTCTGTGATCTGCAGGCCTTATCATATGCAGCCAGCTGCTAGGAGAGGAAAGGAAGAAAAAGCGTAACAGCTTCTTCATGGTGCACAAATGGATCACTTCTGTTCACCATTCACTGAGTGCCATGGTCATGCACAACTCAAGAGATGTTAGGTATGTGACTGAGTAGTTTGCCCGGGTAGAAGAGGAAAATGGTCTCTGCGTTTTCACAGCAGTTACCATATGAATGTATGATTAAATCATTGGGTCTCCCTGACAGGAGATGGAAGATTTATGGAACTCAAGCTGAGCGACTCAATTACTAATAACCATGAGCAAAGCAGAAGCTCTTTCTGAGCCATGAGCTTTGCTCTATACATATATATAGTTATAGCTATATCTATCCTAAGTTGACAGCGAGATCAACTCATATTTAGAAAGAAACTGGCCCCTTTCAAACAAAACATTATATTTGCAAATCTGGCCACTATGAAAACAGGTGTCAGCACAGGTCACTACTGAGTTAAAAATGAAGATCTCAAAGACAAATTAATGCAAGTATGATTTTAATACAACTTATCATTTAGTAAGTAAAAAAATTTGAGGAGTTCTAAAATTCCACGTTTTCTAGGCTTAGGGCTTTTTAAATTAAAAATAAAAAAAAATTTAATATGAGAAATTTCTTCTGCTAATTTGCAAATGATTTGGCCCTTTACAAATGGGTCAAATTATACATTTGAGGTTCAGAGAAGGTTTTGGCATTGGGAGGACTTTAAAAAGTCACAAATATCAGTAATTGCAGAGGCC
This sequence comes from Miniopterus natalensis, assembly GCF_054644295.1. Taxonomy (NCBI): domain Eukaryota; kingdom Metazoa; phylum Chordata; class Mammalia; order Chiroptera; family Miniopteridae; genus Miniopterus; species Miniopterus natalensis. The sequence continues at coordinate 75,110,841 of NC_142086.1, read as the reverse complement.
ATTGATTTACTTACATGGCCATTCACCCTGCCCCCTACCACAACGGCCCCAGGAATTGCCTAGCCCTCTGCCCTGCACAATCTGCCCTGGATGTACAGACTCAACTCATACTATGCTGGCACAAATTAGGACACTAGTAGGGAACCATATAGAGACATTGCTCACAAGGCAGAATCAAAACCATCTGAATTGAAGCCATAGTAATTCCCAAGTCACACTGGATCGAGTAAAATAGATCACCATGCAACTTGCAGAGAACTGCCTTTTAAAGAAATTACATATGATGGTCAGTTTCAAAAAGCCCCAGTCTCTTGCATAAACTTTTCAATCTAACACTAAAAAAAAAAAAAGAGGAAAGTGGATATGGCTGTAAATGGTGTAGTCAGCGGTCACAAACACAAATCAAGGGAATAATTTTTATGCATAAGGGAGATTCTGACATTCTCTTGCAAAAGACAGAACATTAACAACCAAGGCCTTTGTTGTAATGCGATTTGTACGCGCCCAGAGCAAGTCACCAGATGAGAATGTGACCCCTGGTCAGAAGAGCACAACTGAGCTTACTGTTAATTTGAACAGACACCATAGTATAAAACAAAGTCAGAGACCAAAACCTGGTCAGTTAGAATGTAAATGAATCCTGCTAACAGAAAACTCTTCCACATCCCAAAGCCTGGAGTGGTCACGGCAGGCCCTGGGAATGGCTGCCCGCTGTAAAAGCCCGCAGAGCCAGCGCTCCCCCGCACAGTCTACGTGGCACTGAGACAGAGGAGCAGGAGGTGAACTCTGCAGCACCGCAGACCGCGTGCGTTGTTGCTCTGCAGTTTAGAATACATTTCATGTATTCTACTTAAAAGCATGAGAATGAAAAGTGTTTGAAACATGTAGTATCTCAAAATGAGCCAATTACTTTTGTTTCTGGAGAAGTGTATCGAGCGTCCAAACTAACACTCTGACCGAGTTGCTGCTTTGTCAATGCCCTTCAGCTCAACTGCTCAAGATGTTTTCTTGGCCACAGTTTGACCTACACAAACTATGTGATTATTTGTGCTTCTGAGCCTAACTGCCACAGTGCAATTTCTTTTTGATACTCTTTCCTAGACTTTTAAAACAGATCTCTGCCTTTTGTCTCTTACAATCAGTAGTAGACCAGAACACAAACGATAGCACTTTACTTTTTTCATGATTGACAGAGAGAATATACTGTGGTTCTTAGAGAAGGCTTGGGCTTTGAGGTTGAGTGCACCTTGAGTCAAATCTTGGCTGCATGACTTTTGGCAAGTTAGTTTCTCAGTCTCAAATTTCTCACCTGAAATGGAAATGAGTAATACCTGCCTCCCACGTTATTGTAAGACATTTAAAACAGATAAAACGTAGATAAAATGAGAGATGAAATTTCTATTCTTACTAGTCATTTGCTTTGACAGCGCTGGCATTTCCCCGTTGCTGTGCAGTGTGCTATAAGGCCTGACGTTATTTTGTGCTACCTTGACGTCTGAAACGAGGAAGGCCGCACACGGCCCATTACAGGTTCTTCTCATCACTCTGCTTCCACTAAGAAATCAGGCCTTAGAGCAAATAAACAAACGATGGGAAATTAACATCTATCATCTACCGCACGTCCAGCAAATGGCATGTGCTACCCTAGTGAGTTTTTCTGATGGATAAACAGGTTTAGGGAAGGAAGGTAGGATGTGCAGGAACGTGCACCTATTCATGGCAGAGTGAACACTCAGACCCAAGCTGGCTGACATGGCATTCCATGCTCTTTCCACTAAGCCAGAAATCTATGCAACAGGCTTCCAGATCCTCTCAGATTATCTTCCTTGATCTTTGAGACAGGAGTGTCTTCTGATTTTCCAGAACCTTTTAATCACAGGGATAAAGGTAGAGAGGCAAGAGAGAGGGTGGAATATAAAGTTCAAGAGGTCAGTGACTGTAACTGTCATATGCAATACTGTATGTCTAGATACTGGCACCTCACAGACTTTCAGTACTTGTGCAGCAAAAACCAAAGGAAAATGTGTTTTCATTCAGATTCTTAAGCCCCACCCACAGCTTTCATTCCCTCATACAATAAATATTTATAGTACTAGAAACTGTGGAGATAAACAGTAAACAAGATGAGGTTTCTGCTCTCCCAAAATACACTTTCAACAGAAAATAGAGAAAACTGATAGGCATTTTAAATTAATTATTATTTAAAAGTCCATTATTGAGGATACAATATAGATATAAATAGGAATACTATGCTATTCAAGTTAGTTTTTGGCTGTGTTAAATACAAGAGAGTTGGTGTCAGAAAATAACAGAATTTCAGAGCTGGAAGAGATCTTAAAGAGGATCTCTCTTGTCACTGCTGTGCTTCCTGCTAACTCAGGATAAAACTCAAACTCCTTCACATAGCACACTGGGGTACTTAACATCTTGCCCCTACTTACCTATCTGGCTGCATCCCTCACTGTTTTTCCCCTCCCACTTCAGGGTCTGTACTTGCCTGGAGCATCCCATTCTATTCTCTCAATCTTTGCTCCTCCCTCCCTTTTTGCCATGATCACCTCTATGGACCCCTTCCTCAGGCAGCCTTGATCACTCAGCTTCACCTCCTGTCTCTTCGGCTTTGGGATCACTCCTCTCTGAGCACATACAGCCCTGTGGGCTTTCTCTGTCAAAGCCCTGGAGGCACAGTGTGGCCAGTGTTTCCAACTGGACAGCAAGCTCCCTGAAAACAGGAACGGGGTGTTGTCATCATGGAGCCCAGTGCTTGGCTCAGAGCATGGAACTATCTCTTTAGAGATTAGCTCAATTGTCCAGGGGTAGAGCTTGTTAATAAGGTATAAGGGATATAAGTCAAGTCATAAAAGATGAGTAGAAATAGAGCGGAGAAGATTGCATTGGGAATTCAGGTAGGCTCTAAGAAAGCAGAGAAGCTGAAGGCATGTTCAGACCCTGGTACTGGACCAGTTTGGCCAGAGCACGGAGGTAAATGGAGGCCAGCTTCAAAAGGCAGATGGTTTAGGAGGGCTATAACATCATAGAGGAATTCAGCCACCCTCCTTTGATGTAATTTGAGCTCATTCATCTTTTTAATCTCCTTAACACTTTCTATGTACTCAGAGATAGGCTAGGAGTTACTGGAAGGCTTAATGTAAAGACATAATCCTGCTAATCACATATAAATTGATTTAATAATATAAAACTTAGAGAGGAAAATCCAGATAACAGAGAACTGAAGAAGACGCTAAGCTTCATATTTAACAGGGTAATGAGTATAGGCAAGGAAATCTCTGGGGTAAGGTCTCCAGGGAAACAAAGTTTGATTATATGCCAAGTAAGAGGTCAATTTCAAAAAAGGCAATTCTCCAAAGCCATCTTAGACATCCTCTGAGACAGATGTTTACAAACTAGTATTAGTCCCTTCAATTCTAGCAAGACAATCAAAGACTGACAGCATTTCTATTCTAATATCATTTACAGGGGTATGAATTTCAATGATAAACATTTTTGCCAGGATATGTACTTACTATACCTCTTACAAAACTTACTAATCTTTTTGGAGAGTTGTATGGCTTTAGTAGTTCCTAGGAGCTAGTTAGTGATTTTTCAGGGAAAATCTGGAGGCAGTCATTCTGCTGAGTGTGTGTAGGTGTGCTGATTGTGACACCCATATGTGCTAATGCACAGAAATAGGCAATTAACTACCTCAGTTACAGTACAGGGGATGTGCTATTTTGCATGAGGCAATGAAGTAGCTCTTTGAATTTATTGCTTTATTTAACACAAGTGTCAGTCAAGACACAAAACTGCTAATTATAAACAATCCTGTGACATGCAGAGTGGCCATAGTGAGGACAAGTAGACATTTATTTCAAAATAAAGTTTAAAAAAAAAGTGGCAAGCACTCCACGTAAATATATCAAAGGATAATCTGTGACAGCATTTATGGAGTTTTATCTGTTATTCAAAAAAGGCATTTTAAAGTTAACAAGGAACTCTTTTATGAGTACAATGCTTTAGCTGAATTTATCAAACCTAATGCATCTAATGCATATTCTGGAAGCCGGGTAAGACTACACAGAAAGCTTTTGTTTTAATTTGTTGCTTGGCAGCAGGAATCATTCCACTGTGTGCCTAACTCACCTCTATATGCAGAAAGCCATGGTTCTTGCAGCATATTAATAAAAGGCCAAAATATATGATGCCTTCTAGTGAGTGAAATCTGAAGTGAGAAGGCACCAGATATGGTTATTATGAGTTTATTCATGGCTTCTTTTCAGCTAGGGTCACTGTCACGGTGCCCCTCAGTAGGGAGAGACTCATTCCGGCTGGCCCTTCATTGTCAGCCTATAATCCCCATGGTCCTGACTCTGAAGTGGCCTGTTCGCCTTTTGTTCAGTGTGTTATAGAATTTATTTATTTTTTAATGAAAAGGGTGGGTGGGGAGTGGCTTTATTCAAATGCAATATCCACAAACTTCTTTATCCAATTTGGAGAAGAAAGCAAGATTTGAATGGATATTGTCTGGAAAAAAAATCTATATAATTAGAATCACAAAGAAAGGCAATGAAGAAAGAACATGAAGAACACATGGTCAGTGCTTCTGGCTTCATCTCTGCCATTAAAGCTGTGCGACCCAGAGATGGCAATAGAACGTCACCAAGTTCAGGCAGGATTAGAAATGACTGAGGCAGCCTTGGTGGGGAAAGCTGTGACAAACCCAGTATTCTAAGATAACTTGATTTTTAAAGAGGAGCCAGAAATATGGATGTATGTGAAAGCTCCTGACTGTTGAATGTTGAAAAATAATTTAAAGAAAAAATGTAGTGAAGGTGAAATAAAACATATCTGCAGGCTGGATTCTGCCCACAGGCCTTCAGGATGGGTCCTGACGGCATGTCCAAGACTTACTTTCTTGACTGTTAAAGGAGACACTGAGGTGGAAAATCACCAAGGTCCCTACTCTAAGATTCCTGCTGGGCAGACAGTGGAATGCAGCCTCCTGAGCAGCTCTCCTCTGTTCTTTTCTCTCTCCTAACCAACACACCTCTGGTGTCCTCTGTTCAGTCTTTTATTTAAATTCAACTCAATATACAGCCTTCTTTCCTACATTTACTGTGATGAAAACAAAAACAAACTAAAACAGAAGACGAAATCAAAATGACAGCAATTTTAAACTTAGAAATCCATACATGGTTATGACCTGCACAATCTATGCACATCTATGAAATGTGCATCCAACTGCAAGGGTTTCCATAGTTAATCATGTAAATGGTTGTCTCCACTACAGAGTATTTTTATAGTGCTTGAAGTCCTTTGGACAATGATATAAGTGTCTTGTTTGATATAATTATCATCTTATTTTAATGACAAAGTTCCGGTGCAACATGGAGAATTTCATGAAATTTCTACACTTGATTTTTCAAGAGAAACCAGAAATATACTTCTGTGAAAGCTTCTGATTTTTGAATGTGGAAATCTAAATTTAACCAAAAATAAATGAAAGTGAAAATATAGCACAGGGAGGTCACTGTCTTTTTCTAAAAAAGAAAGCTTTACTTTTATGTCCTGATTTATACTACTTTGCAGAAAGTTGAAACATGAGAGATCCCATGGATTAAACCATAACAACTCTATTACAAGCTGCCAGCTCTTTTATGTAGGTTTAATGGATAATAGAGGGAATATATTCAGTGTTAGCCTCCTAATGGTCTCTTGTTTATTCGTAATACAGAAGCTGGTGTGATCTTTGAAAAACAAATTTAGCTTATATGACTTTTCTACTCAAAATCCTTTCATTGCTTCTCATGACTCTTACAAAGCAATTCTAAGTCTTTTTACTACAGCCTGTCAGGAGGGCTTTAAATGGCCACAGATGTTTTGCTGCTCATCCCAATAAGAGGTAGAGTCTTTTTCCCCACCCCCTGAATCTAGGCTGGCCTTGTGGCTTCCTTTCATTAATAGAATGTGTCAGCGGCGACATGCACAAGCCCTGAACCTAGGTTTCAATAGGCCTACTGGTCCCACTCTCATCCTCCTGGAATTCTTCTGCCACTATGTGACGAAAGCCAAAACGGAAAACCATGTCAGGGAGATGGACAAGTGAGTAAGGGTATCCTTGACCACGAGGTTTTCAGCCACTAGGTTTTGGCGTGATTTGCTTTGTAGCAACAGATAAATAACAGCCCACAAGGCATTGGGTGATCTGAGCGCCAGATACCTCCCTGACTTACCTCCCACATGTCTATTTCAACCACTCTGGCCTCCTTGCTGTTCCTTAACCTATCAAGCATGCCCTGCTCTTCACTCTGCTTGAGGCCCTTTTTCCCCAAATTTGCATATGACTCCTTACCACTAAGGTCTCCTTACCACTCTGTGGAAAAGAGCACCTCCCCCACTCCCATCACTCTTTTGACCCTTCTACTTCAATCTTCTTGTTGGCTTATATATTATAATCTTAGCTCTATATTTATTTTTTCTCTTCTCTAATCTAAATGTAAACTGCATGAAGGCCGAGATTTTATTTATCTTGTTTACTAGGATAGCTCCACAACTTAGAACAGTGTCTGAAACATAATACTGTTCAATTAAAATGTAGTGAATGAATGAATTTTCAATTCCTAGTAGAATTCCAATTTCAAAGTAGAAAACCTGCTCCTCATATATTTCTTCCAGTCTACATGTATGTTCTAGGGACTAAGAAAAAAGAAAAAAAAGCCTTAAAGAAAAGAAAGAAAACCTAAAAATCCTGGAAAAGAGCAGTTAGTGTATATGTGCTCTAGAGTTTTCTGGAACATTGGAATTAGAGTTGCCTCCATAGAATGGATCTTACATTTATACTCAGATAAAAAATAAATTGGGGTCATTCAGTTTCTCTGTGATTTTCCCCCCTAAAATGTCTCTATTCTCTATTTTCTGATCCCTAAACAGAATTGTGTGGCACCTCAACCATTACAGCATCCCAACATATGTCACAACCTATTTCCCACTTTGCATCAGCTCTATTTGCTGTCTTTTTTTTCTGAATTAGACTTTATTTTTAGAGCAGGTTAGGTTCACAGCAAAATTCAGCAGAATGTACAAATTTCCCATATACCCCTTGGCCCCACTCATGCATAGCCTCCTCCATTATCAACATCCACCACAGAGTGGTACATTTATGACAATTTGAGGTTCCTGCATTGACACATCATTATCACCCAAAGTCCATAGTTTACAATGGGGTTCATTTTTGGTGTTGTACATTCTAATTTTGGACAAATTAACATGTACGCACCCTTATAATATCATACAGAGTAGTTACACTGCCCTAAACACCGTGTTCTGCCTACTTATTCCTCCGTAATGCCACCCCATCACTGTCTCTTGATTGAAACAGTTTGTGAGTGAGAGCCTGAGGAAAGGTCCTGACTACTGGGGTGCATTACACATGCCAAAGAGATCAAGAAAGAAAACATCAGCTGACATCCCTGGTGCTTCCTGTGCAAGGGTCAACATTACACACCTGCATACTACACGTTGCTGAGTGCTCTCAAGTCTGTTCATGTAGGCTAGAACCTGTTCCTGTTCAAAGCAGAAACCTGGTGTCACGCTAGACTTGCTTTGTTGTTATTGTGGTTTTTTGTGTGTGTGTTTTCTTTTGTCTACCTCCTCACTTTTTCAGATTTCACTTTCTAAATAGCCATGTAATCCATCCTCTCACCCTCCTTCAGTTCATCCACACAACCACAGCCAAGGTGTTCATTATCTTGTCCGAAATGTCACAACAGCTTCTTACCTGATGCCCTTGCCTTCCGCCTTCCCTGCCTCCAAACCATTAACAGCGGACTATGTGTTCTGTCAGCAGATGGAAAGACTAGGGAAGACAGGGTTTAGCTATTTTCCCTGGCACGATTTTTCTATAATCTCAAGATGTTCAACCTTGCATTCACCATGAGGCTAGAAATAATCTCTTGGTGAATGTGCAGTGAACTTTTCTTATATATATTCTTTTTTATTCTTTTTGAGAGAATACTTCCTATCAGAGCAGCCTTGGAACATTTTTTTGCTCCTTCTCTTCTGTGTTTACCTTTAATGTCAATAAGCAGTAGGTCTAAAACCCATTTTATGAAGTCCCAGAAGGACATGTTGCTGACTTTTTATTATTTGAAAATAGTGTTTTAACATTAGTCTCTCTGATGGCCTTATTTGATCTCATTATTAGGTTTTTCCAGTGTTCTATTTAATATATTTCATTTCATTTGGTTCCTATTTTATTTCATAGATATATTTTAATTTGGCAGTTCATTCTGTCAAAGGGTTATATGTAAGAGTCTCAGATTCTCAGTTTTCTCTGTGTTTACTTTTAACTTATTAGAAGTTGAGTTCTCTCTTCATGGAAGGTTAAAACTACAAAATGTCCACAAGTAAAACTCTGCTTGGGCTTCTGGGCTCATAATGAACTTGGGAAATATGAATCTTTTTGGTTGAACTTTCATAGGTCCCAAGACATGAAGGAAGTGAGGAAGAATATCTTTTTTAAGCTTCTTTTTATTCCTAGAGCAAGGTATGGGGAAAGGGCACAGAACTTCCACGCACTCTCTAGGAGCTCCAAACTATTATTATAGTAAGTACAAAAAGAAAGATTCTTTTTAGCTCTGTCTTTTATGGAAGCACTATGTATAGAGTTTTCTTCTGTCAAGTTATATGTAAGATTTCTGATTTTGCTTTTAAGAAGTTTACCCATAAAATGTAACAATATACATAATTGTTAGTGGCTTGAAAAAAATCACATTTAGTAATCAAAAAAATCAAATTTATTACTAAATTCTGTGAAAACAATAGCCTTTTTTGGCATCTAAGAACTGTTTTATTATTGAATTCAATTATTTTCACATATTTGCATTTTATTTATTATATTACATTTAGAAACCCTTAAATATAAGTATATTATATCACTTGTCACTAGCAATTAATAAATAGTATTTGTCAAAAAAACAAAACAAAAAGTACACAGTAAGATATCACTAAAAAACACAAACACCTGTCTAACTGCTGGAAAAACATTTCCCCAAGCACTGAACACCCTACGTTCACCAACTCTGTCCAGAAGGTAACTGCTAGGGCATTTCCTCAAAGACTTCTGACTTCTCTTATTGGTTACCAATGTCAACCAAATTGCATAAACCCAGATTCAGCACTTTATTTGTAAACAAAGATTTCCCAGATAATTAACAATCCTGCTGCAAAAAAGCAGATAGAGCAGATTTGAATAGCCTTTATTCAACAAAAAATCAAAGCTATTTAAATTATGTCAAAGATGCGTCTACAATTCTTCCTACTAATATTTCTAACAGAATTTTAGTATTTTCAATTGTTTATATAGATTAGTATTTGCTTTTCTAAGTTGTAAACATGTAATCTTCTCCAACTTGAAAAAGGAATCTTTTTGAAATATTATAAGATCAGATTTATAATTACTTGAATTGGCAAAAAATTAAGTGTACTGTTTGCAATGAATCACATTTGGATATATGTATAGAGTGCATCTGAACATATTTACAGAAGTAATTTAGAATTATATTGTTCTACCATAAATAAAACTTACAGCTTTCAATACTAATTACTTTAAATCTCATCTTCATTTTAGAAGAAATAATTTTGTTTTTAAAACCAGAAACATTTGTTATGCAAATGATAAAGCTCTTGCTTTTGTCAAAATATGTAAAAATGTAAGACCTCATCTAAAATAATGTGTTCCATGCTTTGTGAAATGACAATTACATTTCTCACATACAGAGATGTGTCATTAGGAAGCACAATGGGGGCACCACGTTACCATTCTTTGGGGTGAATGAAGCGTGGCATTGATCAAAACCAGGACCCTTGCTGATGGTGCATTAAGTGCCTGTTTATTGTTTTGTTTTCTTTTTCTCGAGGTGGTATCAAAACAACATAGCTTCCAAATATATCTCATTGGATATGAAGTTGGATTGCATATTTCTGAAGCTTAATTTTCTTATCCAAATAAATCTCAAAGCAAACATGATGTAAATAAGCTTTATTTTTCTTTATTTAATCCAATTATAGATATCTAGATCTTTTAGTTCTGTATCTTAGAATCCAGGGATTCATTAAGCCCACTTTAATGGTTTTATATTATATAGGAAAACTCAACTTTGTTAGTGAAAGAAATCCTTTAATAATAATATATATTTGCATTCTCCTCTTCCCTCCTGTGGGAACTAGTTTTTGGTCTCCCTTCTCTCAGAAAGACATTGTGTGAATAAGTGAAAATTTTATCATCTTACTATCTGTGAGCTCAGGTAAGTCATTTGAATGATCACTACTTTAAAATAGGACAGTATCCTTCTCCCTGGTACTCGTATTCTCTGGAAAGTCTGTAAGGATTTTGCCTTACGTTAAATATTTTAAAAAATGCTTTTTTCTCTTTGTGAGAATAAGGTGTATGATTTCCAAGCCCCTTTTAACCTGCATATTCTGCATTGTATGTCTGTTGAACACAAAGTATTATAAAGGTTAAGGGGAATAAAATAAAGTATAGACATGATCCCTGCTCTCAATGGTCTTTTCTTTTTAGTGAAATAGAATAGAAACACCTAGGAATGATCATGTTATTTTTGTCCTCAAAAACAATTTCACTTTCTCTCAGCCTACTAAGTATTATCAATTCCAGCTCCACCCATTACAGTTCAAGTAGTTTGTATAAGACAGACACCACCCTCAGACACAAATGCCCTCTCTTCACTTCTGAATCTAAAGCTGAAAGAACCTAAGACCTTCAACCACAGTTATCTTGCAAGCATGGTGAGAGAGCCTATCTGGAAAGGAAGCGAACACCCCACATGTAGGATGACAGAGGTAAACCACAAGACAGAGGCTCTGGCAGCCATACAGCCCCCCATATTGAGTTGGCCCAAAGCTAGTGTTGCCCTTGACTTTAGATAATAGGTTGTGATCTCTTGTCATCTACAACAAACACATGCCTGATGCACACATCAAAAGCTAAAGACGAAAGCAAGTAATGAAAATCTAGCTGTTCACACTGTATTCCAAAAGATGTAAAAGATATTTTAGCTCTATGTATTCTTGTTACATACACATCATTTCTAATCTTCCTATTTTGAATTCAAGCAGCTAAATTTTTGAGTAGCAATCCAGTTCCCCTCTGCACAAGTAGTGAGGTACTATACTACTTTGGAAAATTTATTCTTACATAAAATTAACTGGGTTAGTTTTCAATTAAAACAAAAGACACTGCCCCAAGATAAAAACTGTAGTTCTTGTGCCCTCAGTAAAATGTAACTGCATTTTTTATAGAACGGAATATGACCCCTCAATAATATTGTAGGATGCTAAACAATCATGAGGAAGTCTCTTCCAAAAGGACTAAGAGAGGAGGAGATGCTAAATATCCTATAATTCACAGGAGGGTCCCCAGTAACAAAGAATTCTCGGCCTCAAACGTCAGTAGTGCTGAGGTTGAAAAGTCCAGCCCTAACAAATACTCCTTAGGATTCAGATGTTTAGTTGGAATAAACCTTTAACAGGGTTAACAAAGCTCTAAGGCGGAAACAGCAGAAACATTGCGCACATTCAGTCATAGAAAACTAAGCACAGTGCCTCTTAAATTACAACTAACTATATATTCATATATAGTCAGTTACCTATGAAAAATTTTGTTTCAATCAAATTTTATTGTTTCAGTCTTCCCTTGGTGTCTAGTGGCTATCACATAACATATCAATAATCTAACTTGAATTGGCAGCTTTTTTATATGAGCTCCCAGAGGTCTTTGGTATCAGGTAGCTACGCAAACTTCTGATTTAAAGAGGCTAGTATCCCCTGGGTCATTTCCCATATGATTTATACAGACACACTGCATCTGTGGCCTTGTACTACATCTTAAAGCTAAATAAAATATTCTATATATTGTGATCTTTCCTGCATCTAAAGTCAAAGGGGAATACTTTAAATCTACACATTAGTCAGTGGAGATGTTCCTTTGAGGCAGAGTCTGTAGTCACAGCTGACTGGGTGAAGGGGAGGGGCACCTAACTTAACATTACGTGTGATGTGGCCCAGTTAAAAAAGATGGATGGGGCCTGATAGACTTCTCTTTGGGGTATGTGGAAAAGAGAGGCTTTTCCGTAACTATAGGACCCATCAGGTAATGGGTCACTTGGAGCTGCAGTGGCCCTCTTATGCCATGTAAGCTACAATCCTGAGACAAAGGCTCCATGAGTGAGAGACCACTGGCTCAAGGCAGCGCTGAAGCAATCTCTGGGCTCACCTTGTTTGTTTCCCCTCTCAGGGCTCACTGGCCTTCATTTCCTCGTGTCCAATGTCTTAGAAACTTTTAAAAAGTATATATTTTTCTCTTCTTGTTGTCTGAGGTGAGAGGGTAAACCAGGTCCCTGTTATTCTGTCTTAGCTGGAAATGGAAGTTATAGAACTTATAGACTTATTTCTTTAGGAAATTTTGATTAAATACTGCAGTCAGTATACTTGCTGACATTTTGTCCTGGAGGATTTTCTTTGATTTCTGATTAGAATCTTAATCAAAGAGATTCATGTTATTCTCACAATTTAAAGCAAGTCCTTTGTGCTATAAGTACCTCTGACAAGAGTATAACATGCTTCCTCTTTGGTTTCACTGCTGCTCAAAATCAAAACTGAACTTAAAGGCAATGAGTTAATAATGGATTAAGATGTTACCACATTTTCTTTAGAAGAAATACATTCCAGTGAACCATTTGAGTAAAAATAGTTTCCCAAAAGGAACTTAATTCTGGAAAGATAATGATCTGTTTTACATGCCTGTAATTTACAATTATGTTTGGTTAGCTTCTGAATTGTGAGTATGGGAAGTATTGCAAGACGTAGAAAGCTGGTTGATATGTAATTCGTGCAATTCATTTCCAAAGCTCGGGGGAGACGAACATATTTCGGAAGGGAGCATGAGTCTGCATTCAAGAAAACCATTTAAAAATAAGCATGCATGGTTCTGTGCACATAAAGCTACACAAGAAGTACTACTATTATCAGAAACAGCAATATACTTAAATTTTCCCCAAAGAGAAACCTATCAGACCTCATTCATATTTTTGAGTGGGGCCACATCATGCGTGCCATTAAGGTAGGTGTCCTACCCTCTCACCCAATCAGCTGTGACCACAGACTGAACTCAACTACCCCCTCAGCTGCTGTGGGAAGGGCAAAGTTATTAGCTGAGTATTAGGCAGTCAAGAATTCCTCACAAAGGAGCTGGAAAGAACATTTTATGCAGAGAAAACCAAAGAGACATGAGTACTCAATGTCTAATGCCTAGAAGATACATATCTTCTTACTGGCCTCCTGTTAGTAAAAAAAAAAAAAAACCACCACCAAAATGTTTTAAAATTTTGATATTTAAATATCTGAACAGCCAGTTCCACACCCTGCCTGCCTTTGTGGTCCCTTCTTTGGCATGCTCTTCTTATAGAGATTGTCTATTCAGGGATTTTCTGGCTTAGCTCAATGCATTAATAGAAAAGCAGCATCCAGAACAAGTCCTATATCTGTGCACTCCTATTGGTCAGACCAAACCTGCAAAATGGTATTGTACCTGGGAAGCACCCTTAATGTGCAGTTGGCAAAGTAGGTTGGATTGAGAGGAAGTAATGAATTGTAAGAAGGGTAAGAAAATCACATCTTGTAGAATGATGAAAGCAGCTAGGGATGTGTCGCTAAAAACCAAAAAAATAATTAACAGTAGGCTACCTTTCAGCTGACTGAAAAGATCTAAACGGGCTGTCAGGTAAAAAAGCCACACTGAATCTGAGGATGATGCTAGAGGCAAAACCAACCCCACAAAATGGAAGTGACTGAAAGACAGATTTCAACTCAATATAACGGGGGGAAAAAAAATCCTCTAACAATTACGTAAGTATTTTGTTGAAAAGGAAATGAGCCTTTTTGTGATCCATGGAATGTCTCTAGACTAAAATAGAAGGCTAGATTACAGCTATTACGTAGTGTGGCAACTGAAGAAGGAGTCAACCCTGTAATTGCTTTTGCTTTTGTCACAGACGTATGACAAGCCAGTTTCTTGAATTGAAAAATATTTAGTGCTGAATGCAGAGAATCAATGTTAGTTTTTGTTAGGGTGAGATATGAAATTTGCACATAAGTGAGAAATTACTTTTGTTCCTCTTACCCCCCACCCCACAGCAGTTGGTGTTTTTACTGCAGAGAAAACTTAATGGCACAGAGAGGTAAAGACAATCAAGGGATTCAATAGCTATGCTGTATTTCTCAGCATGGCCCACAGGTACAGAGGACAGTTTACAATTTTTTTTTTTAATATATCTTTATTGATTTCAGAGAGAGAAAGAGAAACAGAAACATCAATGATGGGACAGTTGTCACTGATCGGCTGCCTCCTGCACGCCCCCAACTGAGGATCGAGCCCGCAACCGGGCATGTGCCCTGACTGGGAATCGAACTTCGATCGCCTGGATCCTAGGTCGACGCTCAATCGCTGAGCCACACCCGCCAGGCGCAGTTCACAATTTTAAATGATGCCAGTTCTGAAACCAGAGTGTCTTTTTTTTCTGATAGAGGCTGACCCAGTGTACTTACTGGTAATGATACAGTGTCATTTACATTCTATCCAATGGATTCCTCAAATTAATTTGAATATAAAAGGGAAAGGGGAGCATGAAGATGAAGGGATGAACATGTATCCTGTGTGTTGGCATCTTTATAATTAGCTATGAAAATCCTTGGCTAAACCTACCTCAGCCACAAAGGAACCTCTGTGCCTCTTACCTGTCACACCTGCACCCTCTTCCTTAACTTTGACAATGTGACACACCAGAGAGCTGCATCCTAACCCCATCACCTATTAACTGTAAGTCATCTACTTAAGGTCTCTCTGTGCCTCAGTTCCCTCATCTGTAAAATGGAGGTAATAATGATAGTTTCTTCATTGCACAATTGTAAGAACCAAAGTTTCCTGTATATAAAGCCCTCAACATTATTTATCCCCTTTACCATCCTAAACATATACTCCCCAGAAACTAGTATACATTCCATTTTTCTTCTTTTTCAATAAACAGTAAGTGTACTTTTCAGAATTATTCCTAGGTAGTTAAGAATTTGAATTTATTTATCCCAGTATTTTAAAAATTTTTCTTCAAATGTAGAAATAAGAATGGCTGTTAATTTGGATGTCTTTTAAGGTGATATTTTATTGGGTAGATTTACACAAACTATTTTCACAATTTACAGCATTCTTTTAATTCTGAAAGTACCCGCTTGCTCCCAGATCTGAACAGTTATTTAGCATGGGATTGAGAATACAACTTCAGCCTCTGTTGTTGGAATCCTCTGTGATAGTGAAATCTTCCTATTGGCTACGTTTTTTCCTAAGCTGAGTTTGGCAGGCACAATTACAAGTATCTGACAGACATGTGTTTTTCCATTGATAAGAAAGTTTCCTGGGACAAGTGTGCTCAATATTCACGATAAAATTTTGAAAACACACTGTTCATTTCCCTAATGCCCAGCACGTACGCTGGTGTGCCCGCCAAGCAAGCTGGTATCATCAGCCCCCCAAAACGCCTGCAACTGAATCTCTTTACCTGGTACTGGCAGGGCCCAGGCTTACACTGGGAACTGGTAATGCAGGAACTTATAAGACAGTCGCGAGCTCTGTTAACATGCAGCTGACAGACCCTCACCTGCATAATGACTGTGTAATTCTTTTCCTCCCGATAGTATGGTGAACAAAATGATGACCGCCAGGAAGACCTGCATATGGGTTAACTATCTGACAAACAAAAGGAGAATTTTCACTGGAGGAAAGCCCTGAGGAAATTTATTTATGAACAGAGGTAACCTAGTACTACATGACAATTTGTTATGGAATAAAATGATATATTTTCTGACTTGTGTGGCAATAGGAAAAAAGTATGATTCTGCCCCATTAGGTAAAAGTTAACTTAAATGTGTGATAGTAGAGGAGAAAATTATAGTCTTCAAACAGAAGAATCCAGTGTTTCCTCAGGTTCCAGAATTAGACCACAGAACCTTTGAATTTGCATCACTTCCAAATGAAAACATTCTCTGCTAAAATAATGTTTTAAATATTATGGGGAACCATTCCCCTCAGAAGTTATATTTTATTGCAGTGTCATAGGCATGCTTATAGAAAGTACTGTTTATACGTAAGAAAGAACCATTTTATAATGTGAGGGAAACACTGAATTATACTTTTCTTAAAATGCACTAATATGTTAAAATTCATTCACATTCATATTTTTCAGGGAATATAGGTAAACTGTGTTAAGAAATTAGCGAGGCCTGTCCGGGTGGCTCAGCTGGTTGTAGCATCGCCCCACACGTCAAAAGGTTATGGGTTGGATTCCTGATCAGGGCACATACCTAGGGTGTGGGTTCAGTCCCTGGTCCGGGCACATACTGAAAGGCAACTGATTGATGGTTTTTTTTCCTCTCTTTCTCCCTTCCTTTCTCTCTAAAAATTAATGAAAACATATCCTCAGGTAAGGATTAAAAAAATATGCTGAAAGAATGTCTGGCAATATGACAGACTAGGATGGTGGGACAAACCCTCCAGTTCTAAACATGAAAATGCTGAATAAAAATATGACTTTTTTTTGAGCAAGAGGGCAGGTGCCCACCTCAAAATTAAGGAAAATCCCTAGGTACTATAAAATAAAGAAAGTGAAGCCAGAACTTCAATCTGTAGCAAAGGGGAAGAAATGGGTGACATCTGTAATGGTGTTAACAGTAAAAAAATAACAAAAACAAAAGACACATGAACCAGTGAAACAGAATTGAAAGTCAGAAATAAACCCACATATATATGCAAAACTAATTCATGACATAGGAACCAAGAATATACAGAAGAAAACAAAGTCTTTTCAATAAATTGTGTTGAGAAAAGTGGACAGCCAAGTGCAAAAGAATGACACTATCGTACAATATACACAAAAGTTAACTCAAAATAGATTAAAGACTTAAATGTAAGACCTGAAACAATAAAAGAGAGTGTTGTTTTAAGCCACCACAGTTTGGGGTGGTTTGCTGTACAGCAGTAGCTGATAGACTGGTCAACAATAACATAGATAATTGAAGGCTGTAGATATGAGAATAATCTTCCAGTTTCAAATATACTCTACGAGGAAGTTAAACATATTAACTTTAGACTTAAAGCACATATTTCAAAGTTAGTAACTACAACAAAATAAAATACAATTAAAACTTTCAAACCAGCTTTAAGTCAGAGGCAATAATTAAATAATAAAACAAATCAATTCAACAAAAGCTGTAAAAGAAGAAAAAAAACATAAAATAGACAATAAAATTAAAATAATCAGTAAAGTACATATAAACAGATTAAACTTATTTCTTTAAAAATATATTTACAGATTAGATTTTTTAAAAATAAGTACTGCTATGTACTATTTTAAAAATATATCCAAAAGATATTTACAGGCAACTAACTCATTGACAAGGAAACCCAAATTATTAACATATGAAAGATTTATCATGTTGAGAAAAATTTTAAAAAATCATTTATGAACCATTTAACAATTTATCAAAAGGACAGTGGGGAATTTCACCGTTTTACTCAGATTGGCATGAAATGTACAACTTATGAATTGTTTATTTCTGGAATTTCCCATTTGAGTATTTTCAGGCTGCGGTTAACTGTGGATAACTGAAACCATGAACAGTGAAACCACAGATAAGGGGGGACCACCGTAATATAATCCCTTCTCTCTGCCCTCCCAAATATTAAAAATTTACCACTAGGGAAAATTCCCAGACTGTCAATACCTACAAAGGAAGAAGCCCTCTCCAGGATATAATACCGTAAGTCGTGTTCCACAGGTAGCCTCTAGATTAGCGTGTTCCGGGTGAGAGCCATGCATACCCAGTCTGGATGTTATGGGAGATTCTTATAAGTAGTGGGACATAGGGTTGGAAGGCAGCACAGACCTAGATGATGAAGGATGATGGATCTTGGGTTTTTCTCTGGACTTTACGGTACAGACATTGAGAGTCAGTGAAGGGGTATAAGACCCAAGAATTGTCTGAATGAGTGATTCGGACACATTATAGACAGAACCTCAGTGCAAAGCCACATAGGCCATACACTGTACAACTCCATGGGTTGCCAGTTACATTGGAATTCATGGCATGTGCCTGAGCTGTATAATGTGGTCACCCTAGTCAGATATATGAGAAAAACTTGCAGCTAGTTATAAAGATATTCAATTTTTCAGTGATCTATGCCAAAACTTATCTGAAGCAATTAGTTTTTTTTCTTTTTGAGTAAAGATGTGGGACAGAAAGCTTAATTAGGAGACTAGTGCAACTGTTTGCAAATAACATAAGCGCTAGGTTGGGGACTAGTAGTAGAAATAAGGAGGGAGTAGATGACAAAGTCATTATGAAGCAAGAAGCCCCCAAATGAATGACTCATTAGATGCAGGGAGGAAGAGAAAAACAATCCGATGATGTCTGGTATGGATAATTTGAGGTTGTCTCACGGGAAGAGTTGGGGTGATGAACAAAATTAAAGAAGGTAGATTTTGTGTTTGACATACAGTGCTTTGGGCAGAAGTAGAACTAGCAAATAGGTCTTCTGATTCCCAAAGACTTTTCCCCATTATTCTATCATGATTTTCCATGAAAACAAAATGTCCACTTTCACTTTACTTTATACTTCTCAAAGACAAATTACTCAATATGCTTAGCACTTTGATCAACTCATTAACAAAATCCCAAAATTAGATGAAGTTCTTTACATTTTCTCCCCCATGAATTAATTTTCAACCCTAAATATTAAGGCCAATACCAGATATATTTGAGAAGGGAATCTAATATTTAAAATGAGTTTACCTTGACAGTCACTGTACTAGAAACTTCATGTTTTATTCTACCAGAGCCCTGTGGAGTTGTGCATTTTCACTACTTTACAGAAGAGAAAACTGGCTGAAAGGGGTGAATCAAATGCCCAAGTCCTCATGCATACAAAGCTATGAGGTTCAGATTCAATCCAGATCTAACTATAAGGGCCTTCCTTGTCCCCTCTCAGTGGATATCTCAACAGGGATAGTTCTTCTAAATGTGTTGAGGCTGCTTGAGGAAATAAAAAGTGAAGGAGATACTCATTTTCTCTCGACTATACTATTTTTGCTGTCACTATTGTTTGACACGTTTTATTTAAACTAGGCACTAGTAACTGAAGCACTTAAGTTGACAGAATTATATCTCTTTGGGTTTTGCATACAGGAAAGCTTACCTGCAATCTCAAGTATCACTGAAGTGTTCCCTAGTGTAATTATCATTGGTTAGTGCCATCTGTTCCAATAGATCATTGTCAAATCACCTCATGTTTCACATAAATTGTGTTTCCTCTAAAGCAAAACCAACACAAAATATCTTGCCTAAGCTAAGAGTGAAGCTTACAAATAAGTAGGTCAACCATACTCCAGGTGACGTTTCTCCACATTGGAGAACCTAAAGAACTACTTTGTGGTAGAGACATGGGGTATTTGAATAGTGACAGTAATTCAAGTCTGATACTAGCAAACTCATTAATATTATGAGACAATGGTAAAAATTGGAGAGACCACCAATCCTGCCTGAAGTACTATGAAGAAACTGACATGAAACTGCTTTAAAAGGTATAAATAGGAAATATTCTACTGTTTACATATAAAGTTTGATGAAATGCATTCAACACTTCAATTTCTTTTCTTTTTTTCTTTTTTTAAAAAGTCATTTTTTTTTTTTAATTTATCTTTATTGATTTCAGAGAGAGGAAAGGAGAGGGAGAGAGAGACAGAAACATCAATGATGACAGAGTCATTGATCGAGCCCGCAACCCGGGCATGTGCCCCAACCGGGAACTGAGCCCCGATCGCCTGGATCCCAGGTCGATGCTCAACCGCTGAGCAACGCCCGGCCAGGTAACACTTCAATTTCAAAAGCACCAGTAGAGCATCTATTGGATGTCGGCTCCATGTCAGGGTCTATGTTCCCCCTTGCTTCTCTAGATCATTACTTACAGTGGAGGCTCTCTCCTACCTGCCTCACCAATCCATACTCTACATGCTGTATTTTATGGGTAATTACTTTTTACCTTTCACCCTGTGCTCTAATTTTTGTTCAAATGAGCACATATTCCAGAAGAAATAAACATGTAAGTCAGTGATTTGGGTGGTAATTTTATAGCAGATGGTAAAAAAGTTAAAACTATAATTTTCCCTGCCTTTATAAACATTCATATTTCAGCTTTCATATTTGCTTGGAAAGGTTCAAGAAGAAAGAAGTATTACTATAAAAGAAATATAGACTCTCTTTTAAAAATTACCCAAATTAAAGTTTCATGGGACGAGAAATGCTCTTTTATCTGCTGCTTTTAAGCTAAGAACTTTTGAGAAACATAGGCAATGATGAGATGACATAAAAGGGAAAAAATTAGGAACCTTCAAAATAGCTTGCCATCTCTATGAAATGCCATTGAACCCTCCGCATAACCTCCTATGTTCCTGCAGGCAAATTTTATGTAGAAAATTTCAACGAGCAGAAGAGCAGTCAGAGATAAGAATGCAGTAAGATTTCCTGCAGTCAGGGCCAGTGTGACCCAGTTGTATGCATTGCATCCAAAGGGAGAAGAGGCAGGAATTCAACAGCTGTGAGTACCCGTAGGGCTCTCCACCATCACTTCCCTTCCCAGGCAAAGCTCTGTCAGATGCTCACGTGGTTTTACGTAACTGAAAACAGTTTACGTTTGCCTCCCTCAGGAAGAATCTTGACTCCACCCCCACACTTGCTCTCCCAAGACAGAACTTCATCTCAAGTCCTTATGACCCAAACCCTTCTATTCACCGCCTCAGCCATTTGAAAGTATAAAGCCAACTTTCTGGACTATTTCTGGAAATGTGACATTTGGGTCCTTCCAACATAACCCAGTTATTACAACATACACTTTTGGAGGAAGTATCCTTTACTACATCTGTATTTGCAATATCTTTCAACACTAAGTACATATTTACTATGCCCTCTGAGTGCTAATGGGAATTTCTGCTGTTATTTGTTACGGTGCTCATACTATTTTAATTGCATATGCTATATACACACTTCTGTTCAGATTAGCCTAATCTCATATTGCTAGAACTCATTTTAAGCTTTTGCTGCAACTTTTTTTACGTATTTAAATTGATTCAAAGAAAAAATGTCAGCGATTTATTTCCCCCATCTCCCCAGCCACTACTGGAAGAGTTCCTACTATAAAAGAAAAAAACAGATTTATTAGTGAAATAATGAATCACACCTTAACTGACCTGGCCTAACTGTAATACATATTTACAGGTTGCTAGACAATTAGAACCATTTTGTTTTAATAAGGCCTCTACATGTCTAAGTACCTAATGCCTCTCATGAGACTAAAAAGTACAGTATGTATTTCTTTCATAAAGAAATAATTATTAAGAAATGGGGAGAAAACCCCTTATAATAAGAGCAATGATGGCTATCATTGTAATAATCTTCAGTGCGTTATCAAGCATCGTGATGAATCTCACTCTTTTTCCCTGCACTGTTCCTCAGACACACAGCATCTGCTTCTGAGTGTCATAAGGAGTCAGGCCCTCTCTGTTGAAGTCCAAGAGAAATGATGAGCTAACGTTACCAGGCAGAGTGCCCGCTCAGAGAAACTACTGCTTTCCAGCAGGGCAAGGTGCTCTTCTGGGGACTGACGGCGAGGCAGCTGACTGGTGGGTAAGCCCATCTCCTGGGTTTTCAGAGACTTTTAGGAAAGATTTATCAGAACTAAAGAAGTCTAAGGGAGCACTGTGTATTGTTGTAATTGAATTCACTGCCAATTAGGGCTAGAGTTGATGTAACTACTACAAGACTGTTGTAAACTTTTCTGAATATGTTCTCAACTTCTGTTTTAACCACAGCAACCTATTTATGGTTTTTAAAAATCTAACTTCTTGAATGAAAACAAAATGCATAATGGCTATTTAAAAACAAAACTAGCTTGAATGGGTTCAAGTTTGTTTGTTTTTTCTCCAGGGGTAATTGTTAAGTCTTTTAGCACATAACTTAATTGGGCATATGCCCCTGTAACTTGAATGTGAAAGACAAGTATGACCACTTGTGATATTCAGTTTTTAGGTGTCATGTCTTCCTGTGAGAACAAACATTTCATTTCACTAAAAGAGCAGAAAAAGGAATGGTACATACAATGATGATTTCAACAACCACCAAAATAACTCATAAGTATCAACTCTAAAACAGGTGAGAGTTGGGATAAGATGCAAACTTTGGTAAGGAAACTAGTTTTCAAGTAAAAACACTCAGAAATATTTTACCTTCAAAGTTGCAAACACAAAATGTCAAGATATGTTAAGCTGAAGTTCTTAGCTTTTACATAATTTCATTTTAGATATTTGAATAAAATGGAATCTGATATTACTTTCAGAACTTCTATTCTGCTCCAATTTGGCCTATTGAATTTGTGAGAAAGTCTTGATTCTTTCTACAATATTCTGGCATCTTCCATCAAACTGATTTAAGCCCCTTCCCTGTACAACATAAAGTACATACAGGAACTCTGTGTGCCTTATGGATCATCTTCAGTACCTACTAAATAGATGCAATCAGCAGGCATAGTTGAAGAAGAGTCTAAAGAGTATGAGGCAATAACATACTATCAAAAATTATATGCTATTTGTACTCTGATTAGCCATATGAGAAGATCACAACTCCATAATTCTAATGTTCAAAATTCAGAAGACACAGATGCTTTTGGTTACAGATAGATGAATACCTTTTGTGTGTGTGTGTGAGTGTGTGTGTGGGGGGGGGGGAGAGAGAGAGAGATGGGGAAGGCACTTTGTTTCAAATATCCTGATAAACTTCTAAGAAGCTTTGGTCACAACTCAAGAGCAAATGGTGTTATATAATAACTAGTTGGAGTTTTCACACACAGCAGCCAAATTTGTATGAGGGGAGCAGAGTCGAGTATCTGTTGTGCTGAAAGCCTTAGAAAACTTATTAAATAGCTATATTCATCCTAGACTCCCCAAAAGGGTGTATTTGCAGATATCACAAAGCTTGGTGATATGAACAGTGCGACAGGTGACAGTGCTAGTGTTTGGAAGGTCCTGACAAGCTAGATTGATGGCTAGACCCACCAAGATTACATTTAATAGAATTAAATATAAATTCTAAGCTTCCAGTTAAACATGGTAGTTTGAACACTTCTCCTTATTTCTATTTATTTCCACTCTTGTCCAAAACTATGACAGTTAAGAAGTTTCTAAAAGACATAAATCTACAAGGTCAAAGAGAACGGGAGACAAGATCACAATGCCTGAGAGATGGGGAGAGGATAAAGTTTTAGAAGCAGAAAACCAGGTGCAGGAGGAGTAGTTGGCTTAGTACAGCCAAAAACAGAACATTAAACCAGTAAGAAGCAAGTTAATTCACATCACAGAATTTCCCCCCCTTTCCTCCTTAAATGATGTAAATTTCCAGTTCAAAAGGAGATTAAGGGTTTTAAAAGTCATTGTACTAAAACATTTCTAAGTATTAGGGATAATGCAAAGATCATAGGTGCTTCCATTGAAGAGTTAAAAAAAAGATAGGTCACATATATTAAGTATAAGAACAGTATCAGATTTCTTAATGGCAAATCTGGAAGTTAAGAGGAAAATAGAGCAATGCTGTTAAAACGCTGAAGAAAACATTTCCAGTACAGAATTATAAATCTAGGCAAAAAATTAAATTAAGAGTGGAATTAAGGCATTCCCAGATATATAATATCTCAAAATGTATCTTCTTTTTTCAGGAAGCAGCTAGAGAATATAATATCTCAAAATGCAGGAGTAAATTAAGACATGAAATTCAGGAGATAGGACGGTGGCAGAGAGAGCTTACTAGTTGACAGTGGTACAGCAGGTCTATAGATCTACTGATCCACATTGAAGTGGAAGAAACAAACTCTAGGAGAAGAGAGAGAACACATGAGATTACTTAAAGTCTGAATCTTTTAGAATTAGATTTTCAATACTAACCAAAAAAATTAAGATTTGAGTGTCAGGTAAGTAGGAAGCTAAACAACCAAACCAAACAAATAGCAATTATTAACTCCAGGGAAAACAAAAATTAGACACAATGGAAAACAAGAATTATCACAGCAATGACAGATACTTGGTTCAGCTGTGGATAGTATTTATAAAGCCATAGCACTGTAAACTAAATATTGATTTTAAAAAATAACTGATGAAAAGTTGTCTTCAGTGCAATGAGCCTGGAAAGTCATGTTTCTTCTCCCCACTGCAGTGGCTGTATTACAGTAATAAGTAGGCTCATTTAGAAACAGTACATAAGTCATAGTCATAGCAGCTATAATTGAAGGGGACAAACACCTGTGGGCACCCCCAAAATCCCCAGATAAGCCTGGATGATTTTTCTTTTCCTACAAAGGGAGACAGAGGCACAGACCCTCTCAGTTGCCATAGCCCTTACATCATTATAGGTAATGATAAATTAAGAGTAGGATCTAAGCAGAAATGCTGGTGAAGTCCAAACCCAAGATGTATTTAATTCACTGGAGGTGTGTTCTGTGTGAGGAAAATCAGACAACTGGGTTGATTTAGAAGCTGGCTAATTTATATAGCCAGTTATTTTGATTTCTAGGCACGTACTAAACCTGTTTCTATTTACCTATATAACTGAGATATTCTGAAATTGTTCACTGAATTTAATGGGCCATGGCTAGACTCTATTTTGTTAGGCCCCACTGTCCTTCACTTTAATGTACAAATAGATGTTTTTACGAAACTGTGTGTTTCTGTAAGACCTAGAAACTGAAGAACTAAAAATGTAAGTAAAGGTTAAAAACAGGAAATAGTCAAATAGTTTAAGTACCCTTTCCCACAAGTTTTATCATCAGAAGACCATTACTGGCATTTCTGGTGATCAGTCTCACAGAGCGGAAAACAGAACCCCCATGGTATCTCCAAACAGGGCGTTTACAGCCTCCACTGAGATCACAGTTGCTGACAAGGGAGAGTGGAAAGGATGTCGTGAAGTCCTAAGGTTTTCACTTAGGCTATGTCAGCCCCAGTAGTTACCGGCTAACTACATAGATAATAAAAATAAAATTGAAATTTCACTACAGCCACTAAGGAGGAATTTGAGCTTTAGATGGAGGACAATGGTAGATCTGAAACATCTCATCACTGCTGTTTCTTCTCCATGACTGATTGTGCCAAGGGCCGCTCTGGATGAGCCCTTATAAGATACAGTGTGAACTCCTTACTCTAAAGAAACATGTGGTGGAACTTCCTGGTGAAGACGGCCATGCTGATCTCCATCCAACTTGACTGGTTGATTCCTTCAGGATATGCATGATGTGACCACTGAGTCGAGTTTCTATGAAACTTAGCATTTGGATAAAATACCAAGAAAATGCTGGATAAAATAAGAACTTGACATTGTTAGCATTAGAAACTCAAAGGGGAAAGCTACTTAGTGAAATTATTATCTGAAAAGTTTCCCTCTAATACTAAAATTATTCAGACACAAAATTGTTTAACTGATTCAGAAAACTGGTACCAGATCTCATTATAATGCCCAAACCTTACTGTTTGCATGTATATTTTCACAAGTAATAAAAATATCTTTGAAAAGACTCTGGCAGTGTTATCCAGACGTACCTTTTCAAACAGACAGGGCAAGTCCCTATGATGCTTCAAAAGAATTTTTAAGAGTATAACTTATTTTATTAAGAGCTTTATTGATATAGAATTCATATACTATATAAATCATCCATGCCAAGTGTCAGTTGAATGGCTTTAGTATATTACCAGTTGTGCAACCAATCACCACTATCTAATTTTAGAACATTTTCTTCATTCTCAAAAAGAAAACCTATATTCAGCAGCAGTCAAGAATGGCAGACTTTTGGAGTTTCCTCTTCCCTTAAAAAAAGAAACGGGTTTAAATATTGCTTAGTTATTTGGACACAGCAGTCTAACGCACTTTTGGGGGGTAGTAGAGATAGAAAGAATATGGTGGAATATGGTGCTCCTGAGAGAATGCCCTGAATAATTCATATTCACATACAGTACTGACATGTGTGTGTACAAAATCTAAAAAAACCCCAACTGCACAGATATTTGATAACTCCCAGGATTATTCTGATTGCCTTGCCTTAAGGCCTGGGAAAGGCCAATGGTCATATCATTGGGAAACATGGCTAATTTCTTTGCTGGTTATTAATTTTTCTCTTTGTCAGTGCTTTCAACTTTATTACAGCCAAAACTTTTTCCACACCAAAATTCTTGTTTGGAAGGAAAAATAGTCATTTCTATTAAAGTTGCCTCCAGGAAGTAGTAATTTGGAGAGATTATAGTATTTGAACATAATAGACACAAATATGCATATTTTTCTTTATTCCCTATGAATAAGAATAGATGAAAATGGCTGATAGATGTCAGATAATCCTGATGATAACAATTTTAAACCTCTGTAATTTTATAAAACACACAGTTTTAGAGAATTACAATTCTGTATGAAGTTAAGCAGTCTTACTTTGCAATTTTATATCTTTTTCCAACATTATGATAAGAAAGTTAAGCTTCCTGTCTGAAGTCCAATTCACATTTCAGGAAGTCAATCTATTATCAGCCTTGCCAGATGTTTCTTCAACATGTCTGAGGCTGCTGCAACGACTCTGCTTCCTTTGAAGACACAGGGCCCTTTCCGTTCCCTTTACGACCATTCTCGAGTAGACAGAACAGCATTTGCTCCAACATCTCATTCATTTTTCTAAAATTATTGGTGAACACGTGTGTGCGCGCTGTTCTCTCATCTCCGGAAAAGTGTGTCACTGCAGCTTCCTTGGTCAGAAATGTTCTTGTTGCAAAAAGGAAATGTCTTGTTCCTTTTAAAATATTGAGAGTTCTGAAAATCCCCAAGCCAACCTGGAAGTATTTTGCAAAACCCTCTATAACAATGTCAGCATGTAAGAGAATTTATTAGGGGTTTTTATGACCTCTCATCCAAGGCCCCACTGATTTTTCTTATACTTCCTGTTGCCAAAGAAGAGTGCTGCAGATGTTTAGGGGAAATGTTGTAGCTGTGCATGTGATCTGTTTGTTGAATTTGCCCAGAATTGCACGGTTTAGAGGTTAGAGAATGAATAAAAACGACAGGCAGTAGGTCAGACCTGGGCAGTCAGCCTTCTCTGCCAACCTTGTAACCAAGATTAGGACTCTGAAGGGTTCCATGTTAAAGCGCTTGTGAAATACTACTTGACATCTCTGTCAACTGCGATATTTTGCACTTTCAACTCATGTGTCTTATTCAGGATAAGTGTTTGCTTAGATGCTAGAGAGCTATCCCAGTAAACCGTGGGCTTAGTTTACGTCCCTCCATGAGCTCTGCTGATAGATCCCAGGTACCCTGTCTCTACTAATCTCACTTCCCCTCAAAATTCCTTTTCTCCAATCTCCTTTTCCTGGCTTTCATGGTTAATCACTTTAAGTACTAACTTCCCACCCACCTTTAACAGCTTTCACGAGAATTAAGGTAGGGGATATTTTCTATATATTAAAGGGGAGATGTTATTTGATCAATTTATATAAGGGAATAGCTTATATAATGGAAAAGAACATAATTTAAATGCTATCCCTGTGGAACAGTTCCATTAAACCTGTTTTTTATCTGCAAAATTGCAGCATCATGGCCACCTCAGAAGACTGCAGTAAGAGAGAGTGTATGTGAAGTGCCCAGAGGAATGCCTAGGGTCCAACAAACATGGATAAAACACTACTTACTATATGCCAGGGGCTATACTAGGTCCTAATGCCACTCAGAGGAATAAGGCAATGTCCCTGCTCTCCACCAGACCTCTGCCCATGAAGTAAAGATGCTATCATCATTACTGAAGCTATTCTATTCTGTGGATAAACCATGTTGTCACAATATTAAAAACAGGAAGCATCATAACTGTAGCCCTAATAGATGTCTAAGCAAACTGCCATGGCAACAAGGTTGGGATAAAAGTAACTTCTTTGGAAAAAGAGATAATACAGGAGTTCAGAAAAGCTTCAAATGGCAAGTTATTTTTGAGTTGAACTTTACAGAGAAGTGGGGAGCAGGCACTCAGGGAGCAGAAACACCAGGAAAGGGCACAGGGTAAGAGATTTCGTGGCTGGTGCAGACAACACTCAGAAGTATTTTAGATGACAGTATAATACACAGCAGGAGAGGAGGCTGGAACAGTAAGGGACTCAGTTGTCTAAGGCTTTAGATGACATATTGAAGAGTTCAAACTTAAGCGATAATCCTTGGGGAACCACTGATGACTTGTAAGGACAAAAGCAGTGTGATTAGGTCTGTGCTCTAGGATGGAATCTCTCTTTGCAGTATAGAGAGCAGAATGGGTGGTGACTGGGCCGAAGGAAAGGAGACGAGTGGAAAGGATACTGGAGAGCAATGGGAGAGATCATGATGACCGAAACTAGAGCAGGTTGGGTGGGCAGGAGAAGACGGGAACTATCTGAGAGACATTTTGGAACCTGCTTCATTAGCATATCTAATCAAATGGTCAGAGGAAAAAAATTAGCTTTTAACTGTCACCCATCCAAATATTTTGGAACAGTACTCTGAAGGGCTCTGTGGTGATGTATTCCCTCTGCTTTTTTCGCTGGGGACAGAAGCATGCTGGGGAGAAATGGGAAGCAGGCAGAGAAATCTGTTTGGCCCTCTGTTTTCCCAGCCATAAACCCTTCATCCTCGCCTAATGAAGGCTCTCGGTATGTCATAGTGCTGACTTTCTGGAAGCACTATAAGAGGGAAGGATGCTAGATGTGACGGTGAGCAGGAGAACCAGAGAAGAGAGAGTGCAGTGCTTTGGGGACAACAGAATTGTGTTCTGGGGACCAAAAGTGGAGGCCAAGAGGCCTCTCCACTGCCAGCAGCTGTGTGACCTTGGACAAGTCACTCAGTGTCACATAACTTCAGCAGCAGCATCTGTGGCAGGAAGATAATGAAAAGTAACACCTGCCTGGCTTGCCTACTAGAGATGAGAAAGGAAATATAAAGTGCTAACATGTCAGACAATTCTTTGCTACAGAGGTATCTGAATATAAAGAATTATAATGAAAGAATCACATGTTTTTAAAGGGCATTTCACTTTTATGGGAACTAGAGAGATAGTGTCTGCACTCAATAGATGTTTATTTCATAAAGATATATTCATACCCACAAACACATACTTAATTCACTGAAGGCATGAAGAGCAGGGTTAAATTCAACCATTTAATTTAAACATGCTATGAGGTTTCAACATGCTATAGCGGAAGAAGGCAAAATCTGGATCCATTAGATAATGAGTTCACGCGAATATAATTAGACTGGGCATTCCTTAAGGACTTATGCAGCATCATAAGGCCGAAGCTCCTACTTTTGCATCAGTGACTTGGAGAAAATAATACATATCTCACAACTATATAACTAATATAATAATACTTAGCAAAACACTTGGCATAAAAGTGGGGGTCTACAAATATTAGTTTCCATTCCCCACATTTATTCATTCATTTAGCAAATTAGTAGTATATGTCTAGTGTGCCAGTCATCATTTTAGGACTTAATACAATAGAAATTAAGAATGACAGGATCTGTGCCCTTATGGAGCCAAGAGTACAGCAGAGGAAGCAAAAACAGTCAAGTAAACAAGAAATAGACCATGAGGGGATCCATGAAGGAAATAAAAAGATGCTGTTGTGTAGTCAGCAAGGGGCACAGTGGGGTGGGGGATGGGAAGGCTGCTTTATAAAGGAGAATCGGGAATGTCCTTCTGAGAATATGACATTAAACTGAGACCTGAAGTGTTTGAGGGAAACAGCAATAAAAAAAATTAGCAAGCAAACAAAACCAGACGGGAGACAAGCATTCCAGGCAGAAGAAACAGCAAGTAGGAAAGACCCAAAGCAGCAAAGGGCTTCAGTGTTTGAGACACTTGAAAGCCAGAGCAGTTGGAAAGCAGCGAGCAGGAGTGAGAGTAATACAGATGAAGCTGAAGGGATCTGGCTGCCAGATCACACAGGGTCCGTGGCATAATTAAGTATTTAGACTTAACCCAAATTCCATGGGAAGACACTAGAAGATTGTAAAGAACTGACATGATCTGAATTACAGCACCCAAGACTGTGTCTTATGTATCTTACATTCCGATGTCCTTTGTTTTTAAAGATGTGGCACAAAATATTATGTACCATATTTAAATAATTTATAATTTTGTTGAATGCTCTTTATTAATTATGAGATACACCAATGTACTACTGAATCCTGGGTCTGATGTATTGAACTTATTTGCATCAATCAGGTAAATCTTCTAATTTCTAGACTATGTACTTCATAGTTTATCCTAAACTCTGGCTCAAAATAAATAGCTCTCTGTGCCACAAGCTGTTTCTCCCATTTCCTAGTATCTATTTTCCTTCTCCAAAATATGAGAATGAAGATGAAGTGGAGGGGGTTATTTTTCTGGTGAGCTGTTATCATTATACTGACCAATACTAAGAAGCGATTTTCTTTGCCAGCCCAATGTAGTTATCAAGTCATTTAATAAAGGAAAAGAATGTATGTCCTACTTTTCTCCCTCTCACATTTATTCAAATTGTTTTATGATGTGTGCTATTTGTCTTCAGGTCCAGCTCCTCCTCTTCCTGGGCCTATGGCAGGCTTTTGTTTGACTTGTAGAAACCATTCTCTGTGTTTCTGTATGGCAACCTGCTGTTTGGCTGGATTCCTGCTCATATCCATTCCCATTCTCTCATTTATTTCTATTTCCTTTCTTTTTCTCCCCTAGAGAGTCAAAGAATATAAAATTTCAGATGCAATTGTGTTAGGACAGTTTCCACAGTCTGCAACAGTTCTTCCTGTGACTTCAACTAACAGTGGTTCTGGATATATGCTCAGCAATGGGCCATGGTTTTTTATTTTAACAGCCCATGAGGGGAAAATGTTCACTGTTTAGAAGGAAAGTTCTCCAGAACTGGCTGGTGGGACAGTGGTAAAATGAACAGGAGCCTCAGGTGGGCTGGGTCTCTTATCTTCATCTAGCTGGTCCCAGAGGGAGACCATATAATTAGGGTAAAGTGGGCACATAAAGATGTAAACAGTACAAGAACAAAAGTGATAGGGCAAGGGATCATCATTTTGAATGGAAGGAGTAAGAACCAATTAACAGAATTTCATATGAGGAATAAAAAAATAGTTACAACCATCAAAAGTGAAATTACCTAGTGATTTGCCAAAACCTCATTGGTGCCAGGTAAATGCCAATTAAACCAGCAGCTGTATAATAGTTTATAAAACATTTGTTGTATGTATCATCATACTTAATTTTTATAACTACTCACACTCAGGGAAAATGAGAAAATTGTCAGGGTCAAATCAGTGGAGAAAGTTTGCATATAGAGCACACACTCTAGAATCAGACCAGTCTTGCCATTATTACCAACACATTTTTTTCATTCATGAATTTTTATTACTTAAAATCTACTTCTGAAAAGTAAATTGTGGTGACTTATAAGAAAAATTAAGCAAAATAGCACCCAATATGCAAAGGAAGGACATGTATGATTTGAAAAATGAAGAGGAAGGTAACCATATTCCAAATCTGGATAAATTACAGCTATTACCAGGCAGTACAAAATTTAACTATGTTTCCTGGCAGGCAAGGAAAGCAAGAAACGTGCTTTTAACTCTATGCCTGGATTATTTCAGTAATTTTCTGCTTGCTCTAGTCTAAATCATACATGTACCTACCCATGCCCACCTATTTTGACTGTGACTATGTGGCCTTGAAGCACTTGGTTCATTTCTTCCTGTGACAGTCAAGCAAGGAGAGGGAACACATGGAGAGGCTGATACAGCTGCAGAACCAGTGCAGGGGATGCACCCGCCTGTGCAACATCCAAGGCCTGACGGCAACCACTGGGAGAATGGCTTACGGGCCATAGAGTGTGCACTGCACCTGGAGATAAGTGTGAACCAGAGCCTGTTCGATCTGCACCAGCTGGCCACCGAGAAGAAGGTCCCCCACCTGTGCGACTTC
This sequence comes from Miniopterus natalensis, assembly GCF_054644295.1. NCBI lineage: Eukaryota > Metazoa > Chordata > Mammalia > Chiroptera > Miniopteridae > Miniopterus > Miniopterus natalensis. The sequence goes on along the minus strand of NC_142086.1, from coordinate 75,078,674 downwards.
CTGGAGCGTCACTACCAGCATGAGCAGATGAAGTTCATCAAAGAGTTGGGGAATGATATCACCAACCAGCACAAGATGAGAGCCCTGGAATCCAGCCTTGAAGAGTACCTCTCTGGTATGCTCACCCGGGATGACAGCAACAAGAACTGAGCCAGAACTGGTTTCCCTGCAGCCACAGGGTGACTTCCCCTGGTCACTATGCCAAGCATGCACGTTGCAGTATTTCCCTTGCAAAATGTTCACTTAAGTTTTTTTCAAGTTTTGCCATTTCTTCCAATACAGTTAATGGTTCCTAAACAAACAAACAAAAAAACCATACTATATACCTCTGTCAGATTATCATAAAATAAATATCTTAACAATTTTAGTCCCTTGTTTACCTCTCACTTTTAATTGTTCTGTCTATACAGGCATATACCCAGAGTTTGCAAAATGATGTCCAGCAAAGGCACCAGATATGTGTCTACAGAATCCATCCAGATCAGCTTTCCTCTTGTCCATCCCAACACATAATCAGTCTCCCTCATACATTCTCTGGTCCTGTCTCCCCATCTGGGCTACACAACTCCCTCTAGTCTGGCATCCCTTGTTTAGACAGAGCTGTGGTCCTGGCTTAAGCCCCAGCTCTGTTCCCACCAGGAGTTTAGAAGTGCCCGAGAACATCTGTTCAACTCATGAGAAGTCTACATATTAGGAACTACAAAGCCATCCCTGAATAAAGAAAGAACCAGACAACTTGTTAATCGCAATGCAGTCTTAGTGGCGAGTATGAGGAAAATGTAAACAGAGGGTCATGTTTATCACTAAGATTTTTATTCAGCCCCAGCCCCCTCCTCTGTTCAGCCTACCCCTGGCTGGACTCATAAGGTAGGAGGTGTGAGTAGGATTTGAAGCTCTCAGCAGAAATTGAAATAATTGTTTGTTTTTCTTTTAGTCTGTGACACAGGGAACATGACTATAATGACAATTATAATGACAAAGATGGCCAGGAGTTTGAGTGTCTTGAGCTCCATCCATCAGAGACAGCAGGGACAACCCACCCAGCACAAGCCTTCTTGCTGATCTGTAGGAGGGGTGAAATACAGCAAGCCAAGCAGGGCCCAGAAGGAGTGCATGGTTGTCCTATTCTAGGGAGAGGGTGAGTGCTATGGGGAAAAAAAGTAGAGCAATACAAACATGGATGCCACACAGTAACTGATTAGACTCATTTATGAATTCAGGCAGAACACCCCTCATGATTCCCTGAAATACTCTGTGGGACGTTCAGGGGTTTACGACCCTGTATTACTAGGAGAGTTCACAGGCAGGTTACAGTAATATGTATCCTTAGAATACGCACCGTGGCTAGGGATAAAGGACTCCTGGTGCCATGACTATATATAAATTCCTTCTCTGGTATCCATGGGACAGACTAACTAGGCCAATACCAAACTGGTTTCCTTCATGGATCAGAGCTAGTATCTTCTCAACTGGGCTCACCTGTGCCACCCAATCACCTCTCAAAACTGTTCCCTGGCACAGAGCGTTAGGCTGGAGTGTTCCATCTAAGCACCTCTGAGCTCAGTCTGTGCATGTTCTGGTGCTTGTCCCACACCCCCAAGTCTTCATTTGCCTACTGACATCAAGTCCATGCATCTCAGTATCAGCTTAAATGTCAGTAATCATTGCCCTGCACTTGCATTCTCAGCATCATTATTGGGCATGTTCCTCAGTGTTGCTTCAGAGTTGCTGGCTGTGTATCTAGATTTGGGTGGGTCATTTTAACTTAGCCTTGAAGAAACACAGAAGTTAAAGGCCATTTTCAATTAATCAGTAGTGCTTATTTAGCTTTATGTGCTCAGCAATGTTCTGGATACTTATACAAAAGAAAAGACACTATCCACCTGCCCAAAGTTTGCTAGGGAAGCACTTTAAGAACAATATGAGACAGTAAGTAATAGAATGAGAGAGCTCACTAAGGGCAGAAATAGAGATGGTTTCAAGAAAACAAGGAAATGTGAGCTGGTCTTGAGGGATGGACAGTGTAGCGGGCAGGGAAGGGGACCAAACAGTCTTCTCTTTCACTACAGGGCCTCTCCTGAACACCTCCATTCCCAGCACACTGTCATTTTTGTGATCCCCCAAAACGACACATACTCCCACACTCCCCTTCGGTCACATTCTTCCCACTGCTGCCTTTCCTATGCAATGAAACCCCACTAACCTCCAAAATCTACTTCAAAAGTTTCTTGGTACTCCCACGCTTCTCAACTCAAACAACTATGCTTCTCTATATTCACAGAAATACATTCATTCCTCAGCTACAGCATTTACCACATTATTAGTAGTACTAGGCATCTACTAGTAATAGTCTTTTCTAGTCAACTGTGAATTCTTTAAACCATATTTTGGCATCCTTGGTCTGAGCATCTAGCACACAGCCTGGCATTCAGTAGAGGCTTAGTGAATGTTGATTAAATCCCAAAATAACTGGCTGACTAAACATCTAGGCACCAACATGTGAGAAAATGTAGCTAATGTGGGATATTCTAGGTAGTCCATCTGGATACATATGCATTATATTAAAGATTACTCCCAAACTCAGTGACTTAAAACAATAAACATTTACTAACTCCCTAGTTCTGTGAGTTAGGAATTTAGAAATGGCTCAGCTGGGTCCTCTGGCTCAGGGTCTCATACAAAGCTTCACACAAACAGAAGCCCAGGGCTGCAGTCATCTCCAGAATTTGCTGGAGAAGAATCTGCTTCCAGCCTTACATACATGGCTATTGGCAGGGCTCAGGTCCTCACTGGCTACTGAACAAAGACATCAATTCCTCAAGTGGGCCTCTCACTAAGGGTACTCACAACAGGTGGCTGGCTTCTCCTGAATGAGAGGGTGAGAGAGCACACAAGACAGAAGTCACAAGTATTTTTATAATCTCAGAAGTGACATTCCTTCGCTTCTGTCATCATATGTTATTCCTTAGAATACAGTCAATAAATCCAGCCCACACTCAAGGAGAAGGGATTATACAGAGGCATTAACAAAAGGGAACAGGGATTATTAGGAGTTATCTCAGAGGCTATCTGCCACAAAGGACTTCCTGAAGGATGGGTAGGAGCCAGATCATGAAAGATCTTATATGCCATGCTAAAGAATCTGAAATTTATACAAATGATCATGGAACCTCCAACACAATTATCATATGATAAATTCACACATTAAAAAGATTACTCTGAATGTTTGAGATGCAACCGTTGGATGGGGTTATGGTGATAATAAAAGCAGGAAATCTAGTTATATACCAAGGGTCTTCCTTGGTAATGCTTTCATTTTTTCCCCCAACAAATATTTATTTTGCTCCTATCTTCCAAGGTTCTTTTGAGTATCAAAATGTAACCACACTCGCAATGTGAAAATTATTTTTAAGTACATATAAATAAGTTATTCTATTTAATGGTTATAATAATCTTGCATGTATTAAAAGGTGTATTTGGAAAGAGCTTTAAAAATAGTGTCAAGGTCATCAAAGACAAAGACTGAAAGACTGTTATAGATTTAAGGGGCATGATGACTAAATGCAACAGAGCATCCTGATTTGATCCTGAGCAGGTAAAGACATTAGTGGGAAAATGAGAAAGCCAAATAAAATATAGAGGTTAGTGATCAGATTTTGCCAGTGTTAATTTCTTAATTTTAACAAATGTTCCATGGCTAACATTACAGAAACCTGAGTGAAGTGTATATAAACAAATCTCTATTATCTCTGCAACTTTCCTATACATCTAAATGTATGTAAAAATGTGATATTAAAAAAAGAAAAGGAAAGAAAAACAGCAGGAAAATAACATACAGCATTTAGATCATAGCTGACAATTCCAGAAGAAATCTGGATGTGACTGCTGTTAGAAACCACTGGTCCCATAACATTGAAGAAAACAACTTGGAATCAAGCTCTGCGAGTGGTAGATGGTGAAAATGCTGCCAGACTTCTGGCTGTGGAAACTCAGTGAGGAAACAGAGCTCATCATATTATCAGGAGGTGGTCACATTGATTTTTTTTTTAAGATACATAAAGGCCCTTTGAGAAAAATCTGTATTAATCTGTATTAATCTGATAGAACTTTTAAGGTTTTTGTTCAAGAATCCCTAGTTCATGTTTAAAGGGAAAGCAGAGTCAATTACATGATGAACTAAGTGCACACACTGGAATACAAGACAGTTTGTACTTCTCTCCTGAAATGTGTAGGCACGTAAAAAGACAGTTTGATATTGAGGAAGGTCTCTTTGCAGACCTTTGGTTTTCATCTCTATATGGAATGGTTTGGTTCATATGTGCAAACACAACTCCTCCACTTATCTGCCTCCTAATCAAATGTGAATTTTAACTGGGCTTTCTGAAAGAGGTGATTCCAGTTAGTTCTCAGTACAGCAGGGTGAAATTGGCACATAGGGTTTGCTCAGTACATGCTCTTTTACTCATGTATTTTAGCTGTTGAATGAATGCTTTACTAAGAATAGGGCAAAATCCTGAGTGAAAAAGACACAGGGAAGAGAAATTATTTTAGATTAATTTATCTGCTTTTAATTTCAGATCTGCAAGCACATCTTAAAGGTAGCTATGCTGTAATCCCTGGCCTTTGGAGCACGGCTGCTTTCAGTGGTGCTACTGGTTCTAGCCCCCTCCCTCCCAGCCCAACCCCCTCGAGGCTAACTTGAGCATCATAAGTGATAAGACAGTAAATGTTTAATCAATAGAACAGAAATGTTAAGAGGCAATGTGTCCAGACTTACAGAAAGTCATTTATTCAATGTTTTAAAAACATGTGCTCATCTATACATAGAATGTGGATATCAACTAACAGGCAAATTTTAACTGCCTACATAGACGCTTATCGTTGCAAAAGCTCAGTGGAGATAAAAATTATGTATCTCAAAATGACTCCTATGAAGTGAATTGTATCCCAGCCAAAATTCATACTTGGAAGCTCTAATATCCAATATAGTGGTATCTGAAGATAGGGCCACTGGGAGGAATCCGGTTTAGACGAGTTGATGAGGGTGGGGCTCCCGTGAGGGGATTAGTGTCCTTATTAAGAACACAAGAAAACTCTCTCTCTCTCTCTCTCTCTCTCCCTCTCTCTCTCTCACACACACACACATACACACACACACTTCTTGTCATATGAGGACACAGAGAAAAGGCAGTCATCTGCATGCCAGGAAGAGAGCCCTTACTGGGGGTCCAAGTTGAAGAATACCTTGATCTTGGACTTCCCAGCCTCTAGAACTGTGAGAAACAAATTTGTTGTTTAAGCCATCCATCCAGTCTATAGTATTTTAATATAGAAGTCTGAGCTAATACAATGACAGTCTAAGAAAAAAGAGCAGAATACTAAGTTCTAAACTTTGAAGTGTAATGATCCTTAGTCAAAAAACACTGGAAGTCAGGGTGACCAAAGAATGGTTTTTGGAGGACTTGGGACTGGACCTAATCCTTGTAGACCTTTCCAATCTATCAACTGGACTCACTGGAATCTTCAACCTGTAGGTGTGGTCTCTTCCAGTCCCAAATCCATCCTGACCATACCTAGGCCTCACCAGCCAGCAGAGACCCCATGGAATTTCCTGCTTTCAGGACTTATCTGCCAGAGGGGCCCTAGTCCTTGGTGCCCACCAAGCTGCTGCCTGGCCATATTCCCTTACCCAGTCAGCCAGTCCTCATGGTTAGGCTTTTGCTTTAATTACCCTTCTTAGACTTGATTTCCTTATTAAGATGTGAACCTGCATGTTATGCACCCAAAAAAGATGGTGTGAAATTAGATGAGTGTTGGGAAAGGAAAATAAAGGTTTTTGATAAATATGGAAGGCCAGGAATGGAGACATGCCACTGAAAATGAGTTTTTTATGAAATAATCTAAACCTCCTCCCCCAAACACACACACACTGACTGTTGAGGCTAGATGAGCTAGGCTAGAGAATAATAGGAAATGAAACCAAGGGAGTTAAATTATGTGGAACTTGGGTGAAATTGTGTGGTGGTGAATTTTATGTCTACTTGACTGGGCTAAGGGATGCCCGGATAACTGGTAAACAGTATATCTGAGTGTATCTATGAGACCTTTCCAATTTATCAACTGGACTCACTGGAATCTTCAACCTGTAGGCTTGGTCTCTTCCAGTCCCAAATCCATCCTGACCATACCAAGCCTCACCCTCCAGCACAGACCTGGCTGGTGCCTTGGACTCTGAGGGTGCCTTGAGAAGAGATTAGCAATTAAATCAGAAAAGAGGGTAGGCATTATCCAATCAGTTCGGGGCCTGAACAGAGCAAAGGGTAGAGAAAGGGCAAATCGCCTCTCTCTGCTTGAGCAGAAACATTCAGATTCTTCTTCCCTCACCTGTCAGTGCTCCTGGTTTTCAGGAGGTTCGGACTCACCCAGGACTCCCATCACTGGCCCCTTGATTCTCAGGCCTTTGGACTCAAACTGAATTACACCACAGCTTTCCTGGTTCTCTTGGCTTACAGAGGACAGATCATGGTACTTCTTGGCCTTCATAACTGTGTGAGTCAATTCCTGTAATAAATTTCTAACCTATCCTATTGGTTCTGGTTCTCTGGAACTCTTAATACAGACTTGTCTCTCAAGTTCACAGCAACAAGCAGAAGGAAGGTAACAACAATAAAGGAATGGATCTTGTTTTTACTCCTAGCAATACTCCACCAGCATCACTGCTAGCAAAAGCTGGCTGCTGCCACATTGGAAACCACAAACATATGGGTAACTCATTGGTCAAATAAATCACCCTTGAAAATTATCTGTGTGCAGCAATGTATCACAGCACAAAAGGAATAAGTTTACAGGAAAGAAAGAAGTGCTTTCTAAATATTTCATTTTATTTTACAGTGCTTGAATGATTAATAAGCAAGTTAGAAATGAAGAAGTAAAAGAAATGACAGACGCCATCAGCTTCTCCACACCACAGTCTTAGGCAGTTGTCCTCAAACTTGAGCATGCATCAGAATCTGGATGTGGAACTTCTGACTCACATACTGGAGGGGTGCCATGGAATGGGCAGAACAAGAATTTACATTTCTAACAAGCTTCCAGATGATGCTAATGCTTCTGGTCCAAGAATCACATTTTGAAAAATGCTCATCTAAGGAAAGAACTCGTGAGCACTTTTGCCTGAGAAAAATCTGTTGAGAATCATGTCTAATTGCCTCTTATTACTCAAGAGAGCATGTGACAGACCACTATCTAACATCTGTACCATTAGTAGCCCTCTCCCTAAAAAATGAAAATATTCCTTGTCACTAAACTGTGATCTTACTCAACAAAGTCAAGGAGTGGAAAACATGAAACATTCTTTCCATTTGATTATTTTAATACACTAGGTGTGTCAGAAGATAAAATAGTCAACATCAAAAAGAAAAGTAAAAAACAAAATTCTTTTAATTCAAATTCCTTGCCTCATATAATCCTGACCCAAATCAGAAGTAAGAATGGGGGCTGCACGCAGATCATTAAAAAGGCCAGATATTGTTTTTTAATAAACAGTGATTCTATAATATTTTTATATACTTGATAAGCCAATAAACAGTTTAATAATACCATTAATGTAAAACTGTGTCATTCATTTGAAATAAAAAAGCGTAAGCAACTTTGGGAGGCACTACATAATCAGGCTGTAAGTGTAGTACTGTCTTTTGAAGCCTGGAGACTGCTAAGTGAAATATTTGTTCCGTCCTTTGAAGTTTCTTCAGAACTTTAGGGCATTATACCGTTGAAAATAAAAAATTCCTACCATACTTGGAAATGACCGATTGCTCTTTGGCTATAGCAGTAAGTAACTACCAGAACCAGTTACAAACCAGTCCCAATCTATCAGTGCAATGCATTTGAGAAACCACACTTCTGAAAAAGAAACAAACCAAAAAAACTCCATCAACAGTCCCTGATGATAATGATACATCCAACACTAAGGGGCATCTGATCCTTAATTATTTTCTGCTTCCAAAATCTGCTAATTCTAGGACTTCGTGATTTTGCAAACCCTACATAAAATTCAGCTCTCTGCTTTGCTCAGAAAGCCTGTCTTCCAAGTACAGCTCTCCCTTAGTAAGCAATAAATTCAGTTTAATGAGCAAAAAAAATTAGGTTTTTGTTTGTTTCAAATAATCCTCAATGCGCAATACCAAAGGAAGTATCAATTGTCTGTGGCTGATTACCTATTCTTCCTAATACCTACTTGGGGAACATATAACCATTTCACTGATCAGTAGGATCCACATCAGCAGTTCTCTATGAGGGGAAAGGGGAACAATTTTACTCTGGGGGACATTTGGCAAAGTCTGCAGTGACTTTTGGTTGTCATGACTAAGGGGAGAGGAGGGCTACTGGCACCTAGTAGGTAAGGCCAGGGATGTTGCCAAACATCCTACAATACACAGGACAGTCCCTTCACAGCCCAAAATGTCATCATTACTACTAAGTATTGTTGGGAAACCCTGGCTTAAAACAATACAATACGAAGAAGAATACCAGGAAATGACAATTTGCCAGAGGTATTGTACTAATATACACTTTTTATTTTAAAAAGGGAGAACCTAGGGAGATATGAATCACTTTTTTGCCTCCTTACTAACCAACCCACATTTTTATTGAATTTCAAGTATGTTCTTCTAAAAATATTTCAACAAAGTACAACTAAAAGCAGAAGGATGGACATTAAACTCTTCAGAGAGTATTATTTTCTCTTTCATCCCATCCCATCACATACACTTCTGGCCTCAAAGGATAAAAAATAGACATATTGATCAGCTAATGAAGTCTCTCCAGAATCAGTTCACTGTAGTTGTTCAAGCCTGTCTCCCATAACTTTCCTTAATGCACCTTCCACTTCATCAGGTTCAATTATCCATGCCCTTTCCCCACTCCTCTCAACCTTTCTGGTGCTGACAGCTTGGAACAGCTGCATACAGTCACCAATCCCTTTCCTCCTTCTCACTCTATTCCACTGCAAATAGGCTTCTACCCATTTCCATTTTCCCCCAAATGTTTTTCTTAACGTCAGTCAGGACACCCTGATTTCCAAATCCAATAGCAACTTCTCAGTATACTTTCACTTCAAACACTTGTCTATACAGTAAATCCTCACTTAACATAATTGATAAGTTCGTGGAACTGCAGTGAAACAGTACATAATGAAACCAATTTTAACATAAGCAATATGTCATGATATAAATAAGAGTTCAGTTCCTATGGCATCTCATCACCATTATAACAGAACAACACTGAACAAAACATTATTCAAGGACCCGCTGTGTGCTATAATAGAGTCGGTTCCTCCTTTTACCTGTATAATTTAATCCATAGTTCACTGTAACACTGAACTTTCTTTGCTCCATGTCTCCAGGACTTCTCTGTCTTTCCTTCCCCTCTTCCATTCCCCTCCTAAATTTAGACATTTCCTAAAGTTCTATTCTCAATTTTTTTTTCCTAGTTGCCATCCATAGGAGAATCCATGTCCCAAGTCCACATTTACAACCCTAACACTGTCTCCATTACCTCATACTGACTTTGATGAAACATATATGGTTGTCCATACACAAATTTTCTCCTGACTTCATTACTGAAATTCATATACCCTGTTGATATGAGTGTGTATTAGTACAATACCTCTGAAAAATATTTATCAGTATCTAAAAAAGCTGAATATACACCTATCTTATGGCTCAGGATCCCACTTCTAGGCACAGACCCAAAAGAAATGTGTATATATGTATATATGTGCGTGTGTGTATATATATACATATATATGCACCAAAAGACATATACAAGAATATTCATAGCAACATTAGTCATTATAGCAGCAAACAACCCAAACATGTATCACTAGAAGGGATAAATAAGTTTGTGGTATATTCCTCCAATGGAATACTATGTAGTATTGAAAAAGAATTACTACATGCATCAATTTGATTATATCTCACAGATAAAATCTTAGCAGAAAAAGTAAACACAAACAACTACATCTAGTATGAACTTCGTTTATATAAGGGACCCAAAGAGACAAATCAAATCTCTGGTGATACAAGTCAGCATAGCAATTACCTTTAGGGGGTAATATATGATACTTCTGGTGTCTAGTAGTGCTCCATATCTTAATCTGGGTGGATTACACAGGTTTGTCCACTTCATAAAATGTTATCAAGCTCTATACATGTATGATTTGTTCACCTTTTATGTATTAAAACACTTAAGCAATTTCCAGGAAACATCTTACATAGTTCAAACATCCAAATGTGTTTCCATGCACTCTTTTTATAAGCAACAGACCATAACTTTCTAACAACATTGTGAAGTCCTCTTATCATTACTCAGACTGTGTGGGATTTGTCCTTCTAGAAGAATGAATCGTTAGAGACAACACTGTCATGATTGTCAGCCTCACTAAATAACTTTATAAAAGTCATAACTATTCATATTCAAAATGAACTCAAGAATAGAGACCCAAAGAAATCTAATATTAAAGCTGCCTGTCATATCACTTTCAAAACATGCCACTTACATTCTTCATATTCTGCATCAGAGAGTTTGAAAAGTATGTTCTATAAGACACAGAAATACTTTTACGGCCTTTCTGAAAATGACTCTCTTGACCCTTCTCTTTTCAGTGTGACTGAATTTCAATGGGACTTTCCGATTTCAACACCTTGCTGACCACCTATTTCAAGCCAGAACTCACCCGTGCAGTTACTTTTCCATCATGACGGGTCAGCAAGATGTTTAAAATTACTTAAATTAATGTAAGTGCAATACGAGTTATCTCACAACTGGTCAGCAAGGTAGAAATGTGCTTAATTAGAAACTAAAAAGCTAAATTGACTATAATCCCTTTAATATATATGAAATTAAATAATAATTGCAATAAAGGATATTTGCTTTTATAATTAAATGTTATAGTGAGAATGACTTTTTTGCCAATTAAGTGGTTTTCTCCCAGATACAGGGATAAAATAAAAACAAAGGCCAATTCTACAGAAAGCTTATCAAATAAAAGTCCAACCTACTCTTGAAACTTGAATTAAGATTTTAAACAAACTGAATACATATAGTTGTTTAAGATTTTTTAAAAACTAAAATGCTTTTATTAAGAAATGAGTTTAAACCTTTCAGTGGCTTTTCAAATAAGTGCTATTAACTGACAAAGCCGCCTCTTATTCCTGCATCTGTTATTCTGACTTTTCACTCTTTTCCTTTTAAAGTCTATCATTTTTATGTGACAATTTAGATCATCTTCAGGCTGTAATCTCAGCCACTGTGTCATTTCAAGAACTGGAACTTCATAGTTAATAAATCTCTGGGGAAAAGGTCAGCAAAACCAGAGAAATAGTTTTGAGCCTAGTGGTGGGTTATTTAGCCTCATGGGCGGCCTGTGAATAAGACTGAGGGGCCAAAGAAGGTTTCAAAAGAGTTTTATATTTGTTTTTAAAAGGAGTCAACACATTTTGGAAAAAGTCAGAACTTCTTTGGATTTCCTCATACTTAATTTAAAGCTTAACTTTAAAAAAAACACACCAAAAAACCCCCAATTTAAACATATTTGAGGTGAGAATGCCATCATTTTTTTCCTACTTTTAGGGCCACAAGAGAGATTAATCAGGGCCTCCTTTAATGTACCCCTAGAGAAGGGCTGTGGGTGTCTGCAACATAGCTAGACAAGTTACAAATAACTCTGCAACAAGTAAAATGCAAATCTGGATGTAACTATTTCCGATTCTTTACAAACAATCTCTCTTAATGAAAGAATATCACAGAGATAGACCGTGAAATACCCAGAACGTGCTTTCAGAGAAATCCTGCTTCTTCCTCACTTGAATTGTATTTTTGCAGTCAACGAGAAAGGTAAATTTGGTTTGTACCTGATTTTCCAAAATTTCTAGTTGCTCCCAGTGTTTTCACATAAATGCCTTTAATACAACTTAAAGATGTGCTGGCAATAAATAGTACATTATTAAAATCACACAAGAACAACTAAAATTAAATTCAAAACACTTACAGTTCTGTGTTCATTTCCAGCGACTGAGGAAAAGCCAACACTTCAGAAAAAGAGCCAAATACATACTGCTTCAGTCAGGTAGGAAGATCCCAGAGACCCAATTCTACACAGCAGTTTTCAATCCTGGGTGTACATTGGCGTCACCTAGAAAACTTGAAAAACAAGGTAGTCAGTAACTCCAGGGTCTGTGTTAATTGATCTGGGGATGGGCTTCCTGGCATTGGAAAACTTTCAAAACACTCAGATGATTCTAATATGCAGACAGGGTTAAGAACCACTGCGGTAAACCTACAGCTGATTCAAACTGAAGTAAAATATTTGGGTTCTTAATCTCTCTATTACATGGTGTTGTTGTTTTTACTTAGGAAATAAGTTTTAAAGGTTCAGCTCACTGAAATCATGGCAACGAAAATAAAATATCCTTAACTTCAGACTTTTTTTTACCAACTGCCATAATAGATGAATCAGAAAACATATGCCATACATGTAATTTACATTTCATCATCTCCCTCCTCCAACTAATATCTAAGTAACCTTGTAACATTTGTCTATGTATCAGTTTTCTCCTCTTTAAAAATGGAGACTATGATAGTACCCACTTATCATGGGGTTATTATAAGAAACATATGAAATAATGAATGCAAAACATTCAGCATAATGTCTGCATGAAACTATTTTTTTGGCTGGGGACATCAAAAAAATATGGGGAAAAGATGGTGTTAGTGAAATATATAGTATTATCTACACTTGAGGAAAAATGTGTTAGAGAAATGATATATCTTGCCTAAGATTACGCATTTAGTAAATTGTGATCCAGAATCAGCCTGATCCTGAAGCTCCTGTTTGTCCCATACAAGTTCTCTCTCCCTTAGAGGGAGGCCACACATGGATTCTCCAAGATGCTTACTTATCTTGAAGGTTGTTTAAATGACAAATGTTCTAGGGCTACATTCTTCATTGCTGCTGTTTGTTTTGGAGAATATTTTTAATAAAGAGAGATCACAATTTTATGAGCAATAAAGTATCCCTAGTAAACTCTGATTAGGTAAAATTTTCTGCACCAGGCTCCGCTCACCCACCTCTGTTCCACAGGCATTGCATGTATCCATCCAGGGCATAAGCAAAGATCAAATAATGTAGCTTGAACACCTACTTATTTCCTAAGGTAGCTTGAACAGCTACTTATTTCCTATTCTGCGTGGCTCAGAGCTAACAGCCAGCCAGCTACTTTCCTCCACTTCCATTCTGGCCATCCTTGTCTCCATTAGTATTAAACATTCCCCAGTGCACCATGCTTCTCTATCTTCTTTGATACTGTTTCTCAAAAGTGATTATAAAAACTCCCAAAATGTGTGTGGAACAAACAAAAAAGTCCTAGATATATTAATAAGCACACAGTAAAAAAAAAGCATTATGTGGCCAAATAAATTTGGGAAGTTCTAGGTTAAACAAAGTTTAATACCAGAACCTTTAATATTCTGATGCATATTAGGTATCTTCAAGAGGGAAATGTAATATGCAATGTTTGCAAATACAGTTTTAGAAATGTAGAGTGCCCCTTGCTCACCCAAACTACTTTCATTGTTTTCTGAAAGTGGTAGTTTCCACTCATTTGCCCTTCTCATCACTTTCTGGTCCTGGAAAGCAGATTCACTAGCAAAACTATCCCATTAATAGCTGCAACCTTAGTTCTTGCTCAGTGAGTAATGAAATACACCTGCATGAATATGGTATAAAACACTTAGAATAGGCCCCCTACCTGGAGCTAAACTTGTGATTCACCTTTTCATTTCAACAGAAAACTCTCATAAAGCAAGAAGCAGAACTTTCCAAGCATATCTGAAATAAGTGGATAGGTGGTTAATTGGATAATAAACCCTTGGGAAAGTTGCAGTAATGAACAGCACTTTTTATTTGGATTAGAGCATAAACCAATATATTGAAAACAATATAAACTGATTATGCAGAATGAAGAAATGATAACATGTAATAAAGGCTAACTGGAGAATGCCAACCTAGCTTAACATTAATCTTTGGGAAAACACAATTCAAGTCCCAACACCTTTTTCACTGGGCAATTTTCCAACAATTTTTCCTCTCTCTAATCATCATTTGCTTTTTACCGATGGTCTATAATACTTCTAGGTTAATTTTATTCCATTTTGAATGGCCTAATTTTTATTCTTATACCACTGGATTATGGATAGTCTGAGGCTGTTTAAAGACACTGGAACTTCTTCCAGCTGAAAGTTTTCTTTCCCTCAGTTTAAAAAAGGCAAAGAGTGATGAAAATATTAAGTGAATCTGTCCTCTCAATTAAGTCTTATCAAATAATACGTTATCTAACTACACTGATTAATAACAATTAATACTAGTTAAGTATAATACTGTATTAACTTATTTAACTTAGGTAGAAAGTAAATTGATAACATTATCAAATATTTCAAGAAAGAAGTGGAGCATAGCTGGACTTGCTCATTTTGGAAATGCCAGCATTTTGCAATTCTTTACAAAAAAATAAGCTCCCCAAAATGTTCTCTATACTCTTATATAAATTATTGCCATTATTACTTATTTAAGGACCTGCCAATGGTAATATTTGTTTCAAATGCTAGGAATACCTGAGAGGAGAGGTGGCACATATGTACTAAAGAATAAGTATTATTATAAAATGAACATGTATAGATTGACTCTACTGGTTGCATTCAATACAGCCATAAAATAAAGCAGACTTGGATTAACGTGGTTACAATGGATAGTTTACATAGTAAACTACTACTGAAATAATGTGTTTTAAGAACTTGCTAATGATGGGGAAGAAAAATAGGCAAAAGGCAAAGATTGCATCCTTGCTTTATTGGGCAAGGGAGGCTGGGAATCAAAAGAAAACAAATTCTTGACTCAGAGTTCACAGGTCACTTAAATAACAATTGTACTGTTAAAGCATCTGAGAAAAGTGGGCTAAACCCATCCTCATAAAAAAGTGAGGAGAAACTATATACTGAATATAAATCTGCAGATAAAGCATGTATACATGCTGTCTTATGTGATATTGAAATATAGGGTATTTTTGTTTTGATGTCATTTGAAACAATCATTTTATTTTTCACTAGAGACTGCAAAGAACTACACTTTCATTTAATTAACCTGCAGACCAGAAAATAAATATTGGAACAGGACATTACAAACTATAAGCTGGAACTAAAATGTGCTGAATGCAAAATAATTATATCTAACGTTTTTCAGAGATGCTTTTTAAAATGGCTTTACTAAACATCACGTAGTTCTCACCTTCAGTTGCCTCCCTATCTTTTCTTTGCTTAGCAACAATATAACATTAAAATCTTTTGCTGCTCTAGAACAAATATTGCCTTACTATTTGTAGTCTATGTTATGATCTGTCATGTGGTTGTTAAGATGATTGTGCAAATGCTTTTGCTTTTGCTTTAGTGCAGATGGAAGGGGGCAGGCATTAACCAGTTCTTCAATGTAAGTGCAGGCCAGAATAATGACTATGTTAGTTAGGATGTCAAGAGTCACTGAACCAGTATGGACAAAACAAAATGTGTGAGTGAATCACTGGCTAGGTAGCCCAAAATGTTAACTTCCTCAGCAAGATTCAGCAGGAAATAAAAATAATTTAGGGGAAAAAAAATGTTGGGCTGAAGAACCTTTGAAAAGACAGCCTTTCTATGTGAAATGAGTATTAACAAATGAAGCATCTCAGGAATGCTAACAAGAAACATAGCTATCGATGTATATTTCTATGCTCCAAGCATTCAAACCAACCTGCATGAATTGTAATTTAACATTTTCGATGACCCCCATTCTTCCAAGCATTGTACAGGTCTATGGAAAATACATCATTAACTACTTATTCATCACGCTGCTCCTTTCACCCTCCACCCACAAAACTCCAAAAGATTTGCTCTAATATTCAAGTATTCCAAAAGGAACTAATTACTTAAAATTAAACCTACTTATTACCCCACATAGTTTAGTGTAGAACTGTGTGTTTTTTAATACTGGCATTTTTATTCACAAGGAGGGGTGGGGTTTAGCTGGAAGAACAAAAGTAAAAATGGTATTGTGTGCAAAAGGTTTACAACTAGAGTACTTTGTTTAGTGTGGACTAAGGGTTCTAGAAGTTAGAACTGAAAGGTTTGATAGAAAAGAAGTAGCAAGAATTTAGATTAAGCAAGCCTGAGAATATGAGGGAGAACAAAAGACAGGAGAGAAGCACTGCCGAAATGATGACTCTGAGCAGCAGTAATGTGCAACTATCTGGGCTGAAGGCCGAAACAGATCTGTGGTCTCGAGACTGAGCTGTATCACAGGACACAGTGCCAGGAGATTCAGCACGAGGCATCTCCCAGGTACTGCGACTGGGCTTTATGCTATTTATTTAAAACAGTAAAGAATTTGCAATGCCTCAGAAGAGATTAGTGTATTTTTTTATGTTTGTGTTGTTTTTTCACTTGTAAGAAAGGACATTCCATTTTACAAAAAGCTTTAGAAAATTGTAACACTGAAAGCTCCTATTTTCTTGAAAATGTATAAATTTAGAGTCAATTCTGAAACAAAAAACTTCCATTACAGTGGAAGGAAAATTCTCTATGTTGCATATAATGCATGACATAGTTATTCCATAGGTGCAAACTGAGTAGAATGAGAACATCAATATAAATCATGTCAACCTGAAACGGTACGTTTGAAGTCCAAAAAATAAAACACATTGTATAAATATTCTACAAAAAGCCTGGGTATTCTGGTTACTAACTAACTACTGTCCATAATTTGCTAGCTAACTCACTAAAGTTTAAATATTCTTATTGTTTTTATTTCCACGCTATCAAAATTTAATTCCTTCAGACAAATTGATCCTAGGTATAACTCCTGGAGGGCTGATGGTGGTTATTATCGGGAACTTGTAAGAGTCCATGTGGCATCACTTCTTTCCCTTCTCACATCTGGTCAAGGGTAAAATTTTCCATCTTTTCTATTGATTTTCATCTAAAATGGCACAGGGACCATGAGGCTATGTGAACCTACCTAGTATAACCTTGGTTTTAAACTTTCATCTCTTAGGCAATTAAATTCACTTTTTCTTTTTTGCTGAACAAGTTAAAACAAAAAGGGATAAAAGAGAGAGAACCCTGTGCCTTAAATTCTCAGCGTACTTTGATGAGCCACAAGATGGGAAGTTCTACGACAGCCTCTTGCTCTTTTCTCCAGCCCTGTGACCTAACTGTGAGAAGCACTTCCCTCCCATCCCTGGGGTCATTTTCATCTCATCTAATAGCAACAGTTGAATGAAACACCCAATAACTGAGTCTGACTGGCTGGTAATAGCCCCTGCAGTGTTGTCAAATCACCAGCAATTTCTCTTTCAAAAACACACAAGAGATGGATTTGTATTTTCTTCTGCATTATAACCAAGAAAACTGATACATACAATTTAAATGTAAGAAGTTTATCTTTTTCCTTATAATTTTTCTCCTGCAAACTTCTCCTTCTCCTTGTGTGCCTTATAGCTGAATGTCAGAAACTTCACATAAGGCGTACAAAGCAATAAATAAACTATAACTGTTGGGTAAATGTATTTTTCCCAAGTGTAAAAAGACCCATGAGATACTTTACTCACAACTTATAGAAAGATAGGTCAAACCTGGCATCTAGAGAGAAAGTATTAGGTCAATAGGTGATTTTATTTCACAGGGCATAGTAGAAATGAAAAGGAGAGCTTTCTTTGGGGATGACTTTTATCACCTTAGTGTGATAATGCTGGTCTGATTGGCAATAATATATTTTATAATTAATTAAGAGAGGGGGAAAAAATTAGTCCTTAAAACAAATTGGTAGTTGCAAAATAGTCATGGGGATGTAAAGTATATCATGGGGAATATAGTCAATAATATTGTAATTACTATAGATGGTGTCAGATGGGTACTAGATTTAATGAGGTGATCATTTCGTAAGTTATATAAATGTCTAATCACTATGTTGTAAACCTGAAACTCATATAATATTGTATGTCAGCTATAAGTGCAAAATAAAAAATTATTTTTTTAAAACTTAGCACAGCCCTGGCAGGTGACCCAGCTGGTTGGAGCATCATCCCCTACACCAAAGGTTGCAGGTTCAGCTACCTGTCAGGGCACACGCCTAGGTGGTGGGTTCAGTCCCAGGACGGGGCGTCCCAGGAGGAAACGGGTCAGTACTTCTCTCTCACATCAATGCCTCTCTCTCTCTCTCTCTCTCTCTCTCTCTAAAAAATCAACACATATCCTTGGGTGAGGATTAAGAACAAGTTAGTGTTTAACTATATTTATCTTCTAGGCAGACATCTTTTAGATAGCATCTTTCAAAGTACGGGTCATTACATTAACTCAGTGTGTGCCAACTACCATTGTTTAATAAAACAAAATAGAAATACCTGGACACTTTTCAATAGTAAAAGTGTGCATTATTTCTTGACACTGTATCTCAGTTGCCATAGGTGAGTGCACACATATGTGTGTACACTGTTGTGAAATAAAAATGTGTTTCTTAACTGCATATTACCGTCATTGTTTAAGCATACTACTCTTTCACACTGGGGTACCTGGGGAAAGTAATTATAATGGCATCCCCTTTATAGAGGCAATCCCCAAGGTAGGCTGCAGGAAAGATAAGTGAGGGTCATGAACTCACACTGGATAAACAGGATCAATCTTGGTAAAATTCCTATCTAGGTATGGAATGAAAATTGTAGGCAATACCTCAGAGAGGTCACTAGAATACACTGTGATTGACACGCATCATGAAATCGCCCTAATAGATTTCTGTTTCCTATTGCCAGTCTGTTTTCTCATATGACTCTTTCTCAATCCCAAGATTAACCCATAATGCAAATATTTATCTTAATAAAGAACAATATGTTTAGTCATCATTTAACAAAAAGGATATATTTCAAGGAATTTTAAGTTCTCCTGTGATTGTTAATAACTGTAGTTTTAAGAATCACTTAAAAGATAGTATTCATTTAAAAGTTATTTCTGTATTCCTTCACATCTAAGAATAGCTTTTAAAAGAGAAGTGATTTCCAGAATGTCATCTCTTCATCGCTATGTTCCAGATCTCTTGAAATATAAACCCAGAGTCAGGCATAAATCTCAAAGTCGCTCACTTGGTTGAACTAAAAAGGGCTTTTCTTTTAACTAGGGGGATAGAAATATAATGGGAGAGAGGAGTAAGGAGTTGACCATGGCACACACTGTTTGGGCCATTTATTACTCCAAAATTAGTCATCTCTAGTGGTGTTTCCACAAACAAAACCTCATTAGAAAATTGTTATTTTCCAAGTCTCTTTGCAATGTGTACAACATGCATAAGTTAAGTACAAACCAGAGCAGTAAGCTTAAACATTGGATATTTAAACCTCAAGAAACAAGAAAACTATCAAATAAATGGCCGACTTTTACACTTCAAGGAACAAGAAGAAGAAGAAGAAGTGAAGTGCAAAGTCAGAAAATGGAAGTAGATTCTTAAGGAACTGCATAGATTTTTTTAAAAAGGATTTAAAAATTGTTCAGGTATAATAAACTGAGCCATTAATAGTAATAAAACTAAGTAAAAGTAATTTAATGTGCTAAATGTCTCACCTTGACTAATTAGTAGAATCAGAATAATTTTATACTGACAGGTCTGGTTCAATGTGTTAATGAATATTTTAACATTGCTAGTATATGATAATCCCCAAAAAAATTACCAACTGAGCTGAGGGCTGAAAGGAAGTGGAAGCTGCAAACCCTTTTTGCTTTAGTGAGGACCTATAGTTTCAAACACCAGAGGAAATGAGTAGTGACAAGTCAAGTAGCTCCTGGAGAATCAAAAGAAACGGGCTATGAGGAGAAAGGTACTCTTAGAAACAAAAATGTTTGTGTTTTTTTAACTACATTTTCAAATTTAACTTCATCTAAAATGTTTAAATTCAGGCTAAGAAAAAAATGAACATTTCTTATCACATTAAATTGCATTCAATTGGTCTCTCAATCTTCTAAACAAAGTAACATGGTTTATGTTTGTGCTCACATTTCCAAAATAATTCTATCTATATCTATCACTGAAAATGCTTTGAGTAAATGTATCTCTTTAGAAATAAAGGGAGGAAAAGATGGGTAAGATGACTATCCTTTTGAGATGAAACCGAAGAGTAAAAGATAGTAGAAGTTACCAGAACAGCATGTGTTCTTTCTAGAAGACCCAATGATTCTCTTTCTCCCTGCGGCATTTCCATTGTCCTGATACCTCAGCCCTGGGATTGCAGAGAAAAGCATCATCATGTGGGCAGGACTGCCCTGAGGCCGCCATCAAACCCAAGTGTATACCTGAGATGCCTACAGATGGCCCTCCTTTGTATCATGTATACTGAACCTTTCCCCTATCAAGACTTAATCTCCACTTTCTGGAGTGGGTTACAGGTACCAGTAATCCAAAAGACATTCATCACTTGTCAATCAATCTATACCCTTATTAATAGCAATTATGTCAAAGACTCTGTGCTTGGGGCTTAGAGGAGGAACAACAGAGCTAATGATTACCAATATTTATTGAGTTGCTTCTGTGTACCAGGCACCATGCATTCACTATGTTTTACATGCATTGGCTCATTCAGTACTATCCATAGCCCAATAAACCACTGAACCAAATTTACACTAACATAATGTGAGAAACTGAGGTTCATGTAGGTAAAATTTACTTTGCAGAGCTAGTAATTGGTAAAGTCCAGATTTGAATTCAGACAATATAATAATAGAGTCTATAGCTTTAATGACTACTCTGTACTGTCTCACAATAAAGAAGAGAAAGAAAAACCAAGTACCTAACAGTATATAATTTTGAAATTATATTGGCATATAGAAATTTGAACAACGAATGACCAAATATCCAAAACAAAACCTAGGAAACACACCAAAAATCCTAGCCCAGGAGCTGAAAAGTTGCAGAGAACAGTGCAGTGTCTTATTTCCCCAACTTTGCGCTGTGACAAAGCTATCTTGGATCTATGCAACCCAGGGTAAGGTGAACATGAACATGAACCTGTGGAAACAAAGAATCAGATCTACAGAGACTTCATATATTAGAATCAACCTAAAAATAGGAATATGGTTAATATTTTAAAGATATAAAAGAAGTAATTCTAAGTATAAATTTAGAATGAGATAATCAAATATGACTTGAGGGATCTGAAAAGGAGCCAAATAGAACTTTTATAAATAAAAATATATTAGAATGGAACTTGATAAGTGGATTCTAAAATGCATACAAAAGAGCAAAGATCCAAATTCACTAAGATACTCTTCAAGTTCACTATTTGGGGGGCGGGGCTTAGAATATATCAAGAACTATTGAAAAGCTTTAGTACTTAAAACGTGTCAGCGTTACAGAGCTAAACAGACTAATGCTGTTGAATTGAAAGAGGAAACACAGATCAACTCACATGTAATATCCTAATATGACAGTGATGAATTACACATCAGAGGGGAAAGAATTATATTCAGTAAATGATCAGGGGAAAATTGATTACTTTATACCATGCAAAAAAAATCAATTCTTGATGGATTCACAATTTAAATAGAAAAGCCAGAATTTCAAAACTTTAATAAAAATTGAAGAAAAAAATGTATCATCTTGCAAAAGAAAATGCTTTCTTAAGACACAAACACTGCAACCATTTTTTAAAAGTTTGATCATTTAACTAAATTAATTGGAATTTCCATCCATTACAAGGCATCGTAGAGTCAACGAAAAGAAAGCCCCAAACTGGAAGAAGATATTTGCAACACATGTAAACAACAAAGGATGCATATCCAGAACAGATAAAGAACTCAAAAACAGTACGAAATCTCATATAAAAAACGTGCAAAAGATAAAAACAGTCATTTCACAAAAGGGCAAATCTCAAATAGCTCATTCCCATTTTAAAAGACACTCAACACCATTAGTACTTGGGGGCATGAATATTTAAATTACAAAATGCCATTTCACGCCCATATATGATCCAAAACGAAAGTTGTACAATGCCAAGTGTTGGTGAAGACTTACAGCAACAGGAAGGCACAGAAACAGCGCGCGAGTGTAAATTAGCAATCACCGCCATTAACCTACTGAAGTGAGACGTCAGCAGCTGGGCCCGAGCGCACGCTCCGCAGACAGACAGGGAGGCCCTTGCCCGCGCATCCTTCCCGCCCGGAAGGCCTAGACGTCGCACCTTTCCTTAGCCCGCCATGAGAACAGCAGAAAGAGCGACGCGTCCGACTTCCCACCACAGGCTGCGTTACTGAGAGCCAACGGTTCCCCTACCTGCCCTTCCCCCGCCGGAATCCTCTGCCGTTTACCACCGCGAGACCTCGCGAGATACCTGTCGGTTGAACTGTGGAAAAATACGGAAGCGGAAGCGGAAGCGGAAGGGGGACGCAGGCCAAGCGTCCCCCATGTGCATGCGCAGACCCTTCCGGCGCCGGGAGGCCAGAATTAGAGGTAAGAATAGGTGACTGGGCGGGGGGCTGTGTGACTGCCTCCCGGAGGGTTAAAAATGAGTTGGGGCCCAGCCGGCGCGGCTCAACGGTTGAGCATCGACCTAGGATCCAGGCGATGGGGGCTCAGTTCCTGGTCGGGGCACCTGCCCGGGGTGCGGGCTCGATCAATGACTCTCTCATCCTTGATGTTTCTGTCTCTTCCCCTCTCCTTTCCTCTCTCTGAAATCAATAAAGATATATTAAAAAAAAAATGAGTTGGGAATCCAGATTTGGGAACTGAGGCTGAGAGGGAATCCAGGTTTGGGAACTATCACTGCAAACAGTTTAAGACTTCATTCCCTGAGTGACCACAAGAAGGCTCTTGCGGCAGCAGAAACGTAGCAAGAAGGTCCCTGTCCTGCAGCTCGGTCTCAGGCCGCCGCTTGGAGCCGGGCCGCACGGATTCTGAGAACATGCAATACCTGGCGGTTCGGTCAAGGGCGCTGACCTCTTTTCCAAAGGAAGGGCTTAGCTACAATGAACAGATCTCCAGCTGCAGGATAGAACCCGAGCAAACGGGCAGAGGAGTAATGATGTTTACCGGAATTCAGGGGCGTGATTTGCAGTGGATAAAAAGAACACGGACAATCTACAAGACATAACTGACTTTACATTTATCAGTTTGTCTGACATTTTAAGTTAAATAATTTTTTTCCCAGACGACGTTGGTTAGAGTGGCAAATTGAAGTGCAAAGACAGCGAAGAAGATAAATATTTTATTACAATAGATTGCTCAGGGCAGGAGAAGTAATCTTTTATTTTGCTGTATGTACTGTTTGTGATTGAGATAGTCACAGTACAATATGAGATTTAAATAAAGCTTTCCACCACCAACACTGAGTCCCTTTATGTGGCTTGCTTTATCTCTAATGAATATCTGATTTTTTAATATTGGGAAATATTTTAGGAGGGAGAGAGGCTTTTCAAATATAAATCAAGTGTTGTTGTTTTTTACAACCTATTATGAAAGTAACACATCTCATGTTATAAATATAGATTCAGTTCCACTCTCAAGTGAGAAGATTGTCTCCTATCAGGAACATTTCCAAGTGTTCAGAATTCTACTCTGACAATTTGGCTTTGCACATCAGAAGATTAGAGCTGTGAGCAGCATTGAGATCTAAGGACTAAATTAGGGACTTCTCTCCAAATTAGTATTTCATAAAATTTGCCAAATGTTATATGCAAACTTTCTGCAAGATGCGTGCAGTCTTGAAAAACTTTTAGATATTCAAGCAGTTTTCCTTACTAGATAACGATATGGGATCTGTTGGTTGAGCAGCACACTTTTTTCTGTACTTGGCTAATTGCACACCAAATTTTACATGAAGCAAATTAGGAATCTTCTGTCATCAGTTTGTGCCATACCGCATTGAATAAACCACTACTGTTGAGTTTGCCCAATACATTAATTTCTTGCCATGTTGTACAACTGAGAGTATACAAGATCAAGGATCTTCCTGAATGTTAAAAGAGATCACTTAAGAGCATGCCACATTTGGCATCTACATTCTTTGGTATTCTTAACCAAGATCTGCATCAGGCGGAATATGCTCAATGTGAGGGAGACCTGTGGTATCATATTTACTGCCTATTCAGTACACTTGACTGCTTAATAATCAGTCTCAACCAACTCAGTCTCACTCTTTATTCCCCATCTGATCAAAGAACAACAAGCCCACCTGGGCATGGCTCAGTGGATGAGCGTTGACCTAGGATCCAGGCGATCTGGGTTCGATTCCCAGTCAGGGCACATGCCCGGGTTGCAGGCTGCAGCCGATCAATGACTCTCTCATCATTGATGTTTCTGTCTCTCTCTCTCCCTCTCCCTGAAACCAATAAAGGTATATTTAAAAGAAAAAAGAAAACAACAACAAAAAGTACCTCCCTCATCCTTTGTCCTGATGTCACCCTCTGATAACCTTCCATTTTGTTTCACTTCAAAGCAAAACTCCAGAGAGTTGTCTACACTCAGTGTCTCCACTTCTCCCATTCTCTCTTTTTTTAAATCCTGACCTGAGGATATATTTTCCATTGATTTTTTTTTTTTTTTTTTGTAAGAGAGAGTGAAGGGGAGGAATGGGGGGAGAGAGAAAGAAGAACATTGAGGTGAAAGAGACATCGATTGGTTGCCTCCCACAGGCGCCCAGCTGGGGTCAAGCCTGCAACTGGGATACATGCCCTTGACCAAGAATCAAACTCTCGACCCTTTGGTCCATAGGCTGATGCTCTAACCACTGAGCCAAACCAGCCAGGGCCCTTCCTGTTCTCTCTCCAACTGTTCCAATAAAGCTTGTATCACTACTTCACTAAAACTGCTCTTGTCAATTAACCAAGGACCTTCATATTGTTAAACACACCTTGTCAGTTTTCAGTCATTTCTTGTTTAACCTATTAACTGTTTCAGCTTTCCATCACACCTGCTACCTCGAAATGCTTCCTCACTTGGCCTCTCAGACACCACGCACTCCTGGCTCTCCTCCTGCCTCATAGGCTTCACATCCTTTTCAGGGTCTTCTCCTGGATTGCCTTCATCTTCTGAACTTTACCTCTACACCTGCTCCCAATAGCATGTAAGTTCTACAAAAATAGGACCCTTTTCTTTGTTTTTATTACTATATCTCTAGCACTTAGAGCAATGCCTGGCATAGTAGGCATTAAAAAAATTTTTTATGAATTAATGAATGGACTGTAATTCAACTATGTGCCAATGTCTTCACTTTTTTATTATTTCTTTAGATTAATCAGTAATTACCTAATATAACAGGTTGTGATCAACTTATACTTTTTTGTTTGTTTGTTTAGTTTTTAGTTATAATAAGCAAAGAGGCCATTGCTTTTTAACTTGGGGCCAATAAATACTCTTATTTTGTTAATTTTATACTCAACTTCCTCGTTCCATTAAAAATTATAATTTCTATTTTACTCTCACTCTACATATACTTTCATGATAAATCAAGGCCAAAATTCAAAAAATTCAAAAAAAATAGCAAGTTTAAATTGTTGCGTTATTTTTTGATCTTCCCACCATTTATCTCATGTTTGCCACTGCCTTTAAAATTTTTTTCATTGTCTTTAAAGTTTCCCTTGAGACCAGAGAACATTTATTGCCCTTAACTGGGCTCAGTCCTATTCCTTGGCAGGAATCTAAAGAAAAGGGAGAGAAATGAAGACGAGATTGTCCAGTTTTGAGAAATTAGCTTCTACTTTTCTCATACAAAATTATACTCATTAATTTACCAGACATTTATTGAGCACCTACAGGATCCCAGATACTTGCTGAGACCCTGACAGCCTAGTAAGGAAACTTATATATTTTTAATTGAGTCAGAGGAACATTAATTCATTATAGCTTTAATAACCTGCTGTGTCAGAAAATATTATTCACAACTGAGAAAATACAAAAGAAATTAGTAGGTGTTCTTTCAGTGAAGTGCTGGGCTTGACTCTATTGACTGGGCTATTTTACAACCCTGTAAGGGGAGATGTTAACATAGATTTTGTTCAGCAGAGATGTAAATAATTCCCGTCTGGTGGAAAAATAACTCTTAAGAGTTTATTTCTCCTTGAGACAGTAATCAGTTTCATAACCTACATACCTTATCTTAACATTACTTTATTGAATTGGACGTATCTATAATAATGGTGTGCTGGAACCAGCTCCAGTGACTCATGAGAACCAGTTGTTTAATTTGCAGGATTTCTGAAAGCTTATTGACTTTACATTGGTGGCTCAAATTCAGCCATGGTGAGAGTATTTATTTGTACTACAAAAACTGGCAGACACTACAAATCAGGGCTTTTGTTTATTTCCTGAAGGGCCAGTTGAAACAATTTTAATGTCTTATTGATTCCCTCATTAATTGATGATTTAAATAGAAATTTTGAAATGTTTATTTTATGCCTTTATAACAGTAATGGTTTTTCACCTTTTGAAAATTATACTTTAAAAGTTAACGTCAAGCCCAGCCAGCTTGGCTCAGTGGTTGAGCTTCGATCCAAGGACCGGGCAGTCATCTTTCAATTCCCGGTCAGGGCACATGCCCGGGTTGTGGGCTTGATCTCCATTTGGGGGAGTGCCGGAGGCAGCCAATCAGTGACTCCCTCTCATCAATGATGTTTCTATCTCTCTCTCCCTCTCACTTCCTCTCTCTGAAATCAATAAAAACATATTTTTTAAAAAGTTAATATCAATTGCCTTTCTCAGGAATTGTGTAACCATCATTCTATTATGTGAACTAGATTTGCACAGTCACTGGAATACAGAGATAGCTCTCAATATGGTCTGCTTTAGGATGACAATCTAAAAGGTTACAACTGTAACAATTCATCTCAACCAAAAGGGAAACAATAGGCAAAATAATATATAATTCCTGTACTTGATACTTGAATTCCTAAATTCACCAATTTGATTATAAAGCAAAGTCTCAGTCCCTTTTAATGTATGTATTGTTAGGAAATTACCATTTTCAGTGTGTTCCAGATATTTCTGAGGATTTTATTTACTAGTTCAATTGAGTTTCTGAAGGTATAAATTCAATCTTCACTTCTCAGAAGAAAGATAACTATTTAATCTTAAAGAGCTTTTTGGTCACTTATACAAAGGTTCAAAAAAACTCTTCTATTCCAGGCTTAGCCATCATGACTCACTTTTAATTTTTATAGAGCAGTTTAAAAAAAAAAATCACTTTAGAGAACCAAAAAAGTGTTGTGAAATAATCAAATAGAGGTATTTTCCTCATTTTACAGATAAAAGAACAAAGGCAGAGGGCCTTGTTTTGGGAAACTTTACATACTCAACTGGGCAATTCTGAATGACTTGGCTGTGACATTCTCTACAAATGTAGAACACAGGATAAAGACTGTTTAACAGGAAACAGTTGTATAGCACTAAGTTAAAAAGTATGCAAACAGTACACATACGACCATCACAAGACCAAAATTGAAGCTAAAGTTGGGTTCTTAATTGTTTTGTTTCCTGTGCACATTCAGTTCATAACTCATAACTGCCAAATCTGGCAAGCGGAGAAAACACCTAGGTGATTCAAAATCCTTAGTTTGTATGTTTACATTTATAATTTGTATATTTGCCAGAGAGCAAGTTTTTGGCTCTCGACAGAAGTACCAGTGTTCTTCAGCCTGGCTAAATTAGGTGCATGGATTTCTTTATAGTTTGGCCATTTGGCAGCAATTTTTATTTTTCATATGAAGTTTTGCTGATGTTTTCAAATCACAAGTTGAATTTTGTTTTAAGTCACTATTGTGTTTTTCACAGTTGAATGTTAATTGTGGCTTTTGAAATAACTGTCTAATGAAGCTGAGTCATTTCAAAAGTTTTCTTTGAGTAAAAATGCTTTTAGTAGCTAAGGTAATTTAAGAGAACTCTTTGATGAAGACTTTAGACAAAATTTCTGGGGGGGGAAAAAGGCTCAGTGAAGGTAAGTTTGCCTAACACACTCCTTTTTGTGTCACTTTGCGCATGAAAAAGACAGTTGTAAGATCAACTTCATAGATAGCCCTGAATGTAAAATAATTGTCATTGGAGTGAATTTATATGAACTTGAACATAAAATCAACATAGGGTGCAATAAATCATAAGGATTATTATTTTCTTTATTTTTCTCATGAAAATGCAAATACATCAATTTAAAAAGAAATAGAAATAGGAGTAAATATATATAATAGAAGTATAAAGGCCATATTGTGATAAATAGCACATTACCTGATAGAAAGAAATGCTGCTAAATTCCTAGACTTTAATATACATGCCATCTTTTTATACAGAATTTGATCCTAAATGACTTCTCTCGTAGTAAGATTTATGCTCCATTTAAACTAGAAGATCATTGGTTAGCTGGTACCCCTCAACTCAGTCTTTAGGTTACTTGCCTACCTGAGGCTTACGTAGCTTCTAGGATTAGAAAATCGCCCTATTCAAGGCTGAAAGAGTTTCAGTAATTTGTTTACTTTCTGGAATTGATTTAGGCATTTGTAGATAAGGAATGAAGTTAGAATGCTAGATCTGAAGTCTGCCTTTCCAAATAAAATTTTAGGGGTCTGTGATGGTTACTAAAGTCCCACAGTGCATTTGAATGGACTTCACAAAGAGAATTTCAGTTTTACTCTTAAAATTTAATAAATCTAAAAATATGGGTTAAAAAAAAAAACCTTTTATCCAGTATTATCTAGTTGATTTCACTCAGAAGGTCTACAGATAACCTAGATGGCCAAATCATCAGAACTAGAAGAGTCCAGCTATTTTGTGTTTAAGACCAAGAGGTCTTAGACAAACATGAAAACTGTTCAGCCTCACTTGCAACAAATAAATGCAATTTTAAGATACTAATTTTTATGAACCAAATTAAGAAGTTAAAATAATACTTTTCTTGACATGAGTTGGGAAATCTCAGAAAATTTTGGAAATTTAATTTGGTATAATATTTCTAGAAATCAATTTGACAATTGAATTATCCTAAGAACTTTCTAAAATTAGTAATGACTTCCCCCTCTGGGCTCTGCTTTACTTTAATAATAAAAAGTTTAATGTAATTGCAAGTTAAATTATTAGTTTCAAATGTGGTACCAAATGAGTTATGAGATAACCCAAAATGAAGATTTTTCAAAGGGACTTTCTAGAAACTGGTGGCATAACTAAAAATTCCATACCATAAGAAGATATAAAAAAGGTCAGAAATTGGTTAGTTGTGAGGATATATTAAGAGATTTTTTTTTTGGAGAGAACTGATGCCATGTGAGCACATCATGTGGTTTGTAAATATTTTATTCAAGTTGGTAGCTTATCTTTTCATTCTCTTAACAGGGTGTTTCATAAAGCAATTACTATATTCTTAGAAAGCCAAATTTATCAATGTTTTCTTTTAGAGGTCATATTTTGGTTTTGCCTAGATCTGCTCTGAAGATTTTCTTGTTTTTTCTGAAAGTTTTAAATTTTACATTTAATTCCATGATTCACTTCGAGTTAATTTTTGTAGCAAGATTTAGATCAAGGTTCATTTTTTGGCCTTTGTATGCCCAATTGCGCCAATATCACTTGGAAAATCTATGTCTTTGAATTGCCTTTGTGCCTTTGTCAAAATTGCTAGAGTACGCTTTTGTGCATATATTTCTGTGTTCTCTACTCTGTTCTGTTAATTCACGTATCTATAATTTCTACCCCACCATGCAGGCTTGACTATTGTAACTATATAGTAAGCCTTGAAATTGAGTATACTGATTCTTCTTCTTCATTTTTTTCATAATTGTTTCAGCCATTCCAATTACTTTGACTTTTCATCTAAATTTTATAATAATCTTGTCTAGATCTACCAAAAAATCTTTCATGATTCTGACAGAAATTGTGTTAAGCCTGTATATTAGTTTAAAGGAAATTGACATCTTTACTATACTGAGTCATAATTCTTGAACATGGTACAGCCTCTCCATTTCTTTAATGCTCTGTGGTTTCTTTCATTGGCATTTTGGAGTTTCTATCATGTAAGTCATGTACATATTTTGTTAGATTTACACCTAAACAGTACATTTTTTTTATGAATGGCATTGTATTTTCGATTTAAACGTCCATGTGTTCATTGCTGGTATATAGAAATGCCTATTGAACTAACTTTTTAGTTTTAGAAGTGTTTTATAGACTCCTTAGGATTTTCTACATATGCAATTATGTTATCTGCAAATATGAATAGCTTTTATTTCTTCTTTTCTGATCTGTATGCTTTTTACTTCCTTTTATTGCTGAATTACTCTAGCTAGAACCTCTAGTATTGTTAAATAAGAGTGGTGAGAGTGGACATTATTATTTTGTTCCTGGTCTTAGAAATCATTCAGTCTTTTATCATTAAATATAAAGTTAACCATGGATATTTTTATAGATGTTCCTTATCGAATTGAGTACATTCCTCTATATTCCTATTTTTCTGAATTTTACCACGAATGTATGTTGAATTTTGCCATATGTATTTTCTGCAT
This sequence comes from Miniopterus natalensis, assembly GCF_054644295.1. NCBI lineage: Eukaryota > Metazoa > Chordata > Mammalia > Chiroptera > Miniopteridae > Miniopterus > Miniopterus natalensis. The sequence continues at coordinate 75,048,083 of NC_142086.1, read as the reverse complement.
TGATTGATATGATTATGTGATTTCTCTTTCTTCTTTAGCCTGTTAATATGATAGATTACATTAATTGATTCTTTAAATATTGAAGCAAACATATCCCTAGAATTACTTGTATCCCTGGAATTACTTGTACAATATGATATATAATTATTTTCAATATATTGCTGAGTTCTGTTTGCTAACATTTTGTTAAGAATTTTTGTATCTATATGCAGGAAAATAGTTCAGTCCATAGTTTTATTTTTTTGCGCCCCCTTCATCTGGTTTTGGTATCAGGGTAATACTAGCTGTAAAACGACTTGAAATGTATTCCATCTTATTCTTTTTTTTTTTTGGAAAAGATTGCATGAAATTGGTGTTAATTGTTCATTAAACATTTGATATAATTCTCCCCTGAAACCACCTGGGACTAAAGATTTTGTCATGGGAATTTTTTTAAATTATGAACTCAATTTCCCTATTAGTTATGGAATTATCCAAATTATCTATTTTATATTGAGTGGGCTGTGGTAGTTTGCATTTTTTGAGAACTTGGTCCATTTTCATCTCAGTTGTCAAATTCATGTGTGTAGAGTTGCTCATAGAACTTTCCTATTATCTTGATGCTCCATATTTCATTCCTGGGTTGGTGTTATGTCTTCTCTCTTCCTACTCCTTTCTCTTTTTCCTCTTTTACTGTTTCTGCTGCCTGTATACACCTCTAAAAGGATGTTGTTATAGAAAATTTACCAGTGCATTTTTAGAGGAAAGCAGGAAAACTACAGAATGTGCAATATCTCATTCAGCTAATCTGCTTAATTTCCCAGGAGAGTAATTTAATATTCTTACTTTTTAAATATTTAAACATAGGAGCTGGGCAGTTGTTCTTCTTGAAAACAAGGATAAATTTATTGAAACACCCTAAGTTTTGTTTGTTTGTTTTTTAATTTTAACTACCTGATTTAATTTTCATCAGCTTGGGTTTGTAGGACCTCTAGGGGATCCTAGAGAAAAAGGCACAGAACACATGATGGGATTTTTGCTGTGACTCAACTTCTGTCATTTATGTCCTAGGTGAAGTGAGGAAAATTCTGTGGGAACACATAATGCCTCCACTTAATCCTAAATCAACTGAGATGCCTATCTGACCTTTCTTAAGAACGTTGCAAGGCAACTGAGCTGTCCCAGCCCTTGTAGCAATTCCTTCACTCTCCTTCCTATAAACTGACATTGGCTGCCTAGACTGTTCCCTAGGATTTGGTTCCATATTTTAACTGTACTGGATTTCAGAAGCATAACACTATTTTCCATAAAAATACATAATGTGAAGGAACTGTCCCCCCCACACACACACACACTTACACACTTAAAATACAAATTTTAAGGATGACAGAGTATCTACACATGGATTGAAAAAAAAAAAAAAAGTATACTGGGAAACAAGAGACCTAATTATAAACTCTATCCTATCATTTGGACTTTCTTAAAATGTCCCAGTTTCCTGTTTGCTGGATGCATATATTTATTTGTCACCCTTAACTTTGGGGAGAGGAATTACCAAAAAGAACACTTACCAAACACTGAGTCATATAGAAGTAAATTCAAAGAAATATATGCCATTAATTAGCCTAGTTCTTTCTAGTAGTTGGATGTGTGATTTTTGGACACTAGTGCATGGCTAAAAAGAGTCGATTTTATGTTTATGTATTAGTGGGAGCAGTAATTTTATTGTACAGCCATGCATGACATATATTCCCTTTCTTTTAATTCAATACTTACTAGAACATCAAATTTTAAGGTAAGAGTATTGATTTAATGAAAAATTGTAAATGAGCCAATAAAATACGATGGATTAAATCTCAGTCATTGAGAGTGGAGAGTTTGTGCTTAAATGAGATCATTTTCCTTCCATATAGCTAGCTATGAGTTCCAAACGAAATTAGTAAAGGTTTCTCCCTTTTCACCGTTTGCAAAAGTAAATGCAGTTTGGCCTTCTTTATTTTAATTAGTTTAACTCTAAGAGTATGTGTCTTTGTGGGTACAATTAAATGAAGCTCAGAGACACATTCAATTTGAGAGTGGAGAAAGAGTTTAGAAATTGCCTAGTCTAAGTTGACTACTCATAAAAATAAAATCTTTATTTAACCAACGTTATTAAGGTGATTATATATAGAGAGAGAAACAAACGGAGTCCAGCTGATAGTCTAGGGTCTAAGAGCCAGTAGGAGTGGGATAAAGGAATGTCAGTCTGGAGACGAATCAAAGCAGATGGCAGATCTAAGAGATGGACTAAGGGCTAAAGTACTGCTCGAATTAGGTGTAGATGAAATCGGGAGGGCAATAAAGAGATCAGTCATGGCAAGTAAAGGCTCTTGCTCACTAAGCTAGAGAGACTTAGAATCATGTCAATGTTCTCCAAAGACCCCAGAAAGAGACTTGTAGTTAAACAAGTTGAGTGTATTGCAAGGGAGAATGAAACACAGTGGGGCATCTCAGGAAAACAGTGTTAGATAGAACTTATTATAGGATTTGGGCTTTGGCTGGGTAATTCTGGCGATAAACCAAGGTAGTGGGGATTCACTATTGATTGGTTTTTGTCAAAATGTGGGAACAGATTTACAATTAGTTATCTCAATAAATCTTACCTACAGTGAGGGCAAACTAAAATGAAGCTAAAGTTATAATTGATAAAGAGGCAGCAATCACTCATATTAGATAGAAAAAGGGAATTTTGGGTAATATTTATGGTCAGGACAATATTCACATTTTGTCTATGTTTAGTCATGATTACAGAGTAGTCTTGTTTTTTGTCTTCACCCAGTACAGTCACAGAATGGCCAGGTCTGATGTTGATGTTCTCTAGAATTGCTTATGTCTAACAGGAGAACACCAAGACCTAGTCGTGATCACTAAGTCAAGTCATAGCAATACCAAGGTTGAGCTGATAGTGCCAGGCCAGCTCCTGAATGTCAGGGGCTGCTTTTCTCTTTATCAGTTGGTAATGGTCCAGTAATCTAGATAGCTCTATAAAAAAGTGGGTCTAATAAAGAAAAATCACACTTAAGTCTTTATTCCCTTTACATCCAGTAAGATAGACTGAATTAAGCTTGATTTTAGAATATAGATATTATAAATAAGATTAATAAAAAGTTTGCCATTTGATTTAGCCTGTTGATATGAGTGTGCCTTATCTAGTTGGAAGGGCTTTAGTACCATGAGTCATATGGGTGTGTGACTAAAAACCAGGCCCATGACATGGTCAAGAAGAGGCTTCTGAAATTGGGCCAAATGCCATACTGTACTGAAACAAGGTTGGGCTTGTATGAAGAATATCTAAAACATTCACCAAATCAATGCCAGATTGAGGGTACAGATGAACACTTATATACATAGAAGCACAAAGCAAAATATGGAAAAGCAAACAAATAAATGCTACAGCCTGGCTAAAAGATGAACCCCAAAATGCAAATTTAAAAAATTTGTTCTTCTTAAATTAACTCTGAGCCCATAGCTGCCAGCCTCACTTTTCCAAACTAACTTACATAAAGGTACTTTAGGACTTCCACACTTGTGATTCAAAATTATTTTTATTTTATAGCAGTACTAAAAAGATACACACACACTTAATGAATTATATACTAAATTTTCACAATAAAGAGCAATAAAGACAACTTGTTACCTTGTGATGTAAATCTAATTCATATATCTGAAGATATTAGAATGGACAGAGATCTGTGCACATAAAATTTTTCTAATGAGTACATCTCCACTGAGTATTATGCTGGGCTCAGTCAGTGCTTAAGCAAGAACTAGTATCATGTGCTGATGTATGTCACCCAGCTGTGTGATAAGGGCACATTAGAGATATTTTAGACACAATTTGAGTGTTGGATTTGGGGGTGTTTGTATTATTTGCTCATGACTTTGAACTCTCATATTGCACTGGGTAGCTGTGTGTGTTGCCAAGACGTTGTGTGAGATGGGGGTGGTGTGACATCTATATTTATCACAGAGAGCTCTCTTGGTGGCAGAAACAGAGAATGGGTTCTTTGAATAAAAAAAAAATACAGTACATAAAATACCCATCAGAGTGCTTTGAACATTACAAGAACTCAAATATCAGTTCTTTATTTCTTGTTTTTATTAATATTATTTTATGCCAAATTTGAATCCAATTCTTGCCCCAAAGTGGAAGCTCTTCATGCTCTTTTTTCCTATTCAGGTGCCAAATTTTCATCAAAGCACAGCCTGGGACATATATATATATCCCTCCCATTGTTTGCACCCTCTGTGAATTCTCTATAGCATCCAGAATACAACCATTGTGAGGGCAAAAAGAGGAGGACTTCTATGTGTATATGTTTTAAAACGCTTTTTATGAATCTCCTTAAGAAATATATTAGTTTTTCGTTTCCTTCAAGAGAGACTCTCTAGGCATAATTTAGCTTCTTTGAATGATTCTGGGTCACCATTTGGAACACGATTTACAATTCTCTGTTGAAGTTCAAGGGCTTCCTCAGGTACCATACAGCAACATAGGTCTGTTCCAACACGAGCTGACCCCACACTGCTGTGTTGGGTGTTTGTCTGCTCCTAATTTTTAGTTCCCCTTTCAGGGTTCAGACAGACACATCTCCCTTATTACTGTCTGTTTGTTTGCTTTGAACTAGCTATTCTTGGCCTTCTCAACCCTTTTTAACAAAATAAAGTTTCCTGAACTTTGTTAAATGTCAAAATCTGCCAAGGCCCTTGTTAAAGATACAGATGTCCAGGCTGCTCCCTTTGACTGGGATTTACTAGCTCTGAGGTGGAACCTGGCAATGTGCTTTTTTAACAAATAGCCTAAGTAATGGACTGTACAATACAATGAGGTAATCTGGCCGTCTAAGCAAGTAATCTTAACCATATAAGCAAGCTCAAGTATATTAATATTAAAAATAAATAGGACCCAAATGACGACTTGTATTTTTCTTTGAGAAAGTGTTTTAACTTTTTTAATTGTCCTTTGAGATTATGCTGCATTTTATTTTGGAAATTATTTTTAATATACGAAACCACAAAAATAAAATAATAGATATTTAAGTATCTACCACCCAACATTCAAAAAAGTTAAAACTTGTCACAATTCTTTCAGAATTTTAAATAAAATAGATTCTACTAGTAAATGTTATTATTTACTCATATTTACTCCTTCAAACTCATGTTCCCTTCTCTGTTCCCAAACAGGTACCTATCTTTATGCAATTTGCTTTTTAAACTCAACATTATTTTGGTGATCTTTCCATTTGATCTATATGAAATTAGGTCATTTATTTCATACTTCTGTATAGTATACACATGTATAAGTATTTCACCATTTAATTTCCTATTCCCCTGCCATTGGACATCTGCTTTTTTCCAATATTTTGTTCATATGTTCAATGCTGCAGTGTATATTGTAGGACCTAGCTCTGTGCATATTCCCAAGGGTTTCTAGGGTTTATACCTAGAAAGGGTCACTTAGTTTGTACATTTTTAACTTCATTAGAAATTGTTCACATGCTCTCAAAAGTGTTGTTTATATATATATGAATGTGTGTATATGTATATGTATATGTGTGTGTGTGTGTGTATATATATATATATATATATATATATATGTATGTATACTCACCACCAATGTATGAGTTATCTTGTTCCCATAAACTCTCTGCAATAAAGTCTTACAGATAATTTTGGGGTATGAAATGGTATTTTCATGTTTTAGTTTGCCCTTTTTTGATTACTGGTGAGGATGAGCATCTTCTCCAATGTTCCATAGTTATTTGAATTCTACAGTGAATTGATTTTTGTGATTATTTGCCCTATACAATTTTATCACCTTTCCCCACTATTGTTGATTAGAATTTCTTTATAAATTTGGATACTTCCTCCATTATACACATTGCACGCAAATCACTTTGCTCTTATAATTTTTCTTACTACTATTCTCAGTTTATAGATTTATGCCTGAAGGTTGATTATCTGAAAGGTTACTGCAGGTATTTCTACAGTTAGCTCTTTCCCCTGTTTATAAGCAGAAGCATTCAACCTGAGATGAGATAAAGCCTAAGGCATAATCTTCATTTTCTGTTACATAGAAAATGGAACAAACAAACTAAAAAAATTAAAGCAATAAACTTACATTTTATCAACTTTAATTTGCTTTTCACTAAAGCAATCATCTTGGAAGTTGATGTAATAGTACCCTTCACATCTCTTCCTAAATTAGCTAATTTGGGAAATTATTTCAGAAAGATTTCATACTTTGCTAAGTCTCTCTCTCTAAAAAAAAAAGTATCCTCTGTCAATGAAAATTGAAGAGAATTAAAGGGCACATTAACATAAAAGTGGGGGGAAAATACAGTGCTGAAAAGTCAAACCTTCCTGTTGCTGATTCTGGTAGCAAAAGCAACTTTATGGATTTAGTACACTGTTTATGTTTTGTTAGTAGAATAAAGATTGATAAATTTGAACTGTTAGCCTAAAACTAGTCCTCTAAATTGCTTTCAACTTAATTTCTCTGGTGAGTCAAAAGAGAACATTGCTTGGCAGCTCTTTTAATATAGAGGTAGCCTTGCATTTTTTGTAGATGTTGATTTCTAAATAATTATTATTCTTTTTTTTTTCTCAGGAACCTTTAGTTTTCTGAAAATGCCAAAGCCCATTCATTTTATAAGATCTACATTATTTGAAATGGGAAGATATTCAGAATGTTTTTTAAAAAGGTTTTTATAAGAAATATATCCTTAGAATTCTAGAGAGCATGGTTTTAAAATTTTTTAATGGAAACATTTGATTTTAGAACTGTGTTCTTTTTTTCTGAGCATGTTTTATCATATTTTTAAAATAAAATTGGCAAGAAATAGTCTTTCCATTTTATTGGTACACACTGTCCATTGACCTAATTAATTAGAAGTGCTGTATTCAGAATTTCTGCTTATTTGTCCCATATGTCTTATAAAAATTCCAACTGGCATATTAAGAAGATGGAGTATCACCTCCCAAACCAAACTGTGCAGAACACTTAGTGAGAGAATAAATGGATCATCATGAAGCAATACTGCAGAGGAGGAAAAGTTTGTATCCAGAAACTTTATCCCCCTCATTTTTACTTTCTTCTCTTAAGCATTCTTCCCAACTGCCCCCCACACACACCCTTTCCCACTTCTTCACCCCTCCCCTCCACACATAAATACTACAACACACACAATCAATACACACACGTGTCCCATGACTTCACTAGTCATCTCACTTCTCACCTCTTGTATTGTGTTAACCACCAACAAATAGCAATATATTAATATCATTCCAAGTGTTATGTTACGTGATGATATTATATCTCTTCCTGAAATTGTAATATTGTGAAAGAGACACTGGGAACCCCATTGCCTTGCTTGGTTCCTTGCTCCAGCATCCATGTAACCTAGGTTTAGGTTAAGACTAAACTTTGATCTGATTCATAAGCACAGAAAGTAAAATCTCCCGGGAGGTGTCATCAAACTTTTTCTGTAAAAGCCAGTGAGTGTGTTAGGCTTTACAAGCCATATAGTCTTTGTTATATCTACTCAACTCTGCCACTGTAGCACAAAAGCTACCATTGATAACATGAAAATGAATGGGAATAGCTGTGTTGCAATAAAAGTTTATTTACAAAGAGAGTGGGCCAGATATGACCCACAGCCATAGTTTGCCAAACTTTTTCTAAACCCTTGATGATATAGCATGCAATTAGGTTTTCTCACTTATTCATTCACTTACTCATTCACTCATTCAATACATGAACATTGAGTACCTATTACATGCAAATTACTTGGCCAGACTTATTACATGTTAATACAAAAATAACTGAGAGAAAATCTTTCCATGTATGAGCTCAGAGCTCCAAGGGAAAGATAAGTTTGTAAAAAATAATAAGTTTTTAAGGTGTGTGTCATCTTAGATTTGTTATTGTTGCAAATGACAGAAAACTTTTATGAAACTGGCTTAAGTATAAGATAGCGTATTGGCTCATGTAAACCAAAGTGTTCAGGAGACACTTGATTCAGGGACCTAACCAGATCCATTTCCTATATCTGCTTTTTTGAGTAGACTCTAACTTCAGGCTCCATGTAGGAATCTCAAGAAGATCCAGGGTCTTATCAATACCACACTTAACACCAGAGAGATCATCTGACTCCAGGATAGCATGGAGTTCTGGGCTTAAGTCCTCTTGGTTCTCATAAGCTAATTTGGGTGATGTGCCCACCCTAAGTCAATCACTGTGGTTAGAGGGATGGAATATGCTGAGTGATTTCTTTAAGGTCACTTTCTCCAACCCTGGAAACTGAGGAAAGCTTCACCCAAAGCACATGAGCAGAGTGGAGAGAGATGATTCTTCTAAAGAAAAGTGAGTACTATTATCACGATATATTGGTGGTGTATGATTAAAACAACCAGTGTTCATCACAAAGTAAAAATGTTTGAGTGGGTAGATAGCCATGGGGCATTTCTGTCATTTTCTTAGGCAGGAGTATTGGCTTTTTCTGGGTGACTAATATATGATTTGTGCACAAACAACCAGTAATAAGAACCTGTCCCATTATTCCATTATTCAAATGGAATTTGCCTTCCCAGACTCTCTAGGAGTGGGACTGCTGCCCTTGACACTTAGTATCCATGACTAGGTCATGACATCTGCTGCCAGGCCTACCTTCCTGACATGAGTTGCTTGCTGCCCAGGATCTACAGATGACCGAATTCCCTCACCCCATAGTCTGTCACCTGCTGGGATGATTGGCCGCCTGCTGATCGTCTTGATTATCCAATCCAAAGACGTTGTCAAATTGGTATAATCCTGGCCCCTCAAGTCCCTCTGTGGCCCTGCTCTAGCTCCACAGTCCTAATAAGAACAAATTGCTAAGTATAACTTCAGACATCTATACAAGGAGTTTAATTGGGTGAGGAAAGGGGTAATTTTAGTAAACAGGAAATCACTGACATGACCCCAAGTCTTCCTAAGCAGAAACAACTCCCTATATTATATGTGATAAGCACAATCCTAATGATACAAATAAGACCAACAACAAAACAATTATAACAACAGCAATATAACATTAATTAAATGAATACTATGTACCAGATTGAGTTAACAAGTATATGTATTTGTTAACTCTTTATCCTCACTACACACTAAGTGGTAGATATGATGTTACGCTCAATTTATAGATAAGAATCCTGGGCTAGAGAGTTAAATTACCCTGCTTATCTGGAATAGAGCACAGTCAGGACTTGAACCCAGGCAGTCGGGGTTCCAGCTCCGTGTTAGGACTCTGCCGCTCTGGTTTACGTGGAGCTCTGCTTCCACTTGGCTCTGAAACCACAGCCTTACAGCTTTGGCATCATGTACATCATAAGAAGCTCAGGATCACCAGCTGAAGTAAAAGATCAGGGCCATATCTAGTTATCCTAAATTCTAACAGAACATTTTAATAAACTGTGTTACATCGTGTCCAGACGTTTCAATTCTCTCTCATGTCTTTTTGGGCATTTACTAAATGGAAATAACTATTTGCCTGCCTTAAAAAGGATTTCTAACTGAAAATTAGAATGTGATAACTATCTGAGATATAATAATTTGACTCAGAGTTTTCATAGAGAGATTTTAACTATATTAAACATCAAAATACCAAGTTTCTAAAACAGGAGTATAGTGACTCTAAAGTAGCTAAAATTCAAACTATAATTTTCAAATCTAATTTTTCTTCCATCTTACTTATATGAACTTTTTTTTTTAAGGGGCTCATGGTTGATTGAGTTTGAACAGTAATGCAATATAAAGTGATATTTACAATTTTTTAAAGAAAATAATTATTCCTCTAAGTTTATGGTTGAAAGTAATTTGTGGTGTGGCTTTTAAAAATGTGTGTGTGTGTGCGTGTGTAATGCACAGACATGTGTGATGTCTTCTGTGGTTTGGAAATATGAGGGACTTTTCGTTTTGTTAAAATTAAAATGACAACATAGCAGGGCTGAAATTGCCTTGGGATCCTAAAACAAGACTAGTGAGTAATAATTCTACCCAAGCACACTGGAAATTATTGCTAATAAATGAACTCATGTTGTTTTTAGAATTACTTTGCTACAACATGCATGTCTTTTCACTTCAAATTTAAATGCTAGAATTGCTTGATTGTATTTTACAGATCTCTGTTTTTCTCTTCAATAGGGCATCCATATGAATATTAAGTAACTATGAAACAGGAATGAATCCACCATTCATTTCTAAATGTGTGTAATTTCAGAAGATTCATGGGAATATAAAAAAGTTGGTGGTAGTACTGGCAAATGAGCAAGGAGCTATTTCAGTTTTAGGAATGAATTGCTATTTATGGTTTTTTTTTTTTCTGTGTTTGTAATAAAAAAGTTGCTTATTTTAAAAGGTGCAAAAGTTCAAAAGAGAAAATTATTTTTAAAAATTGATAATTTCCAGCAATGATGGAAAGCTAATGCATCTTTATTCAATTTCTGGCTATTATATTATAAACACCTCTCCTTCCCTCCATTAGTGCAGACTAATTGAGAATTATGCCAACTCATATTACATTCAAAACTACATGTTAACATAAAATGACTCAAATATGTTTTTTGCTCATAATACTAGTTAGTGTTTCTTAAGTTTTTTAAATGTAACAGATACATTCAAAATGGCAGACAATGATTATCTCATTTCATGTTCACAACCCTATTAGGATATTATTATATTTTTCCTGGCAAGTGGATGTGGAATTTGAGACACAGACTGGTTAAGTAGCTTGCCCAGGGTCACATAGGTAATTAGTGGTAAAGCTGGGCTGAGAACCCAGGTAGACTGACTCCAGAAACCATACACTTAACCAGGCATTGTTTTGTACCTATCAGAAAGAGTTCTGCTAAAAATTTAGTTGAACTACTCACTTCTGGAGACTGTTTACAATTTCACCATTTGGGGTTTATGCAGCTACTTTATTTCTCTGTCACTGATATCATTCTCATTAAATAGTAATATCTCTTAAGTGTTAATCTTGTCCTGGTCCCTTTTTAGTATAGCACTCATTCCTTTTCTTGTATGTGCCTCCCAGGACTTATCCCTGCCCAGTTAAAGATGATAGCAGTACAAAACCTATGTGAAGTTCATAACTCATGTAAGAAAACCCTCCTGGAACTCAATCTATGTCCACTATTGTGCTGGAGAGGTCGCTGATATGTGACTCAAATCCTGGACACAGCTGGTTGTATCAGAGGTGGTCAAATTATAGGTGAAATCATAGGCCACAACCTATCCTGGCAAAAAAGGAAAAAGAAGAACCCAGTGAACCAAATGTATTTCATTTATGTATTTGAATTGGAGGCACTGGTATATTTAGTTTGAGAAATGGGAAAGCTATTGAATTAGCACCATATACAGCATTTTATCCAATATTTTCAAAACTTTTTTTACTCTAGTAACCCTACAATAATTTGGAGAAGCTGTGTATCTTATATCCCTTTTTACATTGTAATGCACAATTTTAATAATAAATTTAAATAGTTGCAAATGATATATTTCTTACATTTGTAAATATTATTATTTTAAAATAAAAATGCCTTTTTTACATGAAGTAGAATCCTAGGACCTAAGCAAGAGGAACCCTGCATATCATATGTGTGTGTGTGTGTGTGTGTATACATAATATAAAAAATATATAAATATATACATATACATGGTGTCCCCCCCAAATTTATACACACACATCCTCACCAGCACTTGTTGTTTGTGGATTTATTGATGGTAGCCTTTAGCTCAAAATAATCCACATACCACAGAGGCTCATCTTTGGGTAACTAGTTCTGAACCCCCTCAACTGTAAGCTCCCAACAAAAAGACCCCTTCTGTGTTGATCATCTGCATGTTCTCAGTATCTAGAAAGAGTCTTGGCATGAAGCAGGTGCTCAATAAATATTTGTTCCATGAACAACCTTCCTTACATAAAACTGAAATATTAACATATCACATTATTACCATCCCAGCACATATTTACTAATATTTAAATAACTTGAGAATAAACACTAAATATAGAAGGATTTTTACTCTGTGCCACTAGGTCAGAATGCAATATAAGAAACAACCTCAAATAAATATAATAGAAATCCTTAATTAAATAATCTCTTACATTCCAATTTTCAGAAGGCAAGAAGCATACTCCTTGGTAAGAAATTAGCCCATGATAAGACTGCATTTGTCATGATTGCCTGGAATCACCATCAAGGAGAAGGCTTATTGTGGGCAGCCTGTGTGGAGCACTGTATCTCAGAATGACTTCAAACAAGAGCTTAGCAGGAAAGGGCTGCCCGTTGGTTACTCAGAAAAAATCATGAGCAGGAGTATTATAGAAACACCAGATATTACACACACTGCCTACAGTCCTCTGGCAAATGTGATATTTCTTCAAAGTCCAAACCACCCGGACCCCTGACCTCAACTAGCTTACTTGGTCCTCTGGCAAACACAGAGAAGGCTTTGCCTACAGCCCACAGCCAGGCTTAAGGGGAATTAGCAGGCAATTATTTCAATGAGGAAATACGCTCTAATTTTTTTTTATTACTTTCCCTGCAGGGGAAACCAAGGACACCAAATGACATCCAATTACAGTTCTTAGTTCATTTGAGGCAGGTCCAATGGTGACATGGAATCAAAACACCCTTAACCTCATTTGGGTGCCAACAGACAAGATTTTTTTCCTCTCTAAAATAAACTTCAAGTGGCAAATATATATATATAATTGGCTAGACAAAGAGGGATTTCTCACAGGAATTCGCAATATGTGTAATTTTTCTTCTATCCTTGTTACAGGATGTATAATTTATCTTGTGGAAAATGAATGGGAAAAGGGCACAGGGGTCCTTTTGCAGCTTGGTTATTAGTCACAACTTATTAACCTCATATTAGCCCCAAGAGAGGTAAGAAATCCCTTAGCCCTGTGATACCAGGTCTCAGGAGGGGCCCCGTAGCCCTGAGTATTGTGAACAGAGCAAGAGGAGGACACTAGTCATGGATGAAAAGGAAAGAGACTAATGAAAAGTGATTCGAAGGTTTTGAGCATCCATTTCTGAGAAAGCTCAGTATAAGAATCAAGTTTTGGAAAAGAAATGAGTTCAGTTTAAAGCAAACGAAATATTTGCTGCCAGTGTGGTTCCCCAAATGTGAATGTCCAGCAAGCAGCTGGAAGTGTGGGGATGTCCCCAGGGTAGACTGGAGGGCGAGAGATATTTGGATTTAATCCTCTTGGAAGTAATGATATTTACATGTTAACTAAATGCCATGTTTCAGAAAATGTATTTTCTAGTCGTTGACATCATTTAACTCATTCTTTGTTGTCTAAATTTGTGTCTTAGAAAGAAAATGTTTATGTAAATTGCAACAATCTTAATAAATACTTTAAAAGTTTAAGTAATCATTTCTGGTAGACACTAGATCTCTCAGGTTGGTGAAAGGACCCTTGAAAAGAAACCAAATTATAAACTTTTATTTGCAGCATATCCACATTTAAAATAAATCCCCACACACAAACACGTACACACATCTAGGTAGAAATAAAGGAAAGCCTTTGCAAATATTTTTTATGTTAAAGAAAAGATAAGATAGTGAATTATATGTAAAAGTGATGCTTTGTTCACTGACTCTTTATTTCCACTTTTATTTAAGGAGTCTTCATCTCCCTTCCTGTCCACTCTGCACACAATGTGCAAACCCCTCCCTCTGTTCAGGAGCAGTACAAGTGGCTAACATATTGTACGGCGGCATTTCCGTAGGGAGAGGAATAACAGGGCAAGAAGCTCTCCCTGTCCCTCCTGCCCGTCCTTCCTCTCCTCTCTGTGTCGCCACCCCCATTTCTCCTGCACCCCCAGGCTCACTCATGGCTGGTCCCTGAAAGAATCCGAAGTGGTTCCCCAAGACGTGCTCTTGCTTTGGGCTGAGGGGGAAGAGTGTGAGGGGGAAGGAACTGTGGAGAAAATGAGGAGGGAATATCCATAATCTTTTCAGGCCACACTCATAGCATGTTTTTTCTTCTCTTACAATAAAAGATGTCAGGAAGGGTTGTTTTTTTCCCCACTTAAAAAATCTTTAAAAGTAGGAATCATGTCTTACCCAGGTCGATTTGTATTTCATGAATGAGTACATGAATGAATGAATGAATGAACAAGTGAATGAACTTTTATTCTTGCGGGGGGGTGTAAAGATATTTGAATAGAGCTTTTTCAAAGTACATTTTGTCACTTAATTTTTGATAGAATTGCATGAAGTAATTTTAGACATAAAAAAATTAAGATAATTGTAAATTCAAGACATGAATCCAGGCCTTCTGGCTACAATTAGTTGCCACTTTCATTTTATTACTCTGTGTCTTTGGGAGAATGAAAAAAATTAAAACAGTGAAGTCCCGGGCTAGAGGAGGGGAATGTTTACTGACCAGTACACACAGGTTAGGCCGATGAGGGCAGTGAAAGCCGGCGGCAGCAGCTCGTCCAGCCACCCAGCTGGTGTTTCCTCTCTCGTGGTGCTTGAAGCTCCCTGGGCTCCGTGCCGCACATGCCCAACACCTTGGCCACCACGTCCTGTTCTCTACTCCACGCCACAGAGGCTCTGGCTTTCTATTGCCCACCCCCTCATCCCATAAAAACTCTTTGCAAGATCTTGTGTAAACTTTCGTATGGACCCTACATGATTAGAGCCACCCCCAGGCCCACTTCAGAGTAAGAATAACAGCTGGTCCCAGGCCCCTAGGCCACTCCTCTTTATTAATGCTTGTAGTGATAACTGCCAATTATTAAGGACTTCCTATGTGTTAAATGTTGTGCTGATTCCTTTACATATGTAACTATAACCTTCCAACATGCAGGTGGCATTTATGTTACAATTGCCACTTTACATCAAAGCAACCAAGACTGGAACAGTAAGGTCAGCGACTCAGCTGATGAGGACTGCAGCTGCCTGTCAGCCTCAGCCCATGGAGGCAAAGCCTCGATTATTCTATAGCATGAGACACCTCGTACAAATACTTTATCTTCAGCGAGTCCTTCCTGATGGCCGTATCTAAAACAGCACCTGCCTGAGTCACTTGTGTTTCCTTTACCTCTGGTCACTGCTAAATTGACTTGTTTATTGTGTGTCTCCCCTGACTAGAAATCAAGCTCCAACAGAGCAGAGACTTAACATTCTTGTCATTGCAGCCTTCCCTGGTATGTAAAGCAGAGCCTGGCAATAGTTGTTTCTTAATAAATATTTTTGAATATATGAATGTACAACTCTAGAACATTCCTTCTGTTACTTCCTAAGTATACTTTCCTTAATATTTCCCCTGTGAAAATGAAGGCAAAATTATGGAGAAAAAATTTTTTAAATGATACCAGAGGCAATCTAGGTAACACTGAGCAGCAGGAGGATTAGGTAATGTTTGACACCATGCATCTGTTTATGTGTTCGAGTATACCAGCCAAGGATCACTGGTAGATTCCTAATCAGCTTCTGATGCTGCAACAAACAGTCCCCAAACCTCAGTGGCTCACAATAGCAAACATTTATTTCTTGCTCACTTTTCATGAAGGCTACATGTTGGCCTCAGCTCTACTGGGCTTGGCTTAGCTGTAGATATCTCCATTTCCTAGGTCCCAGGCTGGATGAAGGACAGCCACTACCTGGGCATGCAGTTATCACAACAGAAAGCAGATGCTCACAAAGGAGCACAGCCAATCCATACAAGCACATTCAATACTACGTGTTTTCACATTCCGTTAGCCAAAGCCAGTGACGTGGTCAAGCCCAGTGTCAACGGGAAAGACAATGTCAGTAGGAAGTCAGGGCAAGGTCAGGGATAGAATGAGCAAAGCAGCATACTGTTAGGTGTTATATTTCTATATTAATTCACTATATCTAAGATCTTTCCTTCACTCTACCTATGATACTGTCCTCAACTGTTTATACAAATTTATAAATGATCCATCTTATGTTTTTTATCAAGTTTTTTTTCTTCCCTAAGTAAAGTACATCCCACTTGTTTCTACTAAATGTTCTCTAGGCATTTCTTTTTTTTCAGTTTAGTTTAGACATTGTTTTTTAGTGTAAATTTCTAAGTTACTAGCTCTCAAATTTCATAGCATTGACAAGTTTAATCTTATTCGGTCAAATTTGACCTAAGTCCCTGAAAACCAAGGTGATTGGAAAGATCCTTTTTAGGTGACATGGAAATCTCATGAGATGACTTTTCCATAATAAAAATAAATAGCGTATTTGAATCTTCAACTGTAATATACCTTACCTGTTAAGACAGAGAAAATACAATCTCTGTTTTAAGGCCTTCCTAAAGTATAATGATGATTTTACTGTTCTTCGAAGAACTTTATCAATATTTCATCATGATATTCCTCTCTGCAGGAGAACCTAAGAAACATATTCTATTAATCATGGTGATATTAAAGCTATCTGTCACTTGTAGCATACATATGCAATAAAGTAATCAGATAAAATTGATATCAGAGACAAATGGTCCACATTAAAAATGTCTGCTCAAAGTTCTAAAATAACTCCTTTTGATGATGAGCTCAATAACTAAACCTCCCAATTTGCAAATGGAGATAAATGTGAAGATAATTTTTAAACTCTGAATTGTAAAACCAAATAAAGAAAGGCCTAAAGTGGCTAACAGTGTAGGAGCTGAAAGAAATGCTTCAGAACTTTTCAAGACAAATAAATATATTTATCTACTGGCTATTTTTTTGGTCATTGACTTCAAATTCTAACTAATAGAAGAATGTAAACTTAAGCAAATATATATATACATATATATATATGAGATTCAGATTTTAAAATGTATATTTGATGAATTAGACTAGAATCATTATGTCCCATGTGTCCTGTTAGATAGTCCCTTAAATAAAGGGGGGCAGGGAGTTGAAATGAGGGTCAGAGGCAGAAAGAAGAAAAGGGTTGCATGGCCCATTCAGAACAATCCACTGACCACAAGTGAGAATCTGAAGGGGAGAGAGTTCTTAGAAGAATATGAATCTACGAACTTATTTTTACTCTAAGACCATGTTTTAAAAATTGTGAATAATACCTCCCCAGAATTAACAGCATGTGCAAAAAATAACTGTTAAACAAAATAGATTTTGGTGGTGTTAGATTATTGAAGATTATATGAAGCTGCAAGGAGGCCACGCTGTCTGAAGGAGTTGGGTAGGCAACAGAAAAGTAACTATAAGTAGAGAAGGAGAAAAATAAAGTAGAAAAAATTCTACGTATAATAAAGCTGAGGGGTGCAGGGGGACGGAGGAAAACGTAGCAGAAGCAGTAAGGGTTTTCCATGACTGGACAAGCTGGGATCAGGCGATCAGAAGTATGTATGTGTCTAGAAAGCGCTTTCTTGCATTAGCACTATAGTAAGCACTACAAAGGAACAAACAAGTGGCAGGTGCTTTCCTTCTAGTCTTCAGAGCAGTAGCTGAGGCTAGGAGGACCCTGCGGAGCAAACAGACAGGAACACTGGTAAAGTAGGGCAGTCACAAAGGGGTAAAAATAGAAAATAAAACCTGTCACAGTAAGGTCAGGAAACATAAACTTTAAAAGGTAGGAAAGATGAAGTGTTCTTGAAATGAAATATATAGACCTTATATATAAATTGTTGGAAGCTTTTCCGTTGATATTAAACACAGACACTCTTTTAGGCCCTTTTAATCTTTATCTGATCAAAAGCATTACTGAGCCACATTATAGCCTAAAACATACATTTTTAGTATGAGGAGGTGTCTGATAACTGGAGGAAAGTTATATTGGTAAACTTTCTAAAAAATAAAAGAAAAACATATTGAATCTGAAAAATACAGACGGGTGAAATTTCATGTAGCATAAAAATTATGAGGGATAAAAAATAATATCACAAAACAATTATTAATATCCATGAAAAGGAGAAAATGCTGGGTAAAACTAACAAAGATTTATTTTGAAAATCCTGTCAGTCTAATTGAATCTCTTTCTGTAAAAGTGTCTTACTTTTTTATTTTTAAAACTTAATTATCTATTTTAACTTCACAAATATATTTCAAACTGTATTGGCTTCCACCAGACTGATATGGTAAAACTGTTGTTCCCGATTACAGGACAGTGGAACTAAACAATGATTTCAAGCATAATTATGGTATATATACATTTTAAAGTTTTTATTAATTTCTTTAGAGAGAGAGAGGAAGGGAGAGGGAGAGAGAGGTAGAAACATCCATGAAAGAGGAACATCAACATGGATCGGCTGCCTCCTGCACGCCCCCTGCTGGGGAATCGAGCCTGCAACCCTGGCACGGGCCCTGAGAGCAGATACTCAACCACTGAGCCACACAGGCTGGGCTAATTATGGTATCTTAATGTTATTGTACACAACATACTTCAGGTTCATGGCCTCCTCTGAATGTGCATTAAGCATTTCAGCAAGCAGTTCAGTAAGGAGAACTCAGCCACAGCAGCCTGGCCCACCCTCACAGTGCATTCCCATGTCCTTGTAATGCAGGTTAATCCTTTCTTTGAAAACATGGGTCCATCTCTAAAAACCTCTCCACTTTTTTCTTTATATATTTCTGCTTCAAATACTCTTTTAATAGGATTTTATGCATGGGCATGATGATACTGGGGGGAAATCCACTCTGTTTTCCTCTCTGCAAAAATCAGTATTTATCATCGTTCCATCATGAAAGATTTGTGGGGAATCTTTGCAGAATAAAGCCCTTTGTAACTAAGATTCTTTTTAAGCACTGTGGAAGTCTAAGTCCAGTGTGGTTAATTACTGAGAAGGTTCTCCCATTGTCAGCCATCTTAGTCAAGATTACAGTAGATTCTTACTTTGTTTCAATTTCATAATCCTTCAGTTTTCTAGATAGAATTCTTCTTTATTAAATGAATAAATGGATTTGGGTTATTATGTGAGCGCTTATATTTTATAAGTATATTGTGTGACATTTCCTGTTATTTACACTGAAAAATTAATTCAAATTAATAAAGGTTTTGTAATGCTTTTGGATAATACCTCGAAAATTATTTTTTTTAATTACATTTTTATGTCCCTGGCATAAAAGACGGTGCTATCCTACAAAATAAAGAGAACAAGAGATGGAAAGGAGTATTTAACTTCAGTAAACCCAGGAGATGCATCTGTGAATCAGAATAACAACCAGATGAGTATGGACGTGCAAAAGCAGAGAAGTAAAAGACTGGGAAGCAAACAGGAAGAGGGAAGCCCACGGCTGCAGATCTCAGACCAACCTGGCAGGACTTCCAAATGGGTAACGTAAGTCATCATCTCCAGACTGAAACATGAAAATGTGTGGGCTGACCGCGGGAGCTTCCACGAACCAGTGCGGCAACAAAAATCAGGGTCAGTGGCCTGAACACAGCATCTGGGTGGCATGCGCATTTTCAGGACGCAGAGGCAGAGCAGAGGAGAGCAACCTAAAGGGAGGCCTACCCACAGCTGTCCATTTATGTTAGGCGCAGGAAAGAACAACCCAGCAACGCTATAAACTGCCTAGTTCTACAGTGATCTTCCCATAAATATCTGGTTCAGGATGAGAACCTCACTCACAGATAACACAGCCCAAAACTAATCAACTTCGGTTCTTAACATCACGTGAAGGAGGAAAGATATAGGAAAAACAAGTGACGAAGAACACCTACCAAGATAATCTTGACACAGAGCAGATGACCAAAAAGTATTGTCAAAAATTAAAAACACCTAATGAAGTTATTAACTGTATAAAGCAACTACTTAAATAAAGGTACAAAAAATTACAGAACACTATAACAAAGGAGTGAAATATGAGCTGAAAAACTGAGGAAAGCAGTGGAATAGAAAGTAAAACCATCACAGAAATGAAAACTACATTGGCAGAATCACCCAGGACAAAATACTGCAAGGAACATAGAGCACACTATTGAGAACAGCAAGCAAAATGGAGTGGAAATAAAGAGTTACAGAGACTACAGAAAAAATTATTGCTATGGAATCAAACATACACAGTTGACCCTTGAACAACATGGGGGTTAGGGGCACTGACCCTTATACCATGTAGTCAAAAACCCACATACAACATTTGACTCTCCAAAACACTAAACTACACAGTTAACCCTTGGCATCTGAGGGGGAATGGTTGCAAGACCCCCCACAGATCCAAAAATCTATGGATGCTCAAGTTCTCTGTATAAAATGGTGTAGACCAATGCACTCAGTCAGCTGTCTGCATCTGTGAACTCCCAACTGCAGACTGAAAACAATACAGGTATTCATTTAAAAAAAATATGCGTAAGTGGGCCTGAGCAGTTCAAACCCATGTTATTCAATGGTCAAATGTACAAAAAAGGTTCCCTTAAAGGTGAAAATCAAAATAATAAAATATAATAAATATTTTAGAATATGATGCAAAAAACTTTCCAGAAATAAAAAAAGAAAAAGATAAATCCAGAGGTACAGGTAGAAATAGCACAGCATGTCCCGGGTGTGTGTGTGTGTGTGTGTGTGTGTGTGTGTGTGTGTGTGTGAGAGTATATATAAAACAACCAATTTTATTATGGAATAATGACATTTATATAAAATGATAAAAATCATTGGACTTCAAAGGTAATGAAAGAGTCCTTTAATGTTCAAGTATAAAAGACAAGATACTTACAAATGGTAAAGCATCAGGCAAGTCTCCAAATATTGGACAGTAACTCTAAAATACAGTGGTGGAGTAATGCCTACAGTATTCTCAAAAACAGAGTATGTGACTCAATAATTTATACCCACCCAAATTTTCACACAAGAATAAAAGCAATACATTTTAAACATGCAAGAACCCAGGGTATATATTGCCTGCAATTTGGTATTGATGAAACTATTCAAGAGTAAATTTCAAGTGCCCAAGATATAAATGAAACACAGTGGCAAAAAAGACTGGTGATGAATGTGAATTCCCTTTAACTCTAGAATTAAGACTAACAGTTATGGAGATTATAATTACAGAACAAAATGTAAAAGTCATTAATACTGGTGGGACTATTTCACTTGCTCTCTTTTTGGATTAAATAGATGTCTTCTGATAATCCTTGAGTGTGCTCATCCTGTGGAGTTTAGGTAGGAGGCTCTTACAAACACCAAACTCTTTGTTGGTGTGTCCTGCCTACTCTTTTTCAGAAACTGAGCTTGATGAATGGCATACAGGAGGGAAAGGCACCCACATATAAATGGGTTTTCTAGAGCACAAGCTGCTTAGCACCACACGCTCTTTTATTAATTATCTCCAGGGCTATAAAGAAAAGAAATTCCCATTTACTAGAGTTCCAAAGTTGAGTGAATCACTCGTTTCATAAAATGCGCTTAACATGGTTAAATACAATGAAATCTTTTATTAAAGCCACATGATTTTAAACATCAATTACTGATGACCTTTAAAGTAATATTTGTATAAAAGTCATGACAATAAATACTTGCTGACTCTAGACAAGCTAAGAATTTACTTGATTTTTAAAATCAATTCACTCTCAGCACTTTTTTATGTATAAAGTTTCTATTTATTTAGCCATTGCAGTTTGAATTCTGATTAAATATGTATTCATTATAATAATAATGACTTAAATTTATTAAGCATTTGCTATATGCTATGCGTTATTCTAAGTGCTTTATATATATATTATCTCAACTAATTCTCTGTGGGTTTTTTGTGAGGTAGGGGCTTTATTAAGCACATTTTTCAGATGAGGAAAATAAAGTACACTGCACAAAAAAAGAGTGGTAAAAGTAGTAAGTGACCCTCCCTAAAAAAGAAAACCTATATTCACATGCCACCTCCATCATTCAGTGCTATATTGAAGAAATTATTTAAACTAAGTTTTCAGTAGTTCAATCATAAAATAATGATAATAATAAACAAAATAATAATAGTCATGTCTATTTTACAATATTGTTTTGTGAGGATCAACTTACATAATGTATATAAAATGCTTTATAAAACATACAAATCTATTAATAATAATAATAATATTATTATTATTATTATTATTATTATTGTTAAGTGGTAAAAATTCTCCATTTGGTCATCTCATCTATAATTAGCAACATTATACATGGCTTTTATATCTTTAAGCTCAACAGGATTATATTATTTTTCACTAGAACTAAGTCATTAGTTACTCTCTACAAGTGGATCTAAAATCTCTGAATTTTCCTTGAGAGGAGAATTCAGATTAGCCTCACAAAGGATCTTTATCTCAAAAATGTTAAGGACCCCTAATCGTGGAACACATTGCTTAACCAGTGCTAGGAAGTAGTTTTTAAATCATGGGAGCTATGTATTTTAAAAGCATGTGCTAACACTCAGATTTATGTTATCTCCATTATCTATTGGTCCCTTGAACTTTCTCTCTTTCCTAAAATAACTGCATGAACCTAAGAACAATGCCAAGCATAAATGATTCAGACCAATTAATCAGGACCTGTTTCTCATGGTTACAAGTTGAGTACAAAATATTCCAGCAGTCAAGATAGAACTTTTCAAATATTCTACATGTTTATAATTTATAAAAGATTTATAAGAGTTTTCTTCTTTGTTTTTAGTAGTAACTTATTTTTTCTTTTCTGCTAGAACACCACTCTCAAAAATGAAGTCAAATTCCAGATAAATATTTCATCTTTCAGTCCTGTTTTCTACTTATCCTTTTTTTTCTTAAACTGTCATTAAAGAGAAATTCATGCTTTCCCAAAGGGAAGCAACTTCAACAGATGAGCTTTCCAAAGTATTACTAATGCAGAGTGGATTTATTATCTGGGAGGGACAATTCTAGCATTGCCTGTCAAGCCTACAAATATTTAGAAATAACAAGGAGTAGAAGAGTGAGACTCAAGCTTCTTTATTCTGAGAAACTAAGCCTGTTCTCTAATTTAATAGTAGTTTCACTTCATTATATTTCATCTCTGCAATTTCATGACTTAGAATTTAGATTATACAACTTTGATCTACACTTTTCTTTCCTTCCTACTCTGGTGTATCTTATGTGGGCATAAAATCCCCAAGCAAACACCCTTCGGATGGCTGACTGCCAGGACTAGTTTCCAAACACTTGAATTCTTTTCCCAGTCTTGTGCTTTGAATTTGGAAGTGAAATCCATTTGTTTTAGCTCGTTCATTTGTTTTCCTTGGCCTAATGCAGCTTAAGTGTCATTAAGTGTTTCTATGATGTCTGAACATGAAGGAAGAAGAAAAGTACAAGATATATTACAAGCAGATAGGGAACAGTAATGTCACAGAATTCCAGAGAGCCATCGTGCACTTCATGTTTTCCTCTCTGTTTTTTACCATTTGCTTTCAAATCCTTTTAGGACATATTCAAAATTCCACCTTCATTAATTAAATCTTATTTATAACAAAATTAAAAAATTAATATTAAAATGTCTGTCAAGGCAAAACTGTTATCTTCATTTAATGTTAGGGAAAACTTCAAGGCCTTTCTTTTTTTCATTATAGACAGAGATTGTCTGAGTACTAGACCGTAAAAACTTCTAAAAGACCTAATTCTATAAAGGTAAGTCATTTAAAAATCTACATAGAAAAGTTTTAGTAGATTGATTACATCAGTGGCTCTAATTCTTCATCTCATTCGTCATTCACACTCTTTGCCATATGACTTTATATGTCTTCCCTCAAAAAAAAAAAAAAAAGTAGAATCTATTTTCCTACCCCTTGATTTTGAATTCAGCTCTGTGACTTGCTTTTCTTGGTGGAATGTTAGAAGTTATGGTGCATTCAGGGCTTGAGAAAAAGCATTCAAGTGTCTGCCATTGCTCTTGCACATATACCAGGTATGAACATGGGCAGGCTAGCCTGCTGGTGGTTGAAAAACACATGGACCAGTCATTCCAGCTGAGGCCATCCTAAATTAATCAATACCGGTGCATCCCCAATGTGTAAGTGAGCTAGCTTTGATCAGCAGAGCCCCCTTAATGCTCCAGCTGACTACTAGTGCATGAGCAAACCCAGTCAAGATTATCTCAGTGTACAACTAAAGAAATGTGTATTGTTTTATGTGCTTAAGGTATTATGATTCTTTGTTATGTAATATTATTGTGACAATAGATGACTGATGTATATGTGTATAGATACAATATATACACATACATAAACATATGCATACATTATAACATAAATACTTAGAAATGTGTTGAAGGCTAAAAATATGTTCCTGAATAGTTATGTGCAACATTTATATATGTGAATAAATTATATGATAGATTTAGAAACTTTAAGGTTACAGTCACAGAAATAAACCATTTTCCCCAAGCTACTTTACCCAAAGCTTTTTGCCTAAAAGGAGTTTTCCAATTATTCATATGCCCTTTCAATGTATTTGTGTATTTGAATAATTTATTTTTTACTTTTTATATTTTTGGTAAAATTTAGTATTTTAATTATTTAGTTCAGGGTATTTTTTTTGTACACCTAATAAACATCAGGTTTGCAACACCTTGGAATGATGAAAATATTTTGGGTTTTGCAAGTTTTATTTAATATTTTATTTATTTTTGATTATATCTCAACCATCAGAAAAAGAACCTCTTTCTTCAGTTAAAAAAGGTTACAATGCAATGCCTGCCAGTAATACTAAGTCATTAAGTACAATCAATTATGGAATGTATAATCTTGATACAATTCAATTGTGGATTGTCTTATGAATTGTGGAATCGTGTTGTATTTCTTAAACCAGTGTTTCTTCATAAAATAAGCATGTTGAAAATTTTAATCTCATGTGACATGCTATAAACCTGAAACATCTTTAACCTTTCAAAAATGAAATATTTCAAATTAGTCTTTTACATGTGCAAAAACAGTTCTAATGGGAAATAAACAATGATATAAAACAACCCCATTTTCATAAAAATGCTATAAATTTTATGAACACGTACTATATTTTTAAATATATTAAATGTATTGGAGGTGAACTGAAACTTATTTCTCCTTATCAAGTCCTGCCACAATCCGTGTCAAGGAAACAACTTGGGAATTAGAAAGAAGTAATTATGGGCATGATACCACTTGCGTTCAGTTAATGCTAGGAAATACTAACATTTTACATGCAACAGAAAGGGGACAAAATGTAGCCTTAATAAAGCTAAGGTGATTATTTCACTCTCGTGCACACTCATACATTCACAAACACACAGAATTAGAGCACATCCATCCCTAGGAAGAACACAAATTTCCCATGTAATCTACACAAGGGAATACATAAACTCATCCTTGTTCATCAAAGTATATTATATTTCAGATACTTGAAATGGAAGCCAACCAATGCCCATGGGCAGAGCCCTCCAAACTTTCCCCCCTCGCTGCTGCTGTCCATGAGGCCAGATGGTTTCCACAAAGGAAATATTCTTTATATGCTGTAAAATGCTCTACAGATGTAACCTTTTCAACTTGTTTTGGGATCATAGTTTATGAAACTTAAGCCTAAAGCATGTCGATTTCTGCTTATTCTGAAGGAATGCTGCTGTATTGAAAACAACAGCAGAAGCATGAGAGGTGGAAAAATAATTCCAGCTAGATCCATTTCACGTGATGGTATGATCTGATACACTCTCATCATCCAGTTGAAAATACTCACAAAAGATATTCTAAATGGCAAAAATGTCCAAGATTACAAAAACAAACCTTAGAGAAGATGGCACTGAGGGGAGAGGGGTGGGAAATTCCACTAGTTGCAGGATCAGTAGGATTAGACTGAAAAACACAACTCAGCCACAAGCCAGGGAAGCTGCCTGAGACTGCACCAATAAAGAGACTAAAGCTCACTGCAGCAAATCAAGCATAGCTGCCAATTTAATGGGCTTTACGCACAGAATTCCTTATATAATTCCAGAATGCAATGTTTCTTCGCCTACTGAAGTAGACAGTGCCCTCTAGTGGACACTTGTTTCAAAAACACTCCTCACTGGCACCACCCTCTCTTGCTTGGGCGGGTTCTGCAGTTCACACAGCAAGTTTGCTGTGTACACATTGCAACTGCTGGCAAGCCCACCCTCAACTCAGAGACAGCCAGCTGAGAGCCAGCCAATGTTGAGTAGTTATTGTCAGAACAAATTTCCAATCAAAATCATGTGTGTACAGTGTAATGACCAGGAGCAGGTGGAAGGATTTGTTCCTTCCATTTTAATATTTAACATACCTCCTAGAAAGGTAACTGGTTCAGGGACATTCGAAAGAAAATTGGGGAGATGTTGTTTAAGGGTACACACTTGCAACTAGTAGATAAATAAGTCCTAAATAAACCTCGAAGTTGCTAAGAAAGTAGATCTCAACTGTCCTCACCACAGAGTGATGATTATGTGACCTGGTGGAGGTGTTAATGAAGAGTGTAAGATTAATGATGCTAATCATACTGCAGTGTATAAATGTATCAAATCAACGTGTTCTACATCCTAAACTTCCACAACGTTCTGTCAGTTATGTCTCAACTTAAAAAAAGAAAAGATAACAGAGAAAACATTAATACAGAGTAGGGAACATTTTTTTCCATCATGAAAGCAAGTAAAAAAAGACTTTTAAATGTATTTTGAACAGGACTGTAATTATATGTGTTACCTCTATCCTTAGTGACTGAAAGTCACTAACACACTACAAGCTGTAACAAAAAATTATAAAATAAAAGATAATTCCAAATAAAATAAAACACTATGTAATGTTCAGTTCATAAAATAAATTACATAGTTTAAATGTAAATAAATATGTAGGCAGTTCATTAATCTAATGGAGGCAGACTCATGGATAGAGAACAGGCTGACAGATGTTGTGGGGGGGCTGGGTAGAAGAGGTGGAGGGATTGAGAGAAAAAAAGAAAGAATTCATGGACAAGGACAAGAGTGTGGTGATTGTGGAGGGGGGAGGTGTGGGAGGGTAAAGGGGGATAAATGGTGATGGATGGAAACTTGACTTGGAGTGATGAACACACAATATAGTGTACAGATGACGTTGTAGAAATGCACGCCTAAAACCTGTATAATTTTGTCAACCAGTGTCAGTGTCACCCCAATAAATTCAATAAAAAGTTTGGCCCCTTCTTGTCTCTACTAAATAAATATTAAACATTTAAAGAATGTCCATTTGAAATGGCAGTAAGTCCTTTGTCTGTGCAATTAAATTCCATGTTCCAGGCAGACTCTGTGCAGTCCTTGGCTAAGTATGTCCAAACCTCTGAACCAGGATTGCAGCTATGGCTGAAAATAAGGTGTAGATATTTAAAATCAATAAAACACGAAGACCTTGTCTTCCTTTCGGTGTCTGTCTTTAGCTCAGGGCTCCAGGGACTGTTCTAGTCCAGATCCAACAAAACACCTTTTTTCCTACATGAAAAGTATTTTTTAAACTTATCATTCAGAGCCTGTAAGCATCTGGGTACATAAATGATAAAGGTGTTAACAAATTTTATCTTGAGATACAGAGTCACTTAAAAAAAAAAAGAGAGTGGCTATGCAAAGGCAGAAAGAAAGGAGCCCCGGGAGCTGTCCTAGGCAATTGGGGTGCATGGATGGAGCAGTTACACAAAAACAAAAAAGACAGCAACACAAAACAAGGTAAATGCGACGTGGGCGCCAGGAGCCCTGCTGTGCCCAGCAACGGCCCCTCCCAAACCTAAATCAAAACGAAAGCACTCAAGGGGCCGGGGAAGGCTAGGGCGCTGTCGTCATCATATTCATTAGCAAAAACAATCAAATCAGATAAGCCTACATGACGTCTCATTGTTTAACTGTTAGAAGCAGAAGTTTTTTAATAGCCCAAGGGAAAAGGGAAATTAGATAGAAGATGAAGAGGAGGGACATAGTTCTGAAAGGATTTATTGTATTAAGTTTCAAAAATGATTTTAAGTGCCCAGGGAAATCAGTATTGTTGTTGCTTTGTTCAGTGACTAGTCGCTTCGGTTTTCTCTCATAGTTACCACTTTGTTTCTCTTCATTCACGCCCACATTTCCATTTTCCTACCTGGAATCGTTTCCCTTCTGCTTGAAGAATTTCCTGTAGTTTTACTTGTAGTGCTGGCCTCCCAAGGAAAATTCTCAGAATCTTTGCCTACAAATGTTTTTACTTCACTTCTACTTTTTAAAAAAACGATTTTATTTAGAGAGAGAGAAGAAGGGAGAGGGGGAGAGAGACAGAGAGAGAGAAAGAGAGAGAGAGAGAAACATCAATGCGAGGGAGAAACATCAGTTGGCTGCCTCCTACCCGCCGCCTACCGGGGACTGAGCCTGCGGCCAGGGCATGTTCCGTGACCAGAATCGAAGCAGGGACCTCTTGATGCAGGGGACAGCACTCAACCAACTACTGAGCCACACTGGCCAGGGTTCACCTCTACTTTTAAAGAAACTTTTCACTAAGAATTCTAGGTTGGCAGTTACTTTCAGTACTTTAAAGATGCCATTCCATTGTCTGACTTGCATTGATTCTCTTGAGCAGTCATTCGTTTTATTGTTCATCTTATAAAGGTTAATATATCTTTTGTCTCAGGCTTCTCGGTTCTTTGTATTTTTTTCCGTGTTTTTGGTTTGAAACAATTTTACTGTGATGCAGTTGCATGGTATTTCATTTGTTTTTCCAATTTATCCATGCTTGGGTTCATAGCTCTTCATGACTCTAGCTCTATTACTCTCATCACTTTGGAAACATTCTCAAACATTTCATCCTCCAATATTGCTTCTGCTCCAATCATTCTTTTCCCTTCTGTCTTAAAAATTACACACAAGGACCTTTTCATGTGTCTGTGTATCCTTTATGATCTTTTTGTATTTCCCATGCTTTTCCTGAGTTTCAGGTTTTGTCTTTCTTGACATATATCCCTTTTTTTCAGACGTGTCAGTCTGCTGTTAAACACACCTACTGAGTTTTTATTTTAAATTCTGTTTAGTTCTACAATTTCCTTTTATAGATTTCAGATCCCTGGTTAAATTGCCCATCTCACCCTCTATTATCTTGAACATATTAATTACCATAAATTTAAAGTCTTAGTATTCTATTGCAATAGCCTGCCTCAATCACGGGCTAATTCTGTCTTTTTCTCTTGGACATGTTTCTTGGTATGCCTGATAACTTTTTATGAAATCCAGTCATTACACATGAAAAATCTGAGAGGCTCTGGATGGCATCTACCTCCAGAGACCACTCACCTCATTTTCTGGCAGACAGACAGAGTGCTGGCAGATTGTCTCAATCTAGGTGACTTGAGGCTGTGTTTTAGACACTATAAGGCTTGAACTCTGTCGTTGGGAAGTTAGAACAACCCCACCCCGACCCCAGAGTTTCCTTGCTGAGAGCCTGGCATCTTTTACCAAAGCCTCTCCATTTGGAATATTCTTTACTCCAATTTTTGTTTCCCCAACAAAGAAGCTGACTGCTGAAATCATTGCTAGATTTTTACTTTTTTCTTAGCTTTGGGTCTCTTGCCCTGTGTAGCTTACAAATCAACAAATGCCTGGAGGGGAAACGGCCCACTTCTCGTTTACCACTTCCAAAACATTTCCCTGTTCTTCATTTATCTTCAGAATCATGGACCATCAAGTTCTGGCTGCCTCGCAGGTCTACACTTCTATTTTTGTGCCCCAAGCCCTATGAGATCACTGAAAGTTCTGCTGGTCTGGCTGCCCCTTAGCTTTTGCCCTCAGCTTCTCACTCCGCCAAACTTAAAAAAATGGCACATGCCCCAAGAGCATCGCAACACAGATGGTGGATGGTGGGCTTATGTCAATGAGCTTTTCATCTCCGCAGATCTTTGGCCAAGCCCTGGCTTCTGAGAAGCTCTACAACACCTTCAAACAGGTGTGTGTGTGTGTGTGTGTGTGTGCATTGTATCTCATTTCTGATTCTTCTCAGTGAACTTTCCATTTGCTTTTAGTTCCTTCATTGAAAGCTGAAGGACCAAAGTACATGGGGGTGTGTAGCTTATAACACAAATCAGAAACAGGAGAGAAAGTGGATAGCAACCCAAAAACTGTGTAAAGGAAAGAAAGGTGTCAAACCTCCCACCCAGAGGTGATGGCTATAAGTGTTGACACTGCCACATTGTATCATACCAGCTACTTGATCGATGAGTTGATTCCAGCAACTAGTTGGGTACGTCTGATTTAGATATTCATCTGCCTAAATAAACAGCTTGAGCAAGAAAATCTCTTACACTCTCTTTCAACTTTGTAATGTGTTAATTAATGGGTGGTTATTTCATGAATTTTCACATGTCATATGCTAACAATTTAGAATCCTTGTTGATCAAACCATGTAGCAGTAAAGAAAAGCTAAGGGAAAAATCCCAATTGCCCTCTTGACTCTCAACATTTCATCCATGCAAGAGGAAGTTGTTTCTAAGTGAGATGCCATGAGGGTGTTTACTTATTTATTATTTTCTGGAGAGAAGCTTATATTTTCATATAAGTGGGCATAGAGGAGCTACATTTTAAAAACAAATGATTGCTTCCATTTTACAGTTTTGTGATGGAATTACAACACTATTCCTCAAACATCTGTCACATAAATCTAGATTCAGAATTGTTTGACGCATTCAATGCTTTGGAAACAAATTTCACTAAGTAATCTCTTATTCTTTGGTGACTGAAAGCATAAAATAACCTAGTCAAGAGAATGATTAATGAAACTATAAACATGGACATGAAATTGTATTTGGAAAAATATGAAATTCCTTTTAAGTTTTATCATTGCTCAGAGACGTGTAATCTACTAAACTATCAGGAGTGCCGCCCTTTTCCTTAGGCTAACTCTTGTCGGCACTAGCATCTCACTCGAGTACATTCACATTTTTTTATACCACAAATTGCCGGATTTTCCTGTAATTTTTATTTACTATTTAAAGAGGTAGAAAGATACTTTCTAAGTAACTCTTAATAGGAAATAAAAATCAACTCTTGGTGTTTTAAGCTTGGTTAAAACATCTTCCCTTCGCCCTCTTCTGTAAAAGTCAAAGTTGTCTATTTGCTTTGTCAAGTAACAGAATAAACCTTCCTACTCAGCTGCTTATTCCTCTCCTCCAAAATATTTTCTCGTTTCAGCTTCATGTTCCAACATAGAGAAAGTGTTTCCTCTACCACTTATACTCACTCGGTATGTATACAACATACCTTATGCCCACTTGGTATGTACGCGACATTTCTAAATTAAAAACAAATTTATATATGGATTTGTGACTAAGCATGCAAAATTGTTAAGTGAAAAGCTCATTGCAACCACTACACACCTATTAGAATGGCCAAACTCCAGAGCACTGACAACCCCAAATGCTGGTGTGGGTGTAGGACATCAGAGGCTCTCATTCATTGTTGGTGGGAATGCAAAGTGACACACCAACTTTGGAACACAGTTGGACAGTTTCTTACAAAATTAAACACACTCTTACATGATTCAGCAATTACACTCCTTTGTATTTAGGAGTTGTTCCAAAGGAGCTGAAAACTTCAGGCCACATAAAATCCTGTACACAGATATTTATAGCAGCTCTATTCACAACTGCCAAAAATTGGAAGCAAACAAGATGACCTTCTGTAAGTAAATGGATACATAAACCGTGGCACACCCAGACAACGGAATATTATTCAGTGCTAAAAAGAAGTGAGCTATGTAAAGACATGGAGGGACCTTAAAATGCATGTGACTAAGTGAAAGAAGCTAATCTGAAAAGGCTACATACTTGCCCATAATTCCGATTATACAACATTATGGGAAAGGGCAAAATTATAGAGACAATAAAAAGGTCAGTGGTTGCCAGGGGTGCTGGGGCTGGAGGGGATGAATCAGCAGAGCACAGAAGATTTTTAGGGCAGTGAAAATACTTTGGGTGATATTATAATGATGGAGACAGGTCATTATACATTTATCTAAACCCACAGTATGTAAAAAACCAAAAGTGAACCCTATGATAAACTATGAACTTTGGGTGAATGTATGTGTCAATGTCGGTTCATCTTTGGTTTAAAAAAAAGTACCATTCTAGTGAGTGATATATAATGGGGAAGACTATGCGTGTGCGGCAGGAAGGGGCACATGGGAAGTCCCTGTACCTCCCTCTCAATTTCGTTATAAACCCAAAACTGCTTTTAAAAAGTATTTTTTAAGAAGTGCCACTCACTATGTCACACAACCATATAATGCCTGGCTTTGTTTCTGTTTATGAATGTGTATCTATCACCTTGTTCAACTGAGCAATTGTCTCTTTACGGAAACGTTCGATGACGATGATTTAAAGCTGGAGTTCTCTAACTCTTGGATCTAACAGTTTCTTAAAATTTGTGGGGAATATAGCATTCCCAGCTTTTTATTTTTATTTATTTTTTTTGCTGAAAACACATTAAAAGCCATCATTTACCATCTATGTCATTTCATAAGAGAAAGGACATTTTAACAACGCACTTCTAGTAAGGACACAATTTCATATAAATTTAATAAATTTACCTTAATATAAAGCTCATAATATTGTTCATATTGTCCTCCCTTTACTAAAAATAGCTAATAAAACCTTGATTGATGGCAGTCTACTTGCTTCTAGGCCAGCGTTTAGAAATCAGCACTTTACTGTTGTGTTGATCCCCCCTACTTCCTGCCACTGGACATTTGGCAGAGAAAAAATAAATTTTTGAATGATCAGATTAAATAATCAGATTTGAATTTTCTTTCTTTCCTTACATTGTCTTATTCTCATCATGAATCTTGAGTCTCTCCCTCACCTCCCATTCCCAGTCAGGCCATTGAACGTTTTTTGTGCATATACATGTTATCAAGGCAAAAATGTTAGTCTTTTCAGAATTTTTAACTTAAAGTTTTCCATGCCTCTTTATAGCAAAAGCAGTTTTTATTTGCAACTCTACTACGAATATTAAAGGTGAACGTCTGTCTGACTCCTGGCTTTCCTCTATTGTCTCTTACATGACCTTTATTTCTTTTCATTGTAACTCTAAATTTAGCGCTCTCTTTTCTCCCGTGTGGCCTGGTTTTACTTCTGTGCTCTTCTCAGCTATATTTAGATTCTTACATAACTTTAATCACTTATTTCTACCCACATGTCTTCTCATTTAGAAAAATATTTTCCCCTGTGCACTTAGAATTCATTATTTCAGTAGTTATTTTTTTATTATCAGATCAATACAATTAATTAGAGAATTTTTTAACATTTTTTTAAATGAAAGAAAATCACTCACAAATCTTACTCCCAAAGATAACCACTGTTAACATTTTGATGTAGTTCCTGTATTCCTTTAGGGTCTTTCACTGGGTGTTAACACCCTCCCCTCTAAATAGAAACAGGATTACATATGTGATCATTAAAAGAACAGCCAGGGCTCCTAGATGGAAATAATGCAAAGAGGAAATATACTTGCTTACAGTATCTGCCATTATTGCTCTGTTACCATCATTAGAAAATAAGATAGCACATCAAATTAGCTACTTGAATTTTGAAGATGGGGAAACATATGACTTAAGGTTGTTGACAATCAAAATGACCATTACTGTGATCTATGCAACTTTTTCTGAGGCTGGCGAAAGAAATACTTACTTAACAAGTATCCTAGCAGTGTCCCCATCATGGAAATAGCTGTCTGGTGCTATTATATGCTCTACCAAGCTATCGCCTATTACTGATTTCAGAGGTTACAGTATATTTGACAATCTGCCTGCCTTTTCCTTAGAAAACCTTCTTCATCCCAGAGGCCTTCTGTGGGGGCCATGCAACCACCTACTGGTTCCCCGTTAACTCCCCCCCCCCCCATATCTCACCAGCCCCTGCGTGTGGGACCAGCCGTCAGCACCGTAACTCAGGGCTGGCCAACACATAAAGCGGCCTTCTTGTTTTTTATTTTTCCTGGAAATTGGGCTCAGAGAATGAGCTCCGTCAGAGGCTAAGCAGTCATGAAGATTCAGGGCAGGGGTCTCTGCTTAGGGTTGCACTGTGGGACCACACACAGAGATGAGTAATGACAGAAGGTCACGCAGCCTTAGAAAGAAAAACATTTTCGCTTTTCTACACCTGATGGCGTCCTGATATGGCACTGGGCTGTCTGCATGAAGGCCACCTTCTTTCTGGGCTTGGGTCCCCATGCTTTGAACTGTACTGGCCTGCTTTTGTCCTTGAGCTGTTTTCAGTGAGTTCTCACTCCTTGCTAGTAATGACAGTGACAGGAAGGAAAAGGAGTGAGATTCAGTCTGGGCTGCAGAAAGATGGGTGGGGGTTCAGGAAGCATCTCAGGGCTTGGCAGGGGGTGGGCCGCACATGAGGGGCAGGGGAGAGCCAAAAATAAAACAGAAAAGAACTGAAGGGAAGGAAACTCCCTAGCAGACAGACTTTGCCCCGGCTGGTCAGTCAGTAAGCGAACACCTGTGTCTTTTAGGCCCCAACAAGCAGCTAGTTTGGTGGAACACAAAGTGCAGTCCTCTGTCCGCTTGCTATGGGCAACACCTCCAGGCTGAGCTCAGCGCTCTCTGCCTTAGCTGGGCTCTTGTACACAGAATCCGGGCCCCTTCTCTCTAGCTTTCTGCTTTTCTGGGATTTTCCTCCTTATATTCCAGTGGTTGCAGCTGCTCACTGAACTCTGTCTTCTGGTTCTTCAAGCAAGGAAACTATGGATTTTCCTTCAGTTTTAGGCTAAACGTTTTAAAAACAGGAACTCGTCAGGTTCCTTTCCCTTCTTCCAAGTGTCATCTCCCTTTTAATTTCTGTCTGCTTTTTTGTCACTCTCTTGTGCCATCAGGTAATTGTCTTATTTATGTTTTTTCAAGAGTTGGTAGTTTTTGCCTTTTGGCTCTTTGAGCAGCACCACGGTGGTAAGCAAGAAGAAGCACCTTAGGAAAAAAGGCAAAAGGGGAGCCAAGCAGAAAGTGGTTGGTTTATTTTCTAAGAAAGATTGGTATGAAGTGAAAGCACCAGCTGTGTTCAATATAAGAAATCCTGGAAAAACACTAGTTGTGAGAACTCAAGGAACCGAAATCACATCTGATGGTCTCAAGGGTCATGTGTTTGTAGTGAGCCTGGTGGATCCTCAGAATGATGAAGTTTCATTTAGAAAGTTCAAGCTAATTACTGAGGATGTTCAGGATAAAACTGCCTGACTGGTTTCCATGGCATGGATCTTACCTGTGACAAAATATGCTCCATAGTCCAAAAATGGCAGACCATGACTGAAGCTCTTGTTGATATCAAGGCTACCAATGGTTATTTGCTTAGTCTATTCTGTGTTGGTTTTACTAAAAAACACAGCAATCAGATTCGAAAGACCTCTTATGCTCAGCATCAACAGGTCTGCCAAATCCAGAAGAAGATGATGGAAATCATGACCTGAGAGGTACAGACAAATGACTTGAAAGAAGTGGTCAATAAATTGACTCCAGATAGCACTGGAAAAAACATAGAAAAAGCTTGCCAATCCACTTATAAAGAACTTATAAAACTTAACCAACAAAAATAAACAATCCAATTGAAAAATGGGCAAAGGACTGGAACAGACACTTCTCCAAAAAGGACATCCAAATGGCCAATAAGCATATGAAAAAATGGACAGAGACTTGACTTGGGGCAGTGAACACACAATACAGTGTATAGATGATGTGCTGTAGAATTGTGCAACTGATACCTATATAATTTTGTTAACCAGTGTCATGCCAATAAATAAAAAGTAAATATAAAAAGTAAAAACAAAATCAAATGAATTTTAGTCAATACTGAAAATTCAGCTGATGTTGTAAACTTCAAACACAAAAATTATATATTAACATTATATTGATAAAATATAACCAATAAACTTCAAATTCAAGGCCAAGCTTAAAAGTAAAAATGAGAAATCCTTGGTGACAGAAAACAAGAGGAAAATTAAACAGTGAGCAAGAACTAAACAAATGTCCCATCTAGCATATGGATTTAATGCATGTCTAAATGACTGGATTTTTAACAACTTCACCAGGATGCTTGTGGTGGTTATGGGCCTGATGTCTGGGAAATGGAACTGAGCTTCCATCTAAATAAGAGAATCTGCATGAGTTGCCTTGTCCAGCCCAAAAGGACCAGAGAGTCTACCCACTGGCCTTGGGATATAGTAGAAGGCATCTAATCTTCGTGAGTCACTGGGACAATAATTATAATCTGTTAGAAATAAAAAACACAAGCCCATGGATGTGCTGTCTGAATTGACACATTTTCCCAATGCACAGAGGGAAGCTCAGAGCCAAGACATTTATTCATCTAGAAACTGGAAAGATGACCTTGCAACTTAGGTCACTCGGCCTCCAGGAAGAAAGTAACTCTCACTGACAGTGAGCTCATTTGTACAAATTTCAATATACACAAAGGAAACAAATTGCCAAAATCAGAATCGGGAGCTTTAAAAATGGGAAAATTCACATCCCATCAATCTTTTTTTTTAATTTATCTTTATTGTTGAAAGTATTACAGATGTCCACTTTTTTCCCACCATTGATCCCCTCCACCCCACATCTGCCCCACCCTAGGCCTTCCCCACACTATTGTCTGTGTCCATGGGTAATGCATTTATGCATATAGGTTCTTTGATTAATCTTTTTTTTTTTAAAAGTTAATTTGTTTCTTTTTTTTTTTTTTTTAATATATCTTTATTGATTTCAGAGAGAGGAAAGGAGAGGGAGAGAGAGAGATAGAAACATCAATGATGAGAGAGCCACTGATCAAGCCCACAACCCGGGCATGTGCCCTGACTGGGAATCAAACCCCGATCGCCTGGATCCGAGGTCAATGCTCAACCTCTGAGCCACGCCTGGCCGGGCTGATTAATCTTGTTAAACAAATATAAAAGAGATATTATAAAACAGTTATAAAAGTATTCAGCAATAAGAGTAATATAACCAAAATTCAAGAAAAACATAATGGGGAATAAAATAATATATTTCATTAACATGAAAAATTCAAGTGTTTAAGCAGTTATATTGGGCAGTATGATAGACAGATACAAAGAAAGCATGGAGACTGAAGCACAGCCAGATAGGGGGATAGAAATGTGAGAGCTAAGATAGAAAAAATAGATATTGCAACCTATTCCACTACAGTTCTAGGAAAGAGTCCAGGAAATAAAGGAAAAGCAATACAGAAAGAGATGATGCTGGAGCATTTTCCAGATTTGAAGAAAGCATGAGTACTCAGATTTAAAACACTTGTCAAATCCTGAGCAAGATAAATTAAAAACAAATCCACATATAGAAAAACATATCATAAGGAAACCATAGAACATCTGAGATAATGAGAGGATAATGCCAGCTTAAAAAATACAGGTCACTTCCAAGTAAAAATTACCAGATTGTCAACAGACTTCTCACGAGCT
Organism: Miniopterus natalensis; assembly: GCF_054644295.1. Classification (NCBI taxonomy): domain Eukaryota; kingdom Metazoa; phylum Chordata; class Mammalia; order Chiroptera; family Miniopteridae; genus Miniopterus; species Miniopterus natalensis. The sequence goes on along the minus strand of NC_142086.1, from coordinate 75,010,704 downwards.
ATGATACATGCCAAACGCAAATGGAGTAATGTCTCCTAATTGCTGAGGAAAGGTAATATCATCTTTCTAATCCCACCTCAACTATCACTGAAAAGGAAGGTCAAAATAGCCCTGGCTGGTGTGGCTCGGTTGGCCCCATGCACCCAGGGGTTGTCCGTTGGATTCCCGGTCAGGGGACGCACCTGGGTTGTGGGCTTGATCCCCGGTAGGGGGCGTGCAGAAGGCGGCCGATAAGGGCAAAAGAAACATATTTTAGGCACATACACCCAGTAAGAGACTTTATGCTTAACAGGAAGCACAATTTCAGAAGAAAGTGCTTTACCAGGATGGAAATTGAATCTATAAGGAAGGAGTCCAGACATAGTATTTTAAGGTCTTCATCTTCCTTGGGCAGAAGATATGATGTATTTTAATAGTAAGGTTTGCTAAGACAGAGGGGCACATAACAATTTAACATACTCTTTAAAACAGCGGTTCTTAGTTGGAAGTGAGTTTTTCTTCTCATTTTGGCAATGAGTGGAGACATTTTTGGTTCCCATTACCCAAGAAGGGGGTGGCTACTGTCATCGAGGGGGAGAGGTTAGGCTGCTGTTAAGAAGCATCCTACAGTGTACAGGACAAGCCCTCACAACAAGAATTATCTAGCCCCAAAGGTCACTTGTACCACTGTTGAGATGCCATGATTCAAATAAATAAAACAGAAAGTATGACTCTGAAGCCAGTAGAGGGAAACTTCCAATAAGGATGCTGCTATCCAAGGAAGGAATGAGTCCAAAGCAGTAAAAACTTACACGCTGAAGAAATAAGATGATAGAAATGTAACAATTCTCAATATAAGTAAAATAAGCTTGTTGAAAAGGCAGATAGTCTCTACTTGAATAAAAAGAAATGAAATTCAGCTATTTACAAATCCACATTTACAATTTAATGACATAGGAAATTTTAAAATAGAGAAGTGGAAATGACACTAAACAAGAGAAAGGTAATATAGCAGATAGTACTACCATTAGAGAAAGGAGAATTCGGAGTTAAAAGCATTATTATGTATAAATATGGCCATTACCTGATGATATAATTGTGAGCCATATGCATATTATAACATGTCTATTATAACAATATAACCCAATACATAAAGGGAAAAACTATCAAATAGTTTTCACAAGAACTGATAAATTCAGCAGATAAAACAAGAGTAAAACTGGGGATAATTTGTACAATATGCTTAAAAACGTGTATCATACATAAAAAGAGAGGAATAAATATTCAACTGTCTTCTAGCTCTATTGACATGACAGAAATATTAGGTATTTCACAAACATGCATGGCTCTGCCTAGGTAAGAAAAGGCCTGTAACTTTCTGCTCTGCAACTAACAAGCTTTTCCAGTTTTGCCTGAATGTAAGAACACTGAATAGAGCCTAAACTTGTTAAAAACAAAAACACCTCCAAATACAGTAGTTTTTTTCATTCTACTATATGAAAGGTATGAGAAAGGTGCACAAGTTTATCATAATTCTAAAGATCTCTGTAAGAGCTCTATGTTTCTATAGAACAAATTAAAAATTTCACCCCAATTTTCCGAGACTTAAAACAGGTATGTAAAATAAAAGCTGTAGCCTGTATAATTAATCCTTCCCCTCTTCTCTCTCTAAGTCTCCTCAAAAACTGCATTGCTTCCCTCCTTAAAAACGAAGTTAGTTAAAACAATTTTTGTGGAAAAGGAAATTATCACATCTACATTGTGATCAAGGCAATTTACTCTGGAATCCTAAGTAGATCACCATTTAATTATTTCTTAAGGGAACTAGAAAGTTACAGAAACCATTCTCACACTTTTCCCAAATTAATATGTCCTCAAATAATTATAATAAATAGAGTCATGCCCAAGTTCACATGATTTATATATGGGTGTAAGACAGTTGATATGCCCACAAACGTATTAAAACTCATGTCAGCACCCCAGAAGGCTATTAAAAATTCATCTGAAACAAAATTATTGAACTGTAAGTTTCCATGTGTGGTAATAAAAGTCGACTAAATTTGAAATAAAAACTGTGTAAAACTTTCATGCAAGAAAAAATCATTTTGAAACTATATTTTCCAAATGGTTTATTTATGTTATAATAGCCAAACTCAGTGGTACTGGAAGCTATAGATGTTTGAAGAGGATACTAAAAAGTAAGAGAAAATATAATAAAGTGCAGTATTTTTCCTTTATGATTGTTTAAAGGACGCTGTATATGTCTGGACTTGAAGGACAGAAAAGCACACTGAGCATTTGTGTTGGTGTCGTCTGCGGGTGCAGCAACACTGCCTCCCCCAGCTGCAGTCACAGGGTTAGAACACAGTTCACTAGGAACTTGGAGGGATAGAGGCTTCTTATAGCAAAGACATGTTTAAAACTGTGATGGTTGTATCCAACTGAAAGAGAAATCTTCGGTCTGTACTAGAAATTATAACCTTAAGAAAACAAACAAACAAACAAACAAACAAACAAACAAAAATCTACATAAAGGAGTAAGAAAAAGGGAGAAAATTATGCAGAAATACCATTTCAGACAATATGTTTCCACAATTGACCATTTAAAAACATTGGCTCTTTGTTCATGTAATTTCAGCATCATTAGTTTATCCTTAGTTATAAAAATTCTTACAAATTTATATGTGTTTTTACATTACCAGAAATCCTTGCATCACACACATGTTTCGCTATCAAAATTATTTCACATTCTTCTTAAATCTCTTCAATTAAATGGTAATATATTTAATGTGTATTTCTGATCCATTGACATTCTCAAAGGATATATGCCAATCAATACCTTTAAATTTTGAATCCCTCAACTTTTAAAAACAAAATTGTAAGTGACTTGCTCCTTTACTAGCACTTTGTCTTTCCCTGCATATATATGCTAATACTCAAAATTTACATTTTATTAGCATCTTTCTCTTATTTAGTGGCTAGTTTTCAGAGAGAATATAATTTTATGCCACACAGGGTAATATAAAGGCTATGGGATGACAATAAAGCATGACACTGTGCTGTGCTGCTCGCTGGATAGCTAACCAGCTCACTAACAGCCAGGGTTGCAATGTGCAAATAAACGCCATGAATTGGCAGAAGGATAAATTCCTGTATGCCCGGGACTAATTCTGTGCCTCTGTCAGTATGTGGAGGAGACTGTGCATCACACTGTCGGATGACAACCAAACTGTGTTTACACAAGAGTTTGAAAATGTTCTCTCTTTACCTCTATGGTCACAGATACAATCAAGCAGACAATAAATTATCAATCTGCCTCCTCCACGCCCCCGGCCTGGGATCAAGTCTGCAGCCTGGGCACGTGCCTGACCGGGATCGAGCCAGCAAGCTTTTGGTGCACAGGACGATGCCCAACCAATTGAGCCACACTGGCCAGGCCACTCCCAGTACATTTCTTAAGAGAAGCAACAGCAAGAAAAACAAGTGGGAAATTGGCAACAAATAAGAAGTCACGGTAATGGGGCAAGAACATTTATTTAACCAAAATATAAAAAGTTCTGGCTAATCTACAAAGTAGTGATCTTCATGCTTTGAGATATTAAGAATTAGTGTGCGTAAGGAATATCTTATATGATTTGTATGATTTTAAAGTAATGTTTATTTGTATTTTTTAAAGCTTGTAGAAAAATATACTGTATTGTTGAATTTAATAAATACTTAAATAGAAAACAGTTAAGTCTGTCTGTGAAGAATCAGGATGACATAAGAACAAAGAAATAACAGTGAAAGACTCTGTCACCTCCAGAGTGTTTTGGTAAAAAGGATTGTCTGACTCTATTCAATGCTTCACAGTATCTTATTGTTTGTTTCTTGCATTATATTCTAACTTCTTCAGCCACGTTCTGTGAGGACCAAGTTTAAAATTTCTTTTTTGGATGTCTTATAACTAGTCTGGTGCATGTCACATTTTTCACCCCATCAGGGATTAATATGCTTGGTTCTCTAGGGCACACAGTGCCAGGCACACTGAAAAGTTGTCCTGATTTGATGATTTCTTTTCATGCATGTTTTTTATTGAGACACGGTACTGGTTATTGGCATTTTACATGTCGATTCAAGTTCACCCTTTCCACATGCTCTGTGATACAGAATTGGGCTCTGTAAATATTTCTCCTTTGCCACACAAGGTGTTATGCCTTGTCAGTAGAGGGTGCTAGAGGGAGCCTTGACAGTTTCTGCTGTGCTGTTTTAGAAGGATGCACCTTTCTCCAATGGTTGGCTGTAGTGCACTCTTTACTGCACTCAATTCAAGCACTGGTGGCATAGCCAGGAGCCCCACACACTGCAGGCTGGTGTCCCAGCCTAGGTCTCTGTTCCCAGCCTCACGAATATCAATACCCAGGACCCTGCAAGGCTAGTCAGGTGACCTAGAAGTTTTGTGATCCAAGCCACCACACTCAGAAATGAGAAATGGACAAGACTCCTGCAGAGGGTCGCTTCTCCAGTTCTGAGTTTCATCAGCATCTAGCAACCAGCAGCACCTAGAAAGTTCTAAGGCTTTTCTGTGGAAAGTCTTCCCTCCCAACCCAGAAGAAAGGTTTCTGTCAAGTTCTACCAGCGCAACACCACAGTGACTTTCCTGCCACCCAAGTCCCCTCCAAGAACATCTGTCTTTTGCGCAGGTGAGACAAGGGCCCTTCCTTGCATCCAAAATCTCACCCTAGGCCTAGTACCTGCTGCCCCTATATCCTTTACAGTTCTCTTTAAGTCTCACAGCCTAATTCTCTGTTACTGCATTTTACTATTAGTAATTCTTTATATAAAACTTGTCCTGTTCAAAACACCATGATTTCTTTCTCCTGACTTGATCCCAAGCAGCACAGACATCTTAGTCAGGACACCACTTTGATCTGGGCCTTTATTTACCAGCTCGAGGGGGGCGAGAGGGGAGATACAGAGAGAGGGAGAGAAAAAGAGAGGGAGAAGGAGAGAGAGAAACTAAGAAATCTAATGAGGGAGAGAGAGAAACTAAGAAATCTAATGAGGGAGAGAGAGAGAAACTAAGAAATCTAATGAGGCCTGTGTCTTCCAGAACCCATTTCAATGAGTAATAGCAAAGGCTCAAGAGGTGACGCGAGCAGCCCGCCGGGTGCCTGTAGAGGGAGAGGTCCAAGGAGCTTCCTCCAGGGTGCAGATGCGATCAAAGGGACAACAAACTAGGATGGCATCTTAATATGAGTGTTTTAAGCTGGGAGACATTTTTCAAATTCCATCACTAAGTTATAAAACACAGTTTTTGGCTGCTTTGAATAATTAGGAGGGTGTTTTTCCTGAAAGTCCCCATGTGTCTACAGTGAAAACATCTGTCCGACATCTGCCAGGAGTAAGAATGCACACACTGAGGAAAATTGCCTTTGTTCCTGAACAGCAAACCTTCGGCGACAGTTGACAACAACAACAAAAAAGCTTCTATTTTGTTGAAATTATGTTTTTGATTTCTGGCAGTACAAAAGGAATATTTAAAATGTAAATTGATTCATAGTGGTTCTGCTAACTGAGGCCAGCTGTGCAGATGAGGACTCCACGTCATTTGTTCCCGTATTACTCTTGTTCCCTTCCCCGGTCCCTCCATAGGCACCCTCACAGCATGAAAACACATTCTCCTATCTGCTCAGTGTCATTAAGGTGCAAACAAATGAAACCCATTCACAATTTACAGCTCCCCGGGGGAAATGCTTCCAACGTTTCACAGAAGAGAGATCAAACTTTTAATCTATTAAAATGAAAAAAATACACAAATCCTATGGACTGGCAAATTTGTTCCGTGTTATCTACCTGCATCAGTCAGCATTTCATCAGAGAAGTAGAACCACTAGGAATTCACTTATATATATATTTATTTATATATACATTCACTTATATGCATATATACACACACACATATATGTATATAATACAAATATATAAAAATAAAGATATTATATTCAAAGTATAAACTATATAAAATATAAAATATTTATATTATTATATTATAAATATAATATAAATATATATAATCATATGGGAAATAATGACATATATTTGGGGTTTGAACTTATGCAATTGGGGGAGCTGGTGGCACAGTCTATGTGTAGCTGTTGTTTCTGTATCTGGTGCTGGAGCCTGAAATCTACAGGGTGGGGGGTCAAGGAGGGAAAATGAAAGTAACATGGGACAGGAAGAGTGAACTTGAACCTGGGAGGCTAAGCCTGATGCCATGAGGAAGGGTAGGAGTCTTTGATAGTTTCTCACCCTCACCAAAGTTCTCAACTGAATGACTGGAGTGTCCTCCAGGAGAAGCTGGCTTCTGTCATCATAGAGCTAAATATGTTCCTTGTGCAGAAGTAGAAGCTGCGGCAGGAAGTCTGGCTGGAGCTAGCCTCACCGTGGCCCAGCGTCTGCCCCACGGACTCCCGGGGACAGTAATCAGCTGCCGGCTGCAGGAGCTAGGACAGCACCTGGTGCCAGCACCAACCTTCCAAGTATAAAAATAATATGACCCCTGCTGGCTCCCACCTTCCAAATCTCACAAAAAAGTGTCTTAGAGCCCACACTGTGTAGCAACTATGCAGAAAAGGGAATTCCAGGAAACAGTTTCAGCTTAGCAGAGGTGAAACACACAAATCTTGTCACCTACCCTGAAGATTCACAGCCTCATCTGCCCAAGGCAGCAGGTGTGGACTATGCATGTGGCATTGTACGTATTAAATTAGGAATAATTTTAAAGTCCCTTCATGCACTAGCTGTGTCCATGTAAGACATACTTACAAAATCCCAACAAATGAGGCTGAGAAACACACTAACATGGAAAAAGTTCTGAACTATATTGTTAAATATAAAAAGCAAGAGTTATATGTATAGTATGGTAGTATGTTTTTAAAACACATGGCACAAAATACTATTAATAGTTCCATAGATACATTTGTTCATTTATTCAACACATTTATTATTTACTATGTGTCAGGTACTCTTCTAAGCACACAGGATATGGCAATAAAAAAATCATCTGCCTTCAGAGAGCTTATATTCTAGTTGAGACAGAATAAAAAGTAAATAAATAAGAAAAATATATCATGGCTTAGGTAATGATAAATACTTCAGAGGCAAAGAAGCTGGGAAAAAGATTAATGAACTTTGGGAGTGGTTGCGACTTTAAATGAGGAGGCCAGAGAAGGCCTTACTAAGAAGATGGTATTTAAGTAAAGATGTGGAGGAAATAAGAGAGTGAGCCATGTGGACATCTGGGGGAAGAATGTTCTAGGCAGAGAAACTGGCACATGCAAAAGCCCGAGTGCACACGTGTGCTAGTGTGTTGGCACACTAGGAGGTGGGCAGGGAGAGGGATGAAGGAGGGGGGCGGAGTAAGCTGTGAAGCAGGTCTAGCAGAAGCTCATAGGTCATAAGACAGACTTTGGGTTTTACTGAGCTACACAGAGATCTTGGGAGGTTTTCAAGTAGGGAATCTACATATTCAAACAGATCCTCCTGAGTGCTGCATGGAGACCAGACAGTAAAGACCAGAGTGAAAACAGGCACCCACTAGGCAGCTACTACAATAATGCAGGCAAGAGATGGGGTGGCTTGGGCCGGGGTGGTGATAAGTAGTTGGGTTCTGAATCCATTTTCAAGGTAGAGCCAACAGGATTCCCTGACACACTGGATGTGGCTGTTAGAGGAAGAGTTGTCAGGAAGCTTCTAACAGACCTTTCAGCCTGAGCATTGAGGTAAGAGAAGCCACAAGAGGAGCAGGTTTAAGAGGAAATGAGGTTTGGGCTGGTTAAGTCTGAGACACCTATTAGGCCTCTTGGTGAAGATAGCAAACGGCTTAGTGTCTTTCCGAAGCCAAAAATCTTCTTGCACCGATGTATTAAAGACAGGCCTGGCTCCTTGTAGCTGCAACTCCTGACAGGCACGGCTGCAAAGGCAACTGGTCCACATGTAACCCCCAGGAGTTCAAAACGTACCTCCCAGGAGCCAAATGTGCACTTGGAAATAAGGGAATGCGGCTGGTCTTCGTTTCCCAATCATTTTGCTTATACAGGGAGTGGCAAAAGTAGGTTTACAATTGTGAGTATTGGAAACTGTTTATTCTTGAATTACTACTTTTTAATTATTGTATTATTTTCCATACGACGAACAACTATAAACCTACTTTTGCCCCACCCTGTACGACCCATACCAGAAGGTGAATTCTGTTTATTGCATATTTAATCAGAAACAGAAATATTGGGGGGAAATGAGACGGAATTTAGCTTATAATCTACTTATTGAATTAAACCTTTTTCTCTTTTTGGGTAAAGATAACCAGTTGTCTAAATTTTTTCAAACCCTTGACTGTATTGAAAATATTTTTATTGTTTTGTTTATTAAATTTATTTGGGAAAAATAATCTACAAGCTTTATGCCAACATTATGCTTTTATTTCACAACAATCTTCTGGGTTTGTGAACAGCAGTTTCCTGAGATAAAGTCACTGAAATTCACTGTAGAGACTGAATGAATGCTAAGGTTTTACTACTCTAATTGGGTGAATCTAATGGAAACAGTGCGAGGCTAAAGTATCCTTCCTTAAAGCCTTTAAAATACAGATGTTTCAAATACAGATGAATGAAATGACTAGCAAAAACCCTTTTAAAAATCAGATACTTATGTATGTATTTTTAATTTTCTTCTATCAGTTGCTTCAAATTAATTCATGGTAAGGTAACATTTCCATTAATGTGAAAGAATCGGCTTGTCTTGTTTCTCTTTGGTTCCCAGATACGAAGGACTGTGAGGCTAAGTCATTATATATTCTACATGCAATTCCCCTGCGACAGCCTTTCAGGAAGAATTAGGTAGCTTGAATATTAAATGCCAGCAATCCCTGACTAGGATAAGGTCAGTTTCAAGGATAAAGATATTTTTGAATTGAGTGGTCTGTTACACTTCCCTAAAAACAACTTTAACAATAAAGCTTTGTTATTTGTGTCTAATTTATGAAGAAAGTCATTGCCCCCCAGTAACTTCACTTAAAAAGAGAGAAGGTATGTACATCTTCTCTCCCCACCCCCCCACTCTCACACACATCACTGAATTAAATGTCAATGGCTTTTTAATTCAGATAAAACACGGGTTTTTACAGGGAATACATGGGAAGCTAGCCTGTTGATAGTGTCCTGACAGCTTCTCTCTGGAAAAGGTATCTACTTTTGCATTAGTATCGACTTTCTCTTTAAACTTTCATCATTATCAATGATACAAATCTGTGTGACTATGATGAACTCACACTAAATTCTGTATTTTGAATCATAAGCCAACCTAACTGGAAAACACTTTTTTAAAATTGTTAAAATTACACCTACATCTGGGAGTGATAAATTAACTATTCTTTATTCACTGATTCTATGCATTTATTAATGAAGCCCCTAAAATATGGATAGTTCCCCACCACTTAAGAGTTATTGTTTGGGGGGGCCTGTTTTTCTCTCTTTACAGGGTCTCTTTACACATCTACCATTTTGGTTTCCATCACCATTTAATTACTCCCACATCTGTTCCTCCAGCTTCAAACTCACATATCTAGCTACCTGCTATTGAATGTCCTGCATTCAGCACAGTCCCGAACTAAATTAATTGAGTCCCCAATACAAATGCTGCTTTTATAACTACATTATTTATCTCTGTTGGTGGCCATGCCATTCATACCCAATAGAAACCTGAGTCATCCCAGATGCCTTTCTTAACATTACTTCCCACATAAAATCTGTCAAAAATCTGCTTAATATCAATCATTTCCCGATTCCTCCCTTCCCCTCACCCCTATATCCAATAGATCTCAGAGTTTTTCTAATTTAAATTCCTAAACTTCTCACTTGTTAAAAGAAAGCCTCTCCACTCAATGTCTGTTTCAATCTAGGCTTCTAACTGCTCTCTCAACTCTGTCATTCCCCCTTCAATAGATCACTCTTCAATGACACCTCAAACTATAGGAAAAATGTAAAATTTTAGAATAGTGTATGATGCTATCATGATATCATCCAGTGGCTTATCAACTTTTAAAAATAAGGACCTATATATATAGTATAATTCAGTACACATATACATTTATATAACTATGTTTACCTTTACTACATATGATATTGATATCTATTCTAGTCTATTTCATTTTATTTGTCACCCATATTGATCTGAAAAGCGCAGGTCTCATGTCATCCTATCTCTAAAGTCTCATTTTGCTGTTTCCTAACACATCATGATACTAAAGCAATATCATATTGAATGCACATATGAACACATGAACAAGGACACTTGACATTAAGGATACCTCAGAGGTAAATCACAGTTAAAGGTACTGAAATTTTATTGTTTTGAAAAAACTGAGAAGTTGGAAAGTGGAAAGAAAGAATTAATACCTGCCAAGTAGAATAAATTAATGTAAAACTCACAACCAGACTGTATATCAGTTATCATGAGCCAAGTAACAAATCAGCCTAAAGCAGCTAAAAATAACATGATTTATTATTTCTCATGAATCTGTGAGCTGGCTGGGTGGTTCCTCTGCTAGTTTCACCCAGACTCACTCACGGAGCGGCATTCAACTGGTGGTTCAGCAGAAAGCAAAGGTCCCAGATGGCTTCTCTCGAATGCCTGGCCAAAGGCGCTGACTCTTGGCTGGGTGCCTGGCAACTCTCTGTGTGGCCTCTCGCCTCCAGTAAGCTCAACCGGCTTCTCACATGGAGTTGCAGGGAGCATCCAGGAGGGCAAAGGCAAAAGCTGCAAGACCTGTTAAGGCCTGAGCTCTGAATGAAATATGATGTAACTTTCATCAAAGCAAGTCAGCCCGGCTGGCGTGGCTCAGCAGTTGAGCATTGACCTAGGGTCCAGGAGATCGCAGTTCGATTCCCGGTCAGGGCACATGCCCGGGCTGCAGGCTCGATCCCCAGTCGGGGGGTGCAGGAGGCAGCCGATCAATGACTCTCTCATCAATGTTCCTCTCTCTCTCCCTCTCCCTTCCTCTCTCTGAAGTCAATAAAGATATAATGAAAAAAAAAAAAAAGCAGATCATAAAACCAGTGCAGATTCAAGGAGTGGGAAGTACACTGTACTCCAGGCTCCTCAGGAATGGACCTGCCGGTCCTCCTTGTCTTCTCAATCATCCCTTCCTATCATCAAGCATCCTTCCGTTTTTCCCTTTGTCCTTCCTTCGTGGCGCCTGTAACCTAATAATGAAGGCCAGGCTAATGAAGACACAAGAAAGGTAAGGAAGCTTTGTTTTAAACAACCATCTGTTAAGATCTGGTTTAGATAGAGATTTTTGATGTTGGATTTTGACCCCCTTAATAGGGGGTATATATCTGAGCTCAAACCCTGTAACCTTCTACAGACTGTGTTTGGCTTATGCTCCCTTGAAGAAGAGTAAGGTCCTGAGCACTGAGGCAAAAACTTCTTTGGAAGTGTTTACTCTGGATTTCTCTTTCATTAGACCTCCTTCATTCACACTGACCCACAAGGATCAGTAACTGAGCTCACTCCTTGTATTACACCTGTCTTAGGCAAGCCTTTAATAAAAACTGCACCCACAAGTACAGCCAAGGAAAGCCTGTGCACAACCTGATGAAGAGAGTGTTTCAGCAGCTGCTAATTTTGCCTACAGCTGTGATGAAAAGAACAGATTTAGCACAGATCTCTGAAAACCAGGGACAGGGCAAAAGCAAAATGTTTATGCTTGCAAAGTACCTTCATAATGATCTGCAGGTTATTTAATGATCCTTGTGTCAATTAAAGTCTGTTTCAGTTTCTGAAAATGCTAGATTCGCTGTTACAGAACCATATCAGAGATGCCCAGTTGTGAATGTCTGGTCCAATATTGATATTTCCCTTTAAATTAGTTCAACTGCCAATTCAACCAGTTGAAATGCTAAACTCTCTTTTATTTAAACAATGCATAAAGAATCCAAGTTTTTTTGCAGTTTGGTGAAATGCGTGAATATTACATCTCCTCCAAATATGCAATAAGCGTTTAGTGGAAGAATATCTGAGCAATAGTTGTTGCAAAGCCAGCAGATATTTTGATAGCATAAAAGTAAATCCGAAAAAACGGTAGTGGTAGAGACATGCATTTCACCAAAAATCAATGGTAGTGAGATTTTGAGCACACTCTCATTTATTCAAGCATTTAGCACATGCAGCGCATTCCACTTGTCCCTGCAGGAGCAGAACTTTTTCTTTTTCCCTTGTAGCACATGCTTTCAAACAGGTGTGCCTCAGGTGGTTAATTTGCTAACTAAAATGGAAATGAATCAATGAATGATGAAAATGAACTAATTAGCCCATAATGAGTCACTTACCTGAAGCCATTCAGGGGGTATTAGGCTCTATTCTGGAATGGATTTCACGTACAAGCCATTCCTTGCAGAAAACCAACTGCACTGAAATTTCTAAAAGATAATCATTCTAGATGATGAATAGCATTTTTCTAAACTAACAAGTAAAAGCTATTATAAAGCTACTAAGGTGATTCTCATAATTAACTATATTTGATTGTCATACTGAAGAGTATTTTATCATTGATGGTATGTTACACCTTTTGAGAATGTCCTGGTCCTGTGGAATGAACCAATATCACCTTTGAAAATATGAAATACTTTCTGAAATATTTTCTAATAGTGCAAACTGGAAAATAAAGTGCTATCATTTATAAGCTTTTTGTCAAAGAAAGGTTTTGAATTACGATTAGAAAGAAGGGACACAATCAAGCTGGACAATGGAACAGAATGAATGCAGGAATTAATCAAGATATCAAATGTAAATTGATCATGGACAGAGGGAGAGGGTTTGAGGGGATGGATGAAAAGGTGACGGGCTTAAGAAGTACAAATCGCCTGTTATAAAAATACTCACAGAGATATAAGGTGCAGCACAGGTAATATAGTCATTAATATTGTAATAACTATGTATGGTGTCAGATGGGTACTAGGCTTATTGGGGTGATGACTTTGTAAGTTACATAAATGTGCGATCACTATGCTATACACCTGAAACCAATAAAATATTGTATGTCAACTGTAACTAAAAAATAAAAAATTGTATGAGATGTATTCATATATATAAACCTGGGTTAATTTGAGCAGATTTCCTTTCTGTAAATCCAAAGTTTCTAAACCATTATTGAGAATGAGAGTTGCTAAAAAATTATGCTAATCTCAATTCCAAAATGAAACACGTGCTTTAAAAGAAAAGCCTAAATAACACCACTAGAACGTGTGGTCATACAAGAAAATTTACTACAGAACTGAAAAGTGAGTTGCTTACCTAATCAACATTAATAAAAAGGAACATTGTCAAATTACTTATCAAGTTTTCATCAGAAGTGGAAAAAGTTGTCAAAATTGACTCAAGCCATTTGGTGCAGAGTAAAGACCAGACTAACACAGGGAAAGCATGTAAAAAATGCCATTTTCTCTTCCAGTGGCAATACTAATTCTAAATATGGAATAATTACTATTCATTTCATGATAACATTCTTTCTAATGTGGGAAATTTTTTTAAAAAGAAATAATAATCTTTTGACAAAAGCTTCCTAAGTGCATATGTGTCCTTGGCAAAGAGGTCTTAAAGGAAAGAAAATTTTTCTAAAACAAGGCAAGGACGTATAGCAAATGGACTACTTTCTAAAGAAAGTAGAGAGGAAATGTGTATAAATTTTCCTTATGGATGGAAATCATAACACAGAAGAAGCTATATTTCTTCACAAAATTTCAAATTTTTAAAGCCAATAGTAGTCCCTATAGAGTCTAAGAACTACTTTCAAAGTGTGTAAGTAGACTCAAGGTCAAATATAAACACAGAGGGAACACTAGCCTTGTGCTTTTGCCTTTAGGAAAACTTGCAACCTCAAATCCATAAAATATTCTTTCAGCAAATATGCTAAGTGCCTCAGCAAACATGCATCAGGTTTCGTCGCAGACATTTGGACCACATCTGGAAAACAAAATGACCAAGATCTCTGAACCAACTTGCTTTCTCCTTTGGGTTTCAACAGCAGCCTCCCCTCTCTCTGCAATGACTATTCCAATCGCCTGGAACTACCTAGCCCCTCTTCTCTCACTCAGGGCAGATTACCTCATTTCCTACCTCTCAAAACAAGTGGAAGCTATGAAATAGAAACTCCCTCAACATCCTTCCACCAAATTTGCTTCCGCACCTTCCTCTCCTCCCTGCTTGTTACAAATGTCATCACTTTTAAACTGTCTAGAATCTTAGGCTATCAATTTTTCCTCTTTATCCTGTAGTTAAAATAACTCTCACTCTCTCTCTCTATGCTGATTTCTCCCTGTGAGTGTGAAATTCGATCTTAACTATAGTCTCCATTTAAAATACATGCAGACACACACACACACACACACACACACACACACACACACACACACACACACACACACACACACACACCAGGATCCTTCATTACCTTCAGCCACTAGCCTACTTCTCCCAAAGCCATATTCTTTAAAAAGGTACAAAGTTCTTACTTTTTTAGCTCCTTTATTACAAGACCACACTCATTTCAATACACCATTGCCCTCTCGACATCACCAACGTTATTTTTGATAAGGTCATCAGTGACTTTTATGCTAAGTCTAATTAACATTTTCATTTGTCCTCTTAGAGGTATTGGACATGTTTGCTGCCTTGAAATCCTCTCTTCCCATGGCTTTGGTCACATCATGTCATCTCTTCTAATTTACCTCCTCTTACCTTTCAGCCACTTTCCAATTTTCATGTCCCTTTCTCCACCTATTTCTAACTAGTAGAGATCCTTGGAACTCCATCCAAAGCCTTATCCTGTTCATATTCTTCTCTCTCCATCTGGTCAAACTCACTCATTCCCACAATTTCAAATGTTATCAATATTATAATGACATCAGAAATCATAGCTCTATCCTGGCACTCTCTTCATACTGCAAAGCTGCATTTGGTAGAGCCTTTTGGATATCACAAAGGCCCTCAAACTCAATGTGTGCAAACAAAGCCACAGTTGTGTCTCTAAAACTGGTTCTCCATCTAATATTCCTATTGCAGTAAATGGCACCATTATCTACCCAGTTGGTCATGTAAATACACTAGATGTTGGCCCTGTCTTCTCAATCCTACCACCTAATAATTATACACGTGTCTACATCTGTCTATCTCCATTGTCACAAGTTTAGGCCAAGTCACCATTGTTTTTTCCATAAAACTTTTTATTAACCCTTCCTGGAGACACTTGTCTTTCTCCAATCCTTTTTTTACATTGCAACTAAACTCCCCCCCCACACACACACTTAATATACAGATTTCTTTAAGACATTGTCCTATGTAAATCCATCAGTAGTTTCACATTACTTTTAGGATAAAGACAAATGTCTTAATCTGGCCTACAAGGCCCTTCAGGATCTGAATTTTGACTGTATTTTTCACCCTTCTTACACCACCTTCCTCTTTGCTCACCTTGACTCCAGACACAGAGGAGATCACCCTACCTCAGAGGCTTCATACCTGCTGTTGCTTCCAAGTGAAGCTCTCTTTCCCCATATCCTTGTGTCTCTCATTCTGAACCAGTTCTCAGAAATTCTACCTCTTGTACAATCTCCAGCAATTTACCCAACCATTCTTTGCCTCATTTCCTAATATATAAAGTAAGGGTAGACATGAAGATAAGGATAGTTAATATAAGTAAAACAATTACAATGGTGCTGGGGATAAGTGCTCAACAGACATTAGCACCATCATTTTTATTGTTGTTACTATCATTGCCACAATTATCTTTCTTTTCATAAGGCCTTCTCTGACTCCCCACTACACATCAAATCCTTCCAGTATATGCTTTTATAACATTCTAAACTCTTCCTTCACTAGCGTTAACTCAAGTATGATTAATTGAATATCTATATATCTCCTACAAAACTCTAAGATTCATGAGGGCAGATATCACACTGCCTTGTTCATCACTGTATGGCCAAGGCCAATTCATTTCTGACACAGTAGGTCCATAATATAAAATGCTGAATGAATGAATGAATGAATGGGTCATACTCAACTAATTTATTTTTTGTCTCAAACATCTTGGAGCACTCACAGCCTATTGCTACAACTGATTCAACCCTCTCAGCTAGTGCCGGAAGAAGTAATTTGCCTCCTTGGTTCTTGTAATTGATTGAACTGTGTCCCAAAATGATATGTTAAAGTCTTCAATTCCTGGTACCTATGAATGTGACTTTATTTGGGAATGTGGTCTTCGCATATGTAATCAAGTTTAAGATGAGATCATCAGAATAGGCCCTAATCTAATATGACTGGCATCCTCATAAGAGGAAAAATTGGACATACACACACACACACACACACACACACACAAACACAAGAGACCACCAAGCGAAAACACAGACATAGAGGGAAGATGGACATGTGAAGATACAGGCAGTGATTAGAGTTATGTTGCCAAAAGTCAAGGGATGCCTAGGGCTACTGAAAGTTGGAAGAGGTAAGGAAGAACCCTCCCCTAGAGACTTGGGAGAAAGACGAAGTCCTGCCAACACCTTGACTTCTGTCCCTCAGAATTGTGAAAGAATACATTTCTACTGTTCTGAGCTATCCAGTTTGGAGTAATTTGTTACCACAGCCCTAAGAAATTAGTACTAAGATTCTTCCAGAAAATAAAAGTAATTCAGAGGCAGATAAACTGAGAGCCTGCACAAGTAGACAAACAGCAGAATCACCTGTTTGTCCCTCAATGACCTTTCTTGCCGTTTTGTTTCATTATACACAGGACTCGCCCTGCACCAGTAGCCCAGGCTCTCCGATCAATGAGCCAGATGTGGCGCCCTCCAGGTCCTGCACCTGGATCACCAAGCAACCAGGGCTTTTCAGACAGGACAACAGTCCTGGTGATTCCTGGGATGGTGTCCAATCAATGGAGAAGGTTAGATTGAAACTATATAGGCCATTTTCAGTAGGAGATTTTGTCCACTATTTGCTCCTTAGCTGGAAAAAAAATGTGTACTTATAATGAATTCAACACAGCTGATTATGGAATTGAATATCAAACAGCATTCTCTCTGCAAGTCAGCAAGCCATGATTAGTCTGCAAATGCTTAAAAGGCCAGCTCAAAGAATGATGTGTTTTCACCTGTTTTTCAAAGCATGCAGCAATAATATACATTTAGTCAATTGGTGGCAAAGAGTATTTGTCCTGTCAGCTTTTGTATGCTCAGTGATTACAGGACTGCCAACATTTTTATTCTCACCAGTTCACATCGCTGCTTGACAACCTCTTATCCATTTGCATTTCTCAGTGATTTTCCAGAGGCGTAACTGGGAAGCTTTAAGGTTACATGAAAGTGGAAAGCTAGAGAACTCTGCAGATACTGACTACCTTATTTTGAATTATTGTAGCTGCATTCTTATTAGCACTGATAGGCCCAAATTCAAATATAATCAGAGTCTTTTGTTAAATATGAATAACACTGTAGTATATATATTTTGATAGGCTTGTCACAAGAGCATTAAAAAGGTGACATTACTTATACCACACACAAAAAAGAACATACAAATACTGCCATGGTCCCTCTCAAAATATTTTTTATAAAATTTTTATGGTATTTTTATTATTAAAAGAACAAAACATTGGTTGTTTAGAGTTAAAAATTCAAAAAATTCTTTTGATTGAACCTTTATGAACAAAATACAGGGGTGGGCAAAAATAAGATTACAGTTGTGAATATGGAAAACACAGACTTTGTTCTTATATTACAGTATTATCTATTTATTATTATATTATATATTTGTATTAAAACCGGAAACCTACTTTTCCCCACCCCTGTATCTAATGATAATAATTGAATGGACTTTAGAACTCAAAATCTCTAGAAGGTTTCTGACAAAAAGATATTTCCATTCTAAGAAAACTAGTATAGTATTTTTCATCAGTAAAATATATTGATGTTCTCCCTCAAAACACAGAGTTCTGAAAAGTAGAAATAAATGCACTTATTCTTTATGAAAACATAATACAACCTTAGAAAAATAAAATCAGTCCCACCCAATTTACATAAAATTTGGTTTTACTTGAAATTCCATTATCAAGTCCACAAAAGTGCTTGGCTGTTTGGATTGGATAACTACATTTGTGAAAGCAGGAGTGACTCCAAAGAAGCCTATCACTTGAGTCATTTACCCATTGCTGTTTGTGAGGGCAGATCCCTCTCGCCAAAGTTTCACTGCAAAATTATCAGTACTGTGGTTCCAAACCCACATATCTTTGGCCCTTGGGAGGCCATTAAGTTAATAAAACATATCTAAAAATTCATATGCATCCAAACATTGTCTGCAGCTGGAGTAAATAAGTAGTCATACAAATAAGTTTTCAAATGTAGATGGAACCTGATGTGACTAAAATAAGAGTGTTTTTTCAAAAAATTATTGAATTCATAGTAATTTTTAATAGTAGTTTTTAAATTTATTTTTTCAATCTTCAGATTTAAAAGACAGTTACTTTCATGTAACTGCACTATAATGTCACAAAACTACCTCTAGTCAATAATAGCTACCAACCATTGAATGGTTATTATGTTTCAGGAATTATGTTAAGCACTCAATCATTATCTCATTCAATTTTCACAGCAATTCTTTGTAGATTTAATAAATTTCAAATTATTGAATACAGCAAAAAAGGTTATTCTCCCAAAGTCATACTTCACAAAAATATGGTGCCAGACTTCTAAACTAAGACCATCACAACTCCTCTATTACACTGTGGAATATAGCCATTGGTGTGTTGGAGCTTCTTGTATGGGCTGTCAACTGTCAAATATCCAGCAATTCTGCAAACCAGTTGTTAAAAATCTGGTCATTTGCCTTGGCAGTGATGGGAATATTTGCACCAAGAAATAAGCATAAAAAATAAGGGCTTCCTTCCCCAGCACCAGAGAGCTGGTTTACCAAGCACCTTGCTGAAAATAGCAAAAGAATTCAAGTATTATTTTACTTTACTTTGGTTTGAATCATTCAGAATAATCTGTCTTTTCAAGAGTCTGTTACAATGGGGAATTAAAAGGGGTCATAGGCACATTTGAAAAGTAAAGAAAGTTTACTGGTGGTATGAATTCCAAATGGATTTTTTCTGTTTTCTGGTATGCAGAGCTCTTTGAAAGCACATATCTGCTTTTTCATAATGTCCACCATTCAACCTCCAAGGTCAATAGAGTAAGAGCAACACTTTATTCCTCCCTAAGATTCTAATCTCCAAGTAACCACAGGCCATAAAATCTACCCTCATACATTATATTTTCAAAATTTTTATTACTCTATATTTTTCCCCAGAGTCAAACCCCTCCTTCTGCAAATGATAAAATACTTGATAAGGGCCAGAGTTTAGAGTGGATATTACAGGTTGTTCATTTTCTCTGCCACATATTTGGTTTCATGGCTGCATTCTGCTCAATTCTTCATGAGAGGCAGAAAAGTTAAAAATAACCTGCTGATTGGTGCCAATGTCACTGCAATATCAGCATTTTAAAATCTTGCCTACAGACCCTCCCTTAGTCAACTCAAGCCTCTTCTTATAGACATGCTTATTGTCCAAAGGACATCATTACACTGTGGCTTTATGCTACTATAAATTCTGAGAACTGTTTTGGTATTTAAATGAGACACACCATGTGCTCATTCATTCAGATGAAGGGAGATGCTCATCACAGCTCAGTGGGCTGGATGAGTTTAGCAAGACACATCCTGTCTGTCAATATCCCCCAAATCTACTCTCTGTGGTAGTTTCTTATGCACAAGATATTTTTTCAGGATTAATGAAAACTAGCTTTAGCACAAATAAAAACTGCAGAACGCTACCCACCCATCATTAAGCAATATTCTTCAGCAGCTTTTTGGTTAAATAATAACTCACATATAAGAGCAAAAGACATTGTAGAAGTTGAAGTGTTTAATAAAAGTACAGAGAATATAACTAATGTGGAAACTCCTTTAATAAGAATGAAGAAGTGATCAATATATCCTTAAAACTTGCTTTAATAAATAATAGTTTGATTTCCTATCCAATACAGATTTTTTTAGCCCATACATTTACAATATTAGTAGCTGCTTTTTATGACTTAATCTAATTTTAGTAAGACTCCCAATGTCAGCCATGAAGGAGTTAATAATCCTGGATTATCACTTCTGCCATAACAACTAGAAAACTGGCCAAAGTATATAAAAAATTTTTTTCATATGCTAAAAGGTAGACATCACAGAACTTTGGTCCATGACAAAAGGGAAAAAAATGAGAGGAACCCCACAATTCACCTAGATTGCTCATGAAGGCACTTTAAGAGCCGAAGAGTATAAGGCAGAAATTGAGCAGAGGAGAGCAATCCCACCGACATGAGAAGACAGGGATCAAAGGTGAGTGAGGTAAAATCCCCCAGAACTTGAGGGGCAAAAAGACAGCCACACAGAGAAAGAGCTCCAGAAATCAACCTTAGTTCCCTTAAATCTTTGGCTGAATACTAAACTGCACACATGTGGGGTTAGGTTACATAAAACTGAGTAAAGAAGAGCTAGTGGGTAGAAAGCAACTACCTGAGGCTATCACCAGAATACACACCAGAACCAGCATGAGACTGAGAGACATCCTCACCAGCTAGAGTGGGGTCTTCCTTAAACACGTAGGACTTTCAGAAAGACAACAGCTGAAGAGTAGAGCTAATTCAGCAAAATCTACTCTCCACTTGTCATAGCAGAGCTTGAGAAAGCCTCAGTGGGATCAAGCTGACCTTCAAATATGTTAAGCATCTGACATAAAATTTGACAATTTCAAGGAAGGAAATAAAATCCAGAGCATCATAAGTATAGCATTCACAATATCTAGGATCCAATAAAAACTTTGTAGAAATGCAAAAATGGAGAAAGACATGACCCTTAATCAGAAGAAAAATCAGTAAATAAAAATAGAGCTGGAAATTACAAAGGGGCTTCAACGAACAGACAAGGACCCTTAGCCAAGAGCACACTAGCATGTTCATGTTCAAAGGTTTAAAATGAAACATGAATATAATGAGGAAGCAAGTAGGGACTCTACATAAACAAATGGAAACCATACAAAGGAACCACTTGAAAATTCTACCTCTAAAAATGTAATGAAATAAAAAAAAAAAAATCACTGCATGGGCTTCACAGAAGATCAAATATAACAGAAGAAAAATACAGTGAATTTCAAGATCAGGCAATAGAACCAACACAAAATGAAGCCCAGAAAGAACAGAAAAGAAAGGCTTAAAAAAAATGAACAGAGCTTCCGTGATCTCTGAGGCAATACCAAACAGTCTAATAAATATATAATTGGAGTTCCAGAAAAGCATGAGACAGGGTGGGGAACAAAATTTGAAGAAACAATGGCCAAGAATTTTCAAAATTTGATTTGAAATATAAACACAGATCCAAGAAGCTCCCAAAGAACAGAATTAACATAACCAAAATTATATCAAGACACATTATAATCAAATTGCTGACAACAAATAGTAAAAAAAAAAAAGTAAATCCTTGACAAAGCCAAGAGGAAAAAGAAACCATACATAATAGAGAAAAATTATAAAATAACCTTTGAATTTTCATCAGAAACAAGCCTGAAAACAACAACAAAAAATATCATTAAAATTGCTGGGAGAAATGTCAAGTTAGGATTCTACGTCCAAAGAAAATGTTCATAAAAAATGAAAGTGAAATAGACAATGTCCTACAAATAAAACTCGAGATAATTTGTTACCAGAAACCTTTACTGCTGGAAATGGTAAAGGAAGTTGTTTGGATTGAAAGAAAATGATACCAAATGCAAACTCAGGTCTTTACATAGAGAAGAACATTACGAATAGTAAATATATGGGTAAGTATAATTTATTATTCTTTTCAAAACCCCTTTAAGAGATAGTTGACTCTTTAAAGTATAATTCACACTGAAGTATTGTGGAGTACATAAGGCATGCAGAAATAAACGTGACACGAAACGAACAAAACACAAGAGAGTAAATGGAAGGGCACTGCCCTAAGGTTCTTAAGTTATACATGAAGCTACACAATAATTTTATTTGACGGTAGTTTGCAATGAGCAACAGCTGTTTAATATAAATCCTAGATTATCACTTAGAATTTTATAGAGAGTTGTAGCTAAAGTCCAATGGAGAATACAAAATATTAGAAAATAATAAATCCAAAGTAAGTTTTAAAAAATAGAAAAAGAGACAAAGATTATATGATACAAGAAGAAAATAATAAGATGGTAGACAAATGCAAATATATCAATAACTACACAGAAATGGACTAACTGCACAAATTAAAATGCAGAAATTGTCAAGCAGGATTTAAAACAACAAAATCCAACTTACTTGAAATATAAAAACACAGGTAAAATAAAAATGATTGAAAAAATATATATATATAGGCACACCTCATTTTACTGTACTACTCTTTTTTTTTTTTTTTTTCAAGTTTGATTTATCCAGCCTCAGGAATTTGTTTCATTTTTAAATTTTTATTTATTTTTTGCTGTTTAAAATATTATAGATGTCCATTTTTCCTCCCAATGGCCCATTCCACCCCGTCCCACTCCCCTCCTCAGTCCTTCTCCCCACCATTGTCTGTGTCCTTGGGTTACTCTCTCCCCCTCCACCCACACACCCTCCTCCATCCCTCTGAGATTTGTCAATCTGGTCCATGCTTCCATGTCATGGGATCTATTCTGTTGATCAGTTTATTAAGTTCTTTAGATTCCACATATAAGCGAGATCACGTGATGTTTGTCTTTCGCTGCCTGGCTTATTTCGCTTAGCATAATACTCTTCAGGTCCCTCCATACTGTCCCAAAGGGTACGAGATTCTTCTTCTTTACAGCTGCGTAGTATTCCATGGTGTGAATGTCCCACAGCTTTTTTATCCACTCAGCTACTGATGGGCACTTGGGCTGTTTCCAGATCTTAGCTATTGTAAATTGCGCTGCTATGAACATCGGGGTGCATATATTCTTTCTGATGAGTGTTTCAGGATTCTTAGAATATATTCTTAGAAGTGGGATCACTGGGTCAAAATGCAGCTCCATTTATCGCACTTCACAGATACTGTGTTTTTTACGAATTGAAGGTTTGTGGCAACCTTGTGTGGAACAAGTCTATCAGTACCATTTTTCCCAACAGTATTTGCTCACTTTGTTGCTCTGTGTCATATTTTGGTAATTCAAACAATATTTCTAAATTTTTTCATTGTTATTATTAATTTGTTTTAATGATCTGTGATCAGTGATTTTTAATGTTACTATTGTAATTGTTTTGGGGCACCCCAAGCCAGGCGCATATAAGACAGCCAACTTAATAAACAAATGTATGTGTTCAGCCTGCTCCACGACTGGCTGTTCCCCCATCTCTCTCTTTCTCCTCAGGCTCCCTTATTTTCTGAGACACAACAATATTGAAATCAGGGCAGTTAATATCCCTACAATGGCCTCTCAGTGTTCAAGTGAAAAAAGAGTTTCATATCTCTTACTTTAAATCAAAAGCTAGATGTCTGCCTTTGTCATTACTTGCTGTACACTTAAGATCTATATATCTCTATGTATGCAAATTATACCTTGATAATCGAATTCTACTAAGGTTTTTTGAACACCTCTATTTGCAAAGAGCACATGGAAGGAATGCGGACAAATAATCTGAATGGCATACATGCTCTGATCCCGTTTATGGCTATATGAGGAACATACATTTAAACAACTCACAGTAATGCAACAAAAAGTAGTGTTGTACAGTTAAAGACTGTACACTTTTGGAGCACAGTCGAAAAAAATTATTTATTCAACTCAGAGGATAAGTCAAGAAGCATCATATACCTCAAACCTTGGAATGCTAAAAACAGGGCAAAACAACCTCTGGATTGATCCTAAGCAACCCAGTGCTTTGCAAAAGAACTGCTTGCAAAGATAACAAGCTAGCAGTTGTTATGACTACTG
This sequence comes from Miniopterus natalensis, assembly GCF_054644295.1. Lineage (NCBI taxonomy): Eukaryota > Metazoa > Chordata > Mammalia > Chiroptera > Miniopteridae > Miniopterus > Miniopterus natalensis. Next base: position 74,986,685 of record NC_142086.1, on the reverse strand, counting down.
GACTGATGATTACTGGACTGAAAATTAAAGGCATTGTTTAGAATTAACATCACTGTGTTATTTGCACCAATAGAAATGCCTTCCATCTATTGATATAATCGTTCTCCTTTCTTTTCTCATAAATACCCATTGTCTTTGCCTCCTGACTGAAATATTATTTAGGCTTCTGCCTGAATTAATGATTCCCAAATAGCTATTCTTATTGATTTCAATAAATGCTTGTGGCCTATCACTTTGAAAGGCTTTTTTTTTTTTTTGGTTAATAAAACATTTATTGAGCACCTATAAAAGATTATGCACTAGAAATACAAAAACAAATCATTAAAATATATTTTGTTAATAATAATAAATAACATGTATTGAGTATCTACAATGTGCAGACACTGATTTTACTATAACATCATCTCACTAGAGCACAGTAGTTAAAAGTCAAGCAGATTTGGGTTCAAGTTCAAGCTTTATCACTTGCTAGCTATATAACCTTGAAAACATTACTAAAATCCCATAAACTTAAAATTCTCACATGTAAAGTGATTATAATGATTAAAGCACCTATTTTGTTGCATGTTTATGAAGATTAACTAAAATTTTAAAAAATCAAGATATGGCCCAAGTCCTGAATAATTCACCAAGGGTGGCCTATAACAAATAATTTCATTACAGTATGTTTAATAATAAGTCACTGGTGCTATGAGAATACAGAAAGGAAGCACCTTAGAAAGATGTTCAGTGGGACCTTAAAGAAAAACAAAATTTTTCAAGAGAATTAGGAAATATGTAAAGTCCAGGCAAAGGAAATATCAAACATAACCTCAAAGGCAAAAAAATTTAAAAATCGTAATTGCTGAAATGTCAAGCCCAAGGCAGATGCGGTAGGAGAGATTGGGAGGGACCAGCTTTCCCAGGAGGCTGCATATTGCATGTTAGGAAGCTTGAGCTTTCTCCTGCAGGCTCTTAGCAACCATTGCAGGGTTTTAAGGAAACCCTGCTATTTTGCATTTCAGAAACACAGGTAGCTCAAGAGAAGTTTTATTTGAAATCAGCAAGGTGTCAGGAAGAGCAGTTAGGAGTTGTCACAAAACCTCAGGCAAGAGATGATAAGGCATGAACTAGGGCAAACGTAGAGGAAAGGAGAGGGGAAAGATCTACGAAACCCTAAGGAAGGAGAACTGTCAAGGTGAAGGTGAGCGATGAGCATGAGGGGTGAGGTAGAGGACACCCCGATTGCTCCTGGGGGCGGCACCGTGGTCAGGAATGTAGAAGGAAGGAGTTCAGTTTGGGGCATGTTAATTCTGAGATCCCCTAGGAACCCCGAGGACACGTGTGTGGCGCCGGTGGGTCTGCATGTGGAGCTCAGAGGAGAGCTGAGGATGAGGGATGTGGATTGAAGAGACATTAAATATGAGGGAGCAGGTGCCCTAAAACAGCTGAGATCACCCGAAAAGAAAGCAGACAATACGAACTGCGATGCGCAGAAGCATAACCCCAGGACACTAATCAAAACAATGGAGAATGAGGAATCTAGAGGAAAGGCAGAGAAATACAGAGGGGAAGTGAACTGAGAGGTGACGTCACAGAAAGAAAGGGACCAGAATATTGGCCTTTGAGCAGAGAAAGGGGAAAGTGTGTATTAGGTAGAACAAAATTACACACACACGCACACACACAATACGTAGTGGGAAGTGTATTAAGAGGTTGGGACCAGCTCAGGGAGGGCCTTGAAATCAGAGCTATTAAGTTCAGGTTTTATTCTTAACTGTTGGGAAACGTTTCTCCCCAGCTTTATTGAGGTTTAATCGACAAATAAAAATTGTATATATTTATGGTGCCCCGTGGTGAAACCATGTATATGTATACATTGTGAGACTATTGAGATTCTTTGAGGAGAGAAGTTACATATTCAGCTCTTTGCTTCGGAAATAAAAGTCTAACCTTTGAGGGAAAGAAAGAGCATTCGAGAAGCAGCTGATAAGTGTGGGCGTGGAGGCTGAGGGCCCGCATAGAGGATGGAGAAGGTCTTTCCCCTGGGAGAGTGGGAGCCATGGGAGCCACCAGTGACTCAGGCAGGAAGCACCTTAGAAGGACCTGGATGAGGGGGGTCAGAACTGGGGACATCTGTGTCTACACAACTTAGATAAGGCTGTAGACCACCTATGTCAACATGACATCGTTCTTTCTTCCGGAAAACTTCCAGAGACAGATAAGAGTATAAGCCAAGAAATAATTCCACCAATCATTTTAGGGGATTCCTACAGATGCATTTATTAAAGATAAGAGTCTGTTCACCTGAGCAAACAGCCCACTCACCCAGCAAAAGTTTGCTTATCAAGACTTTCTTTAGGAGATTCGTGCAGTCCCAGTGAGCTTCCGATCTGAGGGACCGCCCTTAAACCATGCAGGTCTTGACGCCAAAATTCTGTAAACAGTCCGCTTCTGAGACTGTCAAGGTCATGTTCTCCCTGACAGAGCCAAGTCTGAGTTAAGTTTTGCTTTATTAGCAGGTTCCCTGGCGATCATCTGGAGAGTTCCACAGAGGGAACATGATGAGCGCAGTGTGGGACATGTGATTTGAAAGCTCCGTGGGACTTCAGCAGGCCCTGACAGTCTGCAGGGAGAGCTAAAGAGTTGATAGAGATAAAGATGATATTTGATAAGGCTTTCAATATACCAAGATAATATCATGCAAATGGACAAAATATGGGTCAGGTCAAACCGTGGTAAGCTAATAACAATTACGGTTTTGGTCACCCTCACCATCAAGCTGTGCTAGCACCCTGTCCCCCTGTCCCCCTGTCCCCCTCCAGTTTATGAAGGCCCGCTGTGCCCAGCTCATCAGCCTCGCGGCTGGGCTTACGCCACTCCCCTACCTGGCGCAGTTCCCCCCTTCCCTCAGCCCCAATCTCAGTGCAGCAGCCTCCTGCCAGCCCAGGGGCCTCCCCAGAGGCGTCTTCAATGCCAGGGGTCATCCCTCCTCTCTCCCCTGGTGCATCGCGGGCTCCCATCCATTCCCGTGTGCTCGTCTTGCAGCCCTGAGCACCCTGGAATCGCTTTAAAGGGAGTAATCAATTCTCAACACTTTGTTATTGCTCCCAGCCCCTAATTTATCTCTGAACTAGTTGTAAACCTTCAATGTATATATTTAAATATATTACTTTAAATGCAGGAAAGTTAAAAGGAAATTGAAATATGACCGATTCGCAAAACAGAAAAGGATATTTAGCAATTAGCTAGTTAATAAACATAAGCTTAATTGAACATTTGCTTGATGCAAATTTAAATAATGAGAGATTAGGAAAGAATTAGAAGGAAACCAGGAAATTTATTTAAGGTGAGATCTAAAAGAGGCAACTTTTAAAATGTGTTTCTAAAATGTAGATATTGAATATTTTTTATCAGAAATGTATGTATATATCTGGAAACATTATGCACCTACATATATGTCCGGGGCTATAGATCCAATTGTTTACAGTAGTTATCTAGGTGTGGTGAAGGCAGGAGAAAGGATTACAGGGAATTTTTGCTTTTTATTTTCATCTTATTTATTTTGCTAATTTATTCTTGAGCAAACTACTATTCGTTGGACAATTTAAAAAGTTGAACAAAATTTTTTAAATATCAGTGTTCCATAACCAAGTTTTCATATGACATGCTAGAAAGATGCTAACACAAAAATTCATCCTTAAAAAAAAACAGTGAAAGACACGCACTTACTCTTTTGAACAAGACTGAGTGGTAAGTTCCTTGTTCTGCATATTACACCAGAAGTTTTATCGCTGAAGCTATAAGGCCGGATGCTAATTACAATGATGACCTGAGCCTACTGACTCTCCTCAAATGCCGTATTGTACCAATACAAGCCAGGAAATCATTTTCATTGGAGGTCAAATAAGGACAAGATTTGAGTTAAAAATGAGAACTTCAGATATGCAATTTGATATTCTTACTAATTATTTTATATCCTGCATTATCTAGTCCCTAAGGTAGGTCAGTAAAACAGAGCTGGCTTTGGACCTGACTTTAATGTGTGCACGCTTCCCTTTGGTGCTTGTCAGAGTGGCACAGTAACTACAATTTCCTGTTTCAGAAACCAGCATGAACAGCAATTACCAAATATGAACTTGAACACACAATTAAAATTGGAACTTGTGCCCTTGAATATGAGTATCTCCCTCAGCATCTTCCTTACCCACCCAATCACTTTTTTTAATTTTTTTTTATTCTGAGTTCCTTTTCAAGCTAACAGTTTATTCTCTAAGAAATATCTTGGATAAGCCTGACTAATTTTGAAGCAGTCTCTATAATCCTTTAATCACTTTTAGAAGCAAACCAGTAGGGAGGCATTTGGGGGGAAAAAAGCAGCTCTGGGAACAGAATACATGAGGCTGGTGTCCTGCAGTTGAAAAAGCTTTCCACATTCCACACTCCCCCTGATACGCAAGAGCAAATCACTATTCTGAAACCACCACACCAGATGGTACATTGGGTTATCCTTTGACTGACTTGACCACTAACATCAAGTCAATGGAGTAAAATAAGTGTGTACATATAGAAGTTGTATTGGATACTGATTCTACATTTCTTATGATCTATTTCTTTGTCTTTATTAATTTTGCTGCATATTTTATTTTAGGAACACAACAGTGTGTACTTATAAAA